>NC_134012.1:86654298-87273226 GCF_047716275.1 Strix uralensis | reverse complement strand
AACAACTGTGGAGCAAGTGAAGAGAATCCAGAGAAGAAAATAAAAAGATTAGAACACAAAAATATCTAGAAATATGACCTATGTGCAGAAATTGAAAGTGTCAACAGTATTCAGTCTAGGAATGAGAACTCCAGAGAAACAGTCTTCAGATATGGAAAAGCCAACAGGACAGGAATAATCTATTTTCCACATTGATTTTAGATAGGACCAGTCTCACAAACCTCCTGCAGTGCCAGAGCACGTTGTCTAAGGAGGCTGAGGATGTGCTGGGGGGATGAGGGTGTCATGTTAAAGACCAGGTTGGGCAGTAGCTGTAGGGATAAGCAAGAGCACACTGGTTTGTGCTTGGAAGCGATGATCTCTTGAGAGATCATGACTTATTTTCTGTGATTTCTATATATAAGTCCACCTCATTGGTGTATGTCTGGAACCATACTAGAACCTGACTCTTTGTAGTCTCACTTAGAGCATCTCTCTACTCAGTGATGATTTCTTTACAAGAAGTTTTTGACACTTTCAGTTAGCTAATTTCTTGAATATCTAGTATTCACTTTTCCTGATACTGCATAGTGTGTGGCTCAAATCACACACGTTACAAAACCTCTACATATAGTATTCATATAGTTACATCTCGGTTTGACATTTGGCTTCCACAGATAGTGCCGTTAGTTCTACGGGAATTTTTACTCTACTACTTACTAAAGAATTCTTATTCTTTAATCCTTCAGTAATCAAGACTCTTTCTTTCTCATGAGAATTTAAGACTTGTTCTCTGTACAGTGCTTAGAAAGTTGCCTGTGTAGAGCATGGCCCTAATCCACCAGGGATTTATCAACTGCCATTTGACAGGTAAAAGGGTTTAAAAATGGTGGGAACATCCTGAATACTGAAGCATGAGAAAAGCATTTCAGGCTTTGTTGTAACCCTGTTATTTAACACAGTAATGCCAGACAATGTCATTCAAATATAGAGAACAATTAACCTGGGATTTCTACTACATTTTCTGCGAAACCACCAGAGAAGAGATATACCTGCTGGGTTGTTCAGGCTCTTCACAGACCAGGTTTCAATTTCAGTTTCATATAGGAGACAGGAAGGACTGAGAATATCTGAGAGACAGAGTAAGAGAGATACAGAGAAATCAATATATATATATATAGTTATATATATATACATACAGTTTTTTATATATATGTGTGTTTCATTAGAAATGAAGAGTTGTGAACTGTCAGTTACAGACTGAGCTGCACAGACTTCAGCTGTTCCCCAGGAGGAAGCCTGTGTCCTCCTTGCTCTGGGATTTTGTCAAGCCCAGGACCTGTAATTCATGTGCTAGTGTCTTTCTGTTCTTTATGAAACAGTAATGTGAAGGAAACCACTGAGAAACAGGTGGACTCCGAATAACAACTTTTACTAACCACACCACATTTGGTCATATTTGCTGTTATTCTGACTGACTCCTGACAGCTTCTAAAAGTAAACCACTGGTTTATAAACTAATAAAACTGCAGTCTGATCTCATACAGATTAGCTGGCAGATGTAGATCTGAAGTGGATCAGCCTCCAGTGCAGCAAACTTATTGCATATCAGATACAGTGGCTTACTTTGCATTTCCTTGTGTTTCAGTGCCCACTCTATGGCTTTCATGACAAATTACTGTCTTTTTTCAAGAGTGCTTTCTCCTATTACAACCTATTCTGAGTAAGCTTTTTGTACTGAGGAAGAGTAGAATGACTGATTTATGTCAAAGCACTCGGGACTGATAGCAAGGCTCTCAGAGCCTGCTTATTGATTGCTTTTAGATATGCTGTGTGAGTTAGATTAGATCACATAATCTGTGATAATCTGTGATATAATCAGCAATAATACTAAATCTTATTGACAAAGTGGATTTGTGGGGATAAATTTATTAGCATGATGAAGTCCTGAGACACTACAGAGCTCACAGCATTATGAATATCTAGACAGAAATTTTGCAACAGAAGCTGTCCAACTCCCCATGTAAATCTATTCTTGTATGAGCTGAAGGGCAGAACTGTCTTTTTTGTTTGCCGGAGAAACAATGGTCTTTTAAATCAAGCAGCAAAGAAGTTCAAAGTTTTTGCTAACTTCTGTTTCTTCCTTTATTCTCTCTAGTTTTTAAGTCAGCCAACAAGTTTATCCACCTTTCTTTGGACTTGCTTTCAGAAACTTTTTCTTGAGATTTTCTAGTGAAGAGGCAGGAAGCATTTTGAGCAAATTAGAAATGTTCCTCTGTTAACAGTGTTGCTCATTAGGATAAAATAACAGCCTTGGTGTTCATCTGGAAATGAACTATTCTCAACAAACCCACAAATCTCTGAAAACAACATTTTTTTTTTTTTTAGTTAGCATACCTGATTCCAATATTACCTTGATCAAAAAGGACAGACATGGCAAACCACAGAAAACCATAAGAAATGCAACCCCAAGCTGGTTCCACTAAGTGCCAAATGGGACAGAGGGAGTTTTTGACAAAGGTCTAACAAGAAAGGGATGGATATCACAGTGTCACTTCATACTAGTCATTGCACAATCCTTACATGGTAGCTACTTCAAGTATATCCTTAATGTAATAGGAGAACATCAGACATCCGAGACTCTGATAAACAGACCTCACCACATCCTGATTTGTATCCAGACTCTAGAGTTAAGCTCTATTCATTACTTTTTGCTGTGATTCCTTTATATGGTTCCTGGAGGAAAAAAAAATATTGTTCAACTGACCTGATATTTTGCAAGTCAAGTCCCCAAATTACAAGAAGTTGAGCAACGTTTTGGCAAAGTTTTTGGCATTTTATTTCCTTCTTTCCTGCATTTATCTTTGGCCAGAGAAGATCTTCTCCATGATTCCCCTGTCTGCACAAACTACCATTTGCTGAAGGAGTCTTCACCTTCTTTTAACCCTTCCTGAACTTCGTAGCTTGCTTTTTGTTTACTTCTCTCTTCTAGCCAATGTCTTTTTTTTTTTTTGTCCAACAATTTTCTGCTGCCTTTCTGGAGCTGGTTTTCCTCTTTTTTTTTTTTTTTTTTTTTTTTTTCCCCTCAAGAATTGTCACAGCTCCTTCATCCCTTCAAAGGCTTTAGCATTTGTTTTTTTAATTATTTTTCCTCCTTAGAATGTCTCCTAAAACAGACTTTTACAAGTAAATGTCTGTGTAAATAAGATGACAAGCAAGTGTGGAGAATACAGGAACTAGATTCCAGTTTCTCATGCAAATAATCCGTGTTTCTGTCTAGCTCTGAGAGAGTGAGGGGTGAGTTCCATATCCATCATCCTTTGAGAATTACATCAGTAGACAGCAATCTGAATTCCTCAGAAATTCTGTGGGAGCAATGCAGATAGAGGCAGAAGTAGGAATACTGTAGCTATTCTGATCCTGGCCAGTACAAGTTGAAATGCTTTGGGGTGAATTCATGTCACAGAAGATGTCACAGAAGACAGAAGTCATTCAGTGACACCTGAGTATAAAGAACAGACCTACGCACTGAGATGTCTTTTTCAGCATGTTTGGACAATGTGAGTAATGGCCACTGTTGAAAATGCAGCTTATGGGAAATGAACCCGTGACCAGATTGGTAGAAATGAAGCAGATATCCTTGTTTTGAAAATAACGTCAAACAAAGTGCCACATTTCCAATAGAATCATTTGTGCATGCAGATATGCATGTCCACACGCACTTTTGAACATGCCTATCTTCAGTCAGATATCAGGAGTTTAGGCAACAGTGCTCAGAAATTTGCTGGCATTTTGATAGTCTGGCTTCATATCAAATATGCTTGGCAAAAAATTACCAGGCAGACTGGGATTTTTTTTTATTATATGAGACAGACACTTTAACCACTAACATTTAGTTTAGGAAGATCATAAATCTTACAGGTTTTATATATTTCTTATACATACCTTTATCCAAAAGATATATGCTGAAATATCTGCTTAGTTGACTGGAAGCAGTTTAAACTGCCATTATTTCTGCATTACAACAACAGTTTTTGGTATAATGTAAAAAATTTTGATTAATTATTTCTCTAGATAGCTATTTACCTGTGATGGATTACAGATGATACAACTATAATTCAGTCTATTTATTCTTTTTCCAAGCCTTTGTGGTAAGTTTTAAAAACAAGACCATGGCATGAATAAACATTTCCAAGTGCTCTTATGTTATTTCACTTTAAAATTTAAGTGAATTTGGCTATATGTGTTTTAAATATTCTTTCATCAGAAAATATGAAATTAAGTGTTCTCATTGTTTGTTAATTTTTCCATGGAAGCAACCCGAATAAACACTTGGAATAATCAGAAATAGCAGTAAAATCAAAATCATGTGCTTTAACCTTACTGAAACAGTAAGTTTCAACAATTTAAAAAAAAATATTTCATGGAAACATTACTTTTTTATACCCATTTGAATCAGAAGGGAATTTCTTATTCCAAGATTTGGCTATTTGTTATCAACTAGTACCCTATTAGCACCATATAAATACTCAAAAATCCCATATTTCAAAAGCTTGTAGTACACAGCAGCTTGGATGATACGATTTAAAGGGAGTTCCATGGCTATTTAAACCTTTATCTTCTTGAAACCTGTGCATCTTATGCAAGGATCCTATGCCTTTAAAAATGTCACCAGGGATTGACACCAACTACAGACTTCTGACAGAGCATGTTGCACACCAATACCTCATGGGTAAGAGCTCCAAGACACATAACATATACCCTGAAGAATCAAAAAGGCAGACACTGGTAGTGATAAAAGTTGATAACAGTACTCCTGAATATTATATTGTTAAGACAGGGTTAGGCTAAATGGGAATTGAGGCAACTTTTGATCTGGATTTTAGCAGTCCTTATTTTCTCATTTTTATCCACAGCAAGGGGTATGGATTACATGATAGTCCCTGAGGGAGCACTGCTTCCTGATGCTCAAGGGCTTCCTAATGTATAGAAATTGCATTTAATCTGCTCGTAAAACATAAGTGGTGGCCCCAGTGAGTACCCTCTGACAGTGGCTATATATATTTGTATGCACACATATGTATGTTCTGCCATGTATGTATTTGTAGTCTGACAGTAGTCCTATCAGACAATAGGACTAAACAGCTACAGAAGAGCCCACAGACCCATGAAATGTCCTGATTTATGTCTGAAGTAGTGTTCAGACAACAGGAGACTCTCCACAGAAAGGCTTTTTTTAAAAGTCCATCAATACCCCTCTGGAACTCCCCAGAGTTTGCTATGTTTGCTAAAAGACAATGATTGCATGTTATGTGTTTCAGGGATCTCCTCACTTCTATATTTATACTTAATATTTTTATATATATATGTATTTACATATATACATTTAATATTTGTATATGGCATTTTAACTTACTGTTTATTAAATTACTGAAAATCACAAACCACTTTACTGCAGGGCTTTCTTACCCCTCAGTGGAGGGACAAGAAAGATAGTGTGTCTGAGAAGTGCCATGGAAGTTCACCATTGTCATCCTGTCTGGTGATAGTTATCGTCTCTTAATACACTGCCATTCAACAGAAACGGGACTATCCTCTTAATCTAACTTTATCTCTGACATAATCCCATGAAGTCTCCTTTCTAAAGCTCAGAGTCTCTCATCTAACAAAAGCAGCCTTTATCATCAGTACTTGTTGTTCAAATACGAGCAGAGAGAAAAAACTGAACAGTCTTATAACGAGACTTAAATTCATAGAAGGAAGAGGTGAGTTAGATTGCTGCTTTCCAGCATGCTGGCTTCTTTTTTTATCTCTGCTCCCTGAATTTCACTTCTGCTAGCTCTGTTCTTTGCCAAAGATTGGAAATAAGATATCCAGAGAAATTATCCAACCTGCATAATGCATTAACTGATTACAGGTCCCTGGTTTTTTTTGGTATGCTTTTGTATGCTCTGCTCCTACATCTGCTTGGAGTTTTGGGGAAACCTTCAGCTGGAAAATTGCATATCTTTGCTTTTAGTCTGAAAGACTACTATTTTCCTTCTGCCTCTGCACTTCCAGAGCAGTACTTGCACTAGCCAGAAGTATCACCACATCATGCTTTCTCACTTTTTACTTTTTTCCAAATTAATGGTTTGGTTGAAACAACCATCAGTATTTAAGACAATATTATTCGAAATATTGAGTGGAAAGAAATGATCGTTAACAAGTCCACACAGACCAGGCCTAGATTCTGCATATCCTTACAGCTTCAACATCCCTGAACACACAATTAAGAGTTAATAAGGTCTTGTCTGCTGATATTTGTAGAGAGAAAGGACAAGAGGCCATGGTCACAAATGGCAGCAAGGGAAATTCCAACAAGATATAAGAAAAAAATATTTCACAGTACGAGTGGTTCAGCACTGGAACCAGCTGCTCACAGAAGCTTACAGAAACTCCATCCCTTGAGACTTTCAAAACTAGGCAAGGCCCTAAACAGACTGATCTGACTGAATTGGACCCTGCTCTGAGCAATGGGTTGGATTAGAACCCTCCAGAGCCCTCCTTTCCCACCTGAATTATTCTTTGATCCTATTATTACAGAATAAGTCTGTGCAGGAGAACAGCATGGATTGCAGAGCTAAAGCAAGGACTGAGTGAGAACAGGTGTGCCAGAATAGGGTAGATATGTTCAAGACATGCCAACTGCTACTTTAGAATGAGAGGTAATATTGAAAAAGAGACTTGGGACTGGAAAGATCTTGGGTTGGGGGAAGGTGGAGGGAGAGAATGGGAAAGCAGATAGTCTTCCTACCACTTTGGCTAAATCTCTGGGGCATCAGACCCAGCATGAGGGAAGCAGGGCAAATGCCAGTAGAGATCAACCTCACTGCAGGAACCAGCATGCACACTAATTAAACATATAAAACTAGCTCTATCTCAAAACTTCTAGACATCAATGAGAGACTAGTGGTTTCTCAAAAAAATTAAGTTCAAACACAAATTCCAGAGAAAATATGGGAAGCATAGCAAGAGACCATCTTTCTACCTAAAGCTCAGGATAAAGAATACATAAGTGAAAAGTATGTAAAAAAAAAAGAGGATGTATTTCAAGAAATACTTCAAGCATGTGGGGGCAAAATCAAGCACAAAAAATATAGAGGGAAAATAGGTAATTTCTGTAATCACATTTTTGGTAAGAAGAAAGTCAGAAGTGAAAGCTAACAACAGTGAACACAATGAAGGCCAACATATGTTATGCCTTCTGTAAGAAGATTGTCCAAGTAAGAAAGCTGATAAAATTCAGATGAGTGACAAAGGGGGGAAAAAGTCAGCCTGGATCAGGAAAAGAAGAGACTGTTTATATGGACTACATGTTTCAATTGGGTTGGTGGGAGTGAAATCATCCCAGGGCACTCAGGAAGCAATTTATGGCTGGGTGAAGTTCCAGAAGACGGAAAAGAGCAAAGGAATATCTGGTTTTGAAAAATGGGATGGGAGCAGCTAGGAGACTCGTGGCTGGTCAGCCTAACATAAATTCTTTGGAAAATGCTAAAATAAAAAACTGATTCATTATAACCATCCCAAAGATAACACAAAAATAAATAACAAGTAGTGCTGATTTGTCAAGAACAATCAAAAAAATCTTATTTGTATCTATGACAAAACAACAGCTTTTGAGAAAATAAGAGGTGCACACGACAGTAACTTGGGTAGGACCTCTTCTGTCTGCACCACCTACATTAGTAAAAAGCTTAGATTCAATATTTGTTAGAATAGGGCTAGTGTTAGTTGGAAAGCCCAGAGTGTAGATCTTACATATTTACTGTCACACTGTGTAGTTAGGTATGAGGTAGGATTTCAAAAGAGGCTGTCTGGAATTTAACACCGGCAAGTCTTTCAGTTATTTTGAGAACCCGGATTCAAATTCAACATGCTCTTGACAAATAGATTTATGTGAGCAAATTACAAAATACTATGATATACTATACTAGAAATAACTGGGAAGTGAATAGTAAGCTGCAGGTTTTTAGTCAAGGCACTGGTTATTAAAACTGATCACAAACTGTGCACAAAGCAGAAAAAATCCCCAAACTTACTGACATGTCCAAACAGAAGTTTCATATCTGAGGCAGAGGGAATAATCCTTTCACTTCATGGGCTGCAGGCAAGTTCTCAGCCGTTTCCCAAGAGAAATGCAGATCAAGTGGCGAGAGTGCGGAGGAGAGTTACAAACAGGTCAGAGGTCTAGAGAACATGACCTGTGAGGAAAGAACAGTATTTGTTTATTCTTAAATAGAAGAAAGACTGTGGGGAGACATGATAACAGCCTTCAAATATGCAAAAGACTGTTGCAAAAGGGAGGTAATAATGTCTACTGAGGATAAAGCAAAAAATAATGGGCTTAAATTGCCAGCTAGTACATCTAAGTTAGACAAAAAGACAAAGACATATTCTGTAACAGTGAAGATACTTAGGAACAGGTTATCTCAGGAGTTTGCCAAACTTCTCTGTCAACAACTGTAAGAACAGAGTCAGGGATTTTATGACTACATCAGGAATGTTTTAGAAATAGCTGATCCTGCCTCAGGACAGAAGGATGACCTCTTGAAATCTTGCTCGGCCCTCTTTTCACACCTTTGTTTTCTCTTGCACTATGAGAGTCATACAACTACTGATAAACATCTTCAACAGACTCTTTAATTTGTAAAACAAATAATAAGAGGGAACAAGAGCAGCGTGATCATTTGTTTGAAACCTGTAAAAGTTTAAGTCTGTAAAAAAATGAAATTCTAAAGGTTTTACTTGCCTAAAATTTCGGATATCTTTTAGAAATGATCTTTCCTTGAGTGATCCCTCAATCTCTTGTAATTGTGAGACATCTCATAAGTCTGAGTGTACCCCACATCTACAAGTGACTGTCAAATTTTGTATAGCCAAGGATATAATAATTTATGATTAAAAGTTGATGCCCTTTATTGTACTAAGACATGTATCAGAAAAGAGATAATCATCTGGCCAATCTGTCCTTGTACAAGCTGCTTAATTTCTCTGAATGTCTTTTTACCCCACTTATCAATAGAGATAATTATGCTCAATGTCTCCAAACTTTGTGTCATCAGCTGAAAGGTAGAAATACTGCTCTCAACTCTGATGAGAAGAAATAAGTCAGTTCTTAGAAGCAGTATGGTTTCTGGTCTGAGAAAGCAGTAAAACCCTAGTCACCTTCCTGCCACATTAGAAAGTTATCCTGTAAACACTGTTGTGTTGCAAAAGGGTAATTTTAAAAATGAATACCTTCAGATTTACAGCTAAACCCAGTGGGTAACAAACTGCGTCTTTAATGAGTCCACTTAACGGGGGCTTCTCTACCACAGAGAAATATCCTGCATGTCTGTGTAGAACTATTAAAATGGTATTAAAATTAATATTTTAAATAATTATTTAAAATAAAATACCTGGCTGATTGCAGGGTTATCTTTAAGCACAGTATCAGGGTTTTCCTGAGCCCACTTGTGTGCATACAGATAAGCATATCTTGCAAACCGTTTCAAAATCATGGCCAATGTAAGGAAACATGATTGCTAGATGTAGCATAGAGATTATCATAATTTAGATGGATGTAATTGATAAGCACTTGTTAACACAAAAACCACTGTCAGCTCTGCAAGTATTTTCTGGGTCACTAATTCATTGCTACTAACTGTGGTCTGTGGTTTTTGTTGATTTTTTTTAAGGGTGCAGAGGCCTCATTTTGCAGGCAAGAGAAAGAAGGGACATCCTGTTTCTCTCTGTCAGTTTTGAAAGTGGAAGGCAACTCAGCTGAGTTTGTAAGACTGGAAAAAATTAATGTAATAGAAATACAGCCTGTTATTTTAACAGTGGGACTCTGTGGTTTTGCTCTGTTGTAGTGAAGTTGTTGCTGACAACAACAAATTAGTGCCTTAAAATATCTTACCCAACCAGGACTTCAGTTAGAAACTTTGAATTACAGTTAGTTTAAACAGCAGCTGGTTAGACATGTATGGAAGGAAGAGTTGGAGCTCTGTCCTGGCCTTCCTCCACAAAGGAAGCACCTGCAGACAGAGAAAAACATGTACCTGTTGGGAGAATGAGCAAAGACAAACAACAGTACCCTTTTCCTCCTGCAGCCTTGAACACAACTTCTGAAAAGAAAACAAGTGGTTCCCCTAAGAGCTACAGTCCTTGTCCTGTTGAAGTGAAAAGGAAATCCTCATGGTCATCAAAGAGAGAAAGTTGAGTCCTATAAATAAACAGACATTACCATATTATTTTTGTGATAGAAGTGCTTATGCTTTAAATAAATGGGATTACTGGGGGGAAGACCATGTAGGTTCAAAGAATTACCAGATAGCTGGGGTCCATACTTAAGGCAGAGGAAACTGGCTTAAATTTTTTAGAAAAGAACATATTTTTTCAAGTTTTCCTTAAAAGAAAATTAAATAAGGAATAGTTACATAATTTTTGGATTGCTATCTGATCACTCTTTTTGAAGACTTGTTTCTAGATGAGTGGACAGATGGAGGTTTGCTGGGAGTGAGAGAGAGGGAAAGAAGAATCCAGTTTCCTTCTTAGTAGGGCTATAGCAAGATCATACAGTTTTCAGTCTGGGGTTCCACTAAGCCTTAGAGCACTTAACACAAGTCCAGCTCTCTCCCTGTGTTGCTCTACATGGAACATGGTCTATTGCTACTGCAGGAGGAGAGTTCAACTTTTCTAGTAGCTTAGGTCTAGAGGTCTTCAAACCCCAGCACATTAGCCAAGGTAATAGTTGTATCATACGAAGAAGCCTTCTGATGAATTCCATGTGCAATGCCAAGATGCAAGAAGCCTACTACTCAGAAGCAATGTGCTGCAAGCAACAGTCATCAGCCCTCTAAAGAAACTGCTCTTGTTGCTACTGTCATCACTTCTAAGGGTTACACTGCTTATTTGAACACCTCTTTGCAACACAGCTGCAGAAAGGGGAGGTAGAGACCTTCATTTTTTATTCCTTTCATTTCCAAGTCTGTCACCTGTGCTTGAAGAGGGCACCTGGCCCATTTAACAAGCAAACATTTTAAAATGTGACATTGTTAATCGTTAAAGTAAAACCTTGTCAAACACTGCAGTGACTGTTCTTAAAAATGTGACTCTAGTTCTGGCATTCAAATGCTTTGCAGGTGGGTGTTCATAGACATGCATTTTATCAAAACCAAAGCAGAAGCAGGCAAAGGATGTTTCCCAAATCATCCTCATATATAGAAATGCTTTGCTCTTCTGAAGTTTCTCCCTTCTGAATATCTTAGAGCATTTTATAAACAAGCATTAATATAACTTCAACCCAGCTCCTGTGTTAGTTATGTACTCTCCTTATATTAGCCTGGGTAATTACATAACTACAAGAAATAAATGTTCTTCAACACTAAGTATATGCATTAGAGATGGAAACTCTCTGCTAAGAGGCTGCTAAGCTATCTAATTTGTTGCCTTGTCCCAAAAGCATGTATCCCTCAAATGTAGTAGTTTCTAATTTCAACCTAGCCTGACTTTTCACAGCTCTATCAGTAACATTTCCATTATATCACCTAGTGATACCCTAAAACAAACCCTCAATTTTTTGTTTCACAGCTTTATACTAAAATACTTTGTAGTACAAGTCAGTCCCTGCTCAACTACAGCTTTTCTATTGTCACAAGCTAAACTTCCCATGCTTTGTCACTGAGCTCTCCTTGAAGAAAATGGTTTTGTGGCCACCTTACTAGGCTATTTCTGCAGTATCATATCAATCAGAATGTCATGGGTAAATAAATGAAAGAACAAACAGTGAAAAGAAAAAGTTGGTTTAGTACAAAAAGGGGGGGGGTGTAGCTTTCTATTTAAGTAATGATTTATTAACTGAAAACGTTATCAATGGGAGTCTTGAACTACAGCCTATTGCTGACATTTTCCAGCATCTGTGTAACTGTGATAAGGCAGTACACAGCTATCTGTGTACAGTATTTTCCTCAATATCCAGACACCTGTCACAAATTGCTCATCGGAATACCTGAGATGTATCACATTGTAATAGTTATTACGTCTTCCTCAACACAGCAAATCAAATTCATCTGGAAATTATCCACTATTTGTAGGCAAAATATTTTAAATCATCTTCTCAGTAGATGTCAAAGATCAGTTCTAAAAATGAAGGTTCTTGACTTATCTGAGTATTGTGTTATGTGTGGAAGATGCAGTTTAATGTACACACTGAAGAGTTTAAACCATGTAAAACCCAGAAATATTAAAATTAGGCAGTCACATCTTATGTCTTTAGTTAGTTCAATGGGAACTAAATATTATCTAGTGCTGTTATTTAATTATCTGGGAAGACAGTGGCAATTTGAAATATATTTAATGAAAGGATATTACTGTGATCTGAACAGATTACCAACTTGTCATCTGATGCTGTTACAGATACAGTATTCCCCTGTATTTGCAGATCTCCCCTGGGTCTGTGAAAGGGTTGTTTCCGCATCAGGTTTCTATGAGCTGGGCAAGGCAATCATCCTGGCTGGGTTGCATACACATTCTGCCTATCAGCTACAATGAAACATAAGACATAAAGACTTAAAAGAAAAGCTAATACTGGGTTTACGTTTCCTTCTAAACAGAAAGATGTTAACAAAATTATCAGGCTGCAAAAAGGACTCCCCAAAAATGTCTGCTGGAAAAGCATCATGACAGGTTTTGTTGTATGAAATCATGATTTTCTGTTAATTCAGCTATCATTTTGAATTCCCTTGGTTTTGGAAACTTCAGTCTAGAGTATACTGGAGGAAATTCTTGGCAATAACTGCTATTAAGATAACAACACATTAGCATAACAGCAACTTCAGTTCTGCTGATTTTACAAATGACAAAGTATAAAGCAAAATAAAAATGAAAGAGAGTTTCCATTTGAAACACATATCTCCCAACCACAGAAATAAAATAATTTGGAACTGCAATGATAAGAGCTTCCTGTTGTTGGCATAGTGAACATAATTTTTTGTTTCATTTAAGAACATCTTGTGCTAAAGTAGCAGAAGTTGTTGTGTTGATGATAATAACTCTCCTTTTCCCAGTCCCATAGAGAAGGCAGAAACATTCTCTTTCCTGATTTCAACCATGGGGGCACACAGCTAACCCTGTTAAGAGAGATTTTTTCCCACAAACAGCCCTCGTCCTAAAAACATTTTAACAGCTTATGGTAAATCAGACTGTTTTGAAGATTAGCACATCGCTTTTAGATTGATTGCCTTCTACTTGGTTTTCTGGCTTGTCACTTCACAGGACCTTTTTCTTGTGAGGTAACTAAATATATGTCTGGCTGGTGAAAATGTTGACTGTCAGGATAATGCCAGATTATGTTGAAATCATCATGTTGAGGATCATATATTGCACCCTGCCTGCTCTTTTTTCATCTGTGAAACAGTCTTTGTTTCAAAAACTTTGGATCCCCTTTATTTGTTTAAGAATAAGAACTTGCCAATAACAAGGTGCTTGTTCAAGTCTTTAGTAAACAAGCATCAGCATTAATACCAAATGTGATATAAGGAAGTAAATATCTTTTAATGAGGTTTCACATAAGAACATTAGAATCTGGAGAAGTAAGAAAAATTCCCACCACTTGTCCCCTCTTCATGGTTTACCTTGTTCTCCTTTTCTTTCTCATTTACATTCTCCAGACTTCTCCAATGTCAAATTAATGTGGCTTCTAAATTCCTTTCTTTTACTTTTTGCTGCATTTTAAGCAGTCAGTTTATGTTATATATTAAAATACTTAACCTGGAATCTTTACTTCATGTGCTAACTGGAGCACTTGAAATTAGATCTCGTAAGTAAAACTTCAGATTTTTTGGGGAGGTGATTATTTAACCTGTATTAAAAGGGTAAACAAAATATAAATCAGCTAATTTCTCAAACGAAAGGTTTGTATCAGGACCTGGATCAACAATACTTAATTTCAAATTTTCCAGTAGGTTATTTCTTTTCTAATGTGAATAAGTACCACTTTCTATCCAGGTATGCACAACTTTGCTGCTGTTTTATAAATCCCATAATGGAAAACAAAATCAGCTCACCTAAGCTCTAAATTGCGTTGTTGTAGGATGCCAAGATGGGATATGCTGTGCTGAGCCCATATGATGAGCAAGAAGTCCTTGCCCAGCACAGTTTATGGTCTAAGTATACCAAGGGGTTCAGTGTCAGGTAAGAAGGAGTATTGATGTAAGAGGATTGCAAGGAAACACCATGCTTTTGTGATCATCTAGCCAAAATTGTCTGGTCAAGAAAGGGGGAAATTACTGAAATGCCCACATTTCTCTCCTAGGGTGTTTTCAGAGTGGCTGTCACTTGAGGGCAACTCTGGCTGTTTCCGGCAGACTTTCTTTCAGGGATTGTCAGGCTCAGCACATATTTGGTCTTTGCAACTGTTGAATAAGAGTGACAGGATCTCCTGGACATTTATGGACTCAGGAATACCCTCTGGCAATTAGGGATGTTCCCCAGCATTACAGATTCAGTCAAAGCAAACACCATTTGCAACCACAAAATCTCAGCTAATTTAAGCTATATGCTTATTTGCCTGCTTGTATGGGAATGAAAATTTAGATTTTTTTCTTAAAATAACCTCTGCCTCTATTTTCTGAACAGTCTTTGATTCACCTCATCTCCTCTAGCTCCCAGACTATGTGGCATAATGTTTACACTTCACCCAGTCACCTAAATAATCTATTCTCTTTTGAACTCAATTGCCTTACATTTCCTCATCTATTTCACAAGGTTAATATCTGTGAACAGGAATCTTGCCACCACCAGTCAGACCACTTATTTGTGCCACCTGGGATCAATTTAGTGCGTTATTCTGAAACGGCTAAAGTCCATTATGATTAACAAAATATCATATAGTAGACTTATTCTAGAAGGACCGTAATCAAATACATTTTCAGATAAGCAGATACTATATTGAGGTGATTCCATGGAAAGATTTAATCTCTTTATTAAATAGTTCTTTGAGTGATATAATTTGAAATAATGACTTATTTTTCATTGCCCAGTTTAACAGAAACAATTGTCAAAAGCTTTATACAGACAGTGTGGTACAACAGTTGAGAATTTCATGTCTGTACCTTCAAGTAGGTATAAATGCTTTTAGAATGCAGTAGTGTAGATCTTGATGTAATGTATTTTAGTGTAGATCCTGATGTAATGAAGTAGCGAAGATCTTGGTGTAATGTATTTTTTCACATCACCAATACACATTTCTGAAAGTCATGACTTGCAATGCCAAAGTGCTAGTGGATTTCCCCCATCACCCCTCCTAAGGAGAACCCACTCCCTGCTGCTATAGTGGGCTTTATGCAAAGCCTGGAAAGAATCTCAAAATGGGCTTCACGATGGTCATTGTGGGGGTCAGGGAGCTTCCTGAGATCTGTTCAGATAGACTACATTCTGCCCAAGGTCTGCACAAAGAAACACTGGATCTCTCCAGGGCTTTGGCACCTCACTCTAGGTTGGGTATCCTTGTGTCCTGGACTTTTTCCTGAAAATGGATGCATTCCTTAATTGCTACATGGAAATCACTATCTTTGTTGAATTCATACGTGACAAAGAAAGTAGTGATTAACGTAGTCAGTCTAATGAAGATCTAAGAAAACTGAGTTTATCTCTGTGTTTTCCACTAATGTACCTCAAGCTGCAGCTACAAACTGGACAGAGCCCCCTGCTCCTTCTGCTGAGAACTTCTTGCTCAGAGGGTACACTCCATTGCCAAGCAACAAGGTCTGAGAGTTGGGTTTACATATCCATCCAGCAGTGAGGGTTTGGGACTTTGTCTTCCTGCATGCCAGGCAAGCATTTTGACTCAGTGGTTATTATACTAGATATGGTCAGTCACTCTGCTACCGCCTCTTGAAAAATGGTGAGTCCTTCTGGGTCCTTTAAATGGCACTGGCAAAGCTTATTCTCTGGAATGAGTTGAAGGCCAAAATCCTAATGGATGTCATTGCCTCCATTATAGCGATGTCTCAGACATCTAGCTCTGAGAAGTGGGAGGTGCCCTAGATGTATTTCCTGATATCTCACTCTAACCAGATGCCTTCACAGTATTGGATTTCTTATCACTTTCTTAGGCTGCCCCATCATTTTTAGGCACTCTTTATAGAGCGAAAGCCCCTGCATGTTGAGTTTTGTATTTGCTGTTTGGAGTCCAGGTTTGTAAAATACATGCACTGCAACACCTACAGTTGCGTAAGGATGTGCTACCACCACACCTTGCCATGGGGTGCCTCAAGTCTGAGACAGCTCTGGTTAGACTCACAACCAACTATATCTCTGTGGCACTGTGTCCAGGAAATTTAGCTTTCTTTAGAAATGAGGTGTATTAACCTGGGAATAGCAGTGCCCTGGTTTTTGACACCCAGCGAATATCTTTGCTGACTTGGTGATATGCTGTATAAATCTACCTTGAACCTTAATCAAAGTTGTGCAAGGGGTAAAGGCACAAAGCACGTTCAAAGGACAATTCTACAGCCTCTCTATATAAGAACTTTTGTTTACCGTAGGTGAGACTCCTTACCATACTCCTTACTATGATAGATGACAGTGTTTGCTTGTTCCTACTGCAACTCCTTCCCAGAGAACATTGAAAGACACACTCTGCCAGCTGCATTCAATAAAAGTGTCTGCCTTCTCAGCACTTTTGCTGGTATTTAGAAAGAAAGTGGCTTCTACTTGCTTGGAAATGCCAATATGTCTTTCAGAGAAGATGTATGGGAAAAAATTCATCTGGACTTTATGTTGTACTGATCATATACAAAGGAGGGAGTGATCTGGGGACCCAGTGTTGTACTTACAGGATGTGTTTTTGTTGATGTTGAGCAGAGCTCTCTGCACTGGGACTGCAAGGCAAGCGGAAGTGGCAGCGTTGGCTTTCCACACTGTTCAGGGAAGGGTGACACGTGCTCCTGGTGAACTGTCACAGTCATGTTGCAGGGGACAATGGCCAGCTTGCAATTGTTGCCACTCCTCATTACCTTGGGGACAAATTAAGGCTGGGACATGGGACAGCAGTGGAGAAAGGTTGGAAGCCTTGTCTATTCAGTGGTCTAGTTCCCTCTTTTGGGAGGTGAAACCAAATATACACGTGAACTTTTGTGTTCGATGGCAATTGTAGTTTAACTCACATATAATTGTTGTGTTTTGACCCCAAAGGGCAACTAAGCACCATGCAGCCGCTCACTCACCCCTTTCCCCTTCAGAATGGGACGGAGAAAATAAAGCAAAAGGCTCAGGAATTGAGATAAGGACAGGAGGGATGACAAACCTATTACGGTCACAGGCAAAAGACAAACTTTTCAGGGGAAGCAAAAGAATATCAATTTAATTCAGACACTAACAACAACAACACTTAACAGACAGAGCAGGACAGTGAGAAGCATTACCACATCTTGAAAACCTTCCCCCACCCCTCCCTTTTTCCTGGGCTCAGCTTTCCTCCCAATTTCTCTACCTTCTCCTTCCCGGTGGCACAGGGGGGAGGGGATGGGCTTATGACCAGTCCCACCGCTCTTTCCTGCTCATGAGAAGGAGTCTTCACAATCTTCCTCTGCTCCAGCGTGGGGTCCCTCTCATGGGAGACAGTCCTCCATGAAACTTCTCTGACATTTAGTCCTTCCCACGGGCCGCAAACTCTTCCCAGTCTGCTCCAGCATGGGTCTCTCCCGCATGTTGCAACCCTCCCAGTGCCCAACTAAAACAGCGGGGCTTCTTCTATCCACAGAGTACAGGCTTTGTTTGCGTGCAGCCACCTGCTCTGGTGCAGGGTCCTCCACGGGCTGCAGGTGGGCATCTGCTCCACCAGTGACCTCTGTAGGCTGCAGGGGCACAGCCTGCCCTCTCACCACAGGCTGCAGGGGGGGGTCTCTGCTTCGGCCCACCTCCCCCCTTCCTCCTCCTTTCTTCCACTGTCCTTGGTGTTTGCATAGATGTCCTCTATGCAATTCCTCCTCACAACTCCCGCTCCTCCTCCCAGGTTTCCCTTCCTAAATATGTTATCACAGAGGCATGGCCACCGTTGCTAACTGGCTCAGCCTTGGCACAGAAATGGGTCTGACTTGGAGCTGGGGAAGATTCAAGAAGCTTCTCACAGGGCCTGGCCACTGTTGTAGGCCCTGCTATCAAAAACCCCACCACACACACAAACCCAGCACAATAATGACGAGTGTCTTCTAAGGCATAGAGCCTACAGGTACCAGCAAGGTTTCTATGAAACACTCATCCAATATACTCAATTCCAAGTTCAGAAAATCATTTTATCAAAAAAACAGTAGTACATTTAAGGACTGTCTAGTATATTTAAGGACTGACATGTTGTGAACATTTATTCTGAAGCTTTAGAGCACACATAGTTCGAGCTCTCAGTCTTGCAACAGCAAGAGCTGGAAATACTCAAGCAAACAAACCTAGATTCTCTCATGATCACCTGACTACAGATGTGTATTAAGAAAAATCCCCACTAAAATATGTCTTAAGCTCACAGCCCTTCATTAATCAAAGCTGACTACCCTGTCACAGTGTCTATATATATAGTAGATCTCCCTGCCAAATTTGCACTCTAAACACTTCTTGCAAAATGCAGTGTACTATAAGCACTGCCCTAGCAGTGCTGTTTCTTCTCTCCAGTTGTTATTAAGAGAACATTTTTGTTTAAATTTGAAAATAAATTAGCTGATTCTCCTGTTCCTTGTTGACTCCCTTCTATGCTAGGACCCACTGGAAGGGAAAAGAGGAGTTTTACAACAGCTAAAAAAGTCTGAATGACAACATAAAAGAGAGCAATGAAATCTGCATCTGAAAAGCTAACATTTTATTTGACTTTTTTGTCTTCAGAACATGTCAATCCTTTTTAATTTTTAAAGGTTAGGGAAAGGGGAAAGTTTCAAACTTAATTTTTCATAGTTTGATATGTGAACTTCTTTACAAGGACAGCCTGCAAGAAGTCACCACATCTAACACCTACTGCTTTTCTCTGATTCATTTGTAGTGGTAACAGTGAAAAGAGAACTATTATCTACTCTCCTTAAATGCACAAAAAGAAATGGATGTAACATAACAGTTATTGTACAAGATATCCTTTCACTCACTAATGAAACCTGAATGAAAAAACAAGCATTAACATATATTGAACTGCTTGCCAAGGTACCAGCACAATTGGACAAAGGCACACAGCCTCAGAATATTAAGAGAATTTTCCTGTGAAGTTTTATACCCAAAGACTTTGGATAAAATTCTGACAGAATGGCTTTCAGAAACACCACAGACTGCACAGCAAAACCATGTACCTAGTTTTTAACTCATTTCCAGCTTTCAGCTGGGAGGCAACCTGGAAGTGAACTGCTGTATATAGGACAAAACCACTGGGAAGGCACTCTGGGATACAACCTGAACCCGAGCCTGACATGATCTTGACACACCAAAGGCAATTAACACCAAGGAATTGCCTGTGTGATTGCTCTTTGTGACAGCTTCTTGAAATAATTATACAGATATAGAATTCAGATGTACACTTGTCAACGTTTTTAGAGCTGAACATGAAAAGCCTCACCCTATCATCTGAATTTGCTTCCCTTCCTACTGAAATCATCTCATTGTCCACAGAGTAACTTCATGAGGGTGCAAGCATCTCAGACAGCACATATCAACTAATCCAAAGGCTATGCACAAGTAGACAATAGGCAGTGTGGTTTGCAATCCACTTAAATCACTTTTTCAGACATGTCTTAATATGTCCATCCATCTAAGACTATAGGGGGAATACTACAGGAAGCCGCACTAACCCTCCAGGGATCATATTAAATGAAATTACTCCAGGCCAGAGTCCATCCACTTCATACTTCCAGAGAAATAGAAGTCCTTAAATCTCTCTCGTATGCTGTTAGAGGATAGCAGTTTTATCTGTAAACACAAACCCATCACCTTTTGACACTCTAAAATTTTCACAGTTGTCTTTGGGGTTATTCTACACATGCTCATGTAAACCCAACCTGACTAAAGAAAACAGTCTCTGTCGCTCATTACAGACAGTCAAGAAACTTGAGAGCAGTTCATTTCTACATTCAAGCTGTCCAGCCATGAGCACACTTCTACTATCAGTAACTTCACAAAGTCTCAGAGATTCTTCAGTAATGAGTCAGATCTGGGTCTCACATCACTCCCATTTGAATCAGCATCAGATTCTCTAAACCAGCTTGGCTCAGCACCAGTCACTAGGTGTCCTGATTGCTGGGAGGTGATTTCTATATTTCCTCACAGGTCTGCTTTTCCTTCCACAAGGAGCTGAGAGATTCAAAGGCTGATGTTTAAGGAAGGATATACAAACAAGCATCCTTCCAGCTTCAATGTAATTACCGGCACAAAAATATCACTGTAGCTAAGTGGAAAAGATAGAAATATCTGGTATTAGTGCATAAAACAATCATATTTGGTGGCAACCGAGCTGTTGACCTTGCAGTTTCTCTGTAGCTTAGCTATTTGAGAAAAGACTTTGCCTTTTTTAGGCACCACAACAACTATGATTAGTCAGATTTTCTCAGGGTAGAGCCTGTGCAGCGAGCTACGTGCAGCTGGGGAGCAAAGGATTGACAGCAGTGTTCCCTTAACCTGGGATTCACTTGAGCCAAATTTTGACAGAGCCAAAATTTACTGATTTCTCTGGTTATAGTGCAAATCTTAACTATTAGCTCAGGTTTCTGTCCAGGGCTGGGTAGGACTTGGTTCTCTCAATACTTGTGTCTAATCTCTCTCATGTTTTTAGAGTGTGTTCTCAGGGTCCAAAGCAAAGAAGCTAAAGGCTCAGCCTTCCCAGAGTCTTTTCCTTCTCCTTACTCTTTCCTTAATCAATTGTAGGCTTGCCACAGCAGGGACTGCTTTTATCTCATGACTGAAAAAAAGACTCTTCTTTAATGTACTACAGGAAAGAATACTGAAAATAAATCAGTAAATCAATAAGGCCAAAATATCTCAGTATCATTTAGACCACGTCAAAATAGAAAGCCTGGGATGCTGAATAAAAATCTACTTCTGAAATTGGACTTGGAGGACATATCCTGGGTTTTAGTGTGAATATCTCTGTACTTTATGAGGTTTTATGAGTTAAAAGGAATAGTTCCTTTTTGGAGTCTTTGAAACTCACAAACTCAGAGACTGGCGCCCCTGAAAACCCCCTGGGGATTTAAAAGTGCTTGGAAGTTGTCCTTTTTTTTTTTTTTTAATTATTTTTTGTTTTGTCCAGGACATTTTGAAAGTTTTAGTTTTATGGTTTTTGGGGTCGGGGTGAGTTGCAGCGATAGAGTAAGTTTTGGCATGTGAGGGACATCAGCATGCCAAGAAATTTCTCCACAGATGTTTTCCCTAAAGAAAGGCTTGCCAGTCATATAAGAGCAACATAGCCTTTACCTAGCATCTTGGTGTCACATTGCTCCTCCTCCTCTCTGCTTGGGATTAGCATAGCTCAGCAGAGCTTTGATCTAGACTAACAGTAAAGTGTTGACAAGAAAGATAATCTAATCACAGTCTCCAAGAGTTCTGGTCTTGATTCTTGAATCTGTCATGGCCATACACAGTCAGGGATGTCATTTAGGGCGAAATTTTCTGAAGCAAACACAGAAATGAAGTATTCAAGTTTCATTGACTATCACTGACATTTAGAGACATAGCTATTTTTTGCAGCTCTGAAAATCTCATTCTACCTCTGTCTACTTCACTGTTTTGGAGATAGAGATGGTAAGTAATTTCTAATTTCCACATCTTGTAACTTCACTTTTAAGATCCGAAGTAAAATGGCTGCTCTTCATTATCAATGCTGAAAAGCATAATGCTGTCCCAATCCAATGTTGGGGGAGGTTTCGATATGATCCCAAGAGCGAGATTAAGACACAAACGAAGTCAAATGCTGTATACCCAAAACAGGTTTTTATTATTAAAAAGGTGAAGAGGGGTAGCAATAGGACAGAATGGAAGGAAAAGACAGAAGTAAAGCAAGGATGCGGGATAGGGCTGCAAGAATAGTCACCACCATGGATCCAGCGGCGTCCTGTTGGTCCTCAGTCTTCAGTTCTTCGGTGGTGGGTGCACACGGATCTGGTAGATGCACACTGAGCAAAATTTTCTGCTGCCTTTTTAAGTTCATCATATCCGCTGATTAACATATCTGCCCACCCTTAGTTTTTTTTTCTCTGGTCCCACAGGTTTTGTTGCATCTGGCTTCAGGGCAGGAACATTTGCCTCTTGTCAGTTCATTAGCCATGCATGCATGGGGTCTGGCCTACACAACAGAGCCACAGATGGCTACAGGATGGGGCCAGCTCAGCACACCTCTGCCCCTTTGAGGCTTGTCTAAAGAGTCTGGACAATGCAACTGCAAGGAAGTGGTGGGGTGCATCCTTCAATACACTCCCACTTCTCTGGGCGACATCCCCCAGACCAATTCACAGGCCACAGCAGCTTCTCTTGGAGGTTTGCACAGACACAAGCAAGCTTTGAGACAGTCATAGGACATTTCAGTCTCTCACAAATGCCTCCCCTTGCCCTCCCCATTTTTCCCTTGTATCACGTAGGGCATTTCAATGCTACTGCAAAATAGTTTTCAGTATCTATTGGTGTCTTAGATTTGGTGATTTCTCTGAAGATATAATATATGGCACCAACTCCCAGATAACATCTGAGGATAGGGGCAGACCACAACACAAAATGAGTTTTGCGCCAGACAGGTGCTATATAATTTTCACTTGCAATTCAAACTGCTTAGGAGACAAAGTCTGTGGTGACAGCACTATTACAGCTCACCCTTGCTCTCAGCTGGAAGCAAAAAGGTAGACTGAAACAAAGGAGGTGGTCTGGCATGGCCTATCTCTGTCATTTAAACTGTGGACCCATGTCTAATAAACCTTCTTCTGACACTTTAAAAATTACTTCTCATATATTAGTTCATTTGAAGTAGAAAACTGTTAACGCAATTTTCAGGTTAATACATTCACCTTTTTGCTGAAAACTTATGAAGTCATGCTTAATTTGAGGGGGCTGAACAAGAAGGATAGGCTTATAAACACAACTTTAATAGGCAACAAGATAAAACAAATCCATGCCCTGTAAAAGTTTATTTCTTTAAAAGGATCATTGAGCTAATGACAGGGAGCACCATGCTGCTCAGCAGTTCTGCTCATTGTCTGAAGCTTTATTCCCGTGCAGTCCCACTGACATCTGCTTTGGCATAATATGCTGATTGGGGTGAACAGGGTACAGAATCTGATCCTTCCTAATTAAGATACATAAGGAGGAGACATAGAGAACCTTTCCCTTCTGACACACCAATTTTCAGTGTCTCAGCCGTGTGCCATTGGGCACAAATCTATTAGCAACTCAGCAGTGATGTGGCTGGCCAGCCCTGAGGACTGATACTCCTCGGATGGTACTTCTGTCTCTAACTGATCCTCATGCTGGGAATTCAGTTTGTCAGTCAGATGTTATCGAGAAAACATGCTAAGCCCTCACAATCTGTCAGATATACAATTTAATTCTCTGTTAGTACTTGTCTGTACATTTCTAACCTTCCCTGCTGCTTTTCTCCCCCCCCCCCTTTTTTTTTTTTTTTGGTGTCAGTTTAACATAATCTGTCATGGGAGCTTTCAGGCTTCTGCACCAATCAGAAACTCTGCTTCTCAGTTGAATTAAACTCTTCCTAGCAGAGATTTCCTCATTATTTCATTTATGAAAGCCTTATTATGTTGGCAACTTTTGCCACTCAAGTATCCATAAGAAATTATACAACCATTTAAGCATGATTCCCTGCTTATCTCAGATGTAAATGTCACATTTCATTGCTTTTTAAATAAACACTGCTAATTCAAACCAAGTTTTTGTTGGATCCAGGTATCAAAGCATAATTTACAACAATAAACAACTACAGCATTACTTTTGTTTATGGACACTAGCCAGAACAATCTGACTTTATTGTAATTATCTAGATTTTTTGTCATTTTCCTTCACTACCCCAAAATGCAGGTAAGGAGGTTCAAAGAGTTCCAATCCATTCTAGTCTTCCTTCACGGGAAGAAAAGAACATTTCTATGTTTTTAACTGTACACCCCTCTTGGCCTGTTCCCCAGTCCTGCGGCTGAAAGAATTGCTAACCCTTGTCTATCATAAAGACAGACATTTTTCAATGGTTTAGGTAACAGGGAAATTTTTCACTTTGCTGCTCAATAGTATGCTACAACAAATACGTCAAAGGAAGTGCTCAAGTATTTAGAAGTTTACTTTGACTCATCTCTTAGATAGTCAGCTAAAAGCTAACACTAGACAAGATAGTCTTTTGTTCCACTCCCCATCAGCAATCTTGATAACCTTGAAGGTATGTTTTCCATACAGAGACAACCTCAGGGATTTCAAAGGAGTCAGTTCTGGTTTGTTTCCATTTAAAGAATACCAGATCTATGCATACACAGAGTAATACAGGATACTACTTTTTTTCTTTAAAATCTTAAAATGATTAAGAAAGCTATAAAAATGAATATTATTCTGCTCACCAAGAAATAGAAAACGAAGGTAATGTTGCCTGTACTAGTGCAAATCCCAAGGAAGAGAGTGTAGTTTAGAAACACTGCATTGGTGTTTTTTAAGGCAATTTTCTACTGGCTTGTCATAACTGTATCTCTAATAGGGATAAACTAATCTTCCTAGATAAAAATAAAAGCAGGAAGAACTGATCTAATTATTTGGAAAGTGGTTTCAAGGTATGAAAATAACTAGAACATCTAAAATTATTGTCAAGTAATGCTTACATTCTTTTAATTGCAGTCAGAAGCACTACTAAAATAAGTTAAACTAGGGTGTTTTCCTGATTTTTTAACCCAGTTTTCAGAGCAAAGTGGTCATATCACCATTACAATTCCCCAAAATGAGATAAACCAAATTAACAGTCTACTGTCAGGAAAAAGCAAAGTCCTTGATCCTGCTTTTCATCCCTGCTTTCTGGCCAGGAAATCCTCCAGACCAAGCAAAACTCTGGTTTTGAGGTAGATTGTACTATATTCACTATAATATCACAGAAAAAGTCTGAAGGTGTTTTCCCAAACTGCACCTGTGAATTGCAGCTGTGCTTAGAGCTCACTGCTCCCTTTGGCTGCAGGAACAGAGGATATGCTCTCAAGAAGCTTTTCTTCCCCAACCAGAAAAATGTTAGTTGGTCAATGCTGTGGGTAGGGAACCTGCCTGCAGTTTCGATCTGTGAGGTGTACGGGCTGACGTGGTCCTGTATTGCACACGCACTGCCCAGCATGGTTTCTCAGCTCCTCCTCTTTGTGAATTTTTGCCATTGATAAGAAAAAAAAAATACAGAAGGACGGTGTTAGAGAGAATATAATGTTCATAAAATGTCAACAGAAAGAAAAGAAAATGTTTTCTGTGTAAACTACTTGATGAGTTCAGATCTTGAAAAACAGAAGCAAACACTGGTGAGGAGCTATAGGATACTTGTCTTGAACTCTTGAGTGTTCAGAACTAATTAAGCTGTTTTGACTAGTGTCTGAATACTTCAGAAATGAAAATTAATTTCTAATATACCTTCAGATCAGATAAATGGTAGTTTTGGATTATTACACAGATACTATAGTCTCAGGAAGAACTCTGAATGCTCTAGTTTGCATTATTCACGATTTTGTTTACACTCAGGAATATAAAACATTAAACACAAAAGCCAAATATAAAATGTAAGCTCAGAGGGTAAAAACAGAGTCTGGCTATTATCGGTAATTATTGGAGAAGAGCTAAGGAGGGAAAACGTTATTTTCAGACGTGCTTGTAAATAAATTATGTTTAATAAAAAAAGCCCATACTCTTATGTCCATGAATTATCAGTAAATCTATCCTTCAGCCTGGAGGACTGATCAATTTTCTGAGAGAAAAATCAGATAAATATTCATAGCATTGGCTATGAAATTTTTACAGGAGCAAATTAAGCAAGCTAGCAATTGACTTGCTGTTCTCGGTAATGTACTTGTTCTGGGGAACTGCTGGACTAATCCAATACTTAATTGATTAACATATTAGTAGCTGCCAAATGTCTCTTCTCAAAGCGCTGGCACTTTCTGTATGTGTACCAAGTCTGGAACAGACGTGTACACAAGCTTAGTGTCTCAGCTTTAGTAATGAGAGGAAAACTCTGGGAAAGCAACCAGCTTTGTTCTTATGTGTTCTAGAGATTTAGTAAGTCCCCTTGTGATTTTGAGAATTCACTCATGGGAATTTACCACCTGCAGTAAATACATGGTTACATTTACACATCTGGAAATGCATTGGTCTTTGCATAGAAAATAAAACTATTAATTTATTGACATATTTTTAGTAGCAGTCATCAAACGGAGACACATTTGATATGAAAATGCTGTTCTTTGAGGTTAAACCTTAGCAGGGTTAGACTGTACCTGTGAACATAATAAATCCAATCATACTTTGTGCAATAGTTATTCCCTTCCTCTTTTAATCACAAAATGGGGCTGCTATCTAATGATCACAGAGAATCTAATGATTACTTGAGAAGTAAAAAAAAAATTAAGAAAGAAAACATTTTTATAATACCATCTACCAGGGTCAAAGTTCTATTCTACTTAAATAGCTGAAAAATCTTAAAACCAAGGTTAGGTTCCATGAAAAAAATAGATTTTATTACTGTTTCGTCTCCTCCTTCCCCTTTTAAGGATGTTAAAGAATATAGGATTTACTTTCCAAATTTAATTTTTAGTTTAAAAAAATCAAAAGTGTAGATGAAAACCTGTCCTTTTACCTGGTTATGGTCCTTTGTAAACTACCTCAAACTTTTTAGAAAGTTACTATTTTAAAAAAAATTCCAAACCAGGCAGATTTTTCCTTGCTATGGTCTTTGTTAAAAAGACATCATGTAGTAGGAAGAGAATGGATAAACCTGCATTCCTACACCATTACCACCTTCCCTCTGATACAAGCTTAAAAATCCCTTTGTATATATCTAACTTCTTTTTTACTCTCTTTTGGGATTTTGTTCCACTCACTGCACAAGTTAGTTTATGCATCAGAGTTTTTGTGTTATCTAAAAGATCTAAACATCTGCACTTTTTTTTTTTTTCCAACTCTATACTGGATGGAAGTTATTTACTGAACTAAATGTTATGTTGCCAAATGCTTATACAAAACCTGAATGATCGGTCTGATTTCACTCTTCCCCTAAATAAAATGTTTGTAATTATTCCGAAATAACTGTCATTAGCCATTCAGAAAGAGTAGAGTAAATGTATACACTTCTGCTTTCCCACTCAGCACTCTAATTGTATCTATCTGTAGATCCCTGCAGTTTACAGTCTTTAAATATGAAGGCAGCACCAGAAAACACAATACACTGCGGTGAGACCAGGAGAAACCGTATGCCACACATCAGCCAGGAGTGAACAGCTGTATAATTAATACTTTGAGAAACATTGACACAAGTTCAACTCTGGTGGCAAGAAAATGAAAGAAAGGGTGAAACATAAACAATAGTCTTTCTTTTACATATCTTTCATTGTTAATATTTGATGTTAACCTCTATCTACAAAGCAACTTTCAGCTGTGTTTCCTTTTGCTTATCTTGAATTATGAACTCCTTTAGGCATTTGAAAGTTAAAAAGTCATCTCTCAACAGAGGGAGACAGTGCAAGTCACCGGCTGGCAGAAACATCTAGCCTAGGTCCATATAAGAAAAGACCTTGTGTCAGGCGCTCAAACACTGAGTACAAATTCATCCACAGCTTTACAATCCTCACCTGCCCTCTATAGTTTGTAATGAGGTTTCACACTGCAGTAGGCTGAGTTGCATGAGATGTGAATTTGCAAGCAGGTTTGAATGACTGTAGAGAGACTGTTTTGCCATTTGGAGCAGAAATATAACACCTGCTAGTGCTCAGTTTCTAAACAAATGTCTGTTGTTATATGAAAATACAAATGAACGTTTCAAAGAAGAAAAACTGATGATACAGTTTGGCAGATTTACCTTTGATGGTGCATGGGCCACTGGAATGTATATTATTTCCTGTGGATAATGAAGAGGGAAAGTTTTAAGCATTTAACTGTAAGCTTTATAATCAATTACAGTTCTGAGTTTGGTTCACAGGAGCTGTGCTGCAAACTCTTGTGAACATCATCTGCCACATGACAAATTCTTTCCTAGAATAATTTGCAGCCAGAAAGATCTACATGGGTCAGGTCATTTATTCTTAATGAATATGAATGGTTCAGCTTGCTCACATTCATTTCCACTGTTAGTGAGGTCTTTCGGTCTTCCATGTTCTTTTAGTCTCTGTTAAGTATTATTTACCACTGGCATATCTGAATGCATCTGTGTGCTTTCTCTAGGTCACTTCTGAGTTTTCATGTGGTCACGACATTTTTCAGCATATGAATCACTGCAATAAGTACAGTGTGTGCACTGGAGTAAAATCAGGAAAGGACAGCTGCAACTGATATGAGAGGAAGATACCAATTCTCACGACACTAAATGAACTAATATGGGGACTGTTCAGTTAATTACATCAAGATAAAGAGAAAACAGACAGCATTTGCAAAGATTAAGGCATCAGGCATGCTCATCAGTCACCACTCCATGTCACTGGAAACGGGGTTATCACAGCCTTGTCTGGGATTTCCAACTCTCGCTGGAATTCTGGACCTGTCAGGAGGAGTCTGCGTATGCAAACATGTTCAGCACTTGGGCTGCATAACCAGCATTTCCTGGAAACTTCCAACTCACTCCACTTTTATGTAAGCTGAACTGTCAAACTAGTGCGGATATATATGACAATAGCAGATATTTAGCAGCAAGGGAAAAGTTACTGCTCTGACACAACCACTGTGCACTTCAGTAATTAAGTGAAAGCTTCAAAGTCTTCCAGAGGAAAAGGTCTTGGGAAACTCAGACATGTGACAATACTACTTGGGAAAAGAGTAATCCTGTGTGAATGAAACAGTCTTACATGGAAGAGTGTACAGAGCACTTTCAGCTTTTTCAGCACACATGATTATTCTGCTGCAACACAAGTAACTTTGGATATATTTATGCTGGTCAGTCTGAGGTGATATCAAACACTGAGTCTTGCTTGTTCACACTGACTAACTGTTAGCCCTTTTTGTTCTCTCCCGTGTAAATCCTGGAAAGGTTTCTGATAACATCTCAACCAAAGGACTGCTTCTAAGGCTGCATGGAGACTGTGAGATTGGCTTCCTCTACCACACTATCTATACTCCTTCAACTCTATCTGGGCAGACTTTGAGCCCTCAAAGCTCCCATGTTCCCTTATGCCATAGCCCAGAGGTATGCAATACATATGGTCATTTCTTATGCTGTAACACCACTGCTCTGGTGGCCTGCAACACAGTTCTCACATTCTCTCAGACAGCTTGAGCTGGAAAAGTACACATTAAAAAATGCTTTGGGGTGCAAAGAAGTACCCAGAAGAGATCCAGAGGTTATGTTGCATGGACATGGATATCAGCTGCAGAAGGTGTTATCCTTAAACTGCATGGATACACAGCAGTTGCACCACTCGGCCTTAGGGTCAGGGACTGCTCCCTGGTACCCTTTATGTAGCAGGATCCTTTGGGCAGAGATGTACACCTTCATACATTTAAGAGTTCACCTACAGCAGCCAAGTAATTCTGAACAAAACACTGACTAGCTTATGTCCATGTAGCTAAGCTCTCTTTCTGACGCAAACATATGGCCCCTTTTTCATTCTGGGAATTTCCTGGACTTAGGCTATCTTACAAACAGTGTGCCAGCATCATCGGGAACCACTGGTACCAGCCAGTGCCGTTCCAGACAGCACATTAATGGCAAGAATAACATCACTGCAGTGCTTATGCCCCGACCCTCTGGAGTTTACCATGTAGCCTGCAAGTGTATTTAACAAGCCAGTGCAGGTGTTCTGCTAGGGAGAAGCCAGGAAATCCTGTGTGCTCAGTCTTCAAATCCAACTGGAGGTTTCTATTCTATCTGCAGGCAGATGTGGGTGTGCAAATTGATTAAGCTAAAAAATTTAATTGAGCCTTTACCTCTGCCAGTGATGGGGTGTGTGGGATGCACTTGCCAGAGCAAATTACAGCTCTAACTCAGTCAGTCATTGTCAACACATAAAATATTTGGAGAATTTACAATTGGAAAACCATCTGGAACGTGTTGATTTGTACTTGTTTGTTTTCAAATTTTACTTTGAATGGCTAATAACGAAAGTAATCTGTGCAGTGGAGTGCCGCACAGATTTCACTATGTGACTGCACCAATCTATTTTTAAGCCAAGGATATTCTCTCAAAGCATGATAGAAAATAAATACAATCTACCAATTTATCATTTAAAATGCAGTGTGCAGATTCCGAGCACTGAAAAATCAATTTAAGTCACATTAACCAAGTGCAATAGAGAAAAGACAAGACTATAGCAAAGTCAATATCCTCTTTTAATTTTTGAAACCATCTCAGCATATTTTAAGGGCATTTGAACTTTCATAATAACAACCAATTAAGCATTTTTAAAAATTGAGACAGAATAATACAAAGACACAGGGCAGGAAAGGGGCCATAGGAAAAGATACAGGATGTATTTTGTGGTATTTTGGAAGAAAATCATGATCATTTAATAAATCAGCTAACCTTTCTACATAACATTGATAAAAATCTTCACCTAAATTATCTTTGTATTGGACAGAGAAATATGAAATCTCTCTTCATCAATGTACATATATCACTAGTCATCATAATAACCATGTGAACTTTTTATCTTTAACAGTTATAAATATTGCTATTACGATGATTTACTTAGATCATTTGACTTCGGTCCATCCAGCTGACAGTTATTTCCATATGATCTATAACCTAATAATTTTCAGTATTTCTTCTGCAAATGATGTTTTTATGTATTATTCCCTATGTTTTTCACAGAAAAACTGTTACAAGTTTATGTCATTGTATCTCAGAACAAATTTGTCCTGATCTTGCTATGGTTCTACAAATAGGTATTTCTCAGACAGATGTAATAACAGTGCATCCATCTTCTTTTATGTTTTCTGATTTTATAGTGGATTAAGTACGGGTAGTGTTTCTCTAGATGATAACAACTAATCATTCAGGTTATGGATGATGTGATAGATTTAGAAAATGTTCTGGATATTATAACACACAGCATTTTATAAATAAATGCTCATGGATATTCCTTATAGAAAGGGTTCTAATGCCGTTAGAATCATGTGATATACAGTTCTCAAATACCTTGCTTTTTAGGATACCATTCCACACTAAAAAGCCTTCAGAAGCAGAAGTAATGTATAGTCTTGTCTTCCATTCTCTTTCCCTTTCAGTCATATTAATTGACCGGTTTTCTCAGTCGTATTCTGAACCAGAAATACTCCAGTTCAAAAACACCTTTTTAGAGGGTTTTTTTTGAAAATAAATGTCATTGGTCTGAAATGAATATGTAGCAGTAGATTTAAATCATTCCTGAGTTGGAGTGGAAGGGTGGTACCTGCTTTTTACTTCAGTCTAGGAGACACAGGCCAATAAATACGTGTTCCCCCTTTCTCTACACATGTATTTCTGTCAGTTGGATAATGAGAGACCTGTCTTTAAAAGTTCATATAACATATAAACTAGAGAAACAATTACTGACAACCTTATTCTTCAGCACCTTGTGCAATGGAAACTTTGCTATGGACAGGAGCAGGGACTGGACTTGGCTGGAGCGATGACTGTCACTGTTAACAGGAGAGAGAGACACTCAGAAACTCAGGTCCACTCTCTCCACATATGATGACAGAAGCGTTGATTACCTGGCTGGATAAATAAAACAGAGAATCCTTTTATTTTCTAGAATCCCTATTTTCTAAATAACCATCACTGAGGGAGGACCAAAATTTGTATCTCTCTCTGTTCAGGATGTTTTCTATTTTGCTGAGGAGTAGCTGTGTTTTCTTAATTCCATGCACTAATCAACAGTTACTTACTTCATATCTCCACCCTATTTGAGCTTCTCAGAATTAATCTCTGGTCTTTTAAGGTATTTTTACTGTAATATTAGCATTGAAACATGTTCTTGTATTTACTCAGTGGATATGGGGTTCCCCAGCATGGGAGTTGTTCTAGTCCAAATCTCACCTCTGCCTGCAGAGGCTTATACCTACTTTTCAGATTTACAGAGTGCAGCCCTTTTGAAAAGAGAATTCTCTGTTACTCAACTTGCCTGTCACTGAATTAAGTCTTGTCCTAACAATTAACAAAATCACTAATTGTTAAATTATTGTTAAATAATTGTCTTGAGCGATCTCATCAGTTGTCACAAAGGACAAGTCACTATATTTTCCTGACACTTTCACTAGGTTTTGTTTACTTTAAAAAAGAAAACACATAGGATTTTGGTGCATTCTTTTTTTCCCTAGAAGTTGTACTGCTGCTGAAGTATTCTGTTCTAATTAGGAAATATTTCTTCAGTACATTTGCACTGAAGACAGTGTGTCCCAGACACTGTTTTCTGTGCCTTGAAATAACACCCAGCAGATAACAAAACTGCAACGAAATAAATGAAGTGAAGAAAATTTTAAAAGACATGTATTTTTGCAGAAGAATGCAATGCCATCAACCAATCTTTATACTTGACGTAAAAGGATACTAAGTTCTACTCTAAAACAGCTCAAAAGTTATAAATACCCTATATAGCTCTATGTTATTAACCTTTAACTACATAATAGATATCTATATATTTTTTGAAGAAAATATTAAAATTCTTTTTCATCATGCCCAGTGTTTCTGAATAATATAGATGGACGTAAATGACTCTAGATGCAGCCCTGGTGCCAGATGAGTCATGCAGAGAGCATCTGTGGAGGAGGTGAAACAGAAGCTTCACCCACTTGGCATCTTCCCAGCCTGAGGAGAGCTCCAGACAGCCTGTGTCTACTCGCATGAATGCCACAGGGAATAACATCGCAATGGTGCCACACAAGCATGTTTCTCCTGTGACTTACTAGAGGCCACCAGAAGCATTTGTGAAAGACAGCGCCTACCAGTGAACCATTAAACATCTGGTGCTGTCCAGATTTACCATCATTTGTCACCAAAGAGGGTTACTAAAGCAAAACAAAGACATTCAGGAAACAGCCTCTTCATTCCCAAGAAAAAAACCCCAACAAAACCAAAACCTAGAAGGGAATCATAGCAAATCCTAGACTGTAGAATAGGATTTTCTCTAGAGCTGAAGAGAAAATTATCATAGCCACTTTCTACTGATCTGAAATAAAACTTTTCCTTAAGAAATAACATGCTTTCCTCAAGACTAGATGTAAAACCCTCTTAAAACATGTTGATTTGGGATCCATAAAGAGGCCAACAGCAACTTGTTCTGTGTTCATCACTCTTCTTCTGTATGAAAATTCATCTTGTATTGTCCCATCCTTTACCAAACTATTGGGAAAGTGCTGGAGGTGTATGCATATGAATTATAGAGCTAGAGTCCTTCCTTTACTCCTACTTTAACATAGCTTGTGGCGTACTCTGGGCTGCTTCTAAGTGAGGCTATGACCAAGTTGCTGTCTTGTTGTAAATCCAGTGTCATTCTACTCCTAGGGATATGCAAAACCAAGTAAATGTATTTTCAAGCACTATATTTGAATACACAGTGATAAAGGGAACAGGGATCTGTCTATTAATGTAAGAGAGACTACAGCTAGCGTTCAGATGTCAATAAGTTAAAGGTAACTTGCTAAGAGAAAATTCAAAATACGTGGCATAGCCAGTTTGGTTTGAGTATGCTTCCTTCTGAACCAGATGGAACCAGCAAAGGGCTAAAGTATTGATAGAAAGACAGAAATGCTGAAGACACTCATCTCTGAGACAGGGCAATATGTGTTTCAGTCACCACAATCTCAGGAAGGTTTTCAAAAGTGGAAAGCAGCACATGTCAGAGCCTTCCCTTGTGATTTTTCATTCTGGATTATTATACAGATTTTGCCTACTCTTGATTCTATTTAGAATAATGTCTGAGTTGAATCCTCACTGCAAACTCAAATAATATTGAGTCAACATTCTGTAAAGTGGGCCTGTAAGAGGAAAAAAGGACAGGACAAGGGATAGATAAAAATGTAAGGGGTAGAGGAAGAGGTAAGTGAAGAAAAAGGTAAGAAATAGAAAGGAAAGGATGAAAGCAGAGACTGCAGAGTCAAAGCCTCACCAGTGTCTGGGCTGCAACTAGTAGAATCCCTTGTGGACCACTCTGTCATTGTCATATTGACAGATAAGGTTCAGAGTATTTGTTTAACTTACTTTCCCGTGTGTGTAACACTATCCACGTTCCCAGTAGAGCTTGCTGCCTCTGGTGCTGTGCCACACTAACCTTGTGATACTGCTTCTAGATGGAAACTGGCTTATTTTCAATTGCATCACAAGAGTGAGCACTTGAAACTTCAGTTTGTTGTAACAGGTGACAGATAGCTAACATCCTATTTTAATCCTCTATTTAGTTTAAACTAAATTAGTTCATATTCACTCATCCCAAGATTTCTAGGAAGAGAAAAGATTTTCATTACTTACCGAAATCAAGTATAGTGAGCAGGTTGTTCCAATGAATACATATGCCAGGGTTATAGTTTTGACCTCCCAAAGTGACATTTCCAATTATTGTCTTCTTTCCATGAATCTGAGAAGCATTTGAGCCATCTATCTGAGTCCAGGGACATTTACTCCAGTAGCAATTCTTCTACATCCCTGCTAAAGCAATCTTGACTGATTTAGTTTTATCTGCTTTTTTTCCCCTTCATAATCCTAGCTGCCAATACTATTCCACCAGTATGACCATTATTTCCATATCTCCTGAAAAGCACATCGACTTCAGTATCAGTGTATAAGACATTATTGGCATTTTGCCATGTTATTTCGCCAGACAGTCATGGCTCTGCCTGAGCTCAGCTGCATAGCTCAGCAAAAAAACATTTAATCAGGCATTTCTTGCATCAGACTAACACATAACAGCATATATTACTCAGTGCATTTCAAACCAGAGACGGCCAGTCAAAGTTTTACAAGCTAAAGTCCTCCAGACCACAGCATTTTGAACCATGTCTTGAAAATATCCTCAACACTTTTCTGAATTTAGTGTCATCCTGGCTTAGGATGAGTTCTTCTGGCTGTTTCCATTGTACCAAAGAGAGTGGATATTTTTTAGTAAGCAATTGAAATCGCATTGCCTAAAGGTTACTTTAAGCTTTATAATCTGACTACTTGCTACACAACTGGGTGCAGTTAACATGCAAATGTTGATTAATAATCCCACAAACATAGTAATACAAGCAGTTTCTGAACAGGTTGGTTGGTTTGTTTTTTTTTCCTCCCAGTATCCTCCTGTTAATTTTCAGACATGCTCATCAGCAGAAGACAGGCCACGAAAAATCTATTCAACAGCAGAAACCCAGTTCTGGAGGTGACCACCCAAATTGAATGGAGCACTGTGGTGGAATATTTTAGTCCCAGAGAAATGGGAAAACAGGAAAAATGTAGTCCAGTGTACCACAGAGAGGGCATTCAGTATCTCATATTGAATGACATGATTTTAGAAATCTGCTCTTTCTCTGTTTTTACTTGAAACTCAGAAGACCTTTCTCAGGTCTTTCTCAGGTCAGGCGGCATCATCCAGTGAACAGCCATCCTGAAGTGGTTAGTCAACAACTATGGCCCAGTGTGTCCAATATTAACCACTTCAGGGTTACAGCACTCGAGCTTCAATCCTGTCAAAGTCCTTCTTGGATGTATTTTCTGGAGGACAAGACTGGTAATTTTCTAGCTTGATATATTTACATTGGCAGCCAAAATGTCTTGCTAGGAGCTTACAAGCCCTACTTTGATGCTTTTCATTTCAATGTAATAATCCAATCTCTAAACTGCAGTTATAAATGAGTGATGTTCCACATAAATGGAGGTAATTTAGAGAAGTACACTGATTGCATATAGGAAAAAATATCTGTGATGAGACTGATATTTCCTACTTTGAAAGAACAAATTGTCATATTTTAAAGATGAATGTTACTCTTCTTATTTAAGCATAAAACAGTATCAATAACTGTAATAAATTTTGTTTTAAAAAGGGAAGTCTCTGTTGCAAGCAATAATGTTTTATACAATGACTTTTCCACAGAAAATGATGAATTCTCAAGAATATTAATGTATGTTCTTTTCATATTTGGGCTTATTTCATCAAGATAATGGACTGAGAAAAAGAAGACCTGTTATGACTGAATAATTCATATATTCTGTCTTCACATAAGCAAAGCAAAAAGGTGAGCGAAAAGATCAGAACCAGGGAATTGGCTGATAAAACTGGGCTGTATATGGCTATCTGGCCCCGAAATGTGATCCAGGTTTCATGCATGACTCCAACCTCTACCATGCAATATGGGACATGAACCAAAATATCCAGTCTGTCAAACAATAAATATTGGGGTTTAAAAAAGCAGATCCAAATACATCAGGCCAATTTCTATTTGAGTCACAATAATTTTAATATGCTAATGAAATTAATTTACTGATGGAATGTAGTTAATTTAATATATTTCCTTTGCTACTGATATCTTGTCTGTGTGCCTATTCCTCCCACAGCATAGCCAGAAGGATATTCAAGGTAAACACTCATTACCACAGCAAAGTGCCAAAACAAACTGAGAAAATAATTAGTATCAGGCAAAACACAGACAATTTTCAGACCCTGTATATTCAAAGAACAGCCTCCAGCTTTGTACGAATTATTTCAGGATTAAAGCAGATACTTGTTCCAATAGAAACAAAGAACACAAGGAACGAGGTTATGAGTCCCTACAGAGAACCAACACCTGCTCCCAAATGCTGGAGTGCAAGAAACAGGAAAATGATGTTTATTTAAATCACCATGATGAGAATGAATTGTGGCTAAGCTTCTAAATGCTATTCTGATGATTTAATAAGATTCTCTTCATCAGGCTGGCTTATGTAACCAGGAACAATACATTCAGTTATTTTTCCTGCCTTCTGTGGAGGCATTTAAAAACAATTAAAAGACTGGAATGCAAAGAAACAGTCTTGGCTCAGCTGCACTATATATCAAACCAGATAGATGGTCATCTGGGCCAGCCCTAGTCTCCCTGAAGCACAACAGCCTTTCACTGACCTATGCTCTGATGTAGCAGTCTGTAAAGCCCTTGGCTGCAGTGGTGTGTACATGGCTGCACAAACACCTAGAACAACAGTTCTCCTGCTTTGAGAGCATAAATTCCAGCATGTAGGCATTTTTCCTTTATAGGCCATGATTGCTGATCAAGATTTAACTGATTATGATGAGAGGGACAAGCTATTATTTACCAGTCTAGGAAATACGTCCTGGTACATCTATTTGGCATTCTTAAAATTTTTCCTTCCCATTTGCCACCAGATCATTACTTCTGGCATAATTTCCTCCAGAATTAATTCTTTCAGTAATTTCCATAATGTTGATATAAAGATCAGGTACTTTAAAGCAACAAATATGTGCCTTTTTGACTCTTAATCTTGATAGAGATATACACTTTCACTGTGATTTTTGACCAATAGCCAACCTTCCTAGAATTCAGATGATTCCAGGAATTTTCTTCAGTAGCTATCCAGCTCCTTTTACTAGACTGTGGATACTATAATATAATTGTTCTGATTAATAATCAAATCTGGCCTTCCCCAACATGTGACTTCCTTGAATTCAAGAGAAGATAATTTTCACCATTTGAGCATCTTCATATTCCCATAGCGGTTCCAATAGTTTTAAAGAGTCTGTCTAATTACCAAGCACTTAGTGGAAATTTTGATCTTGTATGATCATTATGAAGTGAAACTAAAGCATCCCTTCTCTCACACTTTCCATGAAATCTTGCATTCTTGCTGAAGGGGATATATTCAGAGTAATAAAATGAAAAAAAAAAAAAATCTTGTGAGGAACTTTTCTAAACGTTGAAGAATGCTTTACAAAGATTATTTTATTCTATTTTACAGGGTCAATATGTAGTAGAGAAAACAATGTGAAACTGAAGGAAAAAAATAATTTGACTTACCTAAAATACCAGCCTCCTAAAGCCAAAGCTTCCACCCAGCTCACAGTGAATTACCCAAGGTAACAGTAAAAACATTTTACAAATCCCTTCATGTTAGGAATTTAACAGATGATGAATCTCCTAAACAGAAATCTTGCTGTCACCCAAAATCAGGAAAAGTACGTTACAACTAATGAAAATTCTGGCTCCAGCACTTGGTTTGTAATGGGATTACACAGGTAGGGCACATCAAAGCCGGTAGGTAAGGCCAGCCACACACCTGCTTTCCATATACCATGAGCTATTTGGACACAAGCTGGCAAGACACAGTGATTAAGCCCAAAGAGGAGGGGTGGCCATCTGCCCTCTGATTTGGTTCAGAGCCCAAATTGAAATATGAGCAACAACAGCAGCTGGTGAAAGCTGCAGAAGTACATTGACTGCAACGATGTTCAACTATAAGTCCTGATGTTACTGCTATAGCTGCCGATATTGAAACATGCAAGTTGACATTATCCTTTCCCAGTCTCACATCTAGCAAGCTTGAGCTTTGATTTACTCTGTTGTCTTGTCTTTATTCTTTTTCTTTCCTATGCCCTTTAAAACTGTTCTCTGCATCAAAACCTGTCTGTAACTGAGCCTCATCTTGTTTTCTAGGAGACTGAAGATCTAAACTAAGAACAAAGAAAGAGAAATGCCTCAGTTCATTGATCATTTCCAAGGTTAGGAGAGGCCATCCCTATAGTTTGGAATCACAGAATTACAGATGGAGACAAGGAATGGAAGGGTTCTGCAGAGATCGCCTGGTCCTGTCTACAGCATCTGCTAGATGTCTGCCCAACATGTTCTTACAAACCTCAGTCATGGAATCTCTGCAGTTTCCCCCCAAAAAACTTTCCACTGCTTTGCTCTGTTCTCCAAAAGCTTTTCCCAGTGTGTAATGTGAATCTCCTTTGTTGCAGTTTAGGCCTATCACCCTCAATCAGGTCCTCAAGGCTACTTGGAACAGTATATCTCCTCTCCTCACACCTCCCATAGTCTTCTACATGTTTCAGAACACTTATATGTTCTCTTGTCTTTTCTTCCCTGCATTAAACAATCCCACTTCCTTCCATTTTTTCCTCATATTTAATTTTTTTTATAACTCGGAGGAACTGGGCGTGATCTTGTGAGTCTCCACCTTGTTCACATATATTTTTTAAGAGAGAATCCCAAATAGGAATGCAGCATTCTAGCTGAGGTCCTGAAATGGCTCCCTGCTCTCACTAGCTTTGAGATGAAAAATAAAAAAATGTTTTTGTAGGTCTAAAAGGCACACTTCTCTGGACTTCAGGAGATTGGCTATGCTAACATAGTCACCCCACATCTTTTCTCCACTGTTTTCTTCCATTCAAGATGTATTCTGGTTTGCGATCTGTTATGTTTGTGAATTACCATTTATGTATTCCCTGTTTTAAAATAAGACAATTCTGTGAGTTTTGAAAGGTAGACCACTAAATTAGTGTTTTCTTAATTTTCCTGCAGAAATCCACAACCTTGACCAAGCAGTATAACTGTAAGGGTTTTAACCTAATACAACTGTTAAAAGGTAACAATAAAACAGCTACTAAAAGACCATTAAATGCCCCGTTTTGAAACACTGCTCCTTTTGGCAGTGTCTGCAGCAGGGCACACATGCTAGTGAATGCTCCAGCTGCTTTCTATTATGTACAGCTGATCAGAAATTCAGTGAAAGTTTCTGCCCATAGGCAACTACAGTTTCACTGAAATTGAAACATTACACAGGAACATGCCAACTGATACTTCCAGTCTAATCATACCACAACAATGTTGCTGTTTCAGTAAAGGAAAATATATGTCTGACAAGATAAGTATTTCAAGTTGACTATTGATTAATATTTTTGTTGCCTTAATATTGCAAAAACCCCACAGTATATAATTTAATTCATCTGAACAATGAACATAAACAGCTTTTATCCTCCTGAAACTTCATGGTTCATCATCATCATCATCTGACACTCTCAACATCAAATGCTCCATGAATCGTAAATTTTAATGTTTGAAAGGTTTTGCTTTACTGGAAAGCTTTACTTTCTGGTCCAATTTAAATTGGAACAAACTTTTTTGTGGCATCTGAATTATTCACAGAATGGAAATTCTAGTTTTCAACCAACTCGAGTGCGGTACTTTCATAAGAAAGCATCTCATTAGAAAATCTTTATATTGCCTCTTGAATGTCTACTGTAAGTTATAACATATAATATACATTTTTTTTCTCAATCGCTGTGCATTATTAATTCAATGCACATCCAAACACATTTCTACATTTCTGAAATCCAATCTTTTATCTCTGCAGATGATCATGATGTTATGTATATTTGTTATTTTGACCACAAGTTTGTAACCAAAGCTATTGTCATTACAGAACAGTGTAAGCCTGGGTTGCCATATGGCCACACCCTCCCTGCAGGTCAGCAACAGCATTCATGCAGTTGCAACATAAATCAAGTTAAGGTGTTGATTTGATTCCCTTTTTATTGTTTTTGGACTACTTTTCAGCCACTTTTCAGTTCAGTTCAACCACCTGAACAAGCTGATTGTGTAATTACATGAGACTATACTTGGTGTTACTATTTGTGTGTTTACTATTCCTATCATTCACATCCAGTCTTGCATGTAAGCTCTTCCCCCGTGAAAAAACTGAGCCAACGCCCCAGAAATCAAATGTGTCCTAAATACCAGGGAAACTAGTCAAGTTTTTTTCTCGTTAAAATTGCAGTAAATTTATTCTATGGAAATGCAATTATAAATATACTTTCCTTTCAACATAGTCTATGCTAATGAAATGAAAATAAAAACTCAGCATGCCCTCTTCTGTCACAGGAGTCGTCAGTCTGCTTCCTTTCCCATGAGTCTGATCATTTGTACTTTGTCACATTTACAGGCATTATGTATTCAGATATAAGCAACTTCACATTTGCATTCACAAATTCACATTGTGTGATTGTTCCAATAGTTTCTCAGTCACTTCCCCAACATTTGTCCCTTCTCAGATCAGAGCTACATTCAGTCCCGCTCTGCATCAGCCAAATCTCAGCTTATTTCCTGTCCCCTCTTCAGTTTTCTTCCTGATTGCGCCTGTCTTTTTTCATAACCATTTTATTGAAAATCTAATATGTACAAGTTACCTGAGCTCTGTGGGTGCTTTGTCCTGCTCATCAGGGTAGTTAAGCTGAAGTCAGTGAGACTACTTCTCAGTCTGACTGTAGGCACATGGCTGAAACAAGACCAGAGACCTCAGAATCTCTCAGGGCAACTCCTCTAGCACCACCATTAATACCTCATATGCCAGTTGCGTATTGGTAATTGTGGAGGGGAATAAATGAAAGGGCTCTTTCCTGTAGCCCTCACATACCAAACCTTGCACTAAAGCCATTGCAGGGAATTCAAGCTTGCAAGGCAGCACAGTACTGAAAGCCCTTGCACCAGTACTATGAACTGTTCCAGCATCCATTTATGATTATCCAACTTTTTTATATAAAGCAACAGAGGAACATAGGTATTGTTTCTTTCCCCTATAACCAGAGGGGAAATGATGGTACATTTATTATAGTAATTTATGTCAGTCATGTATGCATTTAAACCAATAAAACGTCCTGCCAAATATTCCTCCAAGCCAAAGTGGTGTTCTTAGGAGGGATAAAAGATTGCTCTAAACACATATATAATATATATTTTTTAAACAAAGCCTCTGTTGAAGAATCCAGATATTCCTTTTGATATTATATAATGCCTGAGAGTTAAATATGATACCTGGCTCTGTCAGTGTTTGTTATTAAGTCCCTTACCAAAGGCTTATAACTTGACCGAATTTACATTGGACCAGAGTCTGACCCAACATATTAGCTCAAATGTAAAGAACTTGTTTGGGTTTAGTGAGAGAACTGTTTCTTGAAAAAAGAGTTTTTTAAAAGTTGGCTGTGATTAGTATAAATTCACATTTAGATTGTTTGAATTTTTTTCATTCCAAAAGAGAGTCAAACAAACATTATGATGTCTATCTCAATTTTCTAACATATTTCTTTTAAGTCAGAGCTGGTATTTAGTGCCTGCTGTTTCTCAAAACATAGCTGTCATCAGAGAAGTCTCACCACTCAAAAGGATGCAAAAAAAATGCCAGAATCAGGTTGACAGATTATTTCTCCGTTAAGAAATGTGTCCTACTTTGCCCTAAATCTCGTAATCATTGAAGAGACACTTTAGAATATATTGCACAAAATTCCAGGTGTTTACATTTTCCATTGTTTGATTTTTCTATCATTTATGGCACATAAGTTATTGTTAGCAGTACTAGTATTTTCTGATAGCTTTTCCTTGTTTTGGCAGTTTTCACTGTGCAGGATCCAAAGAACATCTGTTACAGTGACACAGTATCTAAGGGCTAAATCCATTCCAACATGCAAAATCCAAGTAAACAAGCTCAACATAGGAGGGTGTACCTATAACCTAGGGCAAGAAACTTATTTCTTCGTTGCTTGAATACAAATGACCCACGAATTAAATTCCTACAGAAAGACTCTCACCACCGAGTCTCTCATCTGAGGTTTTCCTACTCCCAAAGTCTAGACCGTGCTTTTGTAATGGTTGTCATCGTGATCAACACCCTAGGAACTGAGCTGGAAATCTCCAGAATTCACAGTACCAGCTGCTTGGATGGAGCCTCTGCTTCAGGAGAGTCTCATCTGCTAGTTTTTTTGGTGTGGAGAGGGACTCAAAGGCAGTTTTGCTATTGTATATTATTTATACAGAGTCAAACACCTGCCACTTCTATCAATATTATTTGCTCATATTTACCTTCTTTACCTGCTTTATCAAAAAAATCCTTTACTTGTATAGACAAACTCAGTGATCACTTGTGTGTGAAAGACAAGAAGGAGTTGGAATTTTATAAACTACTACCACCATGAATTATTATTTATATTACCTTCTGTCTGCACCTAAGTAGATATTTTGGTGTACTATTTCATGCGCCTCGGGACTCTGCCCCTTCATCACCTATACAGGCACCTTTCCAATGCACCCCTCCAATACTCCCTCATTTGATGTACAAGAAAAGGCTAAGAGAAAAGGCTAGATTTGTTCAGCCTGAACTAATTCAATTGCTTTCTTCAGGTACCTAGTTGGTTATTATAGAGAAGATTGAGTCAGACTCTTCTCATATGTGTATGGTGAAAGGATGGGAAATGGACATAAGTTGCAGCATGGAAAATTCCCATTAGATATATCTGGAGAAAAACCTCTTCACTGAGGGTGATTAAATGCTGGAAATTATTTTCCAGTAAAAATTTTCTGTATGTTTTTTGTTAGCACATTCATTTAATTACAGTAGAAGATGCTGATAGACTTCCTTAAACATGCCTTTTCTTGAGAAGAAGCAGGTAAGCATTTTTCTAGTAGCACAGCTATAAACCAACAGAACCTATGATCCATACCTCTGTTTTTGAGAAGACAAGCTAAACATTTTCTTGATTAGATGAAGCTTCCTACAGGAAGCTGAAAGGTCTTACTGCAGTGCATCACAACTCCTGTAAAGAAACCAAGATGTGATGAAAGTGTGAATAAATGAGGAGGGATCACTGAGAGCCAGAATGGGTCAGTGTCTAACCAGAGAAAGATGCTATATCATTCTACTTATTAATAAAGTTACACAACAGCTTAATGTCCTGCAATAGTCCCAGAGAATTTGTGAACTCTGGGCTGAACAGACCAAGCAGGGGCAAGCAATTCCACCAAAGGAGACACCTATGTGACTGAATTCTCAGTGGTTTCCCTGCCCGCTCCACCAATGTAATGCAATTTGTTCAAGCTCAGATCTCCCAGCTTCTTCCCATTTGTGAATTGATTTTAACAAAGCAGTAAAGACAGCAGTGATAGGATAAGCTGTACAGTGGCTATAATGGCTACATAATTGATTACGTAGTTGCTTTTCTATTTTAAATGAAAAAATGTATCCTTAAGGGAGCAAAACTTTCACTGATTTGTTAGAAAACAGCACATTTGTGTGTTCCTCTAATTGACTATTTTACTTAATGAAAACAGAATCTGAACTTTTGATTCTAGTCAGGTATCTCTTTGAGTTAGTTGCAAAAATGAGCTTTAAGATTCACTTTCAAAATAATCATTTCAACCAAAGACAAGAAATTGCCTTCAAGATTCAGCTTTATACAAGACCTGGCATTTGGTAACTTGTCCTCCAGTTTTACTTTGATCATAGTAATTGCCAAGTGGAGAACTCAGAGTGCCTTTGGATAAGCATGCTAACACTCATGTTTTCTTCCAGAGAACTTCTTTAAATTGTCCCTTAGGCGACAACTACTTCTGGAAAAAAAAAAAAGTTCTGACATCCAACAGCTTCTAAATTTATAACAGCAGTTAAAAAACTAAAATAATTCTAATTGCTGCTGTCTTGATAGATGATATACAATAACATGTTATGCTGCAAGATGGAACACATACTCTGCAGAGGAATTTAGCACTAAGCAGACCATGTCTAAACTACTATATCCCAAAATTACATATTTCCTGTTCCAGTTGGGTTCAGAACTAGCTGTATGCTTCAAAGGCATGCCAGAAGTGATAAAGTATTACAAAAACAACAGTAACAACAACAAAAACTCCCAGACCCCAAGTCCGTCCAAATGGATGGACACCACCGACCCTGTGAACTACTTAGTTTTAACTTCCCATTCACAGTTTTGAACTTGGAAGGGCTAACCACAAAAACTGCTCTTGTTGCTCTTTTCTACAGGCAAAGGAAATATACCCCAGCTTCATCCTAGAAGATTTCTCTACAACATTTGAAACCACTGGTCATCCACTCCTGACATCACCTATGCACCTTAGCTTTGCTTTTGCTGGTTGGTGATGGAAGATAAGGAATTATAATCTACATTCTCGCATACCAATACTGTTTTCCATGTTCTACATCATAATGCCAAGGTTGACCTCACAGCTCAAATATAACCATATACGAGTTCATGAGATGCAGAGACTAAGTATGGAGAATTACACCTCAAATCAGAATGTTGGAATGCTATCAGCATGCATGTTTTCTGATCATAATTGCAGAAACAACCCTGAAAAGTGATATGGACAGTATATATTTACTCTTTATCTACTATCTTGGATTTCATTCTGGGAACAATATGGATATACCTGCAGAATGCCTGTGCTCCTCTTAAAGCTTTCTGTGACATGTAGGAACATAACTAATGAGTTTTATTGCTATAATTTTTCACTTTACTAAAGCACACCTTAATGCAGAAATCTTTCAGGACACAAGAGTAGACATGGCGCATGAACATTTCTGCTACACTGGGGACCCATTTGTGAACAACAAAGTTTTACCATTCCCTGAAAGCAAGTTGCATGGTTGGATCTTCTAAAAATGGTTGCATGGGAATGAGGGAATTATGTGCTGAAATGAAGAGGAGTTTGAGAAACTGAAGGGGCCAGACTACACTCTGGGGACAGAGCAAAAGGTGATCCTCTTGGAGTGTAATTTATTCCTACCACTGTGAGAATGAACTCACAGTGCTTTGGACTGTATTCAGGCTGTGAACTGTAAGGTCCCTGTTGGTAACATCGCTTATGCTTATGGATTATAATGGGTCCCCCTCCCCACCCAGATGACATGAATATATTCTAGCAACAGAGTAGAGAGCTTCCTAGCTTAGACACCTTCCAGTCTGCTGTCCAGCAACCTCCTTAAAGAATTGTATACCATTCAATACCCACAGAAAGTGGTATCATCCATTGCATATATCAAAGAATCTCTTATGCTTTTCTACAGCTCATTTTCTTTTTTTTATGCCCCTCCTACTTCTGCTGTTCTTAGAGTCTCTGTCCTGACTACGTGTGCCTCAGGAACAACCCACGCAAATTTAAAACATCCTGCTCTACTAAGTAGTACAAACCATTACTTCTGCCATCAACCAAGAAGATATTTTCCACTATTCTCATGTGCTTGCCTGTAAGGGCTGCATTGTTATCTCCCGATCAGAGGTATAAACTGGGAACAGCAGAAGACTAGGTTTGAAAACTACTCTCAAGACTTAATTTATGTAGAGTGGTCTGCAAGGTCATTGTTTTCAAGCCAAAATGAAATTCCCTGATAGAGAGTAATTTATTAGGTTGTTCAGATATAATGAAAGAACTGTTTTCAAAAAGTCAAAGGTTACTTTTAATGCCTATTTTCTCAGCATGGGCATAACTAGTGTTCAGTCTTACATGTTACAGCATTTTATTTAAAAATCTAACATTTGTGTGACAGTCGTGAGATGGTAGAGGACAAGGAGTTTGTAAAAAGATGTAACAATGGAAATACTTTGTCTTTCGTGGTTATTTGTTGCAACTCTGTTAAGCCTGCTGAATTCTGCAGATTTCACTATGCAGAGTATTGCCTGGGCGACACACACCAAATCAGTCTGTTCATATTTTCTTTGGAGGCTCTAGTTTGAAGTGAATCAATTTCCTCTGCCACCCCAAAATACCTCTTTATCAAAGTGCTCTAAAGGGATATCAAAAACATCCTTGGAAGATTTAACCAGTAATATTCAACACGCACCCAACAAAACTTCACTGGGTTAGAGAAAGGGTGTGGATATCAAATTTCTTAATACAGAGTCAATGGGAAGTGGCTGAACTGTCTAGAAGACAATCTGGGACAGTTAGATGGTCAGATCTGCTTGAATCACTTGACAGCCCATTCGGAGCTGGTACATACTCAGGAAACCAAGGAATCCTCTTCTCAACTTAGTCCTTTAAGTTAGACACTGTATGTTCCTCTTACTGGCTATGAATGTGTTTCTACACTAGCTCCCAACACCCATGAACACCAGTCTCATGTTGCCTCTTTGGCACCTCTTCCTACCAAGCATGCAGAGAATGTTTATTCAGAGGGTTGAGGTAAAATGGTTTTGTGATTTAGCTGGTGGTAGACCACAAAACAGGAAACTGATAGCAGAAAGAGCCACTTCCCATGCCTGGGAGCTTTTATGAATATGGAAATCAGGATGTTTGCATATTTCTTCCCCAGAACTTTCTGTAGGCTGGAAACAGAACTGCTGACTTGCTAAATTTAGCAAAATGCATTCTCGTTTTAAAGCCAAGACATTATAAGGTGGGAGAAGGGTTTGATTTATCTTTTTACTACCTGAGTGTTTATTCTGCAGAGCTTAACAGCAAACATGAAATCTTGGGGTATTGCTGCAGTTCTTTAACGACCCCATTTGATAGAAACGCACTTGAATAATGTTCTCGATAATATAGCCACATTATGCCTCTCTCATCTTAGAGGATGCTGATTGATATATTTTAATTAGGTCAACATATTATGAAGGGGCTAGATCTGTAATAAATCATTTAATGATATTTGCGTTAGGTGGCAGTCAGTTATTTTTAGAGGTTAGAAAAATTTTATAGAGGTTTTTACTACACTAGAAGTTTTCTGAGGGGGAAAGGGAATATAACTCATTCTCCAAGAACACAGTGTAAACTCCATTCTGTTCCAGGCCCCAATACTGTGACAAAAAATTAGATTCAAAACACTACCTACTGGATTCATACACATGCAACGCAGGCAACAGATTACATGAACACAGCTGAATGTTTCTGTCAGCAAAATAAGTTTATTTTCAAGTACTGCCAAGAGATCATCTGCCTTAGTTTGCTGTCTGCAGAGAGCCAGGACAGGACAACTGCATTTTGGCATATAAGTGTTAGTATTCAGAAATCCAGCTTCCATTTATCTTAGTACGATCAGGAGGCTCTCAGCACTTTGAATGTGAGTATGCGTACAAAAACACCAAAACAGAGATGAGAATGTATATGTCTAACTTTAGAACCCTGTGTATGCAGTTTTGGCCTTCACTTAGCAGACAGCTTGCAGCGGTTTTAGATGGTATCACCATTTACATTTCAGTTCCTCCCCTTAAAATAAAAGGCCAACGCCTTTTTTGAGGTTCATGCTGTGATAAAAAAAAACTAATAAAAGAATCTGTTCAAAATAATACCGCCAACGCAGAAAGATTTCCCTCCATCATGGCAATTTGTATTTCCATATATAAAGCCAAGTTCTGCTATTTATAATCTAGTGCTAGGAAGCCATACTAGGCATTAAGCAAGCAAGCACCGTGGGTCTATGAGCCAGATTTTTTACATTAATGTGGATCAGTGAAAACAACGGTGAATCTATTCCTCCAGCAGAAACGCCCTTTGGAAACATGGCCCAAGAAAGGCTGCAATTGAATGTCTGTCTCTTTGGCAAACTCATTCTGCCTCTTGTAGATGTCATAATATGCTTACTTGTGAGAGAAACAAAATTTATTGAATATTGAGCAGCAGTCAATTGGCCACAAATTATTTCAAAGACGATTTAGAACATTAGCATGTAGCATTATAAATAAATGTGTCTAAAATTCCACTTTTTATTTTCTGTTTTTTCTATAGTCCTTATCTGACTTAAGTAATGGATCTCTGAGGACTTGTTAGAGTTGAGCTATTTATCAACAATTGAAAGCAGGGAAACAACAGCATTCACTGAGCACAAGCTGCTCTGTTCTAGCACTGTGAATGGTGTACAAGAATGCAACACCCAAGCTGCTTATAGTAACCCACCTCATTCTGGGTTTTCATATATTTATGTGACATGAAGATCTATCAATTCTTATAAAAATGTCTGAGATAATAGTTATGGAAATGCTTTTCTGAAAGGGTTTCTCTAGGTTCTGATTCACATGTTGTATTTTCCAAAGTCATAAAAGTGCATCTGAAGATGCAAAAACTATTTATTACTTTTTAAAGATGCTTTTATAATACCTCTTTATAAAACTAAATTAAATTTTACCACAGTTCTCTGTTCTCTTTGGTTTGTATTTTTATATAAGAATCTCAGTTTAAGAATATTTTCCTAGATATGCCTGATATAGAGGTGATCAGAAACTCTCAGACTGTATCATGACTCTGAGAGTTCAACTTTCATCCTATTTCACACTGTGGGGATCATTGTCTTGAAGGCAAAATCTGGTTTCATTGGAGTCAATGAAGAGACCTGAATGGAAGGACAGAGATTTCAAAGGGCCACACTGCTGTAATTTTGTAAGCCACTAGGGACAGTCACAGGGGAAAATTTGTGTGACTATGTCTGTCTCCCTGACCAGACTACTTGGTGTGTTGTGAATTGTAGTACTTGGAGTTCCAAAGGCCAGTTTGACAGTCACAGATGCTCAAGATACCATGGCCAGGGCTCTGCCTGAGTAGGGTTCATGCTATAACTGCTGTATAAATACATCATTTTTGCTCATGTGACTCTGGGTTCTTATAGGGGTTTTCTGTACTATTTCTATAAATCTTAAACCAATGGAAAGAGGTAACAATGAAACAATTTTTTTCAGATTGCTCTGTAAGGAATGTAAATCATATGGGTTGTGTGATGCACACCCAAGGTGGATACCCATGCTTGTTCTGCAATGGGAATTACTGCAAGTGTACACACCACAAACCCCTTGCCTGTTTCTGAGAAATATCTAACCATTCCAGTACTCTCACTCCTCAGCCTTGGGCTATGGGATTCAGGACACTTACATGCTGCTAGCAATTAATTCTTAATTAGTTTTGTGACTTTGAAAAAACCCTCTGTTTCTATTCTTTCCTCTTCCTCCATTTAAAAGAAGAAAATACAGGATAATCTTCATTTACTACCTACCTTCATGAAGTAAGTTGGCTTCTGCAGTTAGATTCCCGTGGTTGGAAAATCACTGAATAGTTTGGGTTGCAAGGGACCTTTAAAAGTCATCTAGTCCAACCCCCCTGCAATCAGCAGGGACATCTTCACCGAGATTAGGTTACTCAGAGCCCCATCCAACTTGACCCTGAATGTTTCCAGGGATAGCACAACTACCACCTCTTTGGGTAACCTGTTCCAGTGTTTCACCACCATCATCATAAAAAATTCCTTCCTTATATCTAGTCTAAATCTACCCTCTCGTAGCTTAAAACTATTACCCCTTGTCCTATAGCTACAAAATCTGTGAATGGACTTTGAAAACTCATAAATCCTTGAAGTTCTGATACTCAAACTATCAAATTATATTATATGCATCACCAGCATCCTTATTTGGCAAAGACTCAATGTTTAGTAGAATTTAACAGTTTAAATGATGCAATTAAATTAAGGTTTGTCATGGAAAAGTGCTCAACACAGCAACAACTCAGTGGAAGTGGGCAATTGTTTTGAAAAATTCATTCACCAACAAGAAAACCCTCTTTTACATTGTCCACTTAGCCTTGGCCGTGACCTTTACTAAGGTAGTTCCAGATTTGTGCTAAAAAAAAAAAATGAACTGACAAGCAAGCTAGGTCATGGCTTGTAACATCCACATTCCTTCTACTGCATATGATCCCTTCTGCAATGATGACAAAAAATATTAAGTCCCACTATTTGGTTCTGCAACACTAATTTTGATATTTTTCTTTGGCATCTGAATTCTTTGTGGGCTTTATTGTGGTTGTGCTCAGCTTCACAAAGTTGAAAGAGATTTTAATTTTCTTAAAGAAAAAAAACGAAAACAAAACAAATACAAGTTTCTTGCCAGGCAGATTTTTCCCCACTGAGTTCCCACAGCTCTAATTTTAAAGACTTCAATATTTCCCTGCAGAAATGTTATGGATTATTCTATTAAACCAATTCAAAATTGATGAATGTTGCCCTGTGCAGCTATCCTCACCACCCTATAGAGAATTTCACACTGCCATCATCTATCTACCTCCCTTCTGCAATGACTCTGGCTTCACCATGCTGTGAAATGATTCAAATCCCCTGGCTTCTCTCCTTCATTCTGTGCTTCGAAAGTCATGCAGACCTAGCAGCTTTTCCAACACACACAGTGGATATGAACTTCTGCTTTTCACCATGTAGGCTGCTCCGGCTTTACAACAGTCTGTCCCATGATGTATGGTCCTATGCATAAACCTTTGTAATGGCAACAGCACTTTCAGAAACTGAAACTGGTGGCCTAAATGACTTGGCTTGAGGCTAATGAACATGCTAATCTGCTTCTAGACTCCAAAATGAAAGAGTTTATTTGTCCAAGCACTACCGAGGTCAAAGGAAAAATTAACTAATCCTTGGGGAACTAACCCCTAAAAGACTTCTACTGCTTTTTCTTTAATCTTTTCCTCCTCCACTCCAGAAAAACCCACAAGTATCCCATCTTCATTAGGACAGTCATATAAAATGCTCACTGTCCAAGCAACATTGGGTGAATTCTCAAAAACTAAGGCAGACAAATATTTCTGTGCTACTGCTGCAGCCCCACAGAGCAGTGGCTTCTTCAAGCAAAACAAAACAACAACTTCAATTGCAGTGAAAGTAAGGCTGGGCCATGGGAAAGTTTAACTGCATGGAAAGTAGACAAACTAAACTCTTTGAAGCCAGTCAAATTGTTGTTAAAAATAAAAAAACCCAAAAAATCTATAGTAGAAAAACAACTCTTACAAGTCTGGGAAGTACAATAAAGGCAGTAGTCCTTCTTTCCTGCTCCTGGGGTTCTCCTGCAATGCCCTGGGTACCCAGCCAGAGCCCCCATGTCTCCAGATATTGGCAGCCTCCAAGGTCTGCATGAATCTGTTTAATACTACCTGGGTTTTGCAATCTTCAGCTGTTACTTTGGGCCTCTGTTAAAGTGTTGTAGTATGCATCAGATTTGAATAATCAGGCAAGGATATTTTACCTATTCTGCTTTGGCATATTCTGCCCACAATCCCCAAACAGATCCAAATGTCAGTGTTCTCTAAACACAACACTGAATATCAAACCAGGAGCAGGCATGCTCCTTTTAAGCCATAGATCCAGAAGAAAGCTCTTTCCTGGCCATCTCTCCCCACTGAAAACACAGAGAGAAAACTAGATCTGCTGTGAGAAAGAGCTATGAGACCATCACTTCAGTCACCATTCTCCAAAGAACTGATCACAATTTCTGTCTGACTGCCTATTAAGGGCTGGAGATTCCTATTTCCCTGTTAGAGAATCAAATATTTCCCTTTTAGGTGAAAAAACTCCAGAAGTTATGAGTCTAAGTGGCATCATCTCAAAAGGAGATTGCAGACTACCAGAGGTATCTGGGTATATCTATACTCTCAGCAGTGATAATTGTTGATGCCCATGACGGCAGTTGCTTGTTGCCTCAGCAATGAAGAATATGGTATTTCCTATATAGACTATTTATCCATGCATACTTGGGCTTTAAATGTATTAATTGATTTATTAATGATTCTTTATCTGATCTTGGAAGATTATGATAATATGCTTTTACCACAAATTTGGGAATAACACTAACTTCCTGAAGTACCTTCTAATACTATATACATATCACATTTGTATGAACATGCATATATTTAGAATACAACCTCAAAGAAAATCCCACCCTTCTATCATAAACCTGAAATGAAGACAAATTGAGGCTTTGAAAATTAACTGGGAGAAGTTAGAGTTACTTGAGATCTCTTAGCAGAGAAAATCATAATGGAGTTTATGTAGGCAAAGGCAATCTGGAATCTTAGTACTAGAGAAAAAAATATAAAAGCTATTGGACACAAAAAGCTATTGGACACAAACCAGAGGCTTTGAGAAAAATTGTGGAGACATGTTCAGCCTACATTTTTTTCAGCCCCTCGGGACAGTGTTGAACCATTCTGTTTTTAAAAGCTTAGACAAGACCTTTATATAGACACAGGACAGTCTGGCTACTCAAAGAAGCTTCAACTGTATCAGAAGGTGGCACCTCATACTCAGAAACCTTACATTACCTCTACCATGTTTCCAAGACAGTTATGGGTAAGGAACATAAGCAAACCTGATCACTTTCTTCAGTCCTTTGGAGCCTTTCCACCACTGCAGAAAGAAACTCTAACCCCCTTCCATTCCTGTAAAAAGCATATCTGGTCACTAAGACAGTAGGATTCATTTTCATCTTTATTTTGGCAGCAGATCACATTTTTAACTCAAATATCTTAAGTCACTAGCAAAGATATGCACCCTTGTCTTAGATGATGCAGGCAGAGAGGATGGAAACCTGGTATATAACTTAAATATAAACTGAATTTATAGGTCATGACAGTAAGGTGTTATGTTCATGCTTTAAAAAGGGAGAGAACTGTTTAACTCTGTTTAACATCTTTGTCAGCAACATGGACAGTGGGATTGAGTGCACCCTCAGAAAGTTTGCAGATGAAACCAAGCTGTGTGGTGCGGTCAACACACAGGAGGGAAGGGTTGTGCCATCCGGAGGGAGCTGGACAGGCTGGAGAGGTGGGCCCGTGGAAACCTCATGAAGTTTAACAAGGCCAAGTGCAAGGTCCTGAACATGGGTTGGGGCAATCCCAAGCACAAAGAGGAGAGAAAAAGGAGAAGGAGAAGGAGAAGGAGAAGGAGAAGGAGAAGGAGAAGGAGAAGGAGAAGGAGAAGGAGAAGGAGAAGGAGAAGGAGAAGGAGAAGGAGAAGGAGAAGGGGAGGGGAGGGGAGGGGAGGGGAGGGGAGGGGAGGGGAGGGGAGGGGAGGGGAGGGGAGGGGAGAGGGGAGGGGAGGGGAGGGGAGGGGAGGGGAGGGGAGGGGAGGGGAGGGGAGGGGAGGGGAGGAGAGGAGAGGAGAGGAGAGGAGAGGAGAGGAGAGGAGAGGAGAGGAGAGGAGAGGAGAGGAGAGGAGAGGAGAGGAGAGGAGAGGAGAGGAGAGGAGAGGAGAGGAGAGGAGAGGAGAGGAGAGGAGAGGAGAGGAGAGGAGAGGAGAGGAGAGGAGAGGAGAGGAGAGGAGAGGAGAGGAGAGGAGAGGAGAGGAGAGGAGAGGAGAGGAGAGGAGAGGAGAGGAGAGGAGAGGAGAGGAGAGGAGAGGGGAGGGGAGGGGAGGGGAGGGGAGGAGAGGAGAGGAGAGGAGAGGAGAGGAGAGGGGAGGAGAGGGGAGGAGAGGAGAGGAGAGGGGAGGAGAGGGGAGGAGAGGGGAGGAGAGGGGAGGAGAGGGGAGAGAAGGTGTCAGGGAGACCTTACAGATGCCTTCCAGTACTTGAAGGGGGCCCTACAGAAAAGACGAGGAGGGACTGTAGTGATAGGATGAAGGGTAATGGTTTTAAACTGAAAGAGGGTAGATTTAGCTTAGATGTAAGGAAGAAATTCTTCACTGTGAGGGTGGTGAGACACTGGAACAAGTCGCCTAGAGAAGCTGTGGCTACCCCCTCCCTGGAAGTGTTCAAGGCCAGGTTGGACGGGGCTTTGAGCAACCTGGTCTAGTGGAAGGTGTCCCTGCCCATGGAAGGGGGTTGGAACTAGTTGATCTTTAAGGTCCCTTCCAACCCAAACCATTCCATGATTCTATGATTCTATGAACTCATAGTTTGAAGAAATCTGGTTTTAAATGGATTAGGAATGTAACCTATTTCCCCTCATCCTAACAGAAGTTTTTTGCTCCCTCCATGCTGTAGCTCCTTATCTGTCCCATTACCACTCTCATGTTTCAGCACTCCTCACCCTTCACACCTCATCAGTCTCACAGGTCTATCCTTCACTTGTTTGTCACATGGAGCAGCCTGCCTACTTCTGTATACAGGTTTACATTTTCAGACCTGCCCATTGCAGTGGTTTAGTTGCTGGCAATAGTGTTGTGCAGTGATCTAGCACCTTTTTAGAAGTTTGACGGTTCAAATGCCCACCATATATGCAGTGAGCAACCCTCTAGTGCATAAGCTGTGAGGTTCAGTGAGGCCCATGTCAGTTATGCTGTCTGCAACACAGGTCTCACATATCAATCAGCTGTTCTGGAATATCAAAGAGACTGTTTTGAAGAGCACATCTTAACAAAACTGACTAGAAGAGCTAACATAAAGAGATGGAAAGTTCCACATGAGTTTTTGTTGAAATTTCATTTTCAGCTAATCTTGCAAAATGTAGTAAAAAAGTAATTGCAGAGGCACAGTATGTATAAACTTTTCAGCCAATTCAAAACAGGTCCTCACAAGACTGGTATTTGCTTTATACCTGCAGGAAATATTCCTCTTCTAAGCGTGTTCTATCTGCTTTGCCTATAGGGTAGACCTAAAAATAGTTATCAAAACAGCTTGTTAAGGTAAAATTGATTGCTTCAGCCTTACTCTTGAGTGTTCACATGCGGCAGAATTAACCATTTTTTACTCTTCTTTTCCCAATAGAAGTCATTCATATCTCTCCATGTTCATTCATTAAACAATTCTATATAAAGCAAAATTACTTTGTGAAGAGACTTCATCTACAAAGTCTTGATCTTTGAGGTGAAGCTGTACAATGACATGAAGAAGCTGAAAAGACCCATTTAAACAAGAGCACACATAACTTTCACCTAAACCCTTGAACTATCATTCTGTCTGAAAACTGAAGGTACATCTTAACCATTGACAGCAGTGTTGTCTGATGTCACCAAAGCCAGTATTAAAAATAATAGTCGAACATATTCATCTGGAGCAAAATTATAAATGAATCAGCAATGAACTCCATATTCTTGCCATGAACTTGCTTCATTCACAAGCATCTGTCAAAGAACATTTTACATACAATGGAGTGCAATTAGCTGAGATTACCTTAATGTAAACAATTTTCATGAGACCATGATTTCCTCCCATGTCACTCCTTTCTACCTCTGCCTTGATTTTCAGCATTGACACAGAATCAAAGCAAGAAATGTTTTCACTGGTATAAATATATAGTCAGTGGCACTCCACTATAATTTTCTATATTCAAGAGCCCCATGTATCAAGGCCTCTATTTTCTGAAGATCTCCAAACACTTTCCCATTCAATAAAACATGCTTCAACAAAGAATGGAGCACAGCCTGAGCCAGATTTCCATCATTTTTGCTTGTAATTGTTTAAGAAATTATCATGTGGTAAACATTAAGCATCCACTTTTGCTCTTAAAATCAAACCAAACCATCTTGAAGACATTTTCTTGGCTCAAGAAAGTTAGGCCACCAAGTGTGTTCTAGGTTAGAAGCACAGACTATAAAATGGCCTTTAATTTGGCAGGGATGGTAAAGGCCAATGCCATTAAACAGTACAGCCCATCAAGCATTTTTCTTATACTAATGCTCTGGCAAAAAAGCAACTGTATTACTCAGAACTGAACTAATCCTATGTTTATTAGGTTTGCTTTCAGACTCAAGTATACATTAATAGTGAAACTTCATTGAAGAACTTAATTTTAGAGAGACATTTAGGATATATATCTGGAATAAATTAAAAAATACTGAGGAAACACACACTTGGGGAAAAATCTGATTTCAATAGTCCTGGAACTTTTTACAATATTGCAAAGTATTTTTCATGGGAAAATGGAAGCACACCCATCCACATTGATCTCTTGCAAGGTGAGAGACATTAGTTCATATGACTCAAATGAGGACAGAGCAGAGAAGGGAGTCCCAGCTTCAACTGGTCAAAATTAAATGAGTTCTGGAGTTCATGCACTTTCTCATTGGAGGTTGGATCTCTTCCATTCAAATCAAATATTTTTTCCTAAAAAATGTTTAAATGAGATAATGTGGTTTGCCAGCTTTACAATTTTTGTAGCTTTCTTGCTAATCTCTAGAATATTTGAAAGATCACTGTGATAGTGAAAAGGACTTAAAAAAAGGGAGGGCTACTACAGTAGGCAAATGCAGATCCAAGTCAAATGACAGGGCAACATGATTAAATACAGTATGATTTTCAATCACTTTTATGGAATAATAACAGAAGTAATCTTTGTATGGTGCTTTAAAAATATTTATCTGAAATCTGAGTTTCACATGTGGGCAAGGAGATTTTGAAAATTTGCCCCAGCCTTAATATGGACAATATTGCCAGAAGACCCTTCCCTCCATAATTTTATATTAAAAAAAAAATTAAAACATTAATTTTTCAAATCCTTTTTGATCTTTCTCAGTTCAAGAAGTATATTCTTACAAAACCATTTGCAAAGCATCTTATTAAGACAGGGAAACTGAGACATCAAATAAAAGTTTGCACCCTCCTACAAAGTAATTGCCACAGCCTGATTTTTAAGTTCCTATCTCATACAGCCAACTACAGTCTTGGTTCAATTTCCATAATGAGAAACATCTTGTTGTGTCAGACCAATGATCCATTTACATCTAATGATATCCTTCTGACAGTGACAGGAGGAGATGATATTTAGGAAGAACATATGAGTCTAATTGCTGCCAGTGGTCCATCCCCTCCTACTCCCCCAGTAATATGATTACAGCTATTAGAGGGAACATTTCTTTTGGACCTATTGTCCATAATTTTCTCTCATCTCCTTACAGACTTTTTTAAAAAAATCTGTTCTAAGTCAGGCTCTATAATGTGTGTGTCATTACAGGGCTTTTTTTAGACAATCTTATGTACATATGTATGTATGTACAATTTTATATATATACATATGTTTATATGCACTGTACATCCTGAAGAGACCTCCATACTCCACATATCTAGGAATGACAAGTAATTTTTTGGCCACTCTTTGGCCATTTTCCATTGTAAGGACCATATTATTTAAAGCAGAGACAGCAGGAATTGTTTAAAAGATGCATAACATTTCACAGGTACTACTGCCTCCAGCAAGATATCAATCACTTTTAGGATAATAAAAGGGCATGTGTCACAACTGGAAGTTCTTAATTTGAATGTCTTTGAAATGAGATCTGAAACTGTGCTGCCGCTTTAGTAGTTGCAATTCTCAACTTGACAAGGCAGCTGAAATTAAACCCTGAAAGAGCAATGATTACTATTTGCTCTGCTTTTATCAACACATTTTCAAGGTCACTCAAATGTTTACAAGTGTGCATCTCTTATTTCTTGAATTGAAAGGTTGATCTCCAAAGCTATCACCCACACTTGGAGGATTCTCTCTAAGGAATAATATAGAGAGGAAATAAAATATTAAGTGATGAGCTAAGAGAGATATACAGCTTCTATATCTGATAGTTTTTGCCTTGGAGCATGTAAAATCTATTGCAAATTTTCTTTTACTTTGCATGAATAGTCTTGTTTCAAAATTAAAAGATGTCTTGGCAGTGCAAGATCTTTTCTTAGACTTCTCTACTTACAGATCTTTTTTCTCAGCAGAACTATGTTTTAATGGGAACAAACACTAATAACCCTACAGCAAGTTTCACATGCTATAGTTTTACTAACTATACAGCTACCATGAAAGCTATATGTAGAAGAAGCACTGAAAAAGAAAACCATCCTCACCACAGAGAAACTGGTCAGGAGTTCTACAAGCAGGTTCCCTGAGGGATATACATGAACAGGCAGAAAAAACATCAGAAGGCTCATTAAAATTGAGAAAATTCAGAATGACACAGAAAATCCCCAGAGCTCCAAATTACCAATGTCCTTATTACCAGCTGGCATCAAGGGTTTATTAATCTTATTACCCTGTTCAAGTCAGATGACTTGTGCTTCTCAAGGTGAAGCTAGCTATTACAACTGAATCTGACAGCTTTCTACCACCAAAACCAGAAAGCTCCTTTTCTTACCACTTTACCCACTAGTTCAAGACAAATGTTCCTACTCATTCCCTGGCACCCACTCTCACACTGGTCAGCCCCCTTGGTGAGGCAGTTCAGCTTGCTAACATGCCAGAAAGATAATTCAATGCAAAGAGAGTGAAGTCTTTGCTCCTGTGTTAGCAAGCTAAATCAACTCACAGTGTGGCCAACCACATGCCAAAATCTGTGTGAAGACAAGGACAGAGCTGCACAGCAGGAGTGAGGGGGATGGGAAACAGGGAAGGACTTTTGCCTCTTGGCAGTAGTGGGCCATGAGGTTGGGCCAGCTGTTACACCTAATCACATCCCCAGGGACTTTAACTCTGGAGTTGTGTATTTCATTATGGCCAGACCAAAACATGTAAAAGTCATATATCACTTCCTCTATCACGACCTAAAAACACAAACTAGGCTGAAAAATAAAGAGATTTTAAAATCATGCATTCTTTTATTGGCCTTCTGAAAATGTGCTTTTCATTCTACCAGTTGTTTTTTTTCCTACCCACATCAGGAATGAACTAATAAAAAACACAAAACAAAACAAAGGCAAGATTTTCACAAGCCTTGAGAAACCAGAGATTTTGTTGGTTTTTTTTAGGATCAAGCTAAATATCATGAGACCTATGATAAAATGCATAGTTTACGAAAATGCTCTTTCTGCTCTACATTGTTTTCCATCAGATGAAGCAAGCTAAATGTTTTTTGGTGCTGCTCCTACCCAATTACATCAGGCTAGAGAAAGTTTTACCTCTTATTATCATTTGGTCAGAACAGATGCTTCTGCGAAAGCAATTCAAAGAAGAAGCGATAAGGGCTTGGGTTTTTATCTCTTTCTTGCTTTTCATTTTCAGGAGGAAATTATTTACTGTGAGGGTGGTGAGACACTGGCACAGGTTGCCCAGAGAAGCTGTGGCTGCCCCCTCCCTGGCAGTGTTCAAGACCAGGTTGGACGGGGCTTTGAGCAACCTGGTCTAGTGGAAGGTGTCCCTGCCCATGGCAGGGGGGTTGGAACTAGATGATCTTTAAGGTCCCTTCCAACCCAAACCATTCTATGATTCCATGATCTTTCCTCTCCTCTGCAAACCTCATACAAGTCACATTAGTATACAAGTATATATTAGTATGTAATTACGATGAGTACACAGTAGAATTGCTCCTGATTTATAGCAAACAAATGAAAACAAAGGCTATATATTTCAGGGGACATCAAATACCAGTATGTTTTTCTTTTTAGATTATCTTGTTTTATAGCTTAGCCTCCAGATGGTGAATGATTGTTTGCTAGCCTAAACTGATGTTAGACAACAGCACTAGTTTTTAATTACATCTTTGAACACACAGTGTATTTAAGTGGAGGAAATGAGTTAAAGCTAAAAATTATTTATTGGATGAAGCATTTAGTATGAGACTGCAGACAATTACAAGAATGTCTGCTTCTGGACTGAAACACAGAATTGCTCCATTAGCTCAGTGGCAGAGAGATGGTCTGAGAAGAGAGACAGCAGCAGTTGTCTCTCACAGCACGCTTTCCTCTTTAATTAGTGACATATCAAGCACAATTGAAGTGTGTCATTTCAGTGACTTTACCCTAAGTGAACCCTTGGTACTAGCCGTTAAGAAACTTCTCCACTGAACACAACATATTTTCATTGTAATTTACTAAACAGAAAATGTATTTTAGAGCCAAGGGTTTAATAACCTTGGAGTTTCTAGATTGTTTCATGTAGACACTCAGACAGACAGTGAAACTGAAGCTTCATGGTATTTTTAAGGTTTTCTGCATGTGAAATCTAGTTTTTAAGTGGTTTTTTTAATTTATAGATTTGAATTTCTATATTTGTAATGACTTGAGCACCTCTAGTTCTCAAAATCTGAAGCTGATTCAACAGTTATATTAAGTAATGCAAGATAGGAAGGGATCTGTGTAGCTGCAGACAATAATGCCATGCTATCTTGTTCATACAGTTGTTAAAGCTCACTCCAAAATTGGTAAATAAATTATCCCCGCTCCTTCTGTAGAAGGTTATTTTAGATGCAGTGTCTAAAATCACTCTTATTTCCTGGCTGCGTTTGTTCACAGACAGTTCATAAACTGCATAATGTAAGATTAGATTTGGTTTCTTAATTCCATTTCATAAGTAGTGATGATGCACATGCACATATACAAAGGAAAATCCAACACCACTAGAGGCAAAAGCTTAAAGAACTAGGAACAGTCCTTAAAGAACAAAATACACACTTAAAGAATCAATACACACAGCAAATATAGGGCATGAAGATAATCAGTCAACCATTCAGTCATGAATTTCATTTTTCTCCCAACTATTTATAGTAATTTTAGGAATGACTGAGTGAAATTAATCTCAGTTATTAGATGAATCTCTTTAAATTCACATAAAGATGAGCAAATTAACGTTCTTATAGAAAAATGCAGTTCTGAAAACTTTTCCTGATATATTTTAGATATATGGCTGGTAGATGCGTATGTGTAGAAGGATGTCTGAAACAGAGCAGATGTCATCTGAAGCCTTTTGAATGTCAGAGGGAGGGAGGTGTCCTCCCCCTTGAGTAGCCCACAGAGCACATCAGTTCCCCTGCACGACACATGCAAGGTGCTTTACCCAACTCAAGGAAAAGGCATTTGTATTGATGGGACTAAGGCCAAGCTTCTCCCAGTTGTCTTCTGTTTCAGAATATGTTGGGAAAGAGAAGATTAAGAATTTGTTTATCATAATGAACTGGAAGCAGTATATCACTCCCTCCTCCAGGAGTGATTAATGGGCTCTCCTGACCTTGCCATACACACACAGAGGCACAACTGATCTCATCAGCCCCCCCACACTCCCAGGGCAATTCACAGGCAAGCATGATGGGGTCATCGTTCTCCTCCTTCCCCAGGGACTGAGTTGTTGATCCCTCCATTTTTTTTTTTTGTTTTGTTTTTGCTTTAACATCAGACTTCTTTCTCTGCTGCCCAGTGGCTTATGAAAGGAGAAATACCCTCTTTCAATAGTTCCTGATACCCTAAGTAAGCTGGGCTCAAAGTCAGGGTGGGCAAGGTTTCATCACTTCATTTTCCTGCTCTCAGTAAGACACTGAGAGGAGCAGTAGTTCCCAGCACCCCTTCTTCAGGGAGGCTCAAGGGTTACAACTCTCTGATTTCTGCTTATTGTGTGTTTGAGAGGAGGCGACAAGCTGATAAGCATGCATGCAGACCTTTACCTGGTGCTATAAAAGAAAAAAGCAAGCAAAAAATCACATTAATTAAAAAAATTGTGAAGATTTTTTGGGTTTTTTCCTCTCTTTCTTATACACAGATTCAGTTTGCCCAGCCCTGTTGATATCCTTGCCTTTTAGAGATCATTTGTAGAGTCAAGGAAATTAAGAGGAGGTAGAGATGGAATTTCCCTTTTTAAAAAGATCATAAATTGGCTAATTACAGAAGCTGCCATTTGGGCAAAGAAACTCCACCTTCCAGGGTGGTTTTATAATACATATATATTCCAAACATCAACATTAAGCTCCCATTAAAAAAATCCAGCAAAACCAAACACCAAAAAGACCTCAAAAACCCCCCAACAAACCCAAACAACTTCATTACCTTTTAATTTATATGCTTTCTCCGATTAGATATGTCCACTTTCTCATACCTGTAAGATGGTGAGAGTTCTGATGGGAAAAAACACACAGCAGCAGCAGGGAAATGTGTTACAGGAACATAAAGCAAAGAAAGTGCTTAATCAACATGCCTCCATACTAGGGACTAACCAGGGTATCTTTTCATGTACTGCTGCTTGTAGCCCTACTCCTGCTAACTCTAGGACAGGAAATTTGACACGAATCCTTCCTTTATTCTCTAGAAACTAGGGAGAGCCCTTAAGCAGTAACCAGAACTTCTACATGTCAATGTAACAAACACTATTGGAGCTGTCAGTAAAACACTTGATAATTTTATTTCCATATATTCCTAACAGATTTGAGTATTAGTTTCTCATAGCTGTCACTGTACCAATAGGTCTGTGCCAAACACTGAAAAAATCCTATTTCATATCCCAAAGGATCATGAGGTCACTCCTATATATTAAAAATGGTACAATTTGGAAACTTATTATTTACCATCTGTTTATGCCATGTAAATGTGATTCCAAGTTTTACTTTAAAATCATAAAGGCTAACAACTTTCATCCTTAGAATTAAATGTTGAATTCCTCACATAAAAACCCCCGTGACTTTGGAAACAGATAGAGCTTTAAGAAAATCAACTTTGAATGTCAATAGAATAGTGAGTGTGGGACATGATGTTAAAGTGATTCACAGAAGAAATATTGCTGAGGTTAGTTTCATGTCCCATCCTGGCTTTCTTCTGGCAAGCTCCAATTCACTTCTTCTCTGCCTCAGTTTATCTGACTGCAATATGGAGAATGTAGTCTGTGACTAACGAAAACTGATGGGGACAACGCAAAATGTCAGCAGTGCATTTGGCACATCCTGGAGAAATCAAACAACAGAAAACGTTCTGCAGTGGACTTGCAGACTAACTGAGGTGCGAGTGCATCAACATACAAAGAATACAGTAAACTTGAACATACCAGACACAATGCAGAAACCATACAGTGACATGTGTTCTTGTAATGATCAATGAAAAGATTAGTTAAGGAAGCTGCATGGTACATTACCCAGGATTCTTAAAAATTATTTATGATAGAGCAAAAACTGCTTCCTCCTATTCCAGGCCTCACTGAATACCTCATTCTCCAACTTCAGCCAGAAAGCTGTATAATAGGTTGGAGTGTCTGCAAACAGCCTTGTCAACATGCCTGTAGATATCATGACTGTAATAAGGTGAAATGGGGATAGGATGTAATTTTTTCCATTCTACTTGGTTTTTACATAAAACTAAAATGTAGAATGCTTTTTTAAAATAGAATAACTCTGAGATCATTTCATTTCCTGGTGTCATATTAAAAAAATAAAATATCCATTTGCATGCACTTCTAAGCAGACTGAACTTATTTCAGTGCGTTTCTTATTGGTATCTGGGTAAACTTTCCTGTGACAGATATAAATGTGGTTAATGAGATCCTAAAACATGTTTCTGAGTAGTTTGTTTAATTACATTACACTGGCTTAAAGTGACCTTTAAAGGCGACTCCCTTCTGTCTTGTTCCTTTACAATTACTTAAGAGCTACCATTTTAAAAAGAGAAAACCTTACACCGAATAATAATGAGGAAATACTGGTCCTTGCCCCCTTGTCTAACGAACATCACAGTGGAATTTCAGGCTCTAGCATCCCTTATTGAAGGGGTAAAACTGAGAGTGAGGAGAAAGAGTTTTCTACAAGTCACCCTTAAGAAAGAACAAAAAGTTTTATCTCATCAATATCTGCAGCCAGACTTGGTGGGCTTTTCTCTCATTAACATTTCCTAGCTTTTATGTCCAAAATTTTCAAAATTACTGATCAGGCCGGCCCGACTGCTTGCTTACTTAACTTTATTTAATTTTGCTATTTAATCTGTGTTCAAGAGTGAGAACAAAGTTAAAGGCTTTCTTTCACTCAAGCTCTTAGCAGCTCCCAGGCATGATGGGGGACAGTTCTACTACACTTTCTCAACCTTTTCAAGAACCCTGGTATCCAGACTCATGGAGATTACCATGGGTCCCCTGTTACCTTGAGATATCACAGGATATAGGAGAAAATACATGAGAAAAAAATGACAAAAGCAGTAAGATATTTTTGTGGTCTTTCCTTTTGCATAGTTAGAAAGCTTCATGGGGGTTGCCCCAAACACCAGGTTAGGTATATACTACTAGATTACCAAGTAACAAGCTGGAGTACTGTATTCATCATGGCCCATCCTGCTGGTTATCATAGTTGCTAACAGAATTTTGGCCCATGATAACTAACACCAAGAAAACGCCCAAGAAAGGTCTGGAAGACAGCATCCACAGGGGATCATTTCCAATAGATGATATGGACAAGAATGAAACAGGTTTTATTTCCTCTAAAACAGTTCCCCAATAGTATCTGAGCCCCAGGGAGTATTGCAGTGAATCAAGGGATGGCAAGTTTCCTTATCGATCTGTCCTGTCCTGGACTGCGATAAAGGTATATGGCAGTCTGGGCATCTTTGGCTCTGATGCAGACAAACCATTAATTGAATAGTGCGTAACCTTTAAAAATAATCTACTTCAAGTGATGAAGTAATTCATGAGAAGTTATCTTTCTCTCCAGAGCATCTGTCGCCCTAATTACAATTAGTAGCCATACTTCATCACTTCCTTCCTACCACTTTTCTCCACATCTTTCATCAGCTGAGCTTGACACTGGTAGACTAATGGACAGTGCATGCGTAGAAGAACACTGAATCTGTCTGAGCAATTGAGCTACTGATTGGGTTATTTGCCTTTCTTCTCTTAAAAGCAAATGAACAGATTCCACCTTTTTATGACTCCCACTAGCCTTAGTGATATTTGGATCCATTTGCATCAGCACCGAATTTAATATGCAAACATGTATCATCTGTGTTTGATTATCTTTGATGATCTGTTGACTCCAGCTGAATACCCTTGCTGGGTTTATTCTTTCCATGTGTGTTTTCTGGATGTCCTTCCCTTAGCAATTGCATAAACATGCATTACTGAACAATTTGTATAGATCATCATTATCCAAATTTACTGCAAGTGGGATACTGTAAGTGCCTAATAGAATCAAGACTTTCATAGATGTTTCATTCAGTCTCATAGACTTCATTTCCTTAGAACTAGCAGGACTGAGCAAATACAAAAGTTTATGTCCTCTCAAAATGCATAATAACATAAAAAATTGGAGATTATCAGGCTGAAAAAAACAACCAGAAGAGGATCTCTCATTAAGGTTGCACTAAAAAATAGATGTGACAATATTGCCCCTGTCAGAGAAAAGCTATTGCCCCTCAGCCAAGCTGATGAAATAGATCGTACAATTGCTCATCTACCATAGAGAAAAGTTGGGTTTAAATAGTTTCTCTTAGTCTAGACTTTTTCTGCTCTTCTAGCCATACTGCATGTCCTGTATCAGAGGTCTTGCATATCTCCTCATCTCAGCGTGCTCTGATTCTTTGCTCTTACTGTTTGTAATCAGATCCTATTGCTTGGTGTTCCACATGGCACCTGCACAGAGTTAATGGTTGCTCCCCTGCCTTTAGCAAGAGGGAAATCTTGGAGGAAAAAGTTAGGATATTTCTTTTAAATATTTACTTTTTAGTAATTATTATTTTCTAAACCTAATTACTGACTGTGTCTCTCATTCTCAAAATGCATTTTTTTTATAGCCTATGATATGGTCTGACAGAAAACGCCAAAATCAAGGGTCACATAATTTATGCTACTTCAGCAAAGGATTTTTTTAATGACTTATAATTAATTAACCAATTCTAATATAATGTCAAAAAAGAGATACTGTAAATACAGAAAGAGCTTTGCAGCAAGCCAGCATTTTATGGAAAGGGCCACCTATTTCACAAAAAATGATACTATTTCTAGAAAACAAGATTTGTGTCTCTGTAGTGCAAGAGCCTACTTTACTTGAAGGTGGACACAAATTAATTTTCCTGTCCTGGAAAACATTTTGAATTTCTATTATCTATCTCCTGTGCCATCTCTTCTGCATGATGAAATTATGGCCTTTTGAAGATTTTCATGAACATGACAGGAGTGTACTCAGACAGAGGAGGCAACAGTTCTTTTGGACAATAAACTAGCCATGAGTGCCCTCAACTGGCATACAGAGAATGTAGCCAAGGCATGGCTTTGCCTGATCCCACGTGCCAAATTTCTGAAGAAAATCCCAAAGTAGGCCACAGTAGGCCAGCTATACCTAGCAGAGCTTTCCATTAACTCTTCTCTAAGAGAAGGAATGATTCAATATGAAAAAGGTTAATTTTCCTACAACACTGGTAGCTAGATCTCTGTTTTAAGAGATGCCCAATAATTTGAATGCAGAAAAGAGCAAAGAAAATGCTCTTACAATCCCATAGTTTAGTGCAGTATCCTCCATCCTAGAAAGATGATGGCTGTAGCTTGTATGCCAGATAAAAAAGCAAATTGAACCTCTATTATTTGCAGCTGAAATTAATGTTGTAAGTACTGGTCTGCCTAGTCAGGGTAACAGGCACAGCAGTTTTGACCAGAGATGTCTCCAGAGAGCTGAATGTTTTCAAAGAAGGTTAAGCATCATTTTAATGCTTTGTCAACTTCTCCAAACCAATGCATTTTATCACAAAATTACCAACTATCTCAGGAGGCTTAGCTAGAATTCCTGCTTCCAGGAGGTCCTCCATGTGGAGAACTAGGAAGGCAGCAACCCATCCTGTTTGACTATGCTGCAGAAGTGGGGCAGACACAAAGGTCATCATCTGAAAGCCTCATTCCCCCAGGCTCTGCAAAAGGTGGGTCTGGTGGAGCAGGTGCTTGTTCAGCCAGACACACCCTCTGCAGACACTGCACTGCCGGTACACTGCCTATACACTGTCAGTACACTACCAACCATGCCTGGCAGGCTGTCCTCATGTAGTCCTCGGGCTATTCACAAATGATAAGCAGAGCTCCCTCTGCTCCTGGATGTTTTGAAGACTGGTCGTGGACAGAAACACAGACATAGCCCACATCTTTACTGATGCTTAAATTAAAAACTTCACCACCTCAGGAGAGCAATTTCAACATGCTGACTCCTTTCAATGTGAAAACAATTCTATGTGATGATCTGCATGGTCTTCCCAGTACAATGACTCTCAGCTCTGACATGCCTCCACACTAGTAGGTGCAATTTGACTCAGTTATGTTTAATTAACTGCTACATATGAAGTGTGTCATGTTTAGAACATCTTTTCCTATAACATTCATCACTGCAGGACGTGCTTCTGTGACATAAATACCAGTACCTATTCTTCCTGCCAGATTAGACATTTTTGTGCAGATGTTCAACTGGTTGTTAATTGAACAAGACATTTATTTTCATATCAGTTCCCTTCCATCAGGAAATACACTCAGTATTTTTGTTTCTCTTTCCTCCTCCCTCCCCACCATTTCTCTGCATTGTAAACAATATGCTTTCACTCAGTTTATCTATTTCAATAATACATTTATTTCTTTGACAGTTTGAGAGCTCTGCATGTTGGCAGGTCATCTATGCATTGGTTTCACAAGAACTCTTTTTAACATTGCAATAACCCACGAAAAGAGAACAGAAAATACAGCAACAGCAGATTTATCTTAAGCCTGGGAAAAAACGTTATGCTCCTAATAGCACCAAAGATCCTACTTTGGTCTATCACAAATATCACTACTAAGCAAGTCTTAGCAAACAAGCTTCTTCATCCTTGTTCAGCCACAAGCAAAATGGAAACTAGGTTTTTTACAGTCTAAACTCCGGCCAAACACAAAGTTAGTGTTGGGAGTATATTTCCACATGTATCATATTTCTTTGGAAACATGGAAATTTGGAGTATTATTAGAATTGGTGATGCAGTCAGGCTGCCAGGTCTGCAGTTCACCTGTGTCAGCCTGCCTGTTTGCCTGCCTGCCAGCTCCCAGACACCCAGACCTGCTCAGTCCCTGAGTGCTGGGGCTTTACAGCCTCCCCTTACAAAGAGACACAGTGAAATTTCATTGGTGTCTATAAGGCAAACTGAATTTTGCTTTCTTTGCAAGAACTGCTTTGAAGACCATTCTCACTGGGAGATTCAAGCTTCTCTCTTAAACAAGGTTTACTCTGACGTCACACTACTGGCGACCAAGAGGTTATTATGGGTTTAGGGCTGATACAATGGGAATGTTTGGCATAGACGGACTGCTTGGTGAAGCTGGGAATAGATTTAAATTAAGATATGATAAATGTTACAGAGTAGATGTGCACAATCTGCCCCCCTTCTTTTACCTATCCATGCACATGCTCACTGCTTGCATCTGCTCAAAGGTGATTTGAAGAAGAGACAGAACATGGATGGGCTCTCAACATAAATTTTCAAAGAGGGAAAGGGGCATCCACCAAAACCAGCACATTGTGCCATATTTGATAATTATATATCTGCTACCTTAGAATAAGCATTCTCCAAATACTGCCCATAATACAATTTATCAAAAAAAGTCTGAGCTTCTGCCAAAAATAATTTACAAGGTTTCAGTCAGATCCTAACATCTACCCAAGATCTCTCCCTAACTGGCTTTATGCCAGGACATGGGACTAAAGCAAAACTTACTGATGTATTTCAGAATTTCTTACTTGGACAGGTCCTAACATGCAATAAGGTCACAAAATCCATTGCTGGAGGAAAAACAACTTGAAAGTTTTATTACAATCTCGTGTAAAGAAATGTGGTTCCCCGGTTGCCCAATTCCCCACACATCTTTAAGCTTCCTCAGTGTCACATTATAAATTAAATGAGTGTTAATATAGACATTGGTGTATTTCTTATTTTTACTGCTAGAGCCAATACAGAGTGTGGAAAGTGCAAAAAATACTGCTTCATATAAAGCATCACCACTATTAAATGACCCAGAGAGGACTATCTCTTGTGTCTAGCTAGAGATGGAGCCATATATAGCCTGCTTGACTTCTCCTAAGCATTGATACTATTAATGATTTTTAAAATACCTCTGTTCTGCTTCAAATTAAAAAAAAAAAAAAAAAAAGTAAATATCCTGAAATGGTTTAGGCCATGTCCTTTGGATTGAAATCATCTGAGTCCCTGCCAGAAACCCAACTCTGTTTGCTCTATATGGAGTCATTGAGAGAGTAGACAAGTAACAACTAGATAGAGCAAAATTGGAGATCTGCAAGTTATGGAGATTCAAGAGCACCTTGAAACACTCCACAGAAAGGCAGGAAGGGAAGCATGACTTCTCCTCCCTTAGACTTTTTACTGGGGCTTTTTCTTCTGGGCAGGCATGATCTGGCACTACACCGGTATAAGGGTCTGCTTTTGAAATGTGAAGTTCTACACCTTCAATAAAAAGTTTTACAAAAATCATAAGGATGATCACTGTGTCACTGAGAACTGAAGATGGCACGAGCAGGTTTAAGCAGAATGATGGTACATAGTGACACTGTGAGCAAGCTCTGAGGCTGTGAGAAGGCAAAGTGGTCACCTAGGAGCAGTACAAAACCCATGTCAGAACAGCCTTGAAGCTCAACTACTCATCTCCATCTCTCAACTGGGTGAATTAGCTCAACTCCAAACTGATTCCATTCCCAGCTTGGGTTATTTACACTATCTCATACATCTCTGCTGAGTTGTGAGAGGCCCCCAGTGCTGCTTCAGTGAGGAAAGCAAGCTGAGAAGACATGGAAATATCCCATACGCAACCAAGGGTCAAATTCTTCCTGAATTGTTTGCAGTCAGCTAACATCAGGGATACATCTGTCGGTCTTTCCATCCAAACTGTTTTTTATAATGTTGCTGACAAGCATGTCTAGCTGTTACATAATGAATGGTCTTTTCCATCATTAAAAAGCAAATGTAAAAACCACAGCAAATTTTCTTTCTGGATATATTGTTACACAAGCACGCATTTTTTTTTTTCGAAAGCTGGGAGATAAAAAAAAGGTAGGAAGTAATCTAGTTTAAGTTACAGATTTATCAACATAAGACTAATCAAAAGAAAGAAAATAAGTTTGCAATATTTCAAAAAGTGCACAACATGCTGGTGAGGAAGATTGTTTCTTATGCACAAGTTTGCCGAAGCACAGGCTGCAGTTACCAGAGAAGACAAAACAAACTCCAAACAGAAAAGCATGTCTAGTTAGTAAAATGCATTATTAATAGGAACAGCACTGGAATAACAGGCAAAACACCATGTAAAATGGAGGCTGTCACTTGGGAGGTCACAGCAGTTCCCACCAGAGTGCTCTTCTGTTTTAAAGTATTGTCAGGACAGCAGTCAAATGCAGTTTTGTAAAGAATTAGGGTGAGCTAAGATTAGAATATTGGTTGTTTGCATTGCAGGGAATGTGTAACCAGACAAATGGAGACACATGCAAATTCATTTTCCTGTGTTCTAAATTAGATAGATGTGGCCCAGGTCTGGTCTGTCCAACCAGGTCTGGTCCAAATGAGATACAGCCATGTTAACAACAACCCTTCTCCAAATTAACATAGCTTACATGTACATTGTTTATAAACTCCTTGCTTAATGCATGGAGGTAGATCTTCTGAGGTAGATCTTCACTCATCTGGATTGGAAGGTTTTACTGTCAAGTATTCCCCTTGCTTGGGATACATGCTTGGCACAGTTTTTGTGCCTTTGACTTAGAGAAATTAGTTACCTTTTACACTCACATCTTAGAAGTCCTCAGTATAGTCAGTACAAACTAGGTCCTTCTGAAATCAAGAACTTCTGTTGCAGATTTATTTTCATTTCTTTCCATGAATCTACTCGTGATCTAAGATATTACTCCCTAACTTGCTGTTCTAGCCTATCACTATTCATCTGAAGCAATTTAAATGTATTGCTTTAATGATGAGACTATCAGTGAAGAGCAGGAACATGGCTGTAAACAGCCTTGCTAGGGAACAGATATCATAATTTGTAGTGGCAGTTTTCTTCTCTCCAAAACTACCCCATCATATCAATCTATATTTCTGTCTTTCCTGGTCAGCACTATTCAGGGCTAATTTTTCAGCTAAAATAAGTTTCACTAGGCTATCATGTCTTTGGTGCCTTTTCAGAGTTAATGTATTATTTTTCAGTTAATTCAATTTCCTTCCTTTTTCCTTTCAACGCCTTGCACTAGTAAATGTTTTGGTTCTTAATGACTACACCCAAATTTCTATTCTGAATTGGTATGCATATTTCTTTCTTAACTGCAGCATTTCCAAAGACTTGATATTAGCACTTTTTCTTTACTGTGCATTCTGCTGTCGCTCAATGCTCTATTTCATGCCAAATCCTCCTTTTCTCAGTCTTCCTCTTCCTTGTTTAATGCCATTGATGAAGTTTATAGAAGCAATCTGCTTGCTTCTACCATTGCTTTCACAACTCTCTTCTTCTGTTCCAGACTCAGTCCAGGATGACTGGTTTCTGGGCAGCATTCTTCACTGACTCCTTATTTTTTTACTGTATGTCAGGAGTTTTGTCTGACAGCAGGAATTCCTAGAGGAATTCTGGTTAACTGGAATAAAACAACAGTGGAGATACAGAACTGAATGGTAAACTATTCGGTGTGGAAGGAAAAAGATTACAACATTGTGAAATATCCCAGTTTAAGATTAGGTATGAATCTCAATACAGTATTTTCTTAGGGTACATATATAATTTGGTGGAATGTTATGTGTCTTTTCCTTCCATAAGCCTGTAGAAAGACTCCTGACTTGTATCCACAAAAAAAATTTAAAAAAATAAAAAATTCTACAGTGACAAGTAAAGCTGAGAGAAGTTTTTGTTCACAATCTAAACTTTGCCAAGATAATATCAAGGCACTGGACAGTGTGGATCTATATGATATGACCATTCTTCCTCTTTCTTTGCTCAGAAGTAAAATAATTGCATTTCAACCACCATGATTAGACTTTAAGGTTGGCATCACTACATAAGCACAGTGAGAACTATTTGCTTTTTTTATTTCTGTTATTTTGGACTATCTACAGAGGTGACTGTATACTTAATTTTTAGCTCATGTTCTGAATATCCTCACAATACAGATGAAAGATGATTTCCCAGCCATTCCACATTCCTAGTGAAATACTCCATATAACGGATGTCATGGACCCTCTCTGCGGACCAACTAAATCACCCTCTGTCTGTATGATTGTGATTCAATTTTTCTTCTGTTTTCTCAGCGCACAAGTATTCTGGTCCCCACACTGAGTGCAGAGATCAGGCAGAGCTCATGCCGGCTCTTGCGTAAAAGGAGCTGCCTGCGAGGGGACAGCTCGTGAGTGATTGTGGAGGGGAGTCACCACTGGGAACGTGGTCTGTGAAGAAGGGAACTCACCACGGTATGGCCAGGGGAATGACAAGCTTTTCCGCCAAGGCAGTTATTCCTGATTACTGGAACAAATCTTTGGGGCTTTGTCACTGAGGCTAAGTTTGAGTAATATTTGAGTGAATCTATCTTGAATTGGAAACTGGACCCATTCCCAGCCCATCTTTGTAAACCAGAGGTTAAAAAGATATGCTAAAGGTATATTTAACCACCCCAGGAGTGCCAGATACAGATTAGATATAGCACAGGCTGTTTAACCTTATGATTATACATCAGGCTTTCAAACCCATGTCTGTTTAGGTATTTCCCATAGAGCACAATCTAATTCCTGTACCAGAGATAATAATGTGCAGCTTAGATCATTAACACCAAAATCCATCTTGCAGCTGAAAGCCAATTAGGTATTTCAGGATCATTCCAGCCTTTAATTTTGCCAAGATAAACACATCACAGTGGGGAAATCCATATGTTGTTTACACTGTATAGAACACAACTTTTTGGCTGAGCTGGACCACTGAAACTATATGATTGCCAAGATGGACCTATTTAAAATTAACAGATTGATATGACACTTTCATTCTTTTCATCTTTTTGTATCCATCATATCAAGTATCCAGCATCTATGGTCTCAGAGCAAGGCAGTGTGGCATTATTAAAAAAAAAGTTTTCACTTTTATTGCTATGATTTTATATACTAAGAGAAATTCAAATAAGACCATTATTGAAAATCTTTCCTCTTTTTAAGCATACTTTGCTTAATTGAACTCACTGACATTCAGTCCTTTTTGTAAAGGAATAGTATTCATATAGGCATAATACCATCACCATAAAAAGTAAATTTATTCACCTATCTGTATTGTTTCTTTTTTCTGTTGATGTGTCATCCTAAATCAAGTAGACAGAAAACATTGAAGACTTCTTTCTCTCCCCTCACAATTAACTGACTTAAAACATCAATACAGACAGACAATAAAAAACTTTAGATAAAGCAAATCCCTGTGAAGTTAAAAGATGCACAACTCTGCCACTGAGGCAGAATTACTCTGCGTTGGTGTGGGCTAGAAAGTGACAGGCTGAGTAGCAGCTTCAGTCAAAATGAAATGGGGACTGAGCAAAGCCCAGGCAGACTGTGACTTTTCTATAGAAAAGGAAATAAAATATTTGCTGACTGTGTCACCTCAGTGAGGTCTCTGTACTTTTTGTGCAGATGCCAGAAAGTACAATAACTGTTTACACAAAGTTATTTTCACAGTGTCACTTCTAACTAGTTATATGGAGTTTCTGTATTTTATAGGCTACTTCTGCTTAGGGTAAATGATGTTTTAATATCAATCTCTCTGACAGAAAAATTGAACCAAGTATTTTTCCTTCATTTATTTGGACTAATGAAAGTGACTATAGCACAGTCTGTCAGCTTTGCCAGGACTCTCAAACTTTCTTCAGTGAAATGTATTTGTAATTCTACTTATTTCTCTGATTCATCATTGTCTTTCACATACATTTCAATATTCTAATCTTTTATCATTAAAAGATGACAACGCTTAGCAAACATTTATTTTCTGGTAAGTACTTCTGACTCAATGAAAATCTTTCTCTTAGTCAAACATCTATCTTGACTGGAATGAGAATATCTCTGTACTTGACATGTTTTTGCTGTTAGTTTGAAAGATTTCTATCATGACAGAAAATAAAGTAAAATTCCATTACTGCAAACCAAATCCTCAGGTCCTTTCTTAATTGTTATCTGACAAAGAGTGTGATTAAGTGCGAATTAATAAGAAGCCTCAGGAATTTAAAATTTATATTTATTTAAATAACAGTGTAAGTTATTGTGTAAGTTATTGTTAATGTACAGCACTATTTTATCTGTGCTTGCATTTTATCTGAATGATATGCATGTAACAATATGGCAAAAGTTCAGGTTCATGTGATTATACTATTTACTTATTACTGTTGTTACTTAGTGATAAAGATGGTGCAAAGAAACCACTTCTACTGCTTTGCAAATCGGTAAATAATAAAACAGAATTTAGTTCTCATTGCTTCTATCTTATTGTATGCATGTATTTTTCCTTGTTTTTATTGTCCCGATTCAGTGGCTAAAGTATTACTTGGTTCAAAGAGGGGAAGATGCTGAAAATAGTACTTTCTTAATCTTTCATTAAACAAAGGGGGTATGGAGACTGAAATATAACTAATCCTTTCTATGCATTTGAGACAGTGACTGTTGAGAGAGTGTTTATGATCTCCAGTGTGTAACAGAATTAAAGGGTGCCTTATCTTCCAATTTCTCCTTTCTATCCAGGATGAACATGAACAAGTATTGCTGTACATACAAACCGTCCAGTAAACAATAAAAAATACAGTTAGACCTACAGATCCAGGAACAGTACAGCAAAAAAATGTATCAACACTTTACATGCATGCACAGATCTCCCTTTGATCTCCAGAGTGCTTTGGTAGCATTGACTGTTCTACACTGAAATACCCATTCATTACATCAGTCCCAGGCTACAGTTCAAGAGTTGTGCTAGGACACACTGTCAATGGTGGATCAGGTATGCAGGTAGAAGCTACCTTAATTTTGTTTCCCCATAAAATATCTTGAAATGAATTCCACTTTACACATCTGAATTTGACCATTGCTCTTACACTTACTGACTTAATACACAAGGGACTGAGCCCTGGCTGTATGAATTTGAGAACATTACTCATACAGCTTTTTCAAGTTTGAAGGAAATTTGTTGGCATGCCATATTTTCCTAACTTGCGTATATCTTGAAATAAAACCCCATATGGCATTTTTTAGTAGAACCCAAGTCCACATGATGTGATTTCTTAGGGGGTCCCCTCTACTACTGTACCTCCAGCTACTGGTCCAAATACTGAAGTCAAAGCTGCTTTAGCAATATGGCCACTGGCATACAAAAGAAATTCTGTTCAGTGGTGGCACATTTGTCATATCCATGCAAGCTATAGTATTTACCCAGTTTTCAACATCGTAGCACAAACAGTGGATACAGCATCCCCAGTGGACTGATGGGGATTTGAATGCAGACAGTATGTCTTACAGAAAGCCATTTATGGGCAAAAAGGAATCAGTGGTTTGCACAGTTGGTTTCCCAGCTGTAGATCAGGCCAGCTACCTGCTAGCTTCAACTTAATAATCCTTCTCACACTGTAGAAACACCTCTGCAGTACACAGGGCTCAGGAGCACCCAGAGAAGCACAGGGTAGCTCAGTCAGAAAGCTGAGGAAATACCTTCCAGTGGGAGGCCAACAACCAGCAGTGGAGCTGTTTGGACATGCTGCTTCATACCAGTTAACCGGAGAGCACTGATGTTCAAGATACCCACTTTGATGTCAGTCCCAAGGAGTTTGGAGGCGAGCCCAAAGGAAAAAGCAGCTGAAAACAACACACTACCCAGGCTTAGCTGAATATGGCAGCCAGTGGGTGTAAAGTTTAAGTCTATGTATTTTCCTGAAATGACGTTTTATAGCTGGGAGCAGCTGCATAAACTTTGTTTACTTGCCACACCTACAATAATGCATACACTCTGCAACTGCTGCTCTTCCCTTAATGCTCTTTTGTCTACCTGAAAGCAAGAAGAATATCCAGAGACCCACACCACAAGGAAGTTTACTCAGTCTAAGCACAGGAAACATAGATTCTGAGTGCCACACAGTAAGGCTGGAAGAAACAGCATCCCAGGAGAAGCACCTGGGAGAAACAATGGTTCCTGAATCCCAAATACAATGGGAGTTTCAAGTCACTGTTTTGCATTTTGCTTTTGATCACCTGGATTCTTTGCCATGCTGCCTCTCCCAGCCCCATCTAACTTCTAACCATGTTTCACTTCTAAGTTATGAAAGGAAAACACAATCTAGCAGCCTCCTGAGAGTTCCTGCATTGCGCTGGTGGCCCATGAATTGACATCATTATGCAGTACACCAACATCTTTCAGAATCATAAACCTTATAACACTTCCAGATACATAAACTAAGCATTTTGGTGGTGTTTATACTTGTTTCTTTAGGGAAAGTGGTTAAGATAATGGGGTTTTTTTGCTTTGTTTTTGTTTCTTTTTAAATTAGTTCATTAAAAAATAATTTGTGGCAGAGACTTTCAGAAATGTTTTTTTGAAAGTCACATATGCATATTTGGATTTCAGGTACCTGCAATGACTCATTTTTGTAACCTTCAACAAAACCCAGAAACTCCCTGAAAACCCCACTGTCTTGTTTTTTGAATAAATCAGCAGCAGCCTAGGAAAACCACAGATTCATCATGCCCATATTTAAAAACAAAAATCATTAGCCCCAAGCAAATTTAATTAAACTTACAGAGGAGTTTAAAATGCAGAAGAAATAGGTCAGGAAGGAATAATATAAAACAAAATTACTTGTTGAAAATAGTCCAGGAAAAGCAAGGCAAGTCTGAACCCAGTCATTAATGATATCAGGGAGGAGATGGGATTGTGAAGGGTAACAAAGTCATGGGAAAAACACGGACATCCATTATCCAAACATAGCTACAGAGCATTCCTGATGGTTATTTTGTGAAGAACGTTACTTTTCCACATGCGATTTGTGGTACAAAGAAGAGGTTAGGCTCTGGTCTTGTCCTTTTTGCACGTACTACTATTTAGACAGTAACTGAATAATACAACTTATCCATGCTTTCTGGCACTTGAAGCAGAAGTTCCAACATAGCTTCTCTGCAGTGTTGATCACTCATTCTGTGTAGCACAGAGGTATGAGTCACACTAAGTTACCAGAGTTAGTGTCTAGAATTTTATATTGGTTATTAGTTTGGATAACATCTGTAGGGTTATTCTATACCCAAGATCCATAAAATTAAGTGGGTTCATCTTCTCCAGTTCCTCCCTGTCTTTTGATGATATTTCAAGAATTTTAGTTACATCAGAGCAAACTTCCAGTAAGGAGCAACTTTTCCTTGTCTCTGTCCACAAATGGAGGCTTTATCATGTCTTCCCATCTCGTATAATAAAAAATTATTCTTACAATCAAACTACCTTTCCTAAGATGTTGGTTCTTGAGTGCAATATTCTTCAAATAAAAAATGGAGACTTCCAGGGCATTAAGATCATCCCCAAAGTCTGCAAAGGGAACCTTTAAAAAAACCCCATCAACTGACTTCAGAAAAAAAACTGCTTGACCTTTGAGGATGGTCATTCAATCACACAGGACATATTGCTAAGTGCTTTCGTCAATTCTTTAAAGTCATGTGTCAATTATTTCACTTTCTCTTGGGTTCTGTGGTACTGAATGTTTTCCACTCAAGTAATGCGGTAAAGCTTTTCCCTCTGCAGCTAAACTTCCCCATTTTAGGGGTGTTGAAAACTAATCTCTCTTCTTCAGTAAGTGCATGAGTTCTGCTTTTGGCTTCCTGATGTTTCCATCCCTGCTGGGTACTGTGAAACCTTTTCTACTACTTCTAGGTTCCTCCCTGTCATTTTGGATATGGCTTTCTGCTGTTATTATTAAACCATGAATGACATAGCTATCAAATTATGAATAGATATCTTGATTTCTTTTTTACTCTTTGAACCTGTCCCATACTGTCCCATTTGCCTTCCTGAGTTGTTTAAGCATATGGTGGTTATTTACAAAAAAGGACCACTCATATTTGCATGCACCAATTCAGAGCTCTGCTACACATCTGGCTCTGTGTCAGCCTGAATCCAAAGTTAGAGCAGACCCTTGAAAGAAGCCCCTGTGGCCATCACAGACAAGCCAAAGACAGGCACAGCTTTCCTGTGGCACTTCAGCAACATGAGCAGACAGCTGCGGGAATTCAGACATATGAAGCAAAGCCCTCTAAGCAGTTTAGAGGCATCACCTCCTCTTCCACAGAGATAAATAAGAAGTTACCAGGACAAATGTACAATCCCAAGGTAGGATAGCATTTAAGGAGGACAAATTGCAGGCAGATGGCTGAAGTGCAGATAGTGTGATGACAATCAGTAAAGACCAAATAATCCAACTTACTTCCAGAAGTCTGAAGACCAAAAAAGAGCCTATAGATAGCAGTTTGGGGAATCCACGAGGCAGCCAGACTGGACTGAAACATGTCTGTAAGCTCCTGGGACAGTGGAGAGTTTTCTTACACTGGAACGGCTGACCTAAAGGGTCTGGACTCTTCCCACTACCTTAGGTAAAACAGAAATAACATTGTTGATATTTTTATTTCCTATGTGTTTCATAATTATAGTTGTCACAAAATGAACTCTTTTATAGCAGGATGGGCAGTTTTATGAAATCCAAGCAACAATTTAGGCTCATAACTTGACTTAGACCGTGCTATCCCAATACTTCCAAGAAAGCAGGTCTGTCTGCCTGTCTCAGACAGGGGACATACATGGCTGAAACCAGTACCACCTCATAAATAAGCATCTCTTCTGACAGTTAGTGTCTTCAGGAAAATGCCAGTTACTTCAGTTCCTCTGTACTATTCTCATACAGGAGGATATGCCTATCATGACCTGCCATGCTGCAGCCCTGCCAGACATATTAGGGAGAAGTCTTGTCCTACTATGGGTTTGAATCTCCTCTCCAGGATTCAGGAATAAACATGAAACAGCAGGAAATCCTTCCTTGCCACTGCTCTATAGCTTGGCCTCTGTGGAGACTTTGGGGCCTCCAGACACACTTTAAATCAAAAAAATGCGGTGCCTCCTTTAATTCACCATCATTGCTGTTATTGCTACCAGGAAGAATAAATATCTGTTGCCTTTACAGACAATAACAGAATGTTTGAGGTTGGAAGGGACCCCTGGAGGTCATCTTGTCCAACCCCCCTTCTCAAGCAGGGCCACCCAGAGCAGGTGCTCAGGACACTATCCAGGTGGCTTTTGAATATTGCCTCCTGTCCTGTCACTGGGCACCACTGGAAAGAGTCTGACTCTGTTGTCCTTTCACCCTCCCTTCAGGTATTTATACATGTTGATAAAATCTCCCCTGAGTGCAAGGATGGCATGCAGATAGTTGCCTCCTCTACCAAAACCTCACCAGGTATTAAGAACAGTCTGTCCTAATGACAGACAGTTTTTTCCCCTCATTTATTTTTCTCTCATCTTCATTCACAGGAATTTTGAGGGAGTACATATACCAGCTTTGTTTGCTTACCCTTCTAGCCTCCTTTAGTAACTTATTAATAAGAAGAGCATTCTATCAGCCCTGCTTTCTTCAGTGAATAAACTGGCCATGACATCACCTTGTAGGTACCAAGCATAGAACATAAATTTCTCCTTAAGCTTTCACCTGAAACACCTCTGGCCTGCACCAACCTCTTCCCAGGGTTATGAGGGGCTGCCCAGCCAGGGTATGACTCTACAGACCCTTGTTCTGAAAAGTCATCTTCTCTTCCAGAGTTCCTAAGGACTGCTCTCCCTCTCAGCCCCAGAAAAGGCAACGGCAAGGAAAACTGTGCAAGAAATTCCTGGAGTAGCAAAGAAAGTAGTTGATGCATTCTGTGATGGCAACAAGTAATAAGCAGTGTCATGGACCAGAGACGTGATTTGGAGGTGCCCATCTAAGGGGCTGAAATTCTGCCAGAACTAAACCAGAGGCATATCGGTGGCCATATATCACACAGACATTTAGAAAAAGGATGTACCAGGTATCGAATACTTAAGCTGTGGGAACTGCATATGTGACACATGCGTTGGAGCACCAGTACAGACAGCTTTCAAAGGGTGTCAATACAGCAGCTTTGCTTATGAGTGAGATAGGTATTTGCGTTAAGATGGAAGGATAATTGAGATGAATCTCTACAGAATAATAGGATATGTTAAATGTCACTGGAGATTTTTACCTTCAGCTAACTGAATCACATGTCCAGGATCTGTTGCCACTCTTTCAAGAGACTTGCCACAGGCTGCTTATTGAGGGTGATGATGACAGGATTTGCTGAAACTAAGGCAATGAAAGTCTTGACATTAATGGAGAAGAGAATACAGGCTTTAATGACAGAGACCCTGGAATGCAATAACAAAACTTCCATTCCTCATCTGAGTTATCATGTTGAGTATAATCACTCCTGTTAATTCTATCTTGGGAATAAATCAGTTTTCTAAGTTCTCTGCAACCGGTGAGTGCTCACTGAGTTTTGTTTCAGGTTTTATGTCTGATTAATTAATTTATTTATCTATTTATTTATTTACTTATTTTTCTTATGCTCTTCCCAGAATGCATGATTCTTCTGGGAGTGCTGAAGGACCGATGAAAGTAGAGATAAAGTGTTACTGCCAGTCATAGTAAGCATCTGAATGATTAAAATGTAAGGCTTCTGGCAAAATTAATTTTAGCAGTGTTCTGATGATCCTTCTCACTTTCCAACAAGTATTTATATCTGATGCTGCATAGAACAGAAGTAACAAATAACATAGTTCTTGTTCAGTATTGCTCACTTTCATCACTTTCATGTATTTAGTTTTTAGAGTTACTAAAAAAAACCCGTAGTAACTAAAATATTTCCTAGAGTTTGCATAGGAAACAATATGTTCTTACTGTATCCTGTCTTTCAAATAGTTACATATGAACTTTGCTAGCTGACTAAGGAAATCATGTATATAGGAAACAGCTAGCAACAGAAAAGCAGCTTTGTCAGATGGTCTTAAACTATGCCCTAATCCTTACACTTAGAATGGTCTATTTATAGTAATTAGGAAATGAACTTAGCTTTTTCACTTCTTTTGGACCCTACTTCTCTAGGTTACAGCATAATGATCAACATACATAAACACATCTACTGACTTCAGTATGGCTTTACTTGAGTTTTAGGGTTCACCAGTTTTGGTATATGGGAAAGGGTGTTTTGAGCAGAATGAACTCTTGGAAAGACAAGTCTACAAGAGCATAATATTATAGTTACATATATAATCTACAGCAGAAATGTAACTTGAGCTTGATTTAGTCTTGTACATAGTACAAGTAATTATATAGATTATCCTTGCATGATATACAAGCATAGAGAAATGAGACCAGAAGAGAACACTAAATCTATTCTTTTGCACAGTATGCCTCTTAAATTTAATCCAGTTTTTAGACATTTTTGATTTTCCCTCACAAAAAGGACGTCTAACCTCGATTCTTAAAGATTCACCAACACCATTAGCAAGTTCTTCCAATGATTACTTAACCTTTCAGTCCAAAATACGTTTTTTTCTCTGTAAATGTCAAGATAGAATTTACAGCTCTTGGATATTGTGTCTAACAGATTGAAGAGTCCTCTATTACTAAATTCATGTTCCAGAATCAAATACTTACTAATATACACTAATCAATTATTCTTTACTCGACTTTTTTAAAAGATAAAGGGCAGAGCTTCCTAAGCATTTCAGTACATGTGTTTTCAAGTTCCATCATTATTATGATGGCTTTTCTTTGTGGATTGATAGCCTTCTTAGACTGATGCTAAAACTGGACACAACATTCACAAACTATGTGTTACGACTGCCAAATACAGAAGGAATATATATGGCATTCAGGATTCCTGTTCACACATTTCAGGATCATATTATTCCATCTGACCATATCTTTTCATTGGGAGGTCACATTCAGCTGAATACTCACTAGAACACTCAACTTCTTTTCATGTGTCGCAGCTTTCCAAAATCAGACTCTTCATCTTTTTTGTATGGTCTACATCCCTTCTACTTACTTCTGCAATTTGAAATCTAAGAAATATAGAGCTAGAAAACTAGCCCTATTCAAACTAGATTACAGTTACCTTGTACAGATAACCATTTATCGATATTAATTTCATGTTTTATTTTAGTTCAGTACTCCAGGTCATAAAAATGGTAATAATTATTCCGTGGATAAGTTTATTGTGGATCCTTCTACCTACACATCAACCCACTGATTTCCAGTCACTCAAACACCATGAGGAGTCTGTACTGAACATTGAGTTCATCCTGAACACCAGAACAGCCAGAAGCAGATTATGGTAGAACATGAATAAAAGCAAGTTAACTTAAAGGAGATGGGAAACTTATGCCACTCCAGAACTAATTTTAGAGGAATAAGTGTAGAATTTTATCAAACTAACATTAATTATAAAAGCATCTGTACAAAAAATACCATAGAAATAAGAAGAGAGTAAAGTTTCTCCTGCCTTTATTTGGTAAAATGTCATACTTTGTACTCAAACAAGGGGTGTTTATGAATTAATTTAGATTCTTACGAAAAAAGTTATTTACTTCTTGTGCATAACTGTGTAAATAGCTTTTAATAGTGCAAATCAGATGAAGTGTTTTACAGAACAAGGAAGAAAGCAACAGCTAGGTCAAACTTATTTTGTTCTTATATGAAGTTCTCCCTGCCACGCATCTCTTGCTTGCCACGTGTTCCTTGAGATTTATGCTTCTGCCTCTCATCTAACTGTGCTAGGACTAGGGTCTATAAAGTCATCTTGCCTAGAACCCAGCAAAAAGTGATGATGCTGATTCAGTAACTGTTTTAATTGTAAGCAGAGTACCTAGGCAGGTGCTATCAAAAGTGTAAATTTGAAGCAGAAATCATGGGAAAATTCATGTTGAGACACAAAGACATCTCAATCCTGATCAGATATCAAAGAACTGCCACATGTTAATTAAAAAATGAGTGACACTGTAATGGCATAGCTATTATGTGACTTCTATAACTCCCCCCCTCCTTTTCTCTTATCTGCCCAATCTTTTCTCTTTACCTATTTGTACCCATGCCTCAATACCCAGTCTCGGCTATCTAGCACATAAATGAAATGTTTACTGCTGGCATTTACAATGTTTCTAGCTGTCTGGAATAACAACAATGTTAATTATAAGTGATGAATCAGAGATCAGATGTTAGTCAGCAAATTCTCCTGCTATTTGCAGAGCAATATTGGTCTAAAGTCTAACTTGCTCATTTCCTGCCTGGTGGTAATGAAGAATCTGAACCCTGGATGAACCTTAGGTTTAACTCCAAAGGGCCATTTGTAGAAGAACCATCTTCCCCTGTACATTAGAAATTCACAGGCTGGAATATGTTAAAAATAAATCCTTGGACCCAAGTATTCTCAGATCAGATTGAAAACATGTAATTTTCTCTGAAATATTTCAGTGACAGGCACAATGAATACAACATAAATACCATTTATAAAGTATATCTGTTCCATAAAAACAGGGGTTTTGTTTACTTGCTGGGAATTGACAGAAATCATGCTTCTAAACCACAGCTTGAGGAGTCAATGTAGTCTTTCTTTCTCTTACAGAACATAAGGCTCACAAAAAACAGTTTGGTTGGTTGGGGTTGGGTAAAGCAAACATAAATGCTATGACTACAGCAATCAAAAAATCTAAGAAATATCGAAACCTTTGCACTTCTGCTACAAAAATCACAACTACATTATGGAAAGATGTCTCAATAATGTACAAGAGCAAACAATAGTTTATGACATTCATGCAATGCTACAGAACTTCTCCTCTGTGATATTATTTCAAAACCTACTACCTCATAAGAAAGAGAAGCTGCTGCAAATACGTTCAACAAGATGCCCTTAAAATATTGCTGGTAAAGTTTTTACTAGGATTATATTGAAGGAAATATTATTTCACATGTGTCTGAGATTTAGGCATGTAATTATACTTTCTTTGAAATGAAAACTAAAAATCTAAAAAATACTCTGCAAATAAAGACATTTTGGCTTAGAAATTTCAGGCTGCTACAGAAGGAAATCTTAAGGATTTTTAAAAATTCTGCATTATAGTACAGGTTAAAAAAATCTGTCAAAACTATCACAAAAGAAACCAAAAATATTTTATTCTGAAAACAAGTAAATTCTTTCTTCCTCCAACACAGGCTGAATAACATGATTAACTTTTTTTCTGTTTCAGAAAATATATTTATTTCAGCTGAAATGTATGATGACACACTATATAGCTAACAAAACTTCTCCGATCCACTGTAATTTCATTTTTTCCTTGTGGATTATCTGTTCCCATCATGTTGGAGGAATTTTCTGCTTTCTTTCACAGCTTCTCCTTCATTTCTATATACCTAACTGCAGATGATGCATAGTTATTCTTAGCTAGAAATATTTATATTTATCTTTTGAAGAAACAACAGTGTCTTTATTTACAGTTAGTTAACATTGTTTGCTGCAGAAGACCACAGGCTATCTTCCTTACAGCCATCTACAATAAGACAGGACAGTTGTTGGAGTGGTGACCGTAATGTTACACTTCGAATATTAATTTCAACCCAGGTGTTACCTAAATTATTCAATATTTTGATGAGAGAATATAGAGAAACAAGTGATTAGGCAGCAAAGTCTATGATGTTTTAAAGTTCAAAGGAAGAGATGAAAATAACTTAGTTTTCTACATAACTGAGCAGAAGCAGAGCAAATCAAAATGGTATGCTAAGCTGTAAGATGGTCTCATCAGGAAGACAATGTTGTTGAACTGACAGGGACATCTTAGGTGAGAACGCAGTAGAGCTGAGTTGTTCTGGCGCATAAGGGTAAGAAGCCACATAGTCTAAGAGATCACACAGCAGCTTAAAAACTACCCACTGTCTGGTTTCACCCCTGCTATTCTAGGTTTTTTTGGGTTTTTTTGCATTTCTTTCTCAAGTTGTTGTCCTCATAAGTATCTGTTTAAAGGGAAGTTAGCCAGCTAAGGAGATTTGGAGATATGAGATTAACACATTAAGTTCCACACACCAGTAATGGCAATCATCAATTAAAAATATCAAACTGGTAATAAAATAATCTTAGTGTAGGCAAATCACCAAGATAAGGTGGGTATTTTGGATAGATATAGAGAAATATTTTACGAAATAATTGATTGTTGTGTTATCCATCTTTTCATCAAATTTACGTCTGATGCTTCAGTATAGAAAAAGATTGCAAGGAAATTCAGTCACTACAACTGTAAAATGTTTAGCAGTTACAAAAGCTTAATAAAGCCTCTCTTTGTATATAAAATGAACAAACATCTTCTGAGAAACAGCCAAATACTTTATCGCTGGCTGTCATGTTGTGCAGCACTATTGCTCCAGATGTCCTTTTCTAGAGAAACAAAAGAACAAACATATGTGCAAAGCCACACGAAGATGGCCAATGTCCTGTGAAACAGGGATTCTCCCTTTGTGCTGTTTGCATCCTTGCTGGGTGATGGTCATGGGGGCAGCCCCAAAAACCCCTGTAATGTCACCATGGAGCAGCCATGACCGCCCTGGCCTCGCTGCTCTTTAGCAGCCATAGGCTCTGTCTCGGCATGTTTTGCCCAGGGCTCCTGCAGTCAACACATACACGGCCTGCAGGCTTGAACAGGACTGTGGTCTTGGGTTTGAGATGGCTTTGGGGAGAGCTGCTGAACACTGGGCTAAGACTGCTCCTTCTGTTGCTCATCTCATCACTAGCTGGCTGCAGGGTCCTGCATGACATTTGTCCCGGAGCCGCCGACCTCATTGAAGACTCCTGGAGAGTTCCTCTGGTTTCTCTGACCACCTCCTGCTTCAGGTACCCTCTGATAGATCAAGCTGTGCTAGCTATCGGTCTGGGACTGGTGTATATTGTGCCTTGGGGGAGCTGAAGGGGCAGGTCTGAAAGGCAGTCCACGGGGCTGGCTGCCTATAGGGCTGCTGCTGCTACTTTTCAGCCCTCAAAGAAACCTTTTGGGAGACCCTCTCCCACTGTTTGATTGTGTTTTCTTTGCTTTCCTCTTTCTAGTGCAAGGAAAGCTCAGGCACACTGCACATTTTTCTCTTCAGGACATGGTGTCAGCTGCTGACGTAGCTCTGGAGGAGAGCGACTCTGCCATGATGGCAAGCGGGAGCCAGCTGCAGCAGGCAGGGCAGTCAGAAGCATCAGAATATGATGACCCATGCCCCATCTCCCTGGGAGAAGTTAGTGACGTGGCCTGTGTGGCCTTGTACTTCCATCGCTTCTGCTTTGGCTGCATCCAGCAATAGGCCTCAATGAGAACTGTGTGCCCACTCTGTAGGAAGCCTTTCAATCATGTCCTGCACAAGCAGATGACAAGGAAGAAGAGGACAGACTTGGCTCTCCTGCCTGCCACCAGAAGAATGTGGCCAGGGATAAGTTGTGCAGCAAATCCCCACAGTGGTGCTACATCCTATCCAGATATGCTATGAACAACAGGATCCCAGCTGGGAGGAAGAGGACTGTTGGGAGCAGCCAAATATTGAGCGTTGACAGAGCTCCAGTGCCCCCAAACACCACCTCCCACCAGGTTCCTACATCCAATGCTTCTTGAACACAAACCCCACAGAGTGAAGGGGAACGCATGGCCAGCCCTGGGGATGGAGCCTATGTCCACATGCGCATGCTGGGACTGCCACGCCTGCACGTCCAGCTCTCCTTTCGGAGAGCCCAATAAACATACAGTTGCTTTCCACAGCATGTTTTTTTCAAAACCAAAGAACAACCCATTGCAGAGAATGCTCTCTAACATTGTCTCAACAACACAGGAAATCCAGAGGTGAGAATTTCCTGGAGCTTGCAGTGATTTTACTTAACATAAATGGTACAACAAAGCACACCTCATACATACTCTCCCAGACTCCCTGTTCCAAGCACCAGGGTAGGGGTGTCCAAGCTGTGGTTGAGGCTCCTTCTGGCGATGAGCAAGCCCATGCACCAGTACATGCTGGGTATGTCACAGGATGTGATAAACCTGAGACTAAATTCCTACTGCAAGGCCACACAAAGATGACAAGTGAAAAACCAAACATTAAAACCGAGAAGTCTCAGCTAGGGCCCTAATCATTCAGCCCAGCTGTCTCAGCCACTGAACTCTGCAAGTGAGAGTGAACTTTTGCACACACATCTTAATTCTTAGGTTCACCTGCCCAATGTACATCCTCATCACCTCGTCCAGGCCCTGGTGTCACCTACTGGGATTTCTCCAAAGACACCATACACACCGCGTAGCAAATTAGGAACAAGGATGGTAAAAATCCCTACACGGGTAAAAAAAAAAAAGTTCCATAATTTGTTACCACACCTCACACTCAGTTGTAATTTACCTAGAAGCATACTAGTTAATGCTCTAAAGGTGGCTGAAGTCATCCCTTTCACTCATATATCAGAACCTCTCCTGAAATATCTATTTCATAGAATTGGACTTCATTCAAACTAGGAGAGAGGTATCACACCAGTGATTTTACCAGATTAAGGATTATTCTGCACAGGGTGTTCTACAACAGGCTGCATAGAGTATATTCCCGTCATGGCTGTCTTCTAACTATTTCTGGATGAATATGGTCACTGAATGAGACAAGTGCAACCATTTGTCTTTGATGCTGTGGTTCCTTTATTCTTTTTTACTTCTTTAAATATGTTCAGAAAGTGAATAAGCTGAGAAATGCCTTAACTTTTGTTGTTAGTTAAAAACAATACAGGGTCTGTCCTTGGGCTTGCAGATGTATATACATATATACACATATGAGCACACACACGATTTCTTACATAAAATGTTAAGATAATGAAACTGATTATAAGAACATCACTCACAGTATAGGGTGCTTACATTTAAAAATATCTATCACGACACATGAGGGAGACAATGCAACGTACTGCTTTTAAGATGTCATCCAAATAGAAGTATTCCTGACTAGCGTGTTAGCCTGCCTCGCCCCCTGCGATGAAAGGATGTGATTGAGGTCATGAGTTTTTGCTGAACTGTTCACTTAAAAGTAAAAAGCTTTATGCAAATTACAAAGCGACTCTGAAGAGGAGTTCCCACTGATGTCAACAAAAGATAAATCTAACTGTAAACTGGCAACTACTTTCACATGATACCCTGCAAATGCTTCAGAGCTTCCTTTTCACCTCACCTTTCATGAGAGAAATCAAATTGAAATAGAGTGAATTGTCAAAGAGAAATATATTGGACCAGGTTCATACATCTTGCAATTCCAGAATTTATGTCTGCACTACATTCTGAATGAGCTTGACTCTTAGGAGATTTGATGAAAAGGTGATTGTTAACAAATCAATCTGAAAATTCATATTCTTTGCATTAGCTTGAATGTCTATTTTTATGCAACATAAGTGCAACTGTGTTATCACAGCCTTGATCTCTGCTTGAGAATTTCCAGTATTTTACAACTCAGAATATATAAATCAGCTTCACTCTAGATTAGCTGTTCTGCCTAATACCAACAGCATGTTTACTTACCCACAGCTTTTTTAACCTTGACATGACAGATATAGTTTAAAAAAAGAACACACCAGAAAACTCACTGTTCACTTGAGAACTTAGAGAAAATAGCAATCAGTAGAAAGATGACCTGAGGTAATAACATCTGGTTGTAAATGTCTTTCTGGATACAGATAAAATAAGAATTTGAGCCATTTATCAGAGCTGTGATTGCATTGATAGCCCAAACCACAAGAATCTCCCACAGGAGTTCTTTGGGTTACTTCTACCTCCTCTCCCACACTCTGCCCATGCTTCACACAAAGAAACAAGTCTTTAGGAATCACCATGCTCTTCCTGGTATTATCACATTCTACAGAAAGGATGACTATTTACCAAAATGTCTGCTTTAATCTTAAGTAACTTTCTGAGGATAACTGCGCCCCAGAGAAGAGCTTACCTTTTTTACACTTAAACAGTTCCACTAGGAAAACCAGTAGCCACTCAATAACTTCCTTCTGAGAGCCACTGTACTTTTCATGGTGAGGCACTTAAGGAGGCAATGCATTTACAGAGACCTCCAGGATTCCCAAAGCAGTCAGCCTACAACATGTACTATCAGCTAAAGATGTTTTCACAGATTCACTGATCGGCATGTTTCATATTAAAAGGAGTCCACAAAACATACAGATTCCCAGTTATATCCCAATCTGTAGTTTCATGGCCTCCTTGTTGACTCCTAACTCTGGGCAATAGGACCATAATCCCTCCACCGGCCTTTGGATGAATGCTCCAACCAACAGATGGGAATGTGAAAAGAAGAAGCTGCTGGCAGTGGAGTATTGCTGGAGGAGCTACCCAGCTATCGTGTCAAGGTCAGTTACTGGGTTGTGATACATCCAACAGGGAAGTAAAGTGCAGAATACCTTCCTTATGAAATACAGGGAAAGTAAGTATTAGGTGCTTGACTGTACAGAACTGTCAACCATTCTGGCCTGCTCAAAATCAGACCATTCAAGCCCTTAGGAAATTTTAAACAAAAAATATAATCACCTCAGGCCTCCAGATGCCTCCTGGGCTAGATTCAAGTTGTGAGTAGTTTGGAAAAGCTGGAATCTGGGCTTTAGTGCCCCCAAGTTTCATGTGTTAAGTGTCCAAGGATTTTACTCATATTAAATGGTTTTAGTGTTAAGTGTGTCTGGCTATCTGGTCTCACTGATGAATGCAAGCTGACCTTGAAAGAGATACTTACTGGAATTTTTTATTTTTTTGCATGACTGAAAACTTGAAATGCAGCTCTTTACAGTACAGTACACTTGCAGCAAGTTTCGACAGTCTAAAGCTCCTACAGCTGAACTCATGATTTCCTAAAAACAATAAAAAGAGCAAGGACAATGTTAAGGAAGGTATTAACCTTATTTTGACAAAACTGTTTGTTGTAAAAGACAACCTGCTGGCTATTTACATTTAGCTGAAGAGCCTTGGTTTGGGTTACATTATGTATCATGTGATATCTTTATTTCTTCATCCTCTGAGCTCTTGTTCCACTAAGGAACCCACTTCCTACTTCCTCTGGGAAGTGGTTTATCATTGCTAGTTATTATATACTTAAATATTAATAATGAGGTTTGTCATGGTTCGAGAGCAGAAGGCAACTGAGCACCATGCAGCCACTCACACACTTCTTCCCCCTCAAGAATGGGAAGGAGAAAATAAAGCAAAAGGCTCAGGAATCGAGATCAGGACAGGGAGGGATTACTCACCCATTACCACCATAGGCAAAAGGAAGGCTCTTTAGGGGAATAAAAAAAGAACATAATTTAATTCAGACACTAACAGCACCACTACTTAACAGAGAGAGTAGGACAGTGAGGAGCATTACCACATCTTAAAAACACCTTCTGCCCACCTGTCCCTTCTTTCTGGGCTCAGCTTTGCTCCTGATTTCTCTACCTCCTCTTCCCAGTGGCATAGGGGGCAGGGAATGGGGTTACAAACAGTCCTGCCACTTCTTCCTCCTCAGGGGGAGGACTCCTCACAATTCTTCCTCTGCTCCAGCATGGTGTCCCTCTCATGGGAAACAGTCCTCCATGAACTTTCTCCAATATGAGTCCTTCCCACAGGATGCAGCAGTTCCTGTGCTGTTCCCATGTCAGTCTCCCCCACATGTTGCAGTCCTCTCAGCACCAAACTACAAGAGCATGGGCTTCTTCTACACATAGCATCCTGGCCTTCTTTGGGCACAGACATCTGCTCAACATGGGGTCCTCCATGGGCTGCAGGTGGGCATCTGCTTCACCAGTGACTTCCATGGGCAGCAGTGGGGCAGCCTGCCCTCTCACCATGGGCTGCAGGGGGGTCTCTGCACTGGTGCATCTGCCCCCGCTTCCTTCTCCTTTCTTCTACTCACCTTGGTGTTTGCATAGGTGTCCTCTTTGCAACTCCTCACAACTCCAACTCCTCCTCCCAGGTTCTTCTTCTTAAATATGTTATTGCAGTAGCGCAGCCACCATCACTAACTGGCTCAGCCTTGGCACAGAGGTGGGTCTGACTTGGAGCCAGGGGAGCTTCAAGAAGCTTCTCAGAGGGGCCACCACCTCTCTCACTATCAAAAACCCCCACCACACATACAAATCCAGCTCAAAGTTAAAAAAAGAAATTCAAAATTACATTAACATAGTATGCAAAAGTGCTGTCATTCTGTTAACAAAACAAAGGACAAAAAATTCAAGACTATTAAATAACAGCACAAATATTTGAGTTACCTTGGACACACAAAAAAATTTTCACATCCTTCAACTAAATTGCAGCTGACCTGGAAGAGTGTACTCAAAGCTTTCTAAATTCTATATTATGCTCACACCTAAATAATCTGTTGGCTTTGTCATTATTTTGTTTGGTCAGGCATGCTAATGTTGCATTGGAGTTATAATATCCTGTTTGTCTTAGCAAATTTAATGATTACATAACTTCCAAAAGCCATACGCTATCTAAAAGTAAAAACTTTCATTGTTCGTTTGTACATATTTGTTGATTTAACCTTGCTACAGAAGTCTGCCACATAGTCTTCCCAGGACCCATAAAAAAAAAAATCCTTTGTACTTAGAAGCTGTTTCACAAAATTCAATGGTAGAACTTTCTCAACTTTTACAAGAACAAAGCTAGACCAAATATGAAGCCTGAAAGTGATATGCATTTAAAAAAAAAAAAAAAAATCAGAAGGGAAACAAAGCAGCCTCTCCCACTGACTGTAAATTACATTTTCTCAGATTACAGATAATTCTGTAACCTCTACTTTCTTACCAGTTGGTGAAGCAGAGTTATCCTGGCTTTGGAATCATTGTTCCTACCTTCACACAGATAAAATACACCCATATAGAACTGAGTTTACCTTGATTACCTTTAAGAATAAAGAAGAAAAAAGAAAAAAGTTTGATATTGCCTATATTAACTGTGATAGAAAAAGCAGCAGTGAGATAAATCAAAAAAAACCCAAACCCACGATAGTCTGGGAAACTTTCTAATGGCAAAGAGAATGAAGTTTTGGAACAGATTGTGTGGGAGCTTATGGAGTCTGTCTTTGGAAGACTTTAAGGACATTTCTCAGTAATTACTTCAGTACAGTTGATCCTGCATTGTGGTAGAGGAATAATTAAATGAAGTCCTGAGGTCCCCTCTAGCCCTGTTTCCTGTGATTAGCAGTTTCCCCCTACAATCACATGATTGTGTGACACTATTCAATACCCATTGAATAATTTTTTTAGCACGTCCCTTTCATACAGATTTTGCAAAAGGGCCTTTGTAAATAATGCAGTTTATAATACCTGGGCAGCAGAAGCTAAATTCACTCATTGACAGATATTTTTCTCTTTGACATGGGGAACTATAAGAATTCTGAAGGCTATTAGCAACGAGTTGATAACAGAGAAAAGATGCTGGGTTTTTTGACGTAATTTGCTCTCTCTCCTATAAGCCTGTATTTACTTCTATCAGATAGGACTCTTAATATGGGTTTGAATTGAAATAAAACAATTTTTAATGAAACTAAAGACTATCCTTGAGGCCTAACAGAATATTTTCTTTAGTTATCATAATTTTACTCATCAGTTATCAAATGTTACTCAGACTCACAGTCTTACCAAACCTTAATTTTCAGGAAAACTGTCACTTCAGACCATATGTAGCAGGCCGGCTTTCTTATTTTTCCCTTTAACCATATCTTTATTTTGGTTCCTTGAAAGCATTAAAGCACAAAACCAGTAGAAATCAGTTCATGTTAATATTATGACAGTAATTTCACAATTCAAGTAGAATGGGACCAATAGCAATCAAAATCAGACTCTAAGTAATTTCTGAGCTCTCCCAGACAATGTGCTAAGAAATAATGCAAATTCATCAAACACCATAAAAGCTACTTCTTTTCACTTTAAGTTAATAGTTTCCAAAAGTTAATCACAAGAAAATCCTAAAACATGATCACTGTTAGGAAAAGAACAGCGGAAAATAATCTGATATGAATTATTATTTGCCTAATACTAACTTTTTTTCTTGGATTCTCAAACAAGTATGCAGATAAGCTATCACATACAATCCTTCTGAATTCTGTATGCAAGAAACTATCTACTTTTAATTTAGCAATTTCAAGGATGTTGTTAAAGTTTTGTGCCAATTTCAGAGAGTGGGAAACCTGGCAAAACTATCCTGGGAACCAACTGCAAATAGTCTGTTCTCTAGGGATAGAGGTTCTTGGTTTGACCCCAGTTTTTTAGCAGCTAGGAGTTGTATCTTCCGCCAAGAAATGAAAAATAGCCATTCACTTACTGAAGTTTCTTTATTTCATCTCAACTTGTATTTTGCCTCAGAATGAACATAAGTATGACCTTGGGATACACTTCAAAGAGTGTGTGGTACCCAACAAAATTTATAACGCTTTAGTTGCAAGCTTATTACCACTGTTTAACAACAAACCTATTTTCTCAATACTAAAAATAGGAAAGGACTCATTGCCTGTAAAAATGAATTATAGCTTAACAAATGAAAACATTTTAAAATACTTGATCTTACTTTCAGCTGTGCTGCCCTGGCCTAGCATCTTGTTGCAACTTGACTAAGAATAAACTTTAGTCCCATGAGCAAATGTTTTTGAAAAAAATCTACAAAGTTAATATTTATGGTAAGCATCTTGTTCTGCAGATGTTAGTTGGCCATCACTGAAGACCTCCATGAAATTTCAAGCCAGGACATGCCATTTGATTCTACAATAGACAGAGGACATTTAAAACTGAAAAGATGAGTCTTCTAAAATCGAATCTCTAAAGAACACCTTGCAAATCTACTAAGACATGGATGTGTTTGTGAAATATTGATGTGTGTGCTTACACAGAGAAAATAAAATGAACTCTGAGAGTCTCCATTTTCTTCATTTTAAAGGATAGGAAACTTCCTAATCAAGAAAACATTTTTCACTGTTTAAAGGCTGAGAGTACTCTGTGCAGTCCTTAAATTTTTGTATCTGGATGTCTTGGTGGTTTTGGACCCTCCTTTTCCCACCCCATAACTGATTTACCAGAAGTTATCTGTTTTCTGCAAACCCAGTCCTCTCCAATAGAGTACTTTCAGGCTACTGTAAGTTATCAACCTTGGCCTGCTTTCTATAATCCTTATCAGAGAAATTCAAGCCTGAACAGACAAACTCCATAGTAATATGTGGGTTTTGGGACAGAGATACAAGAAAGTCAGTTTTCTTAAAGCACTCTTCCTTTCACTGTGATTGTATAATTCTCTTCTTTCCCAGGGTGAGGTAAACAGGGGAAAAGTAAACAGTTTCTTCCATGTTAAGAAGAAAAATAAAGAGCTATCCATCTCCATCTCATCAAAAGGAAATTAAAGCAAACTGAGCTGTCACCTCAGTAATCTCTTGTTATTACCTTCCATTTCATTTAAACAGAAAGAGTAAAAGGGCATCAAGCTATGACTAACTTCATGTGGCCACTTCATACATTTTCCACCTTAGTGCCTGGCCTTCTTCCTATAACTGACTCCACAGTAGTTTTTATGACCATTTTCTGCTGAGGGACAACATCAGGTTCTCTCCTTCCTCACTAGTTACATCCTGAGCAGTCAGTATATGGAATTTAGTTTAACTGAATTAAGATGAAGAAAAGAATACCCTGCAAATCTATTCTTCTACCTTTCCTTCTGCATTCAAGGCTCCATACCACCCATTGAGTCCAACAGAAGTTAGACATCTAAATACTTTTGATTTGGCCTTATACATGTCAAAAATCTAGAAGGTGTAAAGCAGAAGCTCACAGATATACACACAGAATCATAGAAATGTTGTCTGGAAGGGACCCGTGGAAGCCATCCAGGACAAGCTGCTTGAAGTCAGTCTGTGAAAAACAGCAGTTTGGAGGTTTTTGAGACTTGGCTACACAAAGCTGTGACAGACCCGAGAGAGCAACCTTCTCTAGGTGACCTGCTTGAGTAGGGGCACTTGGTTGAGATGACCAGCAGAAGTAGGGAGGTGATAGTCCCCCTGTACTCTGCACTGGTGAGGCCACACCTGGAGTATTGTGTCCAGTTTTGGGCACCTCAATACGAGAGGGATATCGAGGTGCTGGAGCGAGTGCAGAGGAGGGCAACGAAGCTGGTGAAGGGCCTGGAGAACAAATCCTATGAAGAGAGATTGAGGGAGCTGGGATTGTTCAGTCTGAGGAAGAGAAGACTGAGGGGAGACGTCATCACTCTCTACAGCTACCTGAAAGGACATTGTAGAGAGGTTGGTGTTGGTCTCTTCTCACAGGTGATTAGTGACAGAACAAGGGGGAACAGCTTTAAACTCCAACAGGGGAGGTTTAGACTGGACACTAGGAAAAAATTTTTCACAGAAAGAGTGGTTAGACAGTGGAATAGGCTGCCCAGGGAGGTGGTGGAGTGATCATCCCTGGATGTGTTTAAGGATCATTTAGATGAGATGCTGGGGGATATGGTGTAGGGGAGAACTTTGTAGAGTAGGGCTGATGGTTGGACTCGATGATCCAAAGGGTCTTTTCCAACCTGAATGATTCTATGCTTCTATGACTTCTGGAATTCCCTTCCAACCTCAACCATTCTGTGATTACACCATATACTGAACCCACCTTGAGTAGTGGGCAGCAAATAAAACAGATCTCTGTAACTTTCAGTGAAAATAAGTGGTCCTGAATGAATCAGAGTCCTCTCAGAAATGTGCACAAAATCAGAAACTAACATTAAGATGAAAACTTGCCAGAAGGCGTCAAAAACATGATGGCAAGATGTTTTAAATTAATCCCTTTTGCACCCAGGCTTCCAGTTCATGAGGAAAACATTTTGTTGGAGAGCCTTTGAAGCATTCTTCTTTTGCATTCTCTCCTAGGCTTCAGCACACAGTTTTTGTTTTCACTTGTTGACTTCTGCAAATCACCCCTCATTATCTCTAACCTGTTTCCATCTTGGTTTTGTCCATCTTATTTCAACAATTTCTCTCCAGTCTTCGTGTCCCCCTCCACTCTGAAATAATTATCTTCCCCTTTGCTCACTTTGTATCAACCATCACATACAAAAAACTATAGTGGTGAGATTTTCCTGCATGTGTATGTATTTTCTACGTATACAGAGCAGTTTTGTGAAACATTGCATGTCCAGAGCATGTATGTAGTGAAAAATATGATAGACTATCCGTTAAGTTGATTTTAGCTGTCCAGTTCCAAGAAGCCAAACTTCTGCACATGTAGATTCAGAGTTTCCAAAACATTATGTCAAAATTTTTCATGGTCATAGGGAGTGCTTTCCTGACAGAAAGGCCACAGCACTCTGACCAAATTTCAACTCCTTGCTCCAAAGCATGGACAGTACACAGTCAAAGAAAAGGTTGCCAGAGTTGCTTTAACATTGCAACACAATGTATTTTTTCCAGCGTTTTCTTGGAAATGGCAAAACTCTTTTGGCTGAAACTTTCTGGAAAAAAAGTTAAGTGAGCCCAATATCATCTAATGGTAAATTTTAGCCTAAAAGTTTAATATTTGGCCAAGTTGCAAGTAAGCTAAGATGAAGTTATTGTAACTAGGAGGTTTGATAAATCTCAGTAAAAGTCAGTGCTGTCAATACCAGCAAGATGCAATCCCATATGAAGACCAGAGAACTAATGATCACCCATAACACTGAGGAACTCCAGCCAAGGCGCCAAATTAAGCAGTAATGGAAACAGACATGAACCTTTAAATTGAAACAGGTCAGAGAGCTGGTCAGTTTTAAGCATCTTTCCTGTCCTTGCACTACTCTATGTAATGTGTTATCTGCACTACTTTATATGCATACGGGCACACACGTTAAGTTCTCAGCTGCCACTTACTTCCAACAGATGAAGGTATTTCAGTCCTGATGCACTGATCATTAAACTGAACTCAATTAAGAAAAAATCCAGATTCAGCAATCATGAGACGTGAGTTAACAGAAAATGTTGCTGGTGTTTGCATTTGTAATTATAGAGGATTATTCAATACCTATGCCTTAAAAACTTTGCCTGAAGTCATATGGCACTAGGCAACAAACAATGCCTAACTTACTTTAGGAACTATTTGAAAAGGAATAAATAAACAAAAAAACCACCATGCAAGCATAAGGTTTGGTGCATCAGGTCATTAACTCAACATCGTTAAGAGTGAAATTACAATGAAGAAAATCATGTGTTTTATTTTAAAAAGAAAACCACAAAATAGCTTTTTGGGAATACTAAACTGTGAAAACCTGGACTAAAGAATTTTATGGGTTACTGTGGTATAGGCTTCTCAGGCAATCATACCTCATCTAAATTCTTCAACTCCTGATGAATAAGACTATTAATATGAACTTAATTAGAACCAATGTAATATCATGAATCAAGAATTAATCATTAGTTCTTAGTAGTTAGTTTTATGGAAATCATAGGTAAATTAATGTATAATTCAGGGTCTGAGCCATCAGCATCTTGGTATATGACTTCCCCCTTCACTGCCCCAAGGTCTACACTTAAATATTACAGTTTGGGGTCTGAACGACAGGGTGGAAGTATATGCTTCTGTTATGCAAGAGGCCAGATTACTAGACCTAATGGTCCTTTCCAGCCACTGGATCTATTCCATTAGAGATTTAACAAGGAGAGATCATAATTTATAAGGCTATACTCCAGATGTGGAGTTCAAAGAGCAACCCACGGATGGCACAGAAAGTAAATGCCAGGAATACTGTGCCTGCTGTACACAAGCAATGCAACTAATTGTTGTTCAGGCACTACTCTAGATTTATGTAACTACAAGGCTTTTAGTCTGCACCTGGCTCACTTCGGGTGATCAGCGGAGAAGTCCATCTTCAGGGATCACTGTGACATGAGTAGTGTTCCTGAACAGCACTCTTGGACAGCCAACTAATGTATAGCATGACTTTACACTGGGTACAGCACCTCCCACTCACGTGCAACAAGACAGACTCTGCATCGTACATGCATTAAGAGTGGAGATGCTGTGCAGATTCTCCTGTGTTTAAGCAGTAAATCTAGTTTCATGGATCTCTGCATAGCTGGATGCTGTTGCCAGGACCTCGCAGCCTCTTAATCAAAAGCAGATCTGATGATAGTGGAAGGCATAAAGAATAGAATATTTAGAAGGCTAGATATATGGGTGAACTTTGGTGCCCAAATACTTGTTTGAATGCCTATGACCAGCATTTATTTAGGAATAACAGGCTCGAAACCCACCTAACTTCATAGACACAAATATCCTTGGTAAAAATCCTGGAATAATTTGGGTAAAAAGTCATCTCATTCAACCCCCTTCTCAAACGAGGCCAAGCTTCAAAGTTAGGTAAGGTAGCTCTAAGTCCTGTTGCATTTTAAAAATCTCCAAAGGTGAACATCCCACAGCCTATGTGGGAACCTGTCCAGGGCTAAACCACCCTCAAGGGAAGAATTTTTCCTATTCTGTATGGGATGACCTTGCTTCAATTTATGACTGTTACTTCTTGTCCTATAGCTGTGCACCTCTGAGCAGATTTTGACTCCATCTTATCTATAAACTCCATCAGGTAGTTGAACAGGGCAGTTTGCTCCAGTTCCCTTGACCAAGCCCTCTCTCTTCCAGGCTAAGAAAACCTTATTCCCTGAGCTTCTCCTTGTACATCATGCTCCAAATCCTGCTGACCATCTGCTAGACCTTCTCCAGATTGTCAACTACTTTCTTATACTGGTGGCCCAAAACTGGGCACAGTACTCCAAATGTGGCCTCAGGACTTCTGACTAAAGGGGAATAATTAACCCCAAACCTGCTGGCTACACTCTTGCTAACACGCTCAAATATGTAATTAACCTTCACAGCTGAAAAGGCACATTTGCGAGTCACATTCCCCCACTTTTTGCTGTCATCTGGTGCACACACTATGAAGTATGAACAAGTCCTGAGCAGAAAGGTGTCTAGCTTAGACCCAAATTTTGACACCATTACAGAAAATAAGAATTCATCTGCTTATCTTGTTCTGAGTTGATCTGGCAGAATTCTTTGATGCAACACAACATAAAACAACTGTTTAAGGAGGAATTCCCCTCCTTGTGTATACAATACCCTTGTGGTTAGGTGACTCACACACATGTGTTTTGGAGACTCAGGTTCATCTCTCTCATGTGTATCTGTAGTTTTGAACTTGTGCACCTTGAAAGGAAAGCACCTCACCTCTTGCCTGTCCCAGGCCAGGGCCTTAAAGCATTAAATAATATGCCTTAAATGAGATCATTAATGAAATGAAATGAAGGACTCATGCTAGGGAATCTCTGATCCCTAGACTCTATAGTTGCTCCCGTTTTCTCATTCAAGTGAAAATATAATTGAGAAGTGAGAAATCTCCACAAGAACTTGCTGGGAGGTAAGAAGTTACAAATTGTCCATCTCTCCATGCTCTGGCTTGACAGTTTAGAACATAAGTCTCCCATGTTTAAAGTGATTACACTTGCCATCAATTTAAAGATGCCATAACCAGCCCTGAACTGGGGAAGGGGTGGTGAGTAAATAAAACCCTAAAAACCCTAACATTGCTTTAGTTCATAGTGAAAAAAGTGTGTGTGGAAGGGAGAGCTCCTGGACATTGTTCCAGGTTATGAGACTTTATAGGATCTGAATTTGAAGAAATATTAAATATGTACTTTGAAAAGATAATCGAGAAAAGCAAAAAAGCAACGTAAATTTTAGTTCTTTAAAATATTTTGCTCATCAAATATGTAAGAAAAGTTGATCAATTAAGTAGGAAAACAGTTGCAAAATATTCCTGAATCTCCTAATTTCATTTACCTTTCTTTTAAAATTCTGACCAGAGTCCCAACATTAACTTTGACTACAATGTGATCAACACAAGTGCGATTTGAGTGAAAGACTGTGTTCAAAGAAACAGAGAAAAAGTCTTTCATATATTCTGCTAATGCTTCAGTTCATCTCAGTGGAAAATTACCAAGAAATGTTTAAAGTATGCAAACAGAGGAACTAAAGGAAAGAATTGAAGTATGGATTAGAATACAGGAAGGGAAGGGCAGCAAAGAATAGAAGAAAGCTTTTATCTCAAGTGTTTAACTTTGTGAGATTACTCAGAAAATGTCCTGAAAGTTCAGCTGTGCACTAGTTCCTCCTATGGAATCTAATCTAGACTAGTGAGGGCAACAGATATTTATTTTGGCAGCACATGCCCCTTGACATTAGGTCCAACTCCGGTGATAATTATTTGATAGTGGCAAAGGAGGGCTCTCACACCTGCTGAGCACTTGCAACATCTGATGAAGTCAGGAGATGCTTGCAGAGGTGTTCTTAATCTAACCCAGTCCTCTCAGCTACCTGTAGACAGAGGAGAGGACTCCCTCCAAACTATTTGCACCTCCATTCTTTACTTACCCTGCAAAACCTGCAATAGACAACAGCAACACTTACATTTGGATATCACTTTCCAGTCGTGTGCTGTGCATATTAATGTAAAGGGTTCTAAAACTATAACTATAAAGCTGCTCTCTAAAGTATATGCTGAATAACTAGTGCTATTAGTACTAGTACTAACAATAGATATGCAATTGATGTGAAAAAGATTATTAGTTATGTATGATAATGCTAATTTAGGAGGAACAAAAATCTTCCAGAAGCCACCAGTAAGATTTCCCAGGCATTTCTGGAACTCCCTATATCTCATATTGGGATTTTGAGCTTAGTGAGGGAAAGGTGCTCTGCTGGATTTGCACTGCATAAAAATTGGCTCCATATTTCCCCCACCCTCCCAAACAGTTTTCTACCAGTGTCATGTTTATAGAACTTACTGAGATTTCAAGAGATTTAAACATAAATAACTCCAGCCCAGTCCCATAATTCACAGGAGATTGTCTAAATACTAAGCCCTCTAAATACTGTCCACTCACAGAAACACCCTAAACATTAGACTATAGCTTAATGGCCTCAGTCATCTGGGCTAATGACAATTATTCTATGCAAAAAGGACAGAGTGCTTCAGCAGGAAGATCTAAGAAATTACCAGAATATTCAAGAGGCTGGTGCTCAGAACTCTTCAGTAGGAAGCTCAGACAAAAGGGCAGCTGCCACCTCTAGGGAGATATTCCAGATCCCTGGCTATCGGACAAGGGGGTTGCTGGCTGCAAAGGGGATAACATGTTTCCTGCACACCAAAGTAAAGGCACAGGTTTCTCTGAAGCTAAGAATCAAGCTAGTTCAGCATTTCATTTAGGTAGCTCCCTACTCAACAAATGGATCCTAAAGAGTTAAGCCCTTTCCATGTGCTGAAGGTGAACAGAACAAAGTTCATCCTGTGGGCTCCTTAGGTTGCAGGAAATATGAAAGCTGAACCAAGTCCTTTTTTTGTGTATCCTCTCCAGCGCTCTACTTGGGACAAGAAGCTGCCAATAGCAACTCTGCTCATTGTGAACAATAAAACTGTCAAGGACAATAGTGGTGTCATGAGAGAGGATCGTCTCTGCATTTGGCCTGGTCAACAGAAAATCTCCCACTAAGAAGCAATTAACAGTGAATTTGGCAGCCACTGTGACATGATGAAAGACATGGAAAAAGAACTATCTATGCTAACAGAATATGGTGAGAGATGGAGCGAGGGGAGGGGCAAAATAAAACATCACCATGCTCCAAAGAAATAAGAAACAATCAGTAAATTGCACTAGTTTTCACATTTATTGCACACTAATTTTCTACAGTAATTAACATAACAAATATATTGGATATATTAACTTTCAAATAGGGGGTAGATGGTACAGCTCTGATCTAAATGTGCAAGGGGTACTTTGCCATGAGTTCATAGCCGTAAATGCCGATGTGTCCCACTGTGCATTGCAATGACTATTGCTATGGAGAGGTAGGCAGCTAAAGCCCTGGATAAATCCATAGCTGTCTGTATCTGGGAACTCAAAATAAGTTGCTGAGATGATTTTGTAGGCTCTTGGGTCTGGGCCTTAATACATCATGATTTATGGTTTGACTTGAAGGCAGATGCATTTCCATTTCTGGACTATGTCTGACAATGCTGAATGCATTCATCTAGAAACAGTATTTTTAGGAAGAAATTGTTCCAGACATTTGGAATAAGGCCTTTCTGCCTGAGTTTTCAATAGCTCAGTAGTGGGTGTCCAAGCTTTTGTAATGGAACAGACAGCCACATCACTAAAGCATGTCTCAGAAATTGCCCTGCTTCAGGATTTTTTATTCAGTAGAATCCCGTTTTTACCCTGGGTAACCAACATTTTCTGGAGTGCCAGACACTACTGACTAAATTAATCTGAGGCATGAGCCTGTAGATGTATTTGGCTGCTGTAGTCAAACCCAGCTGACGGACTTGGGGGTTTTGGAGGAATTTTTTAGGGTTTCTGTGTATGCAGGCAGTGCGGGGATCATCTGCATTAGTTTGCCAGGACAAGGTGCCAACATCCACTAATGTACTAACTTAGCTGGTCTGGAGAGACCATTTATAAGAACAAGTGATCAATTCAGATTCCTGATCTTTCTGTTTAAAGGACAGAACTAATTGTCATCTGCCATTCTGCAGGAAACTGGAGGGAGGAAAAAGAAGGGACACAGAAATGATCTGTCAGAAAACAAAGCAAACTGTGTCCAAACTGAAAAATAAGATCTCATAAAGAAGATACAGGGAAAGAAGTAAAATACTAGTAGGGACAAAGCAAGGAGGTTATAAGCATATTTAAAATGATGATCAGTGAAACAATTGAGAGACTGAATTAGTTGTATACAATTTTCAGGTTGCTAGCAACACTCATCTGGGACTCCATGCTTAACTTCACCCACTAGCAGGATTTCTAACTTTACAGTTTTAAGTTTTCTTCAGTCATCTCTGTGTGCTAGTGTTTAGCAGAGATATTTGCATTTCTTCAGTTGGGACAGCATTTTGAAGTTGAACAGGAAGCTTTTGCTACTCAAGGTCCTATAGCATTCTTCTTCCATGTACCAGTGTACATGTGCTTTTGAACAAGAGGAACAGGGGAAGGGAGGAAATCTAGAGTAATTACTGCATTTGAGGGTTTGGGTTTTTTTTTTTTTTTACTCATTACTACCACTATACCTGGAAACAAATTAGAATTTTGAAATCATTCTGACTTTCATAACAAAGTGCAAGTTTTTGTGACTACAGAAAAAACCAGCAGTAATTAACACGTTAATTTCAAATTTACAAGAAAAAACTAGCCTGTCTTAAGATTTCCCCAGTTATGGCTCCTGCATGGGAAGTCATTGAGTTGCTTACCTCCCTGAACTGTTTGCCAAAGGACTTTTCACACACAAACAATTCAAGTTTTCTAAAATTAGATTTTAAAAAGCTATTTTTGTTCCCACAGTTATGTCTCCATGAAAACTCAGTTTTGTATTATAAGCAAAGGAATGCAATTCATGCAAATAAGCCATGTTAGAAGTGAAGTTTGTAAAGCAAAAACTAAGACAAGATTGCTAAAATAATTTCTGGGAAGACTGGCAGTCTCAAGTATCTGTACATCATACCAGCTTTCAACTCTACTTTGCTCTTGTAACTTGCCCAATTTGTTGGTCAAGAGCAGATACCTTCTGCTCCCCTCAGAAAACTGCGTACAGCACAAGTTAAACAAGAAAGTAATTGTATTGTTTGGATTTTTTTTTTAATAAGACATCTTTCTGCTTTTGCTATCAGTTAGAGACTACTACTAATTGTTAGAGACTACTAATAATTGATTTAAGACTCTCAAATATGAAGAAACAGTTTTAGCCACCAGCACACCTACATCAAATACAGGATCTATGCCTGGGATTGCAATGATTCACTTTGTGACACCAGGCCTTTGTCTAGATCTCCCTGTTCAGCCTGCTGAATGCAACCTTTCAGTTGCCTGTGAATATCTCCCTTGTTCCTGGAGGCCAGCAGAAGCTACCACCCCTGCACCCATCTTGGGGAAGGGAAGGCTTGTTTTGTTGTTGTTGTTCTATGAAAGAAAATAATCTGTGAGAACAGTGTGGTATGAAGATATCATCTCAGATCAGCTTTACAGAAATCTAACATGTCTAAAGGTTCCCCACTCCCTCATAAACCATTTACATAAGAGCTGTTTATGACTTCTCAGCATTGCACATAACCACTTCAAGCCACAGCTCAGCCATTAGACTTTACCTCAGCACAGCAGGTCTGGCCGAAACAGCACTTGGCAATGTGTCTCTGGGGAAAATGGGGCCTCTGTAAGACACAGTGGTAATTTGGTGGCTTTCTCACTCAGGGTTAGTGCTGGCTTCCTTCCACAGGACAGCACAAAAGGGTGCTGTGCTAATTCAGGTGTTCAGATAGGAAATAAAAACCACATCTTCATCACCAGTGAACAAGAAAAACTCTGCAAGTCTCCCCTCTCCCCACAGCCTTCAGACACAACAGTGCACCTCCATCCAGAACAGCAAATTTTTTCCAAAAATCAAGCAACATTTCCTTTCTAAAACTTTGTTCCTGGAGCATATATGTGTGTGTGAACGCATGCATCTTTCCATCAGGGCAGCCTATGTCCCACAGTGTTAATTTTCAAGAAACTTTGTCAAACTCAGACCAGAGAGTCTGGTACCTGGAGACAGGAAATACCACCACTAACTCCATGATGATCAGCTCTGTAACATTCACCAGACAGGGATGATGTTACCTTCTCTGCTCATGCAACCCAGGAGGGGAAGCAGAAAACAAGAGCCAAGAAAGAAGAGTCAGATCCAGCAAGACGATCTCATTCCTTGTGCTGAGTATGAGATTCAGAGTAAGCTTTCTGTAAGCTTTCTCCGAGACGTGCTAAAGTCAGGCCTATATCACTTAGAATCTGCAGCACGGTGTCACAGCCTGTCTACTTTTCTCTGCACTAGATGTACACAGTCAGGAGACTACTATCACCTGCAAGTCCATAGCTGGTGATACCACAGGACAAACAAGGCCCTGCTGGTTGGTGCTGTAGGCAAACGGCACATCACTACATTCTGTTACCCATCTGGCACTTCACACAGCAAGTTCCTGTGGACATGGCCATTGCAGTGCTGTAGCAGAACTAACTTACAGGATCTTACAGAGAGCTTGTCACCAGTAAGGGGAAGGAGAGAGATGGCCCAAGGACACCTTCCCCCCAGCCAACCTGGCTGAGTGAGATGTGCAGCAGCTGCTCCAATATCTTGATCTGGGATAGCACCCTGTGTCAGACCATGCCAAGTCCTGCCCAGGATCTAGCATTCAACATCAGCCTCTTTGGAAACTTTTAAAGAAGACTACTCTAAACCACCATGGTTTGCAGTCATTAACCTAGGCCCCTTCAGAATTTATCAGCAACTCCTCCAGAAACTTTTCCAGAAGATCTGACTAACAAGGTCCCTACATTTGCTGGAATCTTTCTTCCTCTGCATTTGGAGGGCAGAGTAGTCAAATACATTCACAGCAGGGCTCCCAAAGTGCAAGTTCAAGTCTTGGTTTGGACTTGATCAGAGTGTATACTGGGTCAGGGCTCACGTGATTCTTCAATAGGCTGTTGACCTCAGAGACCAGCAAGCCTTACCCTCATTGGTCTTAATGTATGAGTTTGTCCTAATAAACTAAACCTGGCCAGGGTTTAAGCCTCAAGTCCTGACATGCAACTACAGTGTAATTGTTAACACAGCTCTTGACATAGTTTTGGCCTATGCCAGCCAGTATTGCCCCAGCACTTCAGAGAATGGGACCAGTCCTCTTGTGTTGACAGGCATTACAGACAAGGCCACTGAGGTTTTCTGGTGCAATATGGGTGGAGAGGGTCTGCATGTACTCGTACTCTTATACCCAAGATGTAACCCTAGCCCATTTTGATTTACTGGTGAGGATATAGCTGATGGGAAGAGGAAGAATGACTTGCCTTTGTTCTGCTGCCCTTCTTTCTACTCTCCTCAGATCCCATAATTCCATCTTTTTCTCTTCTTATTCCTCTTAAAATTTTCTTCCATTTTCAGACATTCCTCCCTAGTAGGATCAAATCCAACATAATCTGCTCCATCATTTTCTTTCAAATTCATAAAAAAGCAGAACAAAAAAGTAAATTTCCTTCGGGGTTTTGTCCTTAGCACTGCTTTCTAGGCCGTCAGTCACACAGTATCAGCTGATCCTTTCTGTTCTACCATTAATTACTAACACCATTAGCCTCACCATCCTATTATACTAACTTGGTAGGGGTAAATTCAACGGCAACTAAGTTGTCATTCATTTCTTTCCTGTGAACCAGTCAACATTCTTCTCTTACTTCTTCCTGGGCTTCAGAGCAAATACAAACTTTCTTGTTCGTAGGATGTAATGCAAGGCCTTCTTTCCTCCCCTGCCAATCCTGTTCTTCTAAACCTGTCTTACAGTTTTACATTAGACTGTAACAACTGTATACAGTCAATACTTGGATAGTACTAAAAAAGCTTTCCTGAGGAAACAGAAAAAATTTCCTGACTGATGAGGTAGACTCTTCTATCTTAAACTACCTCCTTGTCTCTAGCAATGTCCTGCCTGCAGCTTCTGCTCAGCTTCCTTTTATTTCAGTATAGATGTGTTTTTCAGTTCTTGCAGGTATGTACCATATCTGACATGCAGTGGAACAACAGTGACATCCATTGGTTAAAGTAAACCCAAGCTAGAACTTGTTCATTACTCAGAAATTATTTTTAATCAAGAAAGTGTGTTTGACGAAGGATATTCTGCTACATTTTTATGTAATCTATAATTATCTATGTTTTAGGAGTGTCACAGAAGTTAATAGGTTTCACATTTTTCCCTCAGGTCTTTCCTGAGAAGAGATCAGTAAGCTTGTCTTGTCTAGGAGAGAAATACACTGACTGCCAGATATCTACAACTTGAGAGAAATCTCATTGTCTGGATATTGTAACACTAAAACCTCAAAAAGCTCAAGCAGATGCTAAAGACATCTGGAAATATTTGTGAGGTGCAGATAAAATAATTTGTGGTCTTTCTTGCTTGGCAGATAGTTTCTAAAGGCTAGACCCTAGCTCCATTCTGAACTGAGGAAACTGAGCCCCCGCCTCTACTTCCCCCCCCCACCCATTTTCTTTTTTTCCTCCTCCTTTCATCAAAAGACATTTTCTTTAGTAGCTTCAATAGCTTTTCTAGAAAACAGCTCTAAGCTGCCTACAGTTTGAGAGGCTATTGGCATCAAAACCACCCACACCATTCCAATTACACTTGAGGCAAGTTCTAAGGACAGAGGTGATATAAATTTCCTCAATTCTGCTGGCACACTCAAAAAGACAGCATGAATCATTTGGGACACAGAGTTGTGCTGGGAACTCATGATAAGGATGTTACCCACCATGATACTCAATTATTTTTTTCATGTTGCCATTCCACAAGAGAGAATCCTTATTTTTAAAGATATGACATGTCTCTTCAGAAATATGGTTCTTTTTTCTCAAAGGAATGATTTTAAAGTTGATTGTATTAAAACACACAGTATTTCTTTGCATTCAGTTATAAATCAGTCCACAGCACCCTCCATCATCCATCTTATTCTTCCCATGCCCCAATCTTCATGTGATCAGCCACTTTTATCAGTAGAAATATTATTTTTTTCTTCCTGGTAGGATATTAATATACCTCAGTGTTAAAATACAAAATGCAATTGTGATTCCTGAGTTACAGCCCAGTGTTAAGGTCAATTATAATCCAATTCTTAATCTACCTATACTACAAAACTGCAAATATAAATAAATGTTGCAGGCTACTACATCAGATACTTTTCAGAAGCTCAGTGTTACATCTTTGTTATTGACCAAAGCTTTCATTAAAGCAGAACAAATTACATTTGCTTTGCAGTATCTATTCTCCAGAAACTTGTGTTGATTGATGGAATTACATTATTCTTCTTTGTTGTGTAAGGATTCATTAATCTACCTGTTATAGAGTAGGCTCTAATTATCCTGGCTAACCTGTTAACCTTTCCTAGAGTTTGGTGCAACACTAATTTTTTTCATTTCTCTTCTTTAGAAATATCATGCTGTTCTAAAATTTACTAAAAATCAGCAATATTATCCCAGAGAGGTTTTTGGGCAGCTTTTACAAATTCCTTCTATACAACTCGATTTCCCACAGAAATACTTTTTTTTTTTTTTTTAAAGAGAAAGAGGAGTAAATCCCAACAATAGCTGTACTTCAGCATTCCACGTAATTCTTGTTTTAAATAAAAAGTATATCCTCAATCATGATGTAGATGAGTATTCCTTCCTCTCTCTTCCTCCAAACACAGAATAGCCCTCTAGTTAGACCTTTTTGTGTCTTGCTTGCAATAATTCTAATTTCTGAACACATCAGATTAGCACAGAGGGCCATATTCTCTCAGCTGTTTGCTTTCTGGTTATTCATCACAGTTCTTGAGCACACTTTAACATACAGTTTTGAGCAAGCAGTTTGTGACTGAGTACTGCTATAGTGCATATTGGAAAAGGGGAAGCTGTGCTGTCCAAGTCCTTTTTCAGATGACACAGTGCTTGATTTATTTCAGAAGTATCTTGTATGGAAATCTACAATGACAACTGCACAATGGAGATGTTAAATCACCTGAAAATATTACTCTTAGAAATTTTAGAGACAACATATTGCATATGATGACAAAGTGAACTCTCTTTGCAAGTTTCCCTTTTTTTAATTTTTCAAGCCTCTTACGGGTTTAAAATAATTTCACTATTTATCCTTGGTAACCCTTTGACTGACAGGCTTCCCTACTAATACCTTGTAGCAGTGGAGGTAAAGAAATGATAATCCCACAGTTATTCCAACTTCTGTTCCAGTGTCAATCTTACTTCTCACAGGGGAACACATGAATGGAGCAGCTGACTTATTTAAAAAAAAAAAAAATCACTATAATTCCTATTTTTTACTAAGGCTTTGTTACTTTTTACTGCTTTAGCTTTTATTTTTATAAGAATTTTACTGCTTTACCTGGTGGTGTATCTGAGGAGTTGATGTCTGCTTTCTTTGACTTGCAAACATTTCCTTCTCGTTCTCCCTCAATACACAAAATTGCATGCTGTCTCATTTACCCAAGTGTAATATCGGTTTGCCTTGAAACTGGCAATAGCTACTGAGGTTTGTATATGACACTGTTACTCAGTAAAGAGAGTACAACAGATCTATCTGCAATATGACAGTCAATGTAAGACTTGCTAACAAATACAAGCTTGGTAAAAGTATTTGGCTATGGTTTATACAAGCATTCAGAACACTCTTATTCTTAACACAGGATTTAAAAAGTTGTGATCTTGTGTTGGATTCTAACAATATGCTACCAATTTCAAGCAACCAATTAATCAAAGATTTCCTACTAAAATCCTGTCAGCTGCTCACATAGGGTCAGCAAATTCAGCTGAGCGCAGAAAAGTGGAAAGCATGCTGTGTGAAATGCTCCATTATGCCAAAAAAACCTTCTAGAGGAGATGAATAAATGTACTATTTGCTCACTTGAGGCAGATGAGACAGGATTTACAGTATTCAATAGGGGTCCTGAGGAATAGCGGTAAAGTAGGAGAAGCACAGAAATAAAGAAAACTTTAAAGACTTACTGCTCCACAAAAATACCCTTTCATTTTGGAAATATTTTTTTCTGAAGAGCTGTGTTATAGTAAGTGTCTCATTTTAAAGAAATCAGCAAATTTAAAACAGAATACCTAGATGTCTGTAGAGACAGTCTAAAGCTTGTTGAAAGCTGTGTTAGGAGTACAAAACCCAGAGAAGTAGTTTTGTGAATCACACCTTTTCCTTTCATAAAAAACTGACAGTTATCCAAAACAAAATGTTATAGCCTGTTCTATCCAAACCTGTTTGTTTAGATCCACAAGTATGTCAGCAAGTATCAGTTATGAGTGTAACAGAAACACAGACATCTTTCCAGTTGATATTTTAGCTCACCAGCCACATCAAAGAAATCAATGATTTGATTGATTGCACAGCACTCTTTGTATGACTGGTCTGTTACATGGGAGGAAAAGTCTGTTTGTGAGTTCCCTATTAAATGGACTGCTGTGAATGTTGGTTTGAACCTGTCACTGAGAGCATTACTTGGAGAGGGACAGATGATGGGCAACACCCTCCAGTCAACCACATTCAAGCTACACTGATGACAGTTGAACCTGGTGTGAACCTGGATGTGGCTGAGGATCTTTACAAGGTGCAAATGTATTGGAAGGGAAACCACTATCATAACACCTCCTCTCTGGAATTTATTTATTTGGCACCGAAAATCAGCAGGCTGCTTGAATAAGGAAACAATATTCCTAACAAAGATCATCCTTCAGATAAATATTTCAGCTGGATCATTCCAGCTTTGCATCTTCACTTTAGAATGCAATTTAGTAAGACACTTACAGGCATGCTGTGGTGAGAGATAAGTAGTGCAGGCAGTAAGTGTTTTCTAGGTCTACTTGGACTAAGATTCTTTCCCATGTTCAACAAAGCATGCAGAGATTCAGCACACAGTACTCCTGTAGACCTGCGCAGTACCGTCCATTGCAAGTGTGGGCGGAGACCTCCCCAGATTCCAGAATCATCAGGTTCAAGAGGAGATAAGTGTGTCCTTAAGCACTTGAGCAGGAACTCTTTTCTGAATCAGAGCCAGAGAGAACAGTCAATATCTCCAAGGAGTCTGAGGAAACTCTCCTAGTTAAGAGAAATGTGCTTTTAAATTGTTTTAACTACACTGACGCTCTCTTTCACTCATCTATTTTCTACTTAGGAGGATATCAGGATGAGAACAAGATTTTTATTTAATGAGTTCTTCTGGTCCTCTCTGATCTCTCAGCCTACATTAGTAATCCCTAGTATGAGGAAAACCAGTAACTTTTCCAACAACTGGATGAACTATTAAAGATAAGCTCATGCAACAGAGCAAGGAAAAGACACAGATGTTCTCTAAACTACACTCAAGTGTCTAAAAGGTTGGAAAAGATGTCCTTGAAAGGTATGCAAAAATACATTTTATGATTCTACCTTTAGTTGAAGCAAATGTAACCAGTGTTTAGCACTCCCTGTAGCTGCATGTTTAATAGCTTTGCTTCTATCTTGGTATTGTTTAAGTGTTCCATGTTTTTTACATAGGAGGATGATAAACCCAGGATATTTATTCTCACTGTACACCCTCATTTTCCCCTATCTTTGAAATGCTTTCTAGCAACATGACTGTCATTACTAAATCAAAGAAAGTCAATATCCTTAATTTAGTTAATAGTTACATACACGACTGAGGAGAAAATTATGGGTGAGAATCGTGAAGCAATTAAAACCACAAAACTCTGATACATACTAAACTTCCAAAATTAGAAACCAAGTAATATTACCTCATTGCTATTGTATACCAGTATTTCTATAAAGAAAGAAAACCTGTGCTGGACCCCTCAGAACTCAGCAAAAGGGTTTCTTGCAAGGGTCAGTAGATGCCAAAACAGGCTTCTGGGCACTGCTAAGGCTGAACCGAATAGAGTATATATTATCATCTTGAGTCCAGACACTCAAACAGCATCTAGGAACCTAATTTGTACCAGATCTCTGGGGGAATAAGGAGTCAAAATAGGCAATATCCTAAAAACTTTTTCTGATCCAAGGCCCAGCTCACTTAATCTCTCAGGACAGAGTTGAGGATTTACTTTAGGAAAACTAAACGCACAGAGAACACTGCAGGACAGTCTCTCTGGTGTTCAAAGCTTTCGGCTGCAGAAGGCATGAACTAAAAATCTCCCTTAGCTCAAGGGCACAGGAACTCCTTTTTATTTTCCAGTGTTTATCACTTTGCCAGTTTATCACCAGCTAGTCGTGTTTAGATCACGGGACTTTGGGGAGCTTCCACATTAGGAGACTATGCAAAAAGGCAGAGCTGTTTCGTTTAATCTGGCAAAAGAGAGGCTAGGAGCAAGTGCTTGAAGAAAAAGGGAAAGAGCAAGTGTATCTCTCCTCTGTGTACCCTCCAGGTTTCCAGCAATTTATGGCCAAGACAATTCTGTATCTATGCCTTAATGGAAGGAAGTTACATTAATGTGACTGATTGCTTTTAAAGCCTGACTTTTTTGCCGTCGCAACCTCCTGTCTTGTGAGGTTCTGCAGTTTACTCACATGAGGTGTGAAGTAAACTACATTTCTTTTGTCTGAACTTGCTATCATATCTGAAGATGGTTCTTGAACTGTGAGAAGTAGCAAGAAGTTGCAAGAAGTAGCATGAAAAGGTGAACTGGCTTCACTGGTTCCACTATCTTCATTAGCTGTGACAGATGCACTCCTGTTTGAACTAACTGAACCTTGGTCAAGGCAGATGCTCAGAAAGTAAGACTAATCAAAATTAATCCTATTGTGTGAGGCTATCAGTGAGATCTAAGCACCAAACAAAAAAACCCCAATTTGGCTGAAGACTGAGCTAGTAAGCAGACAAAACTGCATTAACACAGCAGAAAATCTGACTACAAATCAACCACTTTATGCTATAAATATCTGCAGCCATGAGAGCCTGTTGAGCTCTCCCTCCATAACAGCTGGCAGTGTACAGTGATCTCCCCTTGAGCAGGGATGCCTCTCAAGGTTACCCCTCAAGGCTGAGAGATCCCTTACCTGACACCAGACATTGATGGGTTGGTAAATGACATTTTTTGCATGCAGCTAACATTTAAGATATGTATACTAAGTTTACATGATAATCCCTGCATTCCATACTAACTTTAAGTATGGCAAAGAATATTGACCACCAATCCATCTGTACTTATTAAATATTTCACATACTTCAATTTACTGATTAGAACTCAATAAACTAAGATCAGATCTGTCTGAGTGATCTCTGGCTCTTCTCCTCTGACATTAACTGTCCTAATAAGAAAACTACACTCCCTGTTTAGCCACTACAGTCTTCATAGCATGGATGTCATCTCAGGGGTTTTGATAATCACAACCTCGGACATTTATTTCTAGAAGCCGTCTTGGATGCCCACTCCTGCAGAGCCTGAAGCAGCAAAACCCTGTTGTGTACTGCACTGCCCTCTGCTCCTGCAGCAAATGCTGACCGTACACTGTCAACTGGCAGCCAAAATGTAACTGCAACTACAGCACTCTCAATCCCAAACACCCATTAATAAGTGAACATGGATTTGAATAAATCTTTCACATAACTCAGCTTTTAGACTGCCCCGAGTCATATGCCTGCCATGCGTCAGGCACATGTCTTGTCAAATGTCACTTCCTTGACATTTCTGTCACCACTGACAGGTTCTGCTTGTAAGCAGAACAAATGCCATCCACTGTAAACGAGGACCAGCATTATTTACATTGATGTAACAGATCAAAGTGTGTCCTTCCCACACACCACCAAAGCAAAGATATGGTACGGTTTATTTTTATGTGGTGTCAAGTCTTCGGAGGCAATAGAGTCATTACTATTTACAGATGTCAGAAAAAGAAAGGCTGAACATGGATGTTTGACAAGGTTACGGGAAAGAGGATGATCTGAATGCTGATATGCCTAGAGAGAACTATGCCTTTATTCCATAATGAAAGTTCTGTCAGCAGTGTGATGGTTGATATAACAAATTCAAGTTGCAGAGGCTGATGATGACTACAAAAGGGATATGACCACTAAGATGGAAATAAGGAGGTCAATTAGATGAACCCAAGAGAGTTCAAAAAGGGCAAACAATTGAAAGCGGCTCATGTATGTTCACTCATACAGAACATTTTTAAGGAAAAAGTCATTCTACAGCAGATAAAGTGTAAATCCTGTCAGTAGAAGGCTTCTCTTTTTTTTTTTTTTTTTCCCAAGCCTGTTTTCTCCTACTGTTGCAGTTCAGTCAGGCAATCTGAGTTACGATACAAAGATTTTAAGACACTGGCACCAGGGCTTCATACAGTAAGTGAAAACAAGTTCTTCCTTTGATATCAGAGATTAAAGATTTAATCCACAGGGTCCTGGTACTGGCCAGTTTCTGCATTTTCACAAACAGGCCGACCTGCAGACTACCCCTGCTATGAGCTCCCATCCTCTGCTCAGGTGAGCTCTCATACCTGCATATTGAACAGAGAGACTGATTAACATATCCATTGAACTCTAACTATTTTTCTGGCAATTTGTCAGTTTATTGATTTGCCTGAAAGCAACTCAGCCCTCAGCAGCACGAGCGTTAGAGCTTATGCAAGGGTAATGGTAACACTTTCTTCAGAGGAAGCATCTCACTTTACCTTCAACATATCAAACTCCAGCCTCCTTATGTAAAGTTTGGGAGGAGACTGATGAATAAAACTTACATTTGTGGAAAGTATAAATATCAAGAAATCAAGTTCCAGTAGGGCTTTCAAGGGCTTTCACAGAGTGTTAAGCAGAAAATAGTTCTTCAGCTTTAAAGAAGACAACTGACAGGGGCAAGTGTGATCCCTCTTAGATTGTTATTCTGTCCTTACAGCATAACAGGGACAATCCCTTCAGCTCAGAATCAACAAGGTGAGGATGTTTAGTATAAAAGCACCAAGATTGACACGCAAAACAGAGCCCGTTGAAGCTTCCCACTTCTAAGCAGAACTTAAGCTCAAAGTAGAAGCATATATCAATTGGGATATCCTAAGAAAAAAAAAATCTTCTTATGAACTTTGATTGTACAATATGTGGGAAGAAGAGGGAAAATTTATCCAGGCACCCCAACCTCAGTAGCAGCAAAGAACAAATATCCTCTGTAGAATAGTAATGAAATATGATGAAAGACAGAAGCAAATGCAGGAACCGGGAAATACTAGTGAGGCTTCAATAAATGTTGCTTACAGGGCCAGTTGCTTGTGTTCAAGGGAGGTGACTTCAAATCTAACCAATACATTAGAGAGCTCTTCAGCTCCTCTCATCCTTCCTGGAGAAAGGAAATAAAAATCTTTGTCTTAAAGCTACAAGACAGGGAAGAAGACTTAAGATGATTATGAATAAGCTTAGGTCAGAAATTTGCTGGGGAATTTAGTCATCAAACCATTGAGCTTCAACATAGGACTTGGTAACTCCAGTGTTTCAGGGGGCTATGGACGTATGTCAGGGCAATTCAAAAGTGTAACTTTCAGACTGTCTACATCCTCCCACTAACACACTTCAAGGTAAATGAAAAATCATATAGTTGGTGCTAACATCATACAAACTTAAAAATAACATGCATCTCAGTAAGTATCCCCCTCAAAAATCTTTAGTTTCTTCACTTATTTATGTTTACATAATATATATATTTTATATATATATATATATATATATATATATAATCCTCAAGATTCAGATCTCCAGTGCTACTCTTACTGAATTGCCCTTAGAAGGCCTCCTTAAGTCTGGAAAGTGACAGAACTTCCTTATTAAAAAATACAGGATATGAACACATACAATGGCCTGATTCAGACCAGGAGTACCACCTAGCTTATTACACTATGTCTAGTAAGTCATGCTTAGGGAAGATCTAAGAAACACTTTAATGGTTCTTTCTTTCTTTTTCCTTCCACCCTCAAAAGGTTGGTTGGGGTTTTTTTTGGGGTTTGGTTGGTTGGTTTTTTTTCTCCTTCCCCTCAGACTCCAGAACTTTGTGGTTCTAGAACAGCCTGAGCTGGAAGTAGTATATTTGTGCTTAAAAAGTAAGAGTTTTTTTCTGTGGTTAGTAAGATATTTTGTACATGTTTTTTTCAAAGCAGCTCATCAGAGGAATGTTTGCAAACATCCGTTGCTGCCCATTATTAACAACAAGAGAATGAGCTTGTTGGGTAAAAGTCCTGGTCTGGGAAAGTGACTGCTCTGTTCCTAAGCTCTGCTCTTCGTTTTTTACAAATATGTTCCCCTTGCATTTCCTTTGTATAGTCTTTCTTTGTAGCACTTCCAAAGTATCAGGAGAGGTTTTTAAAAGAGATTACAGTTCTGTGACAAAAATTCCTTTTGAGGAAACACATAGAAAAGAAGCGATACTACCTTTTTGTAGTGATTTTGCTAGATTTGTTAACTTTCTTTCAAAAGCGAGGAATACCTATGAAAGAATTTTGCAAGACTGAATAGGACCAATTGTTGGGAGGAGGCTTGAAGTTCAGCTGGGTTACAAAGTGCATGAAGGCATGGATATTGATTTATGACTGGGGTTTTAAAAATTATTTTTAATTATCTCATAGAACTCCACAGAGCAGAGTAGGACCCAAAAATGTTTAAAAGAAAGAAGGAAGCTGCCCTTGACAAGACCAAGAACATTGGATGTTTCACACAATAGAGATTTGAAGGGGAAAGTATCATGGACATGTGGCACATGAAGTCTGAAGTCAGCACAAGCCAGACAAGCATAGTGGCATTTAGCCATTGAAACAACCAGTTTCCCCATAAAAAGTATTTTTGTTATTTCTTACTGGAATTTGCTCCCCACCCTACTAGCCCAGCAGATCCCGTTACTGCTTGAGCATCAGGGCATATTGCCAGGTCAACTTTCCCAGGCTTTTCTAAGAGAGGTTAGTTACTGCACTCTTCAAGTCCTAACAAGCAGAAGATAAAGTGTATCTGCTTAAAATAATTAACCACAGGGTGTTTTATTATTATTATTTTAAAGCTATCAAAACAAAGTCAAGAATGGATTTTATTTATTTTTTTTTCAAATTTAAGAAAGCTTTATTTAAACAGACACAAAGGAATGTTGCTCTCCATAGAGGTTACACAGAAGGTCAGACTACGTGACAGCAGTCCATTTTGACTACAGCTTTTACAAACCAAAGAGAGCTGAATCAAACACATACCTAACACCAGTGGTGGACAGAGTAGAGAGTTATCTGCCCAACTGCTTGAATGCAACCACATCACCTGCCATGGAAACATGTGTTTTGGTGCTCCCACCCTGCCCCTCTTCCAGCTAGATTGTACTCATCTGATTGTTAGCTACATAAATTATTCCACTGTGAACTGCCATGTATCCTATCCACAACAAGGCCATGTCACCTAACAGGACGATTCTCTATCAATAATTAACACTGCCAAATGAAGTACACTGTTTATTAAGCTCCTGAGGAAAGAGCTGTATTAAAAAACAAACCAAGCCAAAATGAAACCATGATTTTTTTAAGTTTACCAGCACTTAGCATAAGGATTGAATGAATGCCTATTACATTATTCTGTGCACCGAGACTGGAGAATATGTTCTAGGAAACTTCTTGTAGGGAAAAAAAATTATTGCTGTCAGTCCTCAAATTAAATTCCCACCCTAACAAGACAACATTAACTTCAGGCCTAGTCTTCAGAATAGCAGGGTCCACTACTTATTTGGCAGTTAACATCCCACTTCGTCTGTAATTTAGCTGTTAAGTACTAACTGACCTAAAGAGAAAATAGGCCTGAAGGAGACAACAATTCTGGGGATCTCCCATCTGTAATATGTTAGTGGTATTATGATTCAGTTTATCCTCACTGGATTCAGTAAATGAACTAAAAGTATTAATACAGCATTTCAAGATGCACTGCTATCAGCTCAAACTGCTGTGAAAATTACCATGCTGATTTAATCACCTTGTTGTCATGCGATCTGTTGAAGACATTGCATCATCCTTCACTGCCCTTTGAAGGTATGCAATGTAGCAAGACCTTTCAGGAACTCTTCCAAACATATTATAGTGACTCAGATCTGCACTCTTAACAGAGCTGACCATCAAGTAACCACCCAGGTTTCAGCTGTACACCAAGAAAACAGCAATAACTGCCTTTAGAATCACATTTTTTCTACAAAATAGATTTTAGAAGCTGAAAGTGCTTGAATATTCATTGTTTTCCGGTATTTGTGTTCTCTTTTAGTAGCAACCTAGTATAGAAGGTGATAATGTAATGTTAAAGAGTCTAAATAAAATAGTTTGTTATAATTAAGAATAAGATTATTAGCTGTCTTAAGGTGTTTTTTTTAACGTATCATTCAACAGCCATGTTAAAGAACAGGATTTAGCAGAAAGTTTTAAATTTTAAGGTCATCTGAATGCAATTATGATCTCAAGTATGACTTGAGGGGAAATGCCAGCACTACATTTTGTCAAATGGAAATTTACTAGGTTTGTCTGAGACAAGCCCTTTTATGTCACATGAAGTATGCCCTTTCAAGCCTAGGATGCCGGAAGCAGCCATGATTTTCCCTGTCATTTTCTGATAATGAAAGTAAGCAACACGGAATACACTCTGGTTGTCAACAGTACTGCCTGTGCCCCATGCTAGAATTCTTTTTCTTGGCTATTTCGTATTGCTGGACAGCAAATCACAGGAACTTCAAATTACAGGAATTCTTACAGTTTATTCTCATTAAAGTCTTTTGCTCCAGTGACTTGAGGTCTGCTGTTTTACACTACAAACCATTCCCAGTTCTCAAGCCTGCGGATTGACTGATTCATACTGAATCATATCCAGTGGTTCCAACTGGTTTTCATCTTTATGTACTAATTTTTTGTCTTTGAGGCAACTTCTCAGGCATTGTGTACAAAGAAAAGAAAGACTGCTGTACATGACCAGGATGCCCGCTTACCTTACCTATCTTCATTCAGTCCCTTTCCCCCAGGAAAACAGGTTGATTTGAACACAGGAAAAACTCTGCATGTCAATTCTGTTACCAGAAAAATGTGCCATCCTTCTCCTCTCCTCCCCCCTTTATCTTTTTCTTTAAAACCCATCCCACCAACTTTGTCACTTTCCCTTTCTTTTGATCTGCCCAGAATAAAAGTAGCCACTGGCACAACAATGTAATGCTCTGGAGTGTTACTCTTTAGTTCTCATGACATCAAACTGCCTTGAGAAAACACTGCATGATGTCACTTCATTTCATGAAAAACGTGGAGGTCAAACGTTTATAGCAACAGTGACTGCGGCAACAGCTTCAAGTCTAATGTAGTGCTGGCTGAAACCACACAAGGCTTTCTGCAGAGTGACATTACCTAGGCACACAACTCCCAAATCCGTTTACTTGTCCTTCCCGAGTAGGTCCTGGTAGATGTGCCAAACTGTGGCGTTTACATGAGAAATCTATGTTTTTTGGAAGTTCAGGGTGAAGGTGACAATGGGGTAGAAAACACACTTCCCAAACTTTTTCAGACTCAGACCTCAAAGGATCATGGTTATTAAGGTCCTCCACATTCTGTGCTTTCTTCTCTTTCTCCAAATGAGAGCAGGAGGAAAATTTTGCGACAGACACAAACACACCCTGTTGTTGACACTAGCTTTTAAGGACATCTTCCACTGAGGGACTGTTCAGTGCTCTTGTGGGACCACCTTTTATGTCTTGCCAATGAATTCAGCTAGAAATAATGAAGAACCTAATCTGAAGCAGGTGACAAGAGCAAGTTTTTCCAGAGATGAGAATATCAGAATTTCCTTCCTTTCTCAGAAGGGAGAGAAAAAGAAGTTGCCGTTTCTAATAATATTTGTAAGCAGCCTACTTCAGAAAAGAATTTCCCTTCATGTACAGATTTGTTCTTCCAGGATATTGCCCAGTTCTCCTCTGGCCAACATCAGTCTGATCACGCCAAACTCAAGTTAGTCCTTACACCACCACTCGACTCTCTGACATAGTGTTTTACATCACCACTCATTTCAATACTCATAGTAAAGGAGCATAATTACTATATCCAACATGGAGTAAACCATGAAGACTGGAGAGAATGCATACAGAGCTGAATGAAAAGATACCACTTTGGGTGCACCAGACTGAGTGATCCCTTTTCCTATCTATCTGCCACCACATGAAAACCCACAGGTTTCCAGCACAGTAATTTTATCTGTCCAAATTCCTGACATGCATGCCTGCACAGAGAGATGGAAAACGCGGAGAGGATTGCAGAAATATCAGTTTGGCAGGACCTCTGGAGTTCTCTAGTCTGACCTATTGGTAAAGATAGGACTATTACAAACAACAGATCAGATGAGCCATAATCCAAAAAACTCCAGCAATGGACATACAGAACCTCTTTGGACTGGTGACATGTTCCTGAATTGCACTGTGTTCCTACTTAAAACATTTTTTCTGAATATCCAAGCAGAACCTGACAAACTGTAATTTGTTGTCCTTGCCCCTTGTTGCCTCATCTGTCACCACCATGTTTAGTTTTGTCATCTTTACCTAAGAGTGGAGCTACCAGATCTCCCCTTAGTAGCCTCCTCACCACATAGAACTCTGTCCAACTTAGTGCCACTCTGCCAGCTCCTCTTTCTTCCCCCCTCCCGCCACCTGCCCCCTTCCAGTTCCTCTGGAAATGGAGACCCAAATCCAGGCACTATACTAGTTGGGCCTCCTCAGCACCAGCAGTGAGAGAAGAGTCAGGAAACATGAGTTTTCACTATCACAGTGGTAGAGGGCTGTGCTCACATTACAGATCCAGTGGAGGGGATGGGGAGCTTTGAATCCTCTCCCAAGCCTCAGAGATGTTTCAACAGACATTGACTTGGACCAAAATATATCATTACAGGCTATTAGTTAACTATTTCAGACATCATTCATTCCTCATTTATCTCTTTCCTTCACAGAGATACCACTTCAAAAATTATTTTCCACTTCTAGCATGGAAATCCATTCCCAGAGAATTAAGGGAAACAAATTACTGTCTATTATGATGTTGTAACTCCTAACCACAGGATTCACCATCAAGAAGTAAAGAATAATTATTGGAACATCAGAGCTTAACTAAACATTTCAGTATTTGGCAGGGCAGCCTCTGAACCAACAAGGAAACAGGCATACATACATAGTGTGCTCATACTCAGTAGAAAATATAATTTCAACAGTGTTTTAGGACTTCAGATTTTAGTAACATTATATTGGTTGTTAGCACAGGTGTTTTGATACTAAAATGAAGCACTTCAAGAATTTTTTTTTTTTTTTGACTCATTTGTTACACATGCTAATATAGAGTTCATGCTTTGCATAGATCTTCGCACAACAGTTCATGACATTTTTTGACTGGCCAGATCTTTATCGGTTTCTCTGGCAACCATGTTCCAGGGAGAAACAGAATTGCTGACCCAAAGACCAGCTGATATCTCTTCCCATTGAGCACAGCAGGAGAAAGCCTGAAGTATTAGAGATATAAATCCTATTTGCAGTATTCAGAGGTCAGCCCATACTCTCAGTTATCCCAGATTAGGCCAAGCTTCAGAAGCCAGTTCAAGCTTTCTCAAGAGGATGGACCAGCTTTTGCTGGAAAGAAAAGTTTGTTGCCTCTTAAAAAGGTGGAATGTGGCATCCTTTTAGATACAAGAGGTCAGGGTGCTCAGAAAAATAAGTCAGTTTTGAAACCATAGACATTAAAACCACACAAAACTTGGATTTGTCAAAATAAGAGATCAAATGAATTGACATTTACAAGCTGTAAAGTTCCTGGATTGAAAGAATATGTAGATGTAGAAACCACATATGAAATACAACAATTAAAAGACTCATCCCCATTAATGTCTTTTCCATGTACCACCAAGTTTACCACCTTTTTAATATTTAACCATTCATAATGTTTGTACAGGTTACGGATCATTAACCAGCAGCCACTGTGTTTCAGATCTGCAGAGCAGATGAGGCTTCTCAGAAGGAATCACTGGCCTTGCAGCACTGCCACCCTCCCAGGAGACATAGTCTTTTTTCAGCCTGACTTCATGGGGTGGATGAGATTTCTAATACCTCCTACTTTCTTATAATGAAAACACACAGCCCTTGAGGGCTAGCCAGCCCTTGTCTTCTCTGACACCATGCCGCAGACAGACTGGCACCCAGTCACCACAGACCCAAGGCAGAGCAAACATTATAGTGACACTCCATGCTAAAATCTTTCTTATGTCATTTATACAGCTACAGCAAGGGACAGGGTTGAAATCTCACTCATGAGCCAATCTCAGACCAGGCTTTCCTGTGCTGGCCACAGCTCACCTTCCTCCTTAGAGGACTTGTCCCACAGCAGCAGAACCTCAGGGCCCTACCTGCAGCCTTAGGTCCACACCTTGACTTGGCACACCAGCTGCTCTTCTCTTCCCACCCAGGGTCCTGCAGGGGAAAACCAGTATCTTACACACCAGAAGACCTTTTTGGTTTTACTCTACCAGTTCCCCTTGTCCAGAAGGGATACAAAAAAATACTATAGCCTCCCTTTTCTAATCTTCAAGGCATCATCTCCACTTCCAAGCTGAGTTAAACACAACAATGCAGCTTCACCACCTACCAGCATAAACCCCCCTGTCACCATTCAGGCCAAAACAGCTACTGGCTCAGAGTTTCTGCTTTGCTCTCCTTCCTCCAAGAAAGCTTTGAGATACAACAGTTGCAGACATGCAAAAAGGAAAAAGGCTTCCAAGCCACTGGGCTGTTCTCTGCCTCTCCTGCAGGGTAGGGATGCTTAAGGACATTTTCCCTATCTTCTTTCTTCAGAAAAGTCAGAGGAAGACAATCACACTTCCTTTCCCTCCAGGCCATCATCTTGTGACCCCCTTCCAGCTGAATCTAATAGTGCTAATTGGCTTTCAGCTAGTGCAGATCAGCTGGAGGGGCAGCTGCTGATCTGTGGCAGACTACCTGGGGCTGGCTCCTCCTGCAGAGCCAGCCAGCCTGTGAGGTCCCAGCAGCACCAAGCCTAGCACAGCTTGTGTGGCTGCTGAAGCAAACAACAAATATTTTGTTTATCATGGCAGGTACATATAATCAGCAGTGCATTAAGTCAACCAGTCTTAAGTAACACAGACAGACACATCCCTCTCCAATGTATGACAAGATTTTTGGTGTCTACAGTGGCAAGTGATTAGGTGACCAATTAAACTTCTCAAAATGGAGTGTTTTCATTTAGAATAATTAAGAAAAAAGTATGCAATAAATAACAGCAAGTCTTCTATAGGACTCATCACTGAAATTTGTTTGCTGTCCCAACTTTGGTGGAAGACAGAGTTTGGTATTTCTCCCACCCTGTTTCCAGTAGAGATGTGGTTTACACTGGCAAAAGGGTTACTTCAACTAATTCCCAAGAGAAACAAATTACGCAGGAAGAATGATTGTTTCCCATAGGCATAGCTCTCTGCATTTTTTGCCATCAGAACAATAGTCACCAGAAACAAAGTTTTAAGCACAGACAACATTCCAGTTTTCAACAATTTCATCACTATCTAGGTGATGCTGGAATAGAATCAGGTTTACATGGTCTCAGCTGGCTTCAAACTCCTACTAAGTACAGGTTTTCCAACTCTGATCCATCCTGCTTCAGTGCTCCCAAAGAACAGAGTTAATTCATTACAGCTCTAGCATCATCTTTACCTACCCACCCTTACATGTCATCACTGGTAGTCACCGGTTGTCTCTAAGCAAAGAGCAGGTGCTAAAGGCACCCTTGAGAGCCTGAGGTTTCTGACCATGGTTTGGGGTGAGCAGAGCATGGAGTAGCTTATGAGATCATTGCTTTCTTGCCCTTCACAAAGCAGCAGTGGAACCATCTTTACTTACCATGAGGTCTCTTACAGTAAAACCAGACACCAATTTTGGCTTGCCTCAAAATACTGCACTGCAAACTGCAAATGAGAATTTGCAATTCAGCTGACTATATATTAGGGCTGAGCTGACACTTTGAGTTTGAAATCTTATCAGTCTCTGCAAGACATCTTCACACGTGAGTCAGAGCACTAATAAAGCATTTTAGAAATCAAACACACAGAGTTTGTTTGAAGTAATAAATAAGCAAACCTTACCACAGTCCCTGATGTTTGTCACTGACCTACTTGACCTATTGTCACCCATGACCTAGGATTTATATTTTCTGGCATTCAGGTTACTGTGCTTTCTTTAAATGGTACTGTTCCCTAATGTGTTAATTTTCCCTACTCTAAGTTTTTATGATAAACTTACTATATTATTTCTAGCTTTCCACACTTTTTTTCTAGTGGTGATCTCAGGGTTTTTAAACATAATAAAATAGACAACCCTCTGAAGGGAATTCTAGTACGTTCAATCCACTCTATCTCTGTACTATCATCAGACCTGTCTATGTATATCCTTGGAAGTTTTCAAGACTGTATTGGACAAAGTCTTGTGAGACCTGATCTAATCTCACAGCTGACCTTACTTTGAGCTGGATGTTGGACTAAAGAACTCCTGCAATCCCCTGCAACCTCAATTATTCTGTGATTTTATGTCTCTTTTGTCACGGTCATTTCCGTGACATCTGGGTGTCTTTACTCATACATTAAGCAACATGACTAACATCTGTCACATATTGTTTGTTTTCTTCTCTCTCCCCAGGGAAGAAGTAGGGGAGGGTCTGGTATTGGTAAAGTGTTTTTTGTTTGTTTGTTTGTTTAGCATGCATGTTGCTATGTGTTTACAACAGAAAGCACAAGGTCAGGGTAAAGCTTCATGGAATCGGAGTGGGAGGTGTAGTGAGTATAGGGGTTCTAAGGAATACAGGAATTCCTCAGACACCCAGGTAAGACCTTACCTTACTTTGTGCTACAGAAGCACAGCTGGATATGGTTTTCCTCCTGAATTTCTTTGTGTCAGGCTTAGAAGGGCTTTTTGAATGTGAACACCAAGACCTTAAACTGGATTCAGAATTCAGTAAGGAAACAATATGGAGAGTAAAGCTATGGCTAGCATGCTCATGGTAATGTGTTGCTGGGGAGAGTACCACTGTGTTCTGAAGATGCCTGAGTAATGATGGTTTCATGCTCACGTCCAAGGCTATCTGGTATGAGAGAAGAAAAAGTTCAAAAATTGAACACGGGGCAGTATATGGCAATTTAAAATACTCTTTCACTCAGATGAAGAAAGGAAAAAGGACTGTTTATGCATTGGCTGCAAGTACGTCATGATAGCTTCTTCTATCTGTCATCCTTTTCACTTATTGGCTCAAACAGAGCTTCAGGAAGCTGTTTTTGCTAATATCTTAGAGGATTCTGAGATCCTGCAACTTCCCTTTCTAATAAAATATTAGTTTTAGCCCCTTACACTCTTGCTAACCTGCATCCATGGGGGTGAAATTTCCTATATTTGAATATTTATAAATTGTTCTTATAGAGACTGCTAAGGAAGTTGTCAGCCTTTATTTGTTTGTTACTGTGCAAACACATTCATATTTGAGAAAACTGTAGTCTTCTAAAGAATCTTGATTCATACACACCCAGCAGTTACTATGAGGTTTCTACCTGTGCCTTGTAGTCTTGTCTCACCAGAACACAAATTCACCATCACCAAAGGTCAGGAATACAAGGCTCCTCCCAGCTTCTCTGGGCAAAGAAAAAGCAGCAAATTTCTTCTGTGTACACTAAGTCCTCTCTTCTGGAAAGATGGATGAAAAAGCTGATTCAAATGCCAAAGGAACATTTAAAGGTGCTAAAATGCCAATAAACTAGACTGCAGAAGTCTTGATTTTACATGGAGGCAGGGAGAGAGGGTATGGGAGACATGCAACTTTGGTGCAGCTCAGAAAAACATGACATGTAATCCTTCATCCCAGATTATTAATTTTGCATTTGGCTGTATGAGAAAAGGCTTTTTGAATAGGTCTTCATTACCAAGCAATTGTTTTTATATACTATATGCCTAAATTTATAAAATATCTGCAAAGATTTTGAGTGGTGTTTTTATGGTTACTTTCAAATCTTTAGTGAAAATGTTGAACCTGGCTGAATTCACAGCAAACTGGACAGAGCCCTCTCAGACATAATTTGATTGGGCAAGGTATCCACACTGATGCCTACTCCTGGAGATGGTCAGTTTGTCAGTTGTTAATCAACTTATTGTGTGCTTGATTAGTACTCAGCAGGATTTTTTCTTAATTGTAATATAATAATGTATTAAATAAATCAGTATCCACACCAGGAGAATAATAGAAATTTCATGGGAAACCTTAATTCTGTCTTTTCTTACTATTTTTTCATAATTTCTCTATAATTCTTCATTATTATTATTACAATTTACCATGTCCTATTAAGCAACAATAGGGAAGTTATTATCTTTGGCTCATTTCCTTTCAATAGAGAGAGAATCCTTTAAAATCCTGTCTTTGCCATTTTCTTCAATTGATCTTTCAATAAGCACAGAGGAACAAAAACAATCAGATCATATTTTTAGCACTCTTTTAAGATCATGACTATCACAAGTACATGTTATTTCCAGTCCTGACCTTGGTAGGAAGGCTATGAAATATTTGTTAATTTATTGTTGACAAAAAAATTAACTGCTACAAATCCAAGCTGAAACATTTTCTTGTTTTGCCATACATTCAACCAGCTGATTTGAAAGACTCTGAAAAGTGTTTTGGGAATAGCATGGGCCAAAATACCCTTTAAACACCTACAATCAACCTTACGAAGCCACTGGATTAAGAAAAGCAACGGAAAACAAGAGTTTGCCATTTTGTGTTTAACCTGAGAAATTTTCTCTTGTTTTTCTATAGAGCATTTTGAAATAGGACACTACTAACATTTTAAAAACTAAAGAGGTGAAGAGCAAGAAAGTGTCATTTAGAAAGGAAATGTGCCTTGGGATTCAGGAAGTGCCAGGCAAGTTACAGAAAAACAGACTGCAGAAACGAAGGAGCAGCTGGAACTCACGATGAATGAAGCTGGTGGACAGGTATAAAACAAGGAGCTGGCACCCCGGAGGTCAGAAGGAAATTCTGACCTCCTGTAGTAGTTTTGAGGCTCAGTTTAGAGACCTCCAGGAATTCAGGACAGGGCTGATAGGACCCTGCCTGCTGAACCTTCTGTTCTCCTTAAACTTAACAAATACAGCATTGGTAGGAATCATAGCAAATGACAGATGTAATGATTAAAGATGTATGATTAGATGTAGAGATTAACCATGTCTTTGGTTAGGAATGTCCTTTCTAGCACCTGAAATGCTAATGTTCTTTAAGAGACCAGCCCAATTATGCTTTACATTTTAGTTAGAGTTCTCATATTGCATGCACTGAAGCAATATTGCATGGTTTAGGCATATTGTGGTTCTTCCAATGGCTGGTTTCCACTGGTTCACTGTTTATTAAAATTTAATTTCTATCGTCGTTTCAGAGTGACTTTCAGAACAGCCATTGTAAGGATTACTTGAAAAAAACCCAGCTTCTGTTTAGCTGTGTAATGAAGTCTTGCAGCAGCCAATATCCAGTAACATGAAATACTAGAAGAAAATGAAGTACAGACATTCCAAGGGTCACTTTCACAGTCTAGGCTGTGAAAAATATGAACTATTCAGCCCTTTGGCTGAGAATCATGTGGATCTCCATTCTAAGGTATATCATAAGCTATCAGATCACATTGACATTTATATGAAAAGATACTTCTCTTGGAATTTCCTTGAGTTCTTCCCACCCTTAAAAGTTCCTAATTTCACTGAAGCCACATTTAAAATTTAAATTGCATTTAAATTACACAAAGCTAATTACTGAGGGTGTTTTTTGTGGAAATTTTGGAATTTTAAGAACTGCATAACACACAACAAAAGGCTATTAGTCTTAATTACAGATTTGTCCCCCACAAAATGTGAAGGTGTTTGTATAAGACGTCAGAAAATCAAATAAGAAATTTTATTTTCTTGCTTCTAGAGATTTAGAAAAGATGGAATTATTACTATTATTATTACAATCATTATGAGAAAACATTTAAATACAGTTTTCTGATTTCTCAACTTTTAAGCAACTGTTACTGAGTAAAAGATTTTTTACTTTATAACAGACAGTTTAAGTTTTCCCAAGCTTTTGGGGCAAAACATGTAATGCATTATTATCTGAAACACCAGCTCTGAAAGCAATGAGAAGCCACTGACTTAATCAGAAATAATATATGTAAATATTATTTGTACAACTGGAAAATACAGATGTAATCATTCCTTGGACAGAAACTTTCACTGTGTCGTTATTACGAAGTGTGTTTGCTGTGATACTGTATATAGTGTTAGAGTGAATAATAGACAGATATAGAAGGGGAATATCAACTCCATATTTCAGGCTGCGTTGTGCATTTGTATGTTAATTTTATACTTTGCAGAAGCAATTTTAAACAGGACTTTTCTAATACTGTGAACAGAAGCTAAAAATTGGTGGAACATGAAATAAACTGAAATCAGTGGTGTCATTAAGGTTACTTGCATCAGAAAAAAACCCAGGGTTTTGAAAGAGTAGCCATAATAGCAGATTTTGTTAAACTTAATTCATGGAAAATGTTGTCAAGTGACCCAGTCCTATATGTTATCTTGCTTTAACTGTAGGTCACACTTCTGAAAAGACACAGTCAACAAACCAAAGTGTTCTTATTGACACTCTTTAACAGTCACGTTTTATTTTTAGTTCAGTAACTACTTAACAGAGACTATAGAGAAATACGGCATCTGGACCAAATATTCTTTTAAAATATTTATAATTTGCCCATTCAGAGCTCAGAGCGATATTTGAGTTGCACTCAAAGACAAGGGATGATTTTAGTATTATTACAATGAGAACAGTATGTTAACATAGTTGTATTTGTATTGCTTCTAACTCCAAAGCAACATTAAGATAGTCTTTGTTTCACCATCTGCTTAGAAAGGACAGGCTAAAAATATATTGGACAGTTTGTCTCTCCTCCTATACAAACACCCACACCTACACCCATGCTTCTTATCTGTGCAGTTATCACACCTTGATCAAATGTCATGGTAGTGTAAAACACATCTTGTGGTGAACATCAGAAATACTATTGGTTTCTTTAGCATATACTCACATAATCTGCTCTTGAATCTGCTTGTTTTTGAATGGAATTCATTCTAAAGTTGGACCTCAGTGTGTAAATTCCTGAAGACCCATGATAATTAAAACTAGTTAGAAATACTGATAATAAAATTGTAAATAAACATCTATATTCTGCATTGCCCCTATCACCATCTCAGAGTAATTACATTGCAGTCAGAATGCCTGTTTCTGACTCAGAAGCTAAAAAGTTTGTTCACATAAAGGATAAAACCTCAGCCTTTCCCTTCTTATACTGAATAGAACCAAAAGACACCAAAATACATTAAAATAGTAACCCTTACTTTCAAGATAGATATTCAGTTATGTATCTGACTGAAAAAACAGTTTTATCTGAAACAGTGCAGAAATTTCATTTTAACTCTAGCAATACTGCAAGATTGTAGAAAGTGCAATAGAATGAAAAACATACATGCATAAAAGCACAACAAACCTTCCTCCCCTGACAAGTGTGGGGCATTACACAGAATTGAATGACAAGTATTAGTTTGACTAAATGGCGATTTCTCTGTATTCTAGTGATTATCGCAACCTTTTTCAAACTCATTCAGCGTTACTGCTAACTGTTGAAATAATTTGAGGTTTTAAGAGTCAGTATGCTCATGAGTTTCACCTGAATGAGACTAAGAGAGTTATTATCACAATACAGCATTTTGTGGAAAAGAAAAATAAAGTGATTGTACAAGTTATCATCGCAAATCTTGACCTTACAAAGACTTTTTCCTGAAACTAGAAATACTTTGTTTAGTCTGCTGACAACTTTATTAAAATCTGTAGTGCAATTACAGTAAAGAACATTGCAATCACCAGCACTAGTTACATGTAAACTTCTGTGTTGTTAAAAATACTTCTTTCTAACTGTATCATCCGTTGCAAATATCCCAAAATCCCAAGCCATTCTAAAATCATGATCTATATATAATTTTTAACATGGAAGTTCATCCCTTTTTAACATTTGTAGTGTCATGCATTAGATAATGTTTTTAAACTTTTACTTCTCACACATAACAGCTTAAAATCTATTTGTTTTTTGACAAAGGCCTCCTCCATAAGGCAAAGATTCAGATTTGGCTTTAAAATGCAATAGTCTATGACTGAAAATAACAAATACATCTTGAGAGCGTAAAGTGAAAATTTAAATTACATTGGAAACGTACACAGGAGTATTATATTTTGACAGAGATTTCTGTCCCAAAATATGTGATTTCAAGATGATATTTTCTGAGTTACTAACTCTATGGATACTCACTTCTGAATATCAGTGAAGCCCTGATAGTTATACCAAAGAAATGAGCCTGACTGATGTTTTGTCTCCTCTCATGGAATTATTGCACTAATATTATCTTTCACCAGACTCATAGAAATCACAGTCAAACTTGGGTTGTGATCATCCTAACCCCTGTAGCACCACCAATTAAAAAACAATGGGACTGTCACAGAGTTTGAAATTCTCTAAAAACACAAAACACTACTGCCCTGGGATGTTGGTGAGACCATGCTGTGGCTATGCATAGTAAGCAGAAGGGGTTTCTTTCTAATCGTTTCCAACCCCAGTACTGGACACAAAATGGGACTGGGTGTGTGTATGCACATATCTGAATAAAGCATCCATATGAACCAATGAAGATAAAGACACCTTTTTGATCATGTTCATCCATTTAGACTGTTACACTAGTGAAGTGACATGTTTCTATTGGCTGAAGGCCAGGCTCAAGTTGCTTCTCCTGTAAGGAAAGATGCGGCCCATTTAAAATGGAGCACTCTTGTTTTAGGCACTCCTTTGTGCACATTTCAGTGTGCCTGTTCAAAGAACTGAAATGCCTTTTCTGAACGCTTTTACAAAGGGATTAATGTCATCAGCTAATGACAAATAATCCCCTCTGACACCAGCAAAACATCAGTTTGACTATTAGACTAACAAAAGTAACATTATGTTATGTGCCTAATGAGCTGGAAATACATTCACTTTTCACTCCACTTGCAATGCAAACATTAAACAGCCATCCAGACCCACACTTTTAGACAGCCATTTATCAAAATAAACCTTAAGCAGAAATTAAACATGATTTATCTCAGCCTTATTAGATACTGTCTTTTTTCTTATTTGTATTGTTCTTTAGCTCCTAGACAAAACAATATAAGCTCTAAGATAATGGGCAAATGGGTAAGTGCTAAGTGGATTTAACAATAATATGAAGTACCTGGAGAAAGGAAAGACACTATAACTCAGACATTACTTAATGAAACTAAAAGCCGTGTAATCCACTTGAACCAAAGTTTACAACTCAGATTGGTTTTAAAAAAGAAAAAAGGAAGAGAAAATGTGAAACACTGTTCTGGGACAATTATGACACCTCTGCTGAAGCAAAAAAGAGTTGTCACATCAGGGAATAAACAGAGCTGATTCAGTGACTTGTCATGTAACCCTGAATATGCTGATTAAAAACTCTGAAATTATTGGAAGAACTTTTCCAGGTGTGATGCTCATCAGCTATTGCTCAAACCAGGGATTAGTAGCACAGTGTGCTGAAATACTCTTTTCCATCTCATCAAATATTCACCTTCCTGAAGTTCACTTGCCCCCACCATCTGTGTTTATGTAAGTAGACAATGCTTGCTCAGCATTGCAAGGGTTTCCACTGACTATTTCTGTTTCCTATTTTAAACAAACAGATTTGTCATCCCCACTGTCACACATCAACAGCACTAATTCCACATGGATTATGCCAGCTTTAAGATTTAAGAGCCATAACTGCCTGACATCCTCCAGCCATGTGCCTCAAAATAGTGCTTCATGTATTAATATAATATTAATAGGTTCACTTCAGTGGCATGTCACACAACAGATGACAACAATTTGGGGACTGATTCTGGTATCATAGCTGCATGCATCTTGCAACATCAGGTTGATTTACTGCTGTAGACAGTTTTGAGAGTTGTGTTAATCAATTACTGCTTTAGACCATTTTGTCTTCTTTAGCAGAGTAAGTTGGCATCACTACATTACACCCAAGTTCGGAGAGCTTTCCATCTTCTTCAAATCATAATCATTACATACCCTTGCATGCTTTGGACTTGGGGCCTTTGAAGCAGAAGTTTCTACTCTAAAAAGTCTGTACCCAATCAAGAAATTTGGGAACACTCCCATCCCATCACTTACCAAGTCTCAACCCTAAAAATACTAGTGCAGTGTCAGTACTGTACTCAAGTACGTGTTTCGGGACTTACACAAGTGTCCCAGAGTCATAACTGGAGTTGTCATGAAGCTAATGAAATGCCAGCAGAACTTATAAATAGGAATCCATGTCTCATCAATAATGAAGTCCCCAAAATTTCCTTAGTCCCTCACTAACAATCTAACTTCACCTGCTGTGAGCAGCAGTAGTGCTGAAGCTTGCTTTTTGTAGTCCAAATAAGGCCACTTTATATTCACTTACACCCTGTTCATATTGCGGAGCTTCCCAACACACTCAGTTTTGCAGGGCATTTTATGTCTCAAGCTGCTTGTTTCATGTCCTGCCAAATCAGATGAACAACTGAAACTGCCCAGGCAGATAGCTGTTTGTGCAAGACACTGAGCCGGAACCAAGACCTTAAGGCTGGGATTCATCTGACTGATTTGAGATGTTTGTAACATAGATTATGACTTCTGAGATAGCTGTCCTCAGCTCCCAGGTGGAGTGATTCAGCTGACCTATTTCTAGACATCTGCTTTAGGGTAAAATGACTTAAGCTCCAGAAGTGTTATCTGTCACTCCACTGAGTATAAAGGAAGCTCAAGGTGACTAACCCGGTGGGGGATGTTGACATTATCAAAAGTTTTATCCAGCAAACCTTCTGAGCTCAACTCTTCCACTCCCATTTATTAAAACACCTTATGACAGGAACTACCACATAATTTATTTTCCTCTTCTTTCTAGAGCAGGTCACATTTACATTCAGTTACTCCTACACTGAGCACAGTCATTTCTCACAGACCAAAGCAGATCTCTAGAAAAGCAGATAGTCTCTTCTATTTGTCTAAAGTATTCACAGCTGTTTCTATTGAGCAATATCTTCCATCACTACTATAGGTTTGTTGCTCTAGCTCATCTTCATCTCCTTTTCAAAGTAAGTGGTTCACATAGTGACAAGTGAAGAAAATGCAAACACCATCTTCTTCCTGTCTCCAGTAAGGTAAACTACTTAACCACACTGACTTTCAGGAAGACTACCTCTGTCCTAAAAAAGATACCTGTCATATTCACATGCCATGTTTTAACCAGTGGCTCCTCCATTGCCAGAATAACAGCCCAGAATAACTGATCTCCAGTATTCTGCTGTTTAGACATGTATCCATCTATAGGATACAGGTTGAATTTAGCTAACATGCTGTTACTGATCTCATTACAATTTCTCTGTGATGTTAAAGATTGTGGAACATTTTGGTTGAAAAAGGATGTAAAATTTTTAGACTGAACACAAATAGTCACAACAGCCTAACATCTATGCTAATGCAATTTTAGCTCTTGCATTCATTCCCTTTTCTGGAACTTGTCAGTGAGTGCTACCTATACATTATTCAACTCAGTTATGGATGCTATGAAGGGCAGATGTACAGAGACTAGGAAGAGAGCAGGCTGTTCTGCTTAGACGAGGAACATACAACTCTGGACAGGACATGCTGGGACATCAAGTTCAGTTTCTTTTAACTGAAGGCAATCATGACATATAGTCGCCCTACTATACTGAAACATATTTGTTAGACTCTTTCTAGACTGAAAAGAAAACAAAGCTAAAGCTAAAAGCCCCAAGAATTCCTCAGTTTTAGAGACAATCTCCATCTGCACTGAACATATGAGCCTAAAGAAAACAAGGGGGTTTTTGTTTGCAGAAGTCTATTGCTTAAGTTAATTATTTCAGTACATACGCTACCTAGTTGTCACACTATATCCTAATCTTGACATGATTTAATCTATTTCTAGAGATACTGGTATAAGCAGACACACAAAAGACAATGCCAAATCCCACCACAAAAAGACTGGATCATACACTTGTGTTGGCCGGATGAAATTTACTGCAGGGAATGATTTTTAATGATGTCAATTAATCACATTGGGGAAGTACGTTTCAGCTTCAATGGCCATTACACTGTCTGGTTTACATTATTTTAGAGCAGCACTTAACCTCAGGTGAAGGCCAACAGCTCATAAATGTAGAAAGAAATAAATCTAATGTTTTCTTTGTGCAAAAATAACAATTTTGGTTTTTTTTTTTTTTTCAAATACTGTTTCATATTTGGTTTATCTTATCATATTTTCCATGAGTTTAACAAAATCCATTATTAAAAAACCTTTTTTTTTTTTTTCCTTTTTAAATTTTAACCTAATATTCATGATGGAAAATGGTAGATAAGGAAAAGAGGACATATATATCAGTTAGGGTATTGAACTCTACATGCACTTTAAAGGAATTAAATGCATATGAAAGTTATTTATACTGATAAGGATGAAACCAGAAGACATTTCAGCTACAGATGAGAGAGACTGCACGTTGAGGGCACGATCCTTCTAACTGTTACTCATGCAAAAATTACTCTAAATCTTACCCAAGACTATATTTTTCATAGAAGTGAAAGGCAGCAAAACACAAGATAGCCATCACTTTTGGAGTTGAAATCATAATCCAGATCTCACCATGATGAAACCTAAAAATTGGAGATTTGTGTAAGAAATAAAAAGAATGCAAATATAATGCTATAAAAATTGTGTTTCAGAGCTACAGTGTATTGTCTGAGTGGAAGTCTGGGAATAACTGTATTTCTCACAATGCTGCATAGCCTTCTGATCTGTTTCGGTGAGATGTCTGTCCTTTTTTTAAATTCATTAATTAAGAACTTGAAAGTGCAGTTCTTTGTGTTTGAGATTCTAATACTCTCCTGAAATGTACCTGGGGAATATACCAGGAAAAGCATGCCTAAATATTTTCTTGTGAACACATTCATGTCCTAGACTTCCAATCCCGAGTCCTGAAGTCATCTTCAGTACTTTGGAGAAGACCTGTTACCAGAAATGTCTGTACTATACCACCATGTTTGGAAGAAGGAGAAAAGTCATCACAACACAAGAATTACAATGTAAGAAAGAAGTTTTATAATTGGTTTTAACTTGCGGTTTAGATTTTAGATAATGTGTTATTTTCAGTTTATAAATCAACTGCTAATTTTGTAGTGAAAGAAGTGCCAGAACATGCCAGAATACTAATCAATCTGAATGAAAACAGATACACTGTTCTGGGCGCCTCCTGATACAAAATTAATCCTGGTTATATCAATTAAAATTCATCAATTAGAGTGGCTTTGGTCCAGATCTTTAGCTGGGTAATAGACTCCAAAAACCTGACATCTTCTAGAATGTGTAAATGAAGATGGGCTAATTTTTATTTAATCTGATTATTTAATGTGAACATTTAATTCTAGTCCAATATTGAGGAAAAAATGATGTTTTGTTATAGATCTAATATTATGTAAATTCAATCTCAGTTTCATTTAATATCAAACAGTATTATTTTTTCCTTTCATCTTAGCTGCTATCAATTTCTTTAATTCACGATACTGATCCAGAACATCAGAGGACCTAACAGGGTACCACTTCCTACACCTACACGCTCAGCTAACTCTACATTATTTACCCTTGGTTCATTTCTGGGAGTGGGAAAGCATCCAATAAAGATGACCATTAAAAGGAGAAGACATGAAATAACATGAAAGAAGGAAGAAAACAAAGAGGAAACAACTCAAAATCAAGAGAAAAGATCTGATAATTATGCAACAAAAATCATGGGTTTGAGGAAGAAAAGAGGGTTTGTTTAGTCATTAGCAGCACAGTCTGAAGTAAATCAAACTTTGTAGATACCAATATTTCAGGCACAACCCAGTCTCTCCTCTGTGCCACTCCTCATTCCTAGTGCAATCTCAGCAAATATCATTCCAGATAAAGAGCGTCTTCACAGTCAAGCATGAGAATATGATGAAAACTCAAGGGTAAATACAGACTCATCTACTTTGCCAGTATGACACACTTCAGTAATATCTCATTGAACTCACAGGCATCATATATTTTCTTTTCAGTGGGTAAATTAATACAAATGAAAAAGCTAGTTGAGTGGGTTTTTGACTTGGTAAATTTTCCCAAATGTTTCCAAATTTGGGATCATTTTCCCATGGTCTTGCATGGCCATGATTCTTCATAATCAGAATAGTAGAGTTCCAACCTGTTCTCAAACTCACAAATGTTGTAGGAAGTTACTAGAAGTCATATTTTACATTTACTGAGAACCATCAGATCTGAAGAACTGATGGTGTCTTTCCAGACTGAAATACATTGTCACTCTTATACATTAAAAGCATACAAACGACTGTGGTCGATCAAATCAGACAGCCTCAGAAGTGGAAGTCTAGAGAACACATAATAACAGAGCAAACACATAGTGGTCCTTCCCAACTTGAAAATTTCCCATGCTTTTATAAATTTAACACCCTTTTAACACCCCCGAAAACATGACTGTTTCTTATTTGAACTCTCTATTAAGAGCTCTGACAGTTGGAAATGTGGGTGTCAGCTTCAGATTAACCAAATTTGTTTATTCACAACTTTCAGTTTCTTATCTTTAGAGTACACACTGCTTTCTGTTTTTCTAAGCATCTCCCTATCAATTAAGGACTGATTTATCTACATATGTGACCATCTTTGCTCATATGAAGAAATGGAAGATAGGTAATACTGTTTGTTATGTATTAGTATGCCTTACGTGTTCTGTCAAGTAGATACTATAGTAAAGATAATATTGTCATTGTTGTCGTGTACATTCTTATTGTAATGGCATTCAGCATATAATTAGAGTAGATCCCACATGCTCAGGTTTACTCAACTAACAGTGGTCCTATTGAATGCAACAGAACTAATATTAAGTAAAAATATTCATTATCATCAGATTCTGGCAGGGCAGAACCTAAAACCAATAAGAAAACAACTTGTTTTCTCAGTGGGAAAAACAATGCGACTTCCACACAATACTTTTCACCTTACTGTTAGTTTCTGTTGAACACCCTGAACTCATTTTCCAAACTGCTCCTAGTAACACACCTGTCCTGTTTAACACAGGTGAAATGGGGTCTGTCTTGTTGACCTGTCCTGTTTCCAATCATCTATGAGTCTGATTCCCCCAGTACCTCTTTTGATGATGCACTGACTTTTAATTGTGTCTGTTGGTGTATAACAGAACAGGATCCCTGTGTAAGAATGGAAATCCACACCCACTGCTGAACTACTGGTCAAATCCATACTTAAGACCAGCTGAAGTTGTAACAATTCATCTAGTTACCTCTTAGCAGCATATTCTCAAAACATATCTTTGAGAAGTTCAGAAAGCAGGACAAGACATAGACCTAACTGGACAATGAAGAAAAATGAATGATAGCATATTCTCCTTCCGCCTATGTGATCCAAAAGATTCTGAAAGGGTCAGTGCTAGAGCAGGGAAGGGAAGGAAACCCTACACTCAGTTCATCTGCCCGAATAATTCCTAGACCGGGGAAGAAAGCACTCATGATGATTTGCCCCAAATGCCCCAGAAAACCCTTTACAGTCAAAGACTGACTTTGATCTCTTCAGGGTGAAGCCTGTAGTCTATCTGCTAGGCCACACTACACCTGCTTAGTCCAATGGAACAGTTTTGGATCTCTTTCAAATCACATGGAAGACAACAGGAGTCTTTCTTGACATCAGTGTCCAGCAGATACTCAGCACTATGGTTACAGAATTACACAGATCTCAGTGGCAGGAGAAAGGTGTTACACAGTGAAATTAAGGCAAATATTACCTTCATTGGCAGCAATTTTGAGCAGTTCCATCAACCAGTCAATATGAAAGTTCTCTTTCATATCTCTAAAGTACATAGATGTTCCTATTTAAACAAACATGATGAAAAGAAGAGGCTCCACTGATCCAGTCTCTGGGTACAGGTTACTGGAGAAATCAAACTTGTCTCAGACTATTTGAGAGATAAAGGCTCTCTGGCAGTCACCAAGCCTAGGTCAGATCAAAACAGTGTTTGACAACAATCCCCACAAGTGCTGTGAATGTTTCTGTGGGTTGTAAGTGCTCTGTTCTTCAAAAACAAGCATTTCTGTTGTTATCTGATTATTTTTAGCAGTTCCTGTTTTCTTCTTTAGTCAAAAGACTAACCATTTTTCCCTCCAGTCCATGTTTGACACATTGCCTCTGGCTGTGCAGTAGGACTGGCAACTTGTTGTTAATGGGCATGTTATTTAGGAAATTAGTGGATGCCTTTAAGATGAAAGAAAAAATATACTTCGTTCTTGTAATGTTTTCATAAACAAATGCATCTTTGAGGCGTGGAGCTGAGCTAATTTTCTTTTAATAAATAGAGGAGGAATATTGTATATATACCTGGTGAAATGCAAAGAAGTTGAAACCAAATGCTGGAGGGTTTTGCAAGGAAAGAGGCTACATTACAGGTGTGTGCACAGAGCCAGCTCCTCTTCCCACACCTACGTGCTCCCACCCCATACAGGGAGAAGTTGCAGGAGGACCATGGGATAAAGAACATGTGTTAATGCAGGTTTTGGGCTCTGGTATCTGTAGAACTATCAGCTGTATGATTTCTTTGGCTGTTCTTTGCAGCACCATAAAAGTTAGCGTGAATATCATAGCAAAAGTAAAATGGCCCAGTTCAGATCAAAGCTGAAACCATATAAAACTGGAATAAAACCTATGCCAGATGATCTCCAGCTACTGTAAGCAGATGGTGCTGTATTTAGCCCATTACTTCTGAAGAATTTATTCTGCATTTAAACTGATGAAAATGAAATAATGATCTACCCTTAATTCAAACATTACAGAAAAAGTCTCTTTCCCTCTCTCAAATATTCTTATTTTTTTTTTCATATTTTTGCTTGTGTTCATTAGCTGAAACAGGAAAAGCTAATGAAAACCACCAGAATATAACTAAAAATTTATAAGTTTACTGACATTCATTTGGAATATACTAAAAGTAGAATTTTTTCTCTTTACTTCCAAATTAGTGTGCACATTCCTCACCGAAATTACTACTCTGTACATACAAGCATAATAGCTGCACAGAAAAACACTTTCATAACAAAATCCCTTTTTCTTGTAACAATGTATTTTTATACAATATGGAAAAATGGTGCTGATACACTATTATTATACATATTGGGATGAGTACTAAGACTTCAGTTTAAACAATAAATGGAGTCACAGGTGACCTGATGAGATCCAGTCCTTTACAGGCAATGCTGTTCCCCTTATGGGCACAGAACATGAGGCATTTTATGCAACCCAATCTGAGGGGCTTCTTACCTGTAGAGTAAATCCTTGAGATTGATGCTAGTGTCAATTTATCACATCTGAGAATACGATCATTCAGTTCTACAGCAAGCAGCAATTTTAATTGTATTAATTCTTAAAAGTTGAAGAAGGGTGTGATACAAACAGCATGACAGAGCAGCCCAGAGATGCCCACTTGGAAATACTAGATATGATATGCATCACTGACTCAGGACTGCACCTCTGTGCACTTGGGATTCAGTATGCTGAGTTCCCAGGAGGAAGAGAACAACTCCTCTGCAATGTACCTCTGAGGTTAGACATCTTGGTTAGAGAGAGGCAGACATAGGATTAGATCTTTCCCACGCAAATAGGTTTGGATCTAGTGCTCCCATAACACCATTTTTGTAAATCCAGCCTATAGTTTCATTATACATACATTAAAAAACAACAAAAAGCCTATAAAGAGGAAAACAGCTCAGACGCAGGCCCTGTTGCTTCTTTTTTTAAAAAAGAAAAAAAAAAAAAAAGATGTAGGTCCATGATAAAGTGAGTTTATGGCATCCTGTATTTTAAACATTAAAAAAATCTATGAAATATGTAATAAGCACTTTATTAGTTCAATTAACATTCTTGGTATTGAGCAAAGGAATGTGTTGAAACCTGTACATAATCTAGCTATAAGACAAGCTCTAAAAACCACTGACCTAGAACAACAATAAAAATACAAAGATATCTTAACTAGGTGTTCTGTTTGAAATAGTACATTGCCTGAGGATATTTCATTAACACAATTATGTCTGGCTGCAACCAAAAAAACTCAGCCTGAAAGAAGGTGAAAACATTACCCTGCCAACTTGAAGAAGAGTGTGTGCACCCTGAAAATACGGAACATCTGATATTTATGTTTGTATACAATATAATGAGGTCTGGAGCCAGATAGTCTGATTTTGTTCATGGTGCTGGGCTTCTGGGAGGTATGCATATAAATTTAATAAAAGCCAGGAAAAAAAAAGTCTACTTCAGCCACATATTTTCTACTAAGTAGAAACTGAACTAGGAGATAGAGGAGTCTTAAATGGAGAATTTGTTTATATGAAGAATTCTACCTTCTGGAACTGGACTAAATCTCTCTTAACAAGCAGATTCTCATGAATTATAATGATATGCAGAAACAAAAGTAATCAATTAAGGGTATGACTTTAAAGATGAGGAGATGAGGAAGGAGAAGTTTCAATGTTAAAAGGTGCCCCCTTTTCCCCCTCCAGTCAGTCTAGCCCAGTCTTTTTCATCTCTTGACGCACTACAACTCCATCTTTGTCCTCTGAGCAATGGTATATTTTCTCATGTAACAGCAGCTATCAACACTAAATTGTCAAAGAAAAAAAATTACCCCAGAATAGCAACCCAAATGCCAGGGAGAAAGAGAAAAAATAATGTTGTTGAAAAATCAAACACTAGACATGTAACGCTTTTCCAGCCTAAGCATATATAATTCTTAGATAAACAGCATTTCCAAAACCCTCTAATATGAGGTTTATTATAATGTTCTATTCACATCTATAAAAAAAAAAATATATTTGTGATCCAAAGTGTAAATTGTTTAAAATATCAAACTTTGACTTGTCCTTTGGACTGTTATACATTCTTGAGGAGCCAGAAAAAGGGATTTTGTTCTTGGATTAAGAAACAGCTCTTAACCTGCTAGGACAACAACGTACTGTATTTTCCATGCCCTTTAGTCTTTTGTGCCCTGAACTACCCATTAAATCCATTTCTGGGATGTTGTTTCCCACAGGGATGGGCCCACTTTGATCGTAAAGAAATTGCAAAGCTATGGAAATTCACATGATTTGGTATTCAGGGTTTTTGTTTTCGACTACTTCCCTTTTTATTTTATTGCAGGTTTCTTTATCATGGCAATATGAAATACTTTTGCCAACATGGAAGGTAATTTTCAAGGGACTTTATTTGCTTGAGATTTTTAGCTGTTGTTGAAACAGAATATCCAACATCATTGTAATGCACTGTGGTCATGTCAGTATTTCAGGGATGTATATGTGGGTACAGTTGTCTCCAGAGGATGAGTTCCAAGACCCTTTTAATTCAAAATAAACTGAAGAAGTGTAGGATTAAAGTCTGTACACAAGACCATAATCCTGCCTTTGTAAAACTTCCCTTCCATGTATGAAGCATATTGAAGGCACCCACCAGAAGCCATTGTTTTGTTCATTTTCCTGTGAAAACTGATTCCAGATGAGGTGTGAGACTTGTACTTTGCTTGCACAAATGGTCTGATTTTGTGGCTTGTTTAGGCAGAGTTCAGCACTCTGAACTTTCTAGCCAGTCTTTCATCTTATTCCAAGTCTTATCCTAACAGTGCGTGTCTCATTGACTTCTGGAAGAAACAGAAAGGGTATTTCTAGTCCTTCCATTGGATCAGCAGAAGGGGAAGGGTCCTTGTGAAGCTCATTGTTAGTGACACCATCTTTCAATGAGACTTTCAGAGAAGTATGAACTTGACTTTTTACCTTGACAGGTATCTAGCAATTAATGTTTTTAAAAATAAACGGGAAACAAAACTTTCCAGAGATATTTTGATGTGCTGTGCTGGAATTTCCAGAGATCATGGTCTGTGATAATATGACATCAGTCTAAATTGAAGGATGTTTCAGAATTATTATTAAAATTGTCCATATTTTCGCTACAGGCATAAAAATTTACTTTGTCTCTATTAAAGTTGATTTTTTATTATTTTTTATTATTTTTATTATTCCCATTTTTCAAACTAGTAAAAAAATAAAGTTAATTTATAACTGTGCTGAACAGCTCTACTGTAAAGATGTTATGGTTCAGGAATTCCTACTCGTTTTAGGGTCAGCAGGCAACTTCCAGTTGTCTGCAGCAGCAGTCTACTTCCTTCATCATCTAAAGTAACTTTGAGGCCAGTATAATTACCTCTTTCACTGTTCTAGGTGAGAAGGGTCAGAAGAATTGTTAATTCCAAAGGGTTTAAGATGTCATGAAACTGGATTTATTGTGGAAACTAAAGTACTGACTTAGATATGGAGCAATTATTGTAAGCCTACAATTGTCAAAGACTTCGAATGGGCAATTTATATATAATATTTCAGGCTTGGCCAAAATGAATTGTCCACACAATTCATAGCTGTCCATGGCCCTGAAACTCAACTTTAGTGCTGCCTTTACACATGTGGATGATAAGAAAGGGAGTTTACATCAGAACTTTTAGTACTTTGCTCCCTTGTTATAAACAGCATTCTCCAAATGATCCCTCACTTTCTTTTCTATTATTCCTCTGACTATTAAAGATTTATTATTAAAGTATTTCCAAAAGGAAGAGTTTGGAATCATACCTATGAAGAATTGAACACTTACCTTCAGAGTTTTCATAACCCAGGACAGAAGAAGACAACACAGATGAAAGAAGAAAATACATGAATATCTGCTGATAAATTAATAAGTGCAGATTTTATTTGCTTGCACTAAAACGGAAAAGGGTGAAATCATGGACTCCAAGACCATTACAGAGAAGTTAAAATTGCACTGCCATTTTTTGATGTTAGCAATATTATTAGTGTTCTTTTCATGCATGTGTTGAGGATTCACACGATATATACGCAAAAGAAATTTTCATCCCATTTTTCACGGTAAGAGAACAGCAAATATTCATCTCAAATAGAAAAAAGAAAATACAGTAAATCTACAAAAATATTATATGAGTCTGAACTTTCTAGTCAGCTGGTTGTCCGCACTTATCAGCTGTGAGATATACAAAAAGTTTAATCCACATCACTGGGGACTGTTTATGGTTAATGGGATATAAAATTTCTTTCCATATCATTACCAAAAAGTAAGTGATCAGGGATAATTGCAAGAGAAGACCTCAAGAAGAGACACAAGAGCTTCTAAAACTGGAAATTTTGAGTAAATGTTAAGATAACATGAACAAAGTTTGGAAAGAATATTTGGCTTATGCTGAGAGCTGTTTCAGACCCTTGACACTATTGCTGATGTGGGAAAATAGTATTTATGGATACAGATAGACACATCTTTTAGTCTGTGCAATTCTTTTGAATATGATGTTGTCCCTGACTTAGGCTAAGATGTCAATACCCTAGATAGAGTTCACAATGAGAGGAGGAATCTAAATGGAAACAAAAAAGGGAAATCAAGGCTACAGAGACAGCCAGCAATTTTTCATGTTTCCTAGGTCAGTCAGGAGTACAAACACGTCAATGTATAGTTGATATAGAAACAGTCTAGCTTATCTTTAAATAAATTACTCTGTTTTGCCTTTTTTTGGTTGTTTTTTTGGTTTTGGTTTTTTTTTTTTTTTTGGTAAAGCCTAGGAATCTCATTCTGACTCCCGATCTGGAATAAAGAGAATGCATATATCAGCAAAATTCCCAGAAACTGATATTTTTCAGGATTTTTTGAGTGTGTGATTAGATAATCCCAGCTGCTGATTTTTAAGGATAAATTTCCAACTTGCAGAAGTTTAGAAAAAAATCTTGAACATATGATTGAAGTGTACCTTCAAGTTAAAATATAACAAAACCAATAATCAAATTTAGCTACACACTTACTATTTTTAAACATTGCAGAGAATTCCTGAGATTGGTCTTGGGACCTGGAGAGCTTTAATGGTAAAATGTTTGGGGTAAGACATTCTTAGGCACTGGTTACAAACTAGGAGATGAAATGAAAGCAGGAAAGTCTGACACAGAAGCAGACCTTAATGCTGGATGTACCTTTGGCAAGTGGAATACTTACTTGGAAGTGGGTCTCAGCTCTAGATCTGGATTAGATTTTACTGCCCCATTTGGGGCATGAAAAAGGAGGAAGCTCAATTCCCCTCTCCTTCCTTCAGGCTGACTCATCTGGCCAGAGCTGTGAAATCAGGGAACAGACAGGGAATCGTTAACTAGAAATTAGATCTTGAGCACTACCAAGAGAAAGGAAGACAGGCTGTACACCGATGATCTGTTCTGTTGTTTACAGGCCGTGAAGCTGCTAGAAGGGAAAGTGCAGGAGGTAGACTCTTGTTTGTTTTTGTTTTGGCTGAAGCTGAATAAAAAGTCTCTATGAAAAAAACAGAAATTCTGGAAGGACAATGTTCTGTGTTGAACATGTGTCTCCCACTGACTTTGTGTCTAGCTGAGTAGCCCTGACTCAGACAGGACTTAAGACCTCCTCATCTACATGAAAGTCCCAGTACCTGCTAAGGCAAGAAAAGGCAAACATCTACCACTGGCAGCTTTTCAAGTGCCAGAGGGCTACATCTAATAGCAAAACAGAAAGGATAATCCAGCTCTCCTTTTCCATTCAGAGTCCCTGCTCCGAAAAGAGCAGCACTGTAATGCTGGGAAAAGGATAATGAGTCACTAAGGAGAAACTTGTGTTCTATGGCTCTCCAGGAGGCCCCTGTCAGAAACAGACTGTATAAAGCAGCACAACTTTTTAGCTGACAAGACTTGCACTAAAGAAGGAAACAGAACATCAGGAGAGATAAGCATCTATCCTGCTAGGAAATTTGACCAGTGTAAGGATCTAGATCAGAAAAGTTATTCATTTGGCTTTCATTTTTTAAGGAATACTGCTAAATCTGATGAACCAGACCAAACAAATCACTGTGTTGTTCTTAGCTGAGAAATTCTTGCAGCAAAAATCACTCATTTGATTTATCCCCAAAGTTTTCAAAGGTTTCTTAATATGATTAAGATTATCAGAACACTTCTGTTAACTTAATCTAGGACCTAAAATTACTCTTATTTTCCTTTATTTTTATGCTTCAATTGAAATTTCATCATAAAATTCTATTGTTTATGTCTATGTCTTATCTTGATAGTTTCAACCTTAAAATGGAAACCACCAGCAAAGGAAAAAGAAATTAAAAGACATGTAAATACATTATCTGAACATACACCAGAAGGCCCAGACACCTGAAGAGGATACAACATATCTTTTGTCAATTAAAAACATAAAGAAATGTTAATAGTAAAGCAGAAACTTTAAAACTAGGTTTATTGTAAGGACAAGAAATTCCTGAAACACCTAACTAAGAATTTCCAATGCCTCTTTTACTGCTTGCTTTTGAGTACAAATGACCAGATAGTACAGCTAATATTCAGGTTATGACATGCACCAGAGGTGCTATGGCACTGACACTGGGAGAGACACAATCAGTTACTGCATGGTTGTGTTTGTTCAAAAATACTTCTGTCTAGGGTGTGTCTACTCTATAATGGCAAATAGAGTACAATATATGACATGGACCCATAAAAACACTGGTGACCTTCACACCCAAATCTTGATCCCAGTTCTTCCCCTGTCTTCAAATTAAAGAGTTAAACCACAAAATCTAGATTAAAACTTGATCATTTGGATTTCAGTCTAAACTTAATAATCTTTTAAGATTAAAGAAAAACTCAGAAGTCAGAAATCAAGTGCCTATCACTGAGGAAAAACAATAAAACTGAGTGAAAAAGTAGAGGCATACATGTTCCAAAATGAAATATGAAGATTTTAGAATATGACTTGATTAGATGGCTTGACTACAGTCAGAAAAGAAAACAATGCTGGCTACTTGTGGCAAAGTAAATCAGAAAAGTAAAAACAGAAATTAGAATTTAAAAAAGCAATACATGGCAAAATCTGGCAATTCAGGAGGAGTGAAAATGCAGGAGCAATGTTAAGAAGTTAAGTGCAAAACCTTGGCATGGAGTGATAAAAAGCAGGTAAAGTATTTAGGAAAAAGACAATTGTAGCAGTGGTATCAGTACACTGAGCAGGAATTGTGCAGAAAATGCAGAACAGCTTATATTTGCTGTGTGTATTTTGCGTTTTTGTGTGTTTAAAAAACAGCAGGGTACAGGAAAGGAGATAGTGTCCTGTCCAGTTCATGGGTTATTAAGGAGGATGTTGTGTTCAGCATCCTCTTTGGAGATAAATTTCTTAAAATTAGGAGGACTTGCACTCAAAATCCTAAAAGAGCTAGCCAAGACTATCACACTAATATTAGTTTTAAATATATCTTACAAAACCAGGGACAGGTTGACAGTTAATGTGCAATTATTCACAGCAGCAGGTAAATGACCTAAATATTTATCATCTGATTAATCCAGGTGAAGTAGGAGATGAGTTAATATGGAATACAGAGATAAAAGATGAAAGGATGGGAATATAATTATTGCTTGTTACCATCGTGTTATAGAAAATAGATCTTGTCAAATGAAACTGCTTTCGCCAATCAGACAGTAGGTTTGGTTGAGGTATATCACAGAGGCAACATGCTTGGAATTACGATAAACTCTTTGAATTGGTACTGCACAACATTCTGGTTAAAAATAACACTATGAAATATCCTTAACATGCCAAATAAGCAGTTTAAGAAAGCTGACTGATAGACATCAAAGTACATGTCGCTGAGAAATAAACATGGAATGGGTATGTTTTTAGTTGACTACAAGGACTGTGGTTCTCCTATGATAATCGCATTTCTTATTAATATATGTAAATACAAATGTTTCTGCCAATAAAAGCATGTTCTCATAAAGATGGATGCACTGGTAATAACACTGAGCTACAACCCAAAAATTTTTTACTTGCCAAAGTGCAAACCACTGTGTCACCCTGAGACCACAAGTGTAAGGAGTCTCGGAAATGAGATTAACAGAGTATCGGTCAGAAGGCTCTGTTCTGCGGCTCTGCGAGTTTGCTCTGTCACCGGGATGTCACCCTGCCAACTATTCCCCACAGCAACTGGGAGATGTGTCAAGACACATCTCTCCCTTGCTGCAACTTGACTTTTTACGACAGGAGGAGCTATTGCAAGCAAAGTTGCTTTTCAGACTGTCACATGTGGGGAAAATACCTAAAGGTTCACTATCCCTCCTCAGATCAGTCTAAGGAATTTCGTATATCACTTCCATTAAAATTCCAGACTGTTTTGAAAATCCAGAGGTTCCACACACAAGCAAATTATCTCAAAGAATAACAAGTTACTGCATGTTAGCTGTCTATCTTCTTTGAGCTACAGTTTGAACTTTAAGATTTGCATCTGTAACTATCTTATAATCAGGATGATCTTAAGGTTTGCAATTAAGCAGTGTCAGACTTCAAGGGAACAGTATTTTCACTCCAAGACAACTAGCATTTTTAATAGATGCCCTACTGAGATGGGGGATTGTACTTTTTATTTCTAGAAGGAAAAAGGTATTATGGGAGGAAGAAAACAAGCCACATGTCATGTTCCTTAGACGTCAATAAAAGGAAAGGCAAACATACTTTTTCAGATTTTGCTATTAGGCACCTTTTCTGATCAGCTGCCTCATGCTGACAAGCCAGACTACATCCTCTCCCAAAGGCCATGTCTCCTAATAGCAAAGAAGGGGTTTGGCATTTGCTTTATGAACATCAGATTTTGGCATGTGTCTTGGTTAACTATTTGTAAAACCAACCTTTCTAACTGCCAACTCTTTTAAAAAGGCAATGGCTCAAATGAGCTAATGAGAATGATAGCTTTGTATTATCAATTATATTTTAGAAAAAGATGTAGTTGCTGTCTGTGTTCTATAGTTTGTAGAAAACAGGCCTGTGCATGGATCTCTTATTACCACACTTGTTATTTACAAACTGAAATGTTATTTCAACAGGTGAAACCTTATATTTCTTTGTTTCCTTCAGGTTAATCTCCCTGTCTCAGTCTGAATCTAGATTAATTGTATTTTAAAACACAAAGTATTTATCCATTTGTCTGCCTTCTGTTCTGCGTCATTCAGACTAATGGGTATTATGGCAGGACTGGACAGCTGCATCTGAAAATATTGCCTCAGGAGTCTGACTGTTTCTTTTAAATGAAATAAAGGCAGCAAGGGATAAAACTGAAAATGGAGGCAAAGTAAATCACTGCCATTATGATAGGAAATGCCTGCCAGAACTCTTATTCAGTGGCTAATTGGTTTCCTTTATATACAGTACCCTAAAACTCCAACAATCTTTAAAAATTGATTTCTGCTAATCCTCATTACATTAAATAAAAGATCTTTTAAATCTATTTTTAAAAAGCAAATACTGTAGTACATTTCAATCGGCAAATAGTCATATCAATTATGACAACAAAATTTCAAGTATTACAGATTTTATATAATCTGCTTCCTCTCTAGGAAAAACTTGGGTATAAAAATTGACTTAACTGCCTTTCAAAAAGAAGAGAGAGAGAACAGTACTAGCAAGTGAGAGAAAACCCTTTTTCTGTGCTTCATCCATCCTGTCTATTACACTGTAGTCTTAAGACTTGCCTACTGGAGACATTCACAAGTTTTGAAATAAAAATTTAGCATTCAAGTCATGAGGGACCAAAAGGAAAGAAACATAATTTTTACTGTTCGTGGTTATGTATCACTTTTGTCGACTTTTCAAACTTTTGAAGGTCATTCTACATAAGGCATTATTTTGTTTGGGGAATGCATCTTACTATTGTGTTTGTTCTCATCATCATAGGGAAGAAATTCGCTTGGTAGCCACCCTGTTGTTATCTCTTTACATGGAGAATATTAACATGATCAGTCGGCCTTATTCTGCATGAAAGTGACTACTGTTGATAGTGCGACTCATCTGTGATACAACTCCCAACATCACATCCTCTTTATGATAATCATACTACCTCATGGTAACATACATGTTCCTTGAAATAAATAGCAAAGTTTTGATCACAATAGTTTACCTACAGAATCAAGGTATCACCTCGTCGTTGCCAGCTTTTTGCACCATGTATGAGATTTTTCTAACCCTTATGAAGAAGATAGGCAAAGATGTTGGAGAAGTGTGAGTAATAGGTATTGGAACGCAAGATTCAGATTACTCAGTACAACAGGATCTATGTGGTTTTGTGGTCACTGACTGTGTGTGGGCTCGTTGGCAGGGAAAATAGTTTTGAATTTTGGACAAGATCTTCTAGATACAGCAGGCTGCTTACAGTCAACATAGTCCAGGACAAAATCCATACAGAATTCGAGACCACTCTCTCAAGGATAAGAACAATCTATTATGACTTGCACAGATTTACACCATGGAGCACTAAACCACACTGTCTCTAGCAAGGAAACAGCCTTCAGGCTGAAGAAAGTTTTGTCTCCCTTTTACTGTTGTTCTCTTTCCTTCACAATTACTTGGTATTAATAGTGTAACACTAGTGTTTGCAATGATCAGTGTTACAGAAGAGGAAGGCACTGATGAAGAGTAATACAGATCCATGCATGTGAGATGAAGAAGATCAGATGATGTTAAAAAAGGACTGAGTTTAAATGCTTTTAAATAAAATTTGCTATGTGCTCAAATGTCAGGTGATTACTGTAGTCTAGATGAGACTAAACACACTATGGAGAAGAAAATAGCATTGATGTTTGATATTATTCTTTTTCTGAAAGAAAATATTAGTAAACACACAGTGTTACAGTTATACTAGACTATAATGAACAATTCATTAACTTTGTATGAGGTGTTTAGACATGGAAACTCGCTAATGAAGACAAAACTCAGAGACTGGAACTGCGGTTAAATCAGTCAGACTTTGAAATGAAATGCAGTCTGCTAATTATCAGAGTAATTAAAGATTCTAATAGCTTCCCAGGGAGGTTAGAGATTCTACTTCACTGAAAGTTTTAAAGCAAAATTAAGTAAACTCAGTTTCAGTTATTGTTCATCATTAAACCAAAAGAGTAAAAAAAAAATCTGTATATCAGTCTATCAGAATATACATCTGCAGATATGGAAAAAAATATTTAGCACATTGGCATGGAAAGACAAAGTCAGAAACATTTTAGAGTAAATAAATCTTCCCCAAGCATTTTCTCAAAAATCTTTCGAAGTTTATATATTCAGAAAAATAAAAAGGAAGCTCATGAAAATACAGATCAACAGCTGCCAAAACTACATTTTTAACATAGGGATGTAAAAATAATTCTAAAATGTGCTCAATGTATTTGCAACTTATACAAATATTCAGGTGACTCTATTGGCGTACAATGAGTCCATGTGTGCATCTCAGATCTATTTGTCACAAGCAGGGTCCCCCAGGGTTCAATACTGGGCTCTACACTATCCAACATCTTCATAAACGATCTGGATGATGGGATTGAAAGGACCCTCATCAAGACTGCTGATAACACCAAACTGGGTGGTGAGATGAACATGTCAGAAGGGAGAGTCATCTTACAGAGAGATCTGGACAGACTGGAAGAATGGGCTAGCAAGGACTGTATGCAGTTTAATAAAGATGAGTGTGAAGTCCAGCACCTGCACAGAACCCAGTACAGGCTAGGATCTGTGTGGCTGGGGAGATGGCTTGCAGAAAGTGACCTGAAGGTCCTGGTGGACAAGCTGAACATAAGTCAGTGTGCTGCTGCAGCAAAAAAGGCAAATTGAATCCTGAGCTGCATCCTCAGGGGCATTACTAGTAGAGATAGAGCCCTAATCTTCCCACTTCACTCAGTACTTGTCAGATCACACCTGGAGTACTGTGCCCAGTTCTGGTCCCCACATTTCAAGAAAGATGCAGAGACTGGAGTGGGTCCAAAGAAGGGCTATGAAGATGATGAAAGGGCTAGAGAACCTGTCCCATAACAAAAGACTGAAGGAGTTAGTTCTTTTCTCCCTGTAGAACAGAAGGCTCAGAGGGGATCCCATCACAGTATTCCAGTACTTAGAGGATGAAGGCTCTGTCTTCACAAGCAGGCACATGGAGAACACAAAGGACAATAGGTACAAGTTGCACTGGGAGAGGTTTCATCTCAACAAAAGAAAGAAATTTTTCACAGTAAGACCATTCACTGGAATAACCTTCCCAGTGACATGGTAGAGTCCCCATTGCTGTAATTTTTCAAAATGTAATTGGACAGTGTGCTAGAAAATCTCATTGAGGCTCTCCTTCCTACAAAAGGTTGAATCAGATGATCTTCCAAGGTCCCTTCCAACCTGGGCTATTCTCTGATTCTATTTGTTAAGAGGTACTGTACAAGAATAAAGACATAATTTTGTCTCTATTTCTGCCATGACACTAGTGCTAGAGTATGACACTCAGCCTTGTGTCCACATTTCAGCAACCATGCTGAAGACCTGAAAAACTTGTGGAAGAGATCTATAAAAAACTATGGGAACTGAATAAATTGCCTTATAATGGGGGAAAAAAAATAAAAAATATCTCCATTTGACGAAAATAATGTCCTGATTACAGGATGCAAACTCCACTAGTACTAGGTTACAGTAGTATCAACCAAACAGCAAAAGGTAGAGAAAAACATGCAGCTGTAGCTGCAGATAAAAAATTGTAACCTGCAAACATTTTTGCTGCTGCAAGTAATCAGTCACTGGCACAGTTCTACTTTTTTGGCAGAGTCCTAATCAGGACTGAGTACACACTTCCCCTTTGGTGAACATTTATTAGGAACAATAGAGTGGATGGTTGGAATATATTGGTACCTGCTATGTAGAACAGATAAACTATTACTGCCTTTTGGCATAACATTACCACAGGTTTATGACACCTCTTAAGACAAGACCAGTTCTAGTTCCCAACATTCTCATCTATTCTGTCTATATGATCTGTCAAAAAGCAATTCCTTACTTATGAAAGTAGCTAACAGATATAACCAGGAAAATCATGTAAAATACAATCTACACATTCAAGCCTTAACCTTTCTGAAAACTTCTCCAGTGAGAAAACTACTGAAAAGGGCAAATTACTGGAGACCTGCAACATGGTTATTTAGATTATTGTGTACAGAACAGCTTCTGACTGACATGGTGGACAAATTAACCAGAGCAACTTGATTAATACTTTTTGCCATCTTAAATGAAAAAAATTTGAAGTTTCACATCAGTTCCCTACCTTGTCCATTAAATAAAAGTAATTTCATCTGACCACTATTAAATGTTAAATAAAAAATATGTTGTCACCCCTAGCTTTGTACTGAAGAATTATATGGATACATATGGTAAATAGCAAGCTAAACCATGGTCAAGTCTCTGTTTTTATAAACTACTTATCCTGAGTTAAAAAGGAATAACTCACCATTGAGGAACAACAAAATGAAAAGATACATCTACTAAGAGTCTTGATGCTTGACGTTGCCTCTCCCCCCTACTCCTGGATCATTTAGTACTAAATTCACTCACTTTTGAAATCTTTGCAGGTAAAACTCAGCTGATATACAGGTGCCTGGAATTCCAGCTTTTGGACAAATAAAATCATTCACTTTCTGGCAATGGAAATAGATCATCATCTTCCAGATGCGATACTGCTAGGAATCTGTAACATACCTGCAATTCTTGTTCTTTTCCAATGAAAAGCATAGCAAGCAGGGTGAATTCAGCACAGGGCTAGTACTCTATTTGATGATGTAGTACTGGGCCCATCTCTATGGGTCCTGCTAGGTATGGGTCATGCTACGTATCTCTTTATTCTCTGCTGAATTAAATGGTTGTGCCAACAGGTTGTCTAGTGCTCTAGAAACCTTTTATTAAAGGGCTGAAGATAGTGTGAAAATATATTGCAACATCTAAATTGCTATACTATTTCCTCTTCTTTTATCATGGTCGTACATCAGTGTTTTCTTTAATAGATTGGCTTCTTCAGTGAAACATACTAAAATGTTCCCGAAACATTTCTATTGCTTAGTCTGTTGAGATAATCATTTGGTTCTCTCAGTTTATAAACTTTTGCTAAGTTGGTACCTCTACCTGAAAAACTATCAGTGCTGTCACTTGAAAAGATGCAAGATTTTATGTAAAATAAATCTTATTAATAGGCTTTATCCTTTATACCTTAGGATAGCAATTATGGAGAGTCTTTCCTGCTTACCATACCATCAGTGTGTCAATTTGATAAGAATGTAGTACCTGGTGATTCCCAGTTGTAGAGATATACACTTCTAGATAATTAACAAATGCCACTGCCAGAATAGTCTGAGTCAAGGTCTAAATATTCTTCAGAAGAAACCTACTCGAAATGAAGCACTTAGGAGGTGAGTGTGGTCTTTTCATTTACATGAGATGGCAGATTTCTGTCACAGAATTATCATTCTGTACATTTCTCATCAGGCTTCCTTTGGTACTCTGACTACAGTAATAGCATTCTCACAGCCTATTCTGTCGTGAGCTTGAAAATGTATTGTCTTATAATTTTATAAAAGGACTCACTATCTTGAAATATATATTTGGCCAGTTGAATTATCCTGACTTTATGGAGTAGTCACAGACAGAAACTCACACATTACTCTGACATTTTACTGAACTTTGTAATGAAGTGCTCCACTCTTTCCCTCCAAAAGTGGTTCCATTAGACAAAATAGAGGTAAAGTATAAATCCATTTTGAAATATTAAACACTATGTAAGCACCTGGAAGGATAGAGCTATACCCAGGCCCTGAAACTCACAAATATAATTTTTCTTTCTGTTTTTGTTTGGGGTTTTTTGTTTGCTTGTTTTGTTGTTTTGTTTTTTGGTTGTTTGGGGTTTTTTTAGCAACATAACTCAATAATACTGATTGTGCTTATAAATTTACCATACACTGCTCATTACAGTTCTGCACCATTTCTCTCACAAAGTCTTGTTTGTTAAGGGCAGACGTTGGAGGACATATTGGGAAACACAACCAGAATATTATCATCTCTTGCATTCCTATTACCACTCCCTATCACAGAACAAAGCACCAGAGAACACGCTGGATTTTGCATTTAGGAAACTCTACATAGGTCTTTGAGGAACAGAAGAAAATATTCAGACACGTACAGGAACCTGGTGACTTCCAGGCTGCATTTATGACAATAAAACAATCTGCTGAAAGCATCAAGTTCTGATGACTGTGGAAGAGGTCATTACTGACCTCAGTCAGTGAGTTAACACAGAAGAAAGGGAGCAGGAAATATAGGCAAGACTTGTCAGGATTCCTAACAAGGCTTATTTGAGGTCTTATTTTCCTGGAAGTGTAAATACTGTTAGCATATGAAACAACCCAGGAGTGACATCTTGATCCCACTGTCAACTGCATGGATTTTGCCACTAAATTCAGTGTCTTGGGGCAGGTTTTTCATTCTAGAATAGATGGCAAAATGTATAACAACACGAGGGAACAAGTACAGAAATAAGAAAATGTTTAATCATTATTTGAAACACATTTTTCAAGCTCATCTACAACTCTACCTTTGCTTGTTAGCCTCAATTCAGTAAAGTGGATATGCTGTAAAATTTGATTAAGATGTATATAAAATCACGTCCAGATAAATTTGCATGCCCACAACAGTGCTGAGTTTTCATGGGTTGGCTTAAGTCCTCTGTAAAGCTATAGGCTGAAGTTATAAATGGCATAAGGCTCACAAAAAAAAAGGACATAGCTGTATGTGATACAGGAATGCCATCTCAGATAAAATAGGCAGGCCACCTGATTGTAGCAAGAACACCCACAAAGGCTAATGTTACTATCTCCACCTTCGTAGGTGCATAGACATATTCTTATCATAGCAAATGATAAGAAAGAGAAAGTTTAAAAGCTTAAAAGTGAGGTACTAGCAGGCTGAAACTGTACTTTCTGGAATTCTCCATACTGGCTTTATGTTGTGCCTGTGACACCACTGACTTCATGAAAGCAGAACTGGACCTTAGAACACTGAATGTTTGCAAAAATTCCAAATTAGCTCATGCCTGTTTAGTGGTAAAATCAAAAACAGAGGTCAGGTTAACAACCTATACTGTATCCTATTTGCTAAAAGCTATTTCTAGAAATTTGCCAAATAAATCCAGAACTTGGAGGTTTTTTTAGGCACAAAAAAGCAGTCAGTCAATTACCCAGGATAGTTTGCTATTGTTTTTTCAGCTTGTCTTATTTTTTCTTTCACTATTACTTTTTTCATCTTATTCAGCTCTTTATTTCTTTCCATTTTACCTGGATTTCTAAACCAGAATAGATGGAATATCTCTGAAAAGGTAACGCTCAATACCAAATGATGATGCACCAAATGAATTATGGATTGTTCTATAGCTGACAAGTGTTTGACCTGAGCTGACTTTGTTCTGCACTCCTGCATGGTTCCTCTCTCTGGGCCTCTGGTGCCTCTCTCTGTGTCAGGTTTCTGCTGTACTTTAGACAAACAAATGTACAAAGACAAAAGAGTAATTTTCCACAGGATAACTGCAATCATTAGAATTTCACAGAGCTAAGAGTTAATTACATATATAAGAATGATCATGTTTTCAGATGGGCAAAAAAATTCCCCAGTGCCTGAGAATACTTGTGCACTGGGGAAATCTAAACAAGTTAGTTTGAAGCACTAGAAAGAAGTCAGAGAATTATTATTAGTTCCCTCAGCACTCCAACTAAAAGTTATAGAGCATGAATGTCTTAAAGAGCATTTTATGACATTCTTTTTATTTATCTTTGGGGGAGATGTCGTCAGTCTAAATGTGCTACTTACCACATTTGATAAAGAGCTCTAAAGGTACACAATTGCTGGATGATGTGTTCCAGAATTCACTGCAACAGAAACTCATCACACTTACCCTTAATTTTTCATGTTGCAGTACTGAGGAGATTAAATCCTGTCTCTGATATCATTAAAATTAGAATTCTGATTATAATTTCAATTTTCCAATATTTACACATTTTAAACATGTTTTATGTTAGTTAATATATTATTAAAAATATTTTGGTTATTTACATTTTTGTTGTTATTAGGCAGTGTAGCTTTCACTGGACATGTTACTTTCTGAAAACATAAATGATATCACTCTTATGGTATCCTGGTTTCTGAAATTCACTCCTTAGTCCACCAAAAGTGAAATTCATAAACCTTGCATGTATGCTACAAATATTCTCTCTTAGAGGATGCAAAGGGCAGAGGTCTTTGAATCAAGCAGCCGAGTCAGACGGTTTGAATGCTAGATGTGTATAGCATTCATTATTGTTCATTTAGAGTTATTATCTTTAAGCAGATAGTTCTGGTGGAGCAGCTATTTGGTGGTTTTGAATTTTCTATATCTGTACTTTAATCTACCTGGGGCAAGTGGTAAATACTTTTAAAAAAGATAATGAAGAGGAGTTGGCCAGACCAAGAGATTAGGAATATTCTAAATGGGGAAAATGGATTGGTAGTGACCCAAATTCTTCATCATCTGTGTATTCTTTCATGGCCTGTATAAAGTCAGTTGGCTCTCTCTGTATTCTGCACATCCCAGAACCACAGCTGGCACCAAATCATATTGTTTTTGTTGGAGAAGAACAGGTCTGAACACTGAGCAATCAGAAATGCAGCATATGAAGCAATCCTGGGAAGGCTGTGTTAAGCATGTCTCTGCAAGGCTTTTCCTTTCAGCTCCATGTTGTACTGCCCTTTTTTGTTTTAATTGCCCATATCACATCTGTCTGACTTAAGATGATAAGTTCCTTGAAGCAGGAACCTGTTCTAATTATAAAGCACAAAACACTCTATAAATTCAAGGATGTACTATGAAAATTAAGTGCATTGGTCACTAGTTAGAATTTCTGGTTTGTATGGAAATAAAAAGATAGGCGACTCCTAACAGATCAGCTGAAATAAATGTGTTCAGTTCTTACTCCTGGGTTGCTCCATGTCAGCTTAAGGAAAATAACCACAGTTCTCTTGCCAGGGGCTGGAAGGAAAGAAAGGAGACGTGTGGCTCACATTCATCTGCATCATGAGATCTGGAGGCTCTATGTGTGTAGCAGAAAGTGAAGATTAGGGACAGACGGGACATTACAACACAGTTGCTAACAAGTGCTCCTGTGGCAGCCAGGCTGCTGCCTTGAGGTTCCTTGCTAACCATGAAATAATTCTGTCACCATGCTACATGCTCTAGGAAAATGTCCTCTAATCCCCATGAAATAGCACTTCACTAGGGCTGTGGATTAAGAGTGAAAGGAAACTGTCCCACAACGCAGTAGCAGACATGCTAGGTCAAGCGCACCATGTGGGAAAACTGCATCATTTAAAATGAAAGGAAGCTCAGCTTGTTCTACTTTTTTGTGATCAACATATTTAAAATGCTGTGCAACACCTAGAGTAAAAGGTTGATGCTATAAAAGTTACAGAAATGAATAAAATAGCTGAAGCATGAGCTAGAAATTTTGATATTAGAGAAAAATAATCAAATAAAATGTCCAAGTTCCCATATTAATCATTGTGTTCAAGTAAAACAGCAGACTTTGTGTCAAAACAAATCCCTGCTTCTATCTCCATCTGTCTGAAAGATAACGTGGGCAGTGTGGTGCATGGAATTTACCTTAGTGGGAGACAAGACAATTACGAGAAATAAATCATAACACTGAGAAATTACTTCATAGAAAAAATAGTCTTTTTACTACAAGACTCTATAACAATCTTTGTTAATAATAGACTATATGCCACACATACACACATCTACATCAGAAAACAAACTAACCAGAGCTGTTTCCTTAGAATGCAGTCCCTCAGACTGTCTGTGCCCTAATATCCCTTCTGCTGTCATTCTCCCAAGCTGTACTTGCTGCAGACTTTTTGTTCTTTTTATTCTCTTCTGTTTGATGTCTTCATACTTATGCCTTCATAGTGCTGTTTTTTCATTATAATTTATATATTATGATAGCTGCCTACAGAACTCTGTGTCTTTGTAACTGTATATAGGAGGCTCTTACTGTTATACAGGGGCTCAGCATCGTGTCTTCTGTGCAGAGAAAAAAATTATTCCTAGTGCTTGAACAGTTTGAACAGTAGTTAGAAAGACACTGTGTCTCAAAGGATGACAGTGAAAAGTTGCATAAACAGGGGCTTACCCATTAATGCCAGAGGCAGACTTGGCACTTAATGTGTGTACTCCACAGGCAGTCTGACAAGGCTACAGGTGGGAAAAGTTTAGCTGGAAGAGTTAAAGCTGTATATTACACTACTCAACATATGCCTACCAGCACTGAAAATGAGTAGATGGGAAAAGTGACTTTTCCATCAGGAACTCAGGAAAGCTGTAACAAAATCACACAGTGGTTTTAAATTCTCAAAGGGTGTCTTGTTTAATAAAGAATAGTTCTACTAAAAGCTGTAGAAGAAAGCTTTTGAAAACAAAAGCCTTATAGAGGTGACCACCTGGATTTGTGCAGGATTTTATATTTCTTTCACCAAAGCAAACATGTTAGCATAAAAGATTCCTTTATCATAGTGTAAAGATTCAGGACTAGTATTAGTCTTTGGGGGCAGGAAAGAATTCATACCTGCCCCAGGGAATCATGCACACAGTACCAGTGAGAGCCAGAAGGAAGCCCAAAGGTTGGGTTTCAGTGACACTAATGTCACAGTTTCTAAGGATTTCAGAGGGGCTAGAAATGGCCTGTAGTCTTAATCTGAAACTTAGGCAAGTGTTTTAGGAACAAAAAAAATGTTTTCTGTCCACCTCCCCTGATATAAGGTGCCGTTGGTTTACCACGAACCATGGATAGCAAGCCAAAAACTTGGAGTGCAACCTGCAAGCAAAGACTTGTAAGATCTGCTGCACTTAGAAATTGAGTGGTAAATATTCAACTGGCACATCCAAAACTTCCCAATACTAGAAGTCATTATAAATATGATACATGCCACACTCCAATCCTTTCTTTAACTTAAAGCTACTTTTCTCCCTTCGTAGATGAGAAAGAAAGGCCTGTAGTTAAGAAAGATCTCTGGTTCACTGGAAGGGGACAGGATGAGGGTTGAATGTGGCTACTTATTAAACATGAGATAATAACATTTTGCTGTAGATCTGATTAGGCCTCTAAGGACACTGGCAATCTGAGTGGTTTAATGTGATTTCCCAGTATGAAAATGTAAGATACTCCTAGGATTTAGGGCCAGCATTTCTGGTGTCTTGATTTGCTCTTTTTATTTTCTTTCTGTCTTGTAAATAGCTGGATAAGAAGAAAGCCACAGACATTTATACTCAGTTAAATTCCACGTCTTTTGTATCATGGAACTTAAATTAAGAAATAAGAGCAAAGTACAGAAAACTTTAAGGGTAAAAGTTTGTTCTCTTAAATGTTCTCCATGGAGAAACTGTGTTGACTCATCTTCATTATGGCACAACAGAACATTACTTCAGACCTAAAACGATTAGTGTTATGAGTCACTTCATCAATTGTTTTAGATCTAAAGTTATGTTCCAGCATTGTCATGTAATGCAGTAGGCTTAACTAACTGGGGAACCAGGCAGAATGGTTAGACAAGGAGAAAAATGTAGCTCTCATGGCTATTTCTTCCAAAAAAGAATAGATAACAGAGCCATGTGATTCCCAGCTTTGTGTCATACCTAAGTATCACAACTCAGTTATACACCTTTCTCTCACTCTCTCGTATGAAACAGGGTCTACAAGCAGGACCCAGGGTCAAAAAAAAAAAAAAGTACAGTTCCTACCAAAATCAATATGCATATTTCCAGTAGCTGTCTCAAACCCTGTGGCTGTTTCCAGTAGCTGTCTCAAACCCTGTGGCAAACTTAAAAAATTAGTCTTGAGAAATAACAGATTCTAAGCAAAAAAAACCCCAGTACACAGCACCTTGTCAGTGACACATAGCTGCGCCCAGCAAACTTCAGCAGGTACGGTAACTGAGGGTTACAACCCATGATTAAGGACAGCTAATTTTGAAGTACAGATTGGACTCTTTTCAGGTATTAAGCCCTGAATAAAGACTAATTTACAAGAGTGCTCCAAGACGGGAAGGAGCTCTTGATCTCAGTGCCCTTGAAAATGTGGCCTTTGTATTTTAAAAACACACATAGAATTCTGTCCATAGTTCTGCTGTACTTGAGGAAAAGTGCTATCAAATTACTCATTAAGTTTCATATAGCCATTTCAAACATTTTAGAATATTTTAGCAAAACTATAAATTTGTCAAGAACCCTGTTTGAAGAAGGGAGCTAACAAATGGGCCTTTCCTAAAGAGCTTTCTACCCCTAATCTAAAGCAACAACCAAAAATAATAAAAACATGTGGGAAAGAAGACTACATGAAGAGTATAACATAAACAAGTATATAAAAGACTGTGACTACCCAAATACAACAAGTATAACTCTTGATAGAACAAAGCCAAGTAAACTTCTGATTAAGTATTTCAACTTCTACCTTTAAAATAATGTATTTCTTCAAGGTGGACCACACAGATCTCCAAACTGTCCCCATTTGTGACTTCCATTGAAGATGGATAAATTAAGGCAATTTCATACATAACAGTTTACACTTGCCAAACCTCTCAGGGTATTATTCAGCAAAATGAGGAACAACTCAGTGCTCATTCATAACTATACTCCCACTCTTACTAAACCAGTAAGATTATCTTTGCAACTTAATTTCAGCCATCTGATTTTTAGCTTAAGTCAGGTCCTATTCTCTTTGGCCTCTTCTGCATTCACTTTAAAATAGGATGTTTCAAGTTGTTTCCTCATGAGTAAATTCCACTCCTTGCCTGCAAATCTCCACATACTGGGGCATGTCTCCAGGTGAGGCTGAAGATTAAGACATGAATTTGCCAGAGCCCCAGGGCAACAGGGTTGATGAAACAGGATGTGTTGCTTTAGCTGAGATCAGAGCACCACTCTCTGGACAAACATTTGCAGCATTTTCTTACCACCACATGGTAGTTTTCCTGTGCAATTGTTCTTTAATATACTGCATCATTTCTGGAGTTACTGAAGAGTGGATGTTACTGAAGACTGGCTACTCTTTTGCCAAATCTGTGTCCTTTGTGCAGCAATAATCTCAAGGCAGAGATCGACAGGACTGGTAGAAACCACTGTCTTGAATTAGCCAAGCTTTTTCTAAATGTTTAGTGCTATGAGAACAATTGTATCATCTGAAAAGCTTGGCAGTTAGACTAGAAATTTAAAAGGGAAAAGAATGTTTTTCCATCTCACCCTTGGAGAATGACAAATTTTCCTAAGTAGAATCAAAATATTTTTATTTCTTAGCCTGATCCTAGAATGTATTAAAACCAGATCAGTCTGAATCCATAGGTGTTGAGTGATATACTTCTGATGCTTTCCTACATATGTATTTACTGCTGAAATGTCTGAAAAAAACTAAGGTTGACTTCTCCAACAGTACTGCTAGTGGCACCTTTTAATGACCCACCATGAGAAAAATGAGAAGATCAACAATAAGGGAATGGCACAAAGTAGAGTGAAAATCGGTTCAAAACTCGGGCTTTCTGTGAAATGAAATTTCGGCTGTATGTGGTATAACTACTGAACTATTTGTGTATGAAGTACAGTGGTGCAACAAGCCATGAATACCACAACAGTGTTTGTAACAAACTCTTTTCAAGGATGAAAAATATGGGGGTGGGATGATGTATTATGGGTAGCAGTGTATTACAACATCATGAAGAGCAGGTAGTATGAAACTTGTAAAAGAAGACATGAAAATAGGAGAGTCAATGAGTGCACCATGGTTGAGTTCATAGGTGATATGGGATGGTTTGAGACAAGAGAAGATAACAGGCCAGTTCTTTAGTCCCTGGAAAGTCTTGTACTCTCGTTACAGTCAAGGGAAGTATAACAGTTCTCCTCCTTCTCTAATGACTTTACCTAGGATGTAAGACAGATTGTATGAGACAAAGCCTTGAACATAAAACAAAGAACTCAAAGTTGAGCTTAATGGATGGACAACCAACAAGCCTGCTGGAACTGGGGAGGTGGCATGTGCAAGCAACAGAGGAAACATGTCTCTCTCCCAAGGGACAGCAGCCCTATACCTCCATTCTAGTGCATTCCTTTGCCCCACAAGCAGTAGAAAACCAAAGCTTTAAGTGTTGTGTATCGATGGCAGATGAGTAACACAAGGGATGTTTTCCATTGAGCATGGCAGAGAGCAATACTGAACAGATGTAACTTCATTTTCTCTTTTCTTGAGAACAAGAAGGATGAAAAAATGTCTTATAACCCAAACAACATTAGCACATGTTCAATAGGACAACTAACATATTCCAGCTGTTTATGACCACCACCTCTAAACTCTGCCCTGCCCTCATCACATAGGGTTTTACTGAAGTATTTGAAAATGTATAGACTGGTTTCATGGGGAGACTTTTGAATTCTGACTCAGAAAAAAAGCAAACATTAGCTGACTAGTGCCAAACCATGAATGAGCACATAAGTAAACAATGGAGGAAAAGTCATTTACCTCTGAAGATTATAAAAGAGGATATGAACAAGGGACTTAAAATAAGATTGTGCTGAAGTAGTGGTGGGAGGGTTGTTGGGGGTTTGATGTTGGTTTTTTTGTTTTTTGGGGTTTTTTTTTGTTTGTTTGTTTCAGTAAAATTAAATCTTATTCAAATCTATTTTGGCAGGTTTTACTTTTGTACAACACAGAAGTAATGAAAAAAAAATTATTCATGTGTGTACCAACTGGTATGTTTGTTTTCTTTTAAACATAACAGAAATTTGATTCAATCCTTCTGCCTCTATAAGGAGTTTAGAAGTCCTTGGTCTGTAATTGTTTTGTGTGTTCAGAAATCTACATGTTCTATTGTTCTCTTAGAGCTATTTTAATGTTCTGGAGCTGTATGTGAGAGGTGACCAAACCTCTTGTGAAAAAATACCTTTAGCTCCTTCTCCTCCAGCTGAATTTTTCTATATGAATGAGGATCTAGCATCACACTCTCTTTGAGCTGAATCTGACATATTCTCAAAGCTGAGACCAGAACTGCTGAATACACCACCTCTACTTCTCTATATATCCAGCCTTGTTTCAGACTCCTGAACTTCTGTATGAGCAGTGACAGAGCAAGTAAAAAACCTTGAAAAAAAGATAACTTCATTAACAGCTTAAACCTGAGGCCTGAGAATAAATAAGAAAAAAAGATTGTAAAGAAAACACAGAAACAGACTGCAGTTGAAACAGAATTGTTTAACTTCATGCAGCAATATCAGCTAGGTTGGATGAGATTTCTTGTAATGGTAAAAGGAAAAAAACAGTACTGATTTACCAAGAAAAGAGAGGTTCTTTCATGAGTGTATGTATGGAAGCCCCTGCTGCTGTTTTGTTACTTTAGCTGCCCTGCAGACTCAGCACATGTCATCACGCTGCTGCTACAGGACAGAAAGCCACTGCTGTTTCCTCCTTAGCAAGTGCCAAATATCTGTGAAGGCTTAAGGGGTCCATTTTCATATATCAAATCCCATGCATGAGGTCTTGATGATGCTGGAGTTTAGATGTCAGTTCCTCCTCTGTCTTCTGGAAGCTCCAAAAATGGAGATGTCCATGCTGTTTGACTCCTTTGGTTTTACATCCACTGTATATGTTTAAACAGCATCATTTTGGCCTATGCCAGTTTACTCTTTCCCATATAATTTCCATGTAGTCTTCAGGAGAGAGCAGGGGCCAGAAATCATGGTTCAATATACAATTTAGCTACAGTCCACATGCAGCATAGGTGAAAAAAACCTGATGCATGCCATTTTAGGCCAGGGTTATAAATATTCTTACAGAGCACACTGTCTCTTGAAGCACACATTGCCCCATGAAAATCTGAATTTTGATCATAAGAGAAATACAGTCTTTGTCCCTTAGAAGACATTAAAATTGTAGGCAGAGCGAAATAAGTATAGGCAAGATGAACTATTGTTTTGCTGTTGTCTAATAAATATATTGCATTTTTTCTATCCAGTAGCCAAATATTATTATTGACTTAGAAGCTGAGCAAAATCTGTAAGCAAATACAATTTAATTAACTGCAATAGGACTCTTGTCCACCCACATTATTAATATATTTGGACCATTGAGTCATGGCCTTTAAATCTAACCTTTTAATTAATAAATTTAATTTAGCCCTGTTTATACAGTGTAATGCAATTCCTTAAAGCAGAGCAAAATTACTTGAGATATAATTTTGGACATTGGCTCACTACAGAGCAACTTTCAAAATTGTTTATGTTAGGAAAATTAACTGAAACACTAAATCCTGGGAGCTGTTAAGCTTCTCCCAGCATCCACAGTATCACTGTGAGTCTACATCAGCTATGAATGCTTATGAAGTATTCAAAACCTGACAAACTGAATTCACAGAGGGCTTGCACTGGCAATATCCCATACCAGCATCTCACTCAACCTCCTGTCTCCTTCTATCAAAACCTCATCTCATTTAAAATGTTTCTGGCTTCTTTGATTGTATGGAAAATCCATGAATTATGATGATGTGCATAAACATAATTCACAATCTGCAAATGTAATTCACAGACTTTGGGGTGTTTATTCAGGAACATATAACATTGATGTGTCAGTACCGTCTGTTTCTATTTTCCACAGATAAGGCAGGAAAAATAGGGATGTATGACAGATTACACACTTGATCATGAATAACCCCTTCGAGGGGAAAGTGTGACAGGCAGCATCTTCCACAAGAAGAAACCAAACCTAAGGAGGCTTATAGAACCATACGACTATTCAATTCCCATCAAGGAGAGTCTTGACAGTGTGGGATAGCAGACTAATGAGAGTATACTCAGTCTTACTTGAAATGCCTGCTGAAAAAATGCAATCAGAAACTTACTTCACATGTATGAACTGTATTTTGGGGGAAATATTTGAGGATAAGTACTTCCTTGAACATTTTATCATATTTTACCTCCTGACATCCCTCGAAGCCAACAGCTGTTTGATATAAACGTAAAGTACCTAGTGCGTTTTATAAAATATTTACTGCATGGCTCTACTTCCCCCTAAGTAACTTTAGCAAAAATAGTAAGTCTCCAGCACATATATTGGAAATTGGCTGTAGAATTAAAAGCATAAACTAAGACAAAACACAATAATAGCAGGTCAGATCTTGAAAGTGATTCTTCAGGGGAAGGGTCTGAATCAAAAGCAGAACAGCACCATGTTTGGTGATTTACTGATCACTAGGGCTTTGCTCCTAGATCCTAGAAAGGATCCCTGTACTAGCCTTCAGAAGATATCTCTCAGCCAAGAAATTTGCTCTGTGCCACAGAGTTCCTTTGACACTAAGTACAACTCTAGACTTGTCATATTTGTTACCTCTGCTTTTAGCACATTTTCAGCTTACAAGACAGGTGAGAGCAGACAAAAGTTTTGGCTGTGACCTTGAAGAGGTGTTCAAAATCATCCTGTTAGGACCTTGGAATTTGTAAGCACAATATTGTTGGGCACTGAAACCTATGATTAGAGTACATCTAAGCACTGGACATACCCAAAACTACTCACTATCTACAAAAAGAAAAAGCAAAAGAAAAAGTAAGATCTTAACAGTAGCAGGTAGTGGAGTCACTCCCTGCCACAAGAGTATTTGACTACTTCCAGACTGCTGTCAGGAGGTGCCTTTGCAGTATACACTGGCATACACGAAACAGCCTCTCTCAGCTAGAGAAAGCTGCTATCAGCTAAGCTTCAGCAACACTTGCCAGAGAGCTTGAGTTTCAAGCATAATCAGAAGCGAATAAAGGCTTTCTCACTGAGGCAACTTAGATTCATGGTTAAAGTTAGGTTAAAGTTAGCTCAGATGTGTCTAATTCTGCTCCTCTGTGTTTGCAGTCCAACTCACCTGTGTTCAAGGGGTCAAGATAGCATTAATTAGATAGAATTAACACACCCCCCCCCCCCAAAACAGAACAAAAAAATCAGACCCCTGATGTGAAAGATCTCATAAAGAAGAGTAATTTATTTCTTTAAACAACTTTTTTTATACTTTTTCTCCTAAAGGCAGAATGTGAATAGATATAAAGATGCAAAGGGAATTAAAAGCTTTTATTTCTTCTTGAAAAGCACAAATAAGTCTTTGGCAACCACTACCCACTCCACCGTTGCACGCATGTGAAGACTCTGCCCATAGTTCAGGCAGTGCTACACTTTTTTCCAGAAATATTTTGTTGGTCTAATATGAAGAGGCCAGCAAGCTTCAAAACTCTGCCAGATCCCATAAGCTTTTTGTAACAAGTATCACAACTCTTAACGTGTTTACAAGTATTCTAGGATGTTTGGTCTTTATTTTCTTATTGTGGATGTTTTTATATCATAGTCAGGAATGTTTCAGTGTTTGTTCAACTTGTTCACTATACACAGAGCCTAACTGGACAAAGAGGAAAAAAGACAAAATTGGCACTTGCCATCTTCACCATGCAAAGTAAACCCAGTATGCTCCACAGAGCGTGCTGAAGTGTTCTAAGGAAATACTCTATCAAAGGATTCCTTGACACAGGACTGCTCCTTTCCACAGTTTTCCGCGGGGAACTGAGAAGTTTTTGCTATATCTAGGGTATATTTCCAGTAAACACACAAAAAGAAGTAGTCTTCTGACTGTGTTTTGAAAATGAGCAAGTGACATTGAGACTTTTAAAGAATGACTGATCAGTTCTTATCAAGAAAAAAAAAAAAACGAACAAAAGACAAAACAGTAAGTCCTCTGGAGATTGTCCTGTTGCTTCTGTTCACTAGCTCCTTTTCAGATTTAATTTATTTAGGTATGATGCTACAGCCAAATTAATCTCAACTAACTATATTTAAACTCTCTCCAAAAACACTAAGCCCTATTATTCCAGACAATATTTTGTGAGCCTCTCAGTCTATCTACACCAGTCAGTTCCCTTGCTTTACTCTTTTGCGACACGTGCTCTGCAATCCTCTTGTGCTGTGCATATCCACCATAGAGACGGCAGGAGAGCCAGAGAGGTGTGAAGGGACCAAATGAAGCTGCCAGAATCATAAAGCTCAGACTTTAGTAAACAGAGCAGATTTACCCAAATGTATTAGCAGAAAGCTGTAACTGATCAAATTAAATAAAAGGAGAGGAGATAAATATTTTTAAAACATAAGTCAGTAGGGTGCTAATAAGCAGCTGGTAGAGACAACCAGTCATCTCTTAGGAGGTTGCAGAATATGCAGAATTGCTGTTTCTTCCTTTTGAAGGAAGGCAGGCCATGGTAAGGTATACATTCATCATTTTTGCTGAGTGTTAAGCTGATATTAAACATCACTTCTAAACACGTTGCCTTAAGAGCAAAACGAGCAACAGGAATAGTCTTCTCATGCCATGTGCTAGAAGGAGAAAGCAGTGCTGAAGCAACAAGTCCTGTCTTGTTCTTCTTTAACTGGGACCAAGTACCAAAGATTACCTTGTGCAAGTGCCACAGAACAAAGCATTGGCTCCCACACTGAAAGTTTCCTACTTACAGCATCTTTGGAGATATTAAAACCCTGACTGGACACAGACCTGAGCAATGTGCTCTTAGTTGACCCTGCTTTGAGCATGGGGGGCTGTACCACACAATCTTTGAAAGACCTCTTACAACTCAATGTTTTCGTCATTCTGTGAAAATACTGTTTTCTTAAAACCTCACTACCTGGTGACGTGTGGTTATGCAAAATTCAGTTTTCATGTTCAGTATAGTTCTCATACCCCTAATAACACAGAACAGTTTAAGAAAGAGATTAAAAATCATTTTCATGTGTCAAGAACCTGAAAAAAAATACAAAAGTAAAATTTTAGTAAATTTTATGATCAAAGATCACAAGGTTTCTCATGCAAGGTGTCTGAAATCCTATGGTTCACAATATTAGTACTGAGGCAAATTTCTCTGTAACTTCTATAGTTAAACACAAATCAGAAATTTTATTTAAGATTGAATAGGGGAAACAATTACATTGAAAAAGTGTGCAAAGCAGATGTAGGATATTCCAAAGCCTAAATGGAACCAGATGTTTTAAACAATGCCTGATTATATGTGATTTGTTGTCCCTTATTTTAGACTGTTCTCTGTTCTTGGACAATCTGTAAACACTAGCCTTCTTTTAACATTAACTTCTAAGAAGAAAAGGGAATAAATATACCAATTATTAGGACCCGTACAATGGGAACACTTGCTTGTTATTTAAGGATGGAAGTTCCACATCTGTTTGACAGCTGTCCGGCTCTTCTGTTTACTTGAAAAGCATGTACATTTGACAGCTATTCACAGACTGTTGCCTAAAGAAGAGTATTCTAGGGGATTTCAAACTGCATCTTTATTCTGACATGGGTCTGCAATCCTTTACAAGCAGGATACTTCAGCTTAGAAGTAGCTTATAGAACTTGTTGTAGAGCATATCCTTCTCTTACCCTGGTACCACACTAGATAAATTCATGAGTGAGAAAAATTAAGAACTGGTTATTATAAGCAGTTAATTCAAATCTTTGAGTGCCAAGGAAGCTCTTTTTCTTTGTTACCCTTGAACTGAGTAACATAGAAACTACAAACAGGATGAGAAATAGCTAATAGATGAGTGCCTATCTTTGAAAGAGCAGCATTTTATCTTCAGTGGTTAGATAGCAGGAAAGTGTTGGATACCATCTGCCAATGTCAGGTGTTCAAACACCATATGACCCCAGAAAAAGCACCTTTCAGAGTTAAGCTTCTAGGAATTACATTTTCTAGTTTTCTTTCACAAGTCTTGCAATTTAGGGGACTCTGACTTTTGGGGGTGTTTTTGACTGCAATGACCATCTTAATCATCCCTTCCCCTTTTCTTCACTCTCAGCCACTGAAGCTCGCCTACCCAAGGAACAAAAACCTTACAAAATTCTGGAAAGCTGAAGATAAGGCTGTAGTGGGATAGATTCCAGTTAACTCTACCTTCTCAAGTCCTCAGCCTCTTTTTCAGGCAGAGACAACAAAGTATGCAGTAGCCATTCAGCCCAACGCAGGCTAATATCTTTTCTGCTAACTGCCACAAATTGTGTTGAGTGTGGTAGGACTCAATAGCTGCTCTATTTACAAATATGTTAATAACAACATTATTAAATTTCTCTTATTCTTTTCTCCCTAAACTTTGTTGCTTCCCACAGTTACTCTCCCAGCAGTACTTCAGCTGCTTAAGTTTCTCCATTTTCCGTTTCCTTTCTAGAAAACCAGATGTCTTATTAAACTACGAGATGCAACACAGTCTTCTTAGCTGGTAGCATCACATACATGGCATGTAGCATGGGCTAAATGATGTTCAAGAATAGTCATCAGGGCTATCACATCTGGAAACTAAGAAGAATTGTACTATTCAGGTGTCACTTGGACAACAACAATCAAAGCCAGTGGTTATCACAGTTTCTCATTTCTTTGTGTACGAAACATTTCTCCTCTCTTCCAGGAGTCCCTACTCCTGGATCCAAAAAGACAACCTCTGGTCATACATGAGATTATGCAAACATCTCCCGCTATAGCGTTGCTTCTTTCTTTGAGAAACAGGATCTTCTAAATCAGTGTTGAGACCTGTGAGGAAGCAGGAATGAGTGGTGGTCCAGAGACTTACCTTAATACCTCTGCTTCTACTAATTTTGAGGAGAATTAATCCATCAGAATTTACATAACATTTTTCAGAGTTCACTATGCTCAAATCATGTCTTTGAAGACAGAAATACCAGATGAGCTACCTAGGTCATCAGTATACCAATGAGTCCATATACTAATGAGACCACACTATGTGGAAGATAAAGCATGTCCAGTGATCCAGGTGGTTCACCTGACATCCCACTGCTCATTCTGATGAATCAGATTAGTCTTAGGAAGTCTGTTGTATTCATTCAACTAATTTTACTTTCTGTGAATTTTGATTAAAGTAAAAAACTTGAAATAAAATACACGCATACAATACATACCACACAAGTTTGCATAATGATTTGCTTATAAAGTAAACAAAGTAATAATTTAAGCTCCCAATAGCTATTGCTCTGATGTCATCTCATTGCTTAAAACACTTAAGACAGTTGCAAAACATTTCTTGTAACATTAATTCAGTTGATAATAAATAATTATAATCCTTTCCGAATTACAGTGCTAGAAAGTTAAAGACAAAGTTAAAGTTAGCTTCTTCATTCATGTCTAGAGACATAATGAATAAAGGCTTTTAAGAGTTAATAAAGAAATCAGAGAAGGAAGCTGTAGTTCTGCAAGCTATTTCACCATTTCCCTTCCCCTCCCTTCATCTGGATTGGATTGTGTTAGTGTATGAGTCAGCTAATTATGAAAGATTTCTCTGAAATTAATTAGATGAACCCACTATCTTTCACAGAAACAGATCTTATGACCTGGCAGAGTTCCCATCACGATCCAAACAAAGCCCACCCAGATGTGACCACTTCCTTTACTGTAACTCAAAGAACAGAGCAAAACATCAGTATGAACTTCCTCAGCTAAGCATCTTTCCAGTGTTCCTGATGAATAGGAAAGTAACCTTTCCAGTTTACCATTTTCTACTCTGATGAATCAATTCATATGTGGCACTAGATGCAGAGATAAACTAGTTTAATGTTATTGAGATCAGAGTTATGGTTTTGCATTAAAATATGCCTGTTTATTATTGTCTTCAAAACATGACCAAGACCTATGTACAAAGCAGACATTTTAAAGTGGCGTGTCTGATGAAATTAAGGATTTTAAGATTGTCTGAAGGCACTATAATCTCAAACCTGCTTTCCAGCTTTAGTATTTTTGAAACTAAATGTATCCAGTGCACTTCACTACCTGGTGAAATGATTGAGCACTTCTGTTACCGGTCTGATCTCAGATTCTTTCATGTTAGTCTCTAGATTATGCTGACTTCAATCAACATTGAAGTGAAATTGTGTTATAGTTCACTGCTTTGAAAGAACGACTGGAAAGATATGAAGCTTTAGTTGGTTTTTCCTATGTGAGTCAAGCCAGTAGCCTAAGAAATTATCTTCACAATCAATGAGCTATGCTATAGCTCAATCAGTTTTGCAAATCTAACTCCCTGAAGGTAGGAAGAGACTGAGGCAATATAAATTGTAACCCTGCACCCTAAATGAACATGTAATTCAGTTAGCAAGTCAGATGTGTCGGTAGAACCGGCCAGTTATCTATTTAGGTAAGTGATATCACTCGCACCTGTTTATCGTCAGGTAAAAGAGCTGGAGAAAGGAGAAAAGTCAGAAGTAGAGGCAGAAACAAGCTCCAAGCATCAACAGCCAAGTCAAAACACCTTTTCACTAACCACTCCAAAGCTACTGGAGCAAAAGATAGACCTCTCTATTGTATATAGCTAATTATCCTGAATTAAATATATAGTTTAATGTATTATTAGTGGACCTCTGGTCTACTAAAATTCAAAGTAGACAAGGCTAAGTTGGTCACATGGGTCTCTGGAAATCTTACTTGGAAGTTATTTTTTCATTTCTTCCATTTAGAGGAAATAAGTGGTTTTAATGCACTGTTTTTTCAGTGCAAACCAACAGTATGAGAATACCAAATCAATTAAATCTCTTTTAGTAATTTAGATTACAAATTGACTGTCAAATCCGGAAGGATTAGCTTTACTTAGTACTAAAAGTTCTATTCTTTCTTATGCTAATCAACAAATACTATAAAGGAAGGCAAAATTTGACTTATAAGACTCAAAAAATAAGAGCTATTTACAAATATTCTGTCTACCCTTACTAGTCTGTAAACATATTCACCCATATTAATATTGTTAATCAGGATTGTTTTTTGAAATATGACCATTTAATAGTTTGCCTTATCTTTTCAACTTTTTCTCACCTAGCGACTTAGTCTACTCTATTTAAATTTTCCAGAAGATTTCACCCATATTTATTCAGCTCTTTAGTTACATTTGACCTAATGTGTGTATATATATATATATATTCTTTCTGTTCTTTCAAGTGATACCCCATGAGATTTACTGATGTGATAAAAGCCTATTTCCTTGACTTGAAGCTGTCCAGGAGAACAATGCACTTGGATTGTTAGGTCATGATTTCTAATGAAGACATGGAAAAATATCCATCTCTATTTATATCATTAATATTCTGCAACTAATTCTAAACTAATACCTGTTAGTGCTCTCCAAAGGGTAGTTAGAATCAGGCAGTCTTTTCTGATTAGATGTTTACTTTTCAATATGTGCAATGAATTTATTGCTGCAAATTTTTAAAAAAATATCCTATTTATCCTTTATGTCTGTATTATAATTAGTTTCTGTGATGGAACATTCTCTGGTAAACCAAACCAGAGACGGAGTTGGAACTGAAACCATTTCAATCTGATTACATCTCTCACTTTTATTATTGTGTCGTGAGCCTTGTAAAGAATTTATTGCTTTTCATTTTAATTCATTATTAAAATGTTCTTATTCAACCTAAAATGACTTTCTGTCAATAATTATGAGAGAAAAAAGTTTTTAAAAGTTGATTTTGGATATAATCTAATATTTGAAGTGAGTAGTCCCACTTCAGGATCTTTCTGCATCAAAATTCAGTTTCCCAGTGGGCCCCTGGAAGATGTATTGGTTGTTCCTAGCTCATGCCACACAGCCTAGGGGTTACTGCACTTTCTGAGCAATGGGATATATAATTTTCAAACCCTCTCTGATTCAGAGGATTTGAATGAGGCCTCTTGGAGACCAGTCTCCAGGACACTGCAAACCACAAGCATTCTAGAAGACAAGGATGCGTACAAGAACCATCTTCTGTTTGCCAGTTTTGTCAGCAGTAACGAACCCACTTTATTAGCCAAGTATCAAGAATTTAAACAAACAGAAGAAAAATATTTTGGGAACGCTGAAACTTCAGGGTGGTTGGTTGGGCAAATTTACTACCCAAGACTAACTGAAGCACATGAATACTTTCAGTGAAGTAAAACTGCATTTTTCTATAAATAGCTCTCACAAAAATCCTGCTGATCCTGACAAACATCTCTGTGACCCTGCACCATGCCATCCATCCAGATAAACACCATTCTGCATTTCAGTATCTCTTTTACCTGAATTATCTGTTTTTTGTACAGAATGGAGATGGTACAAATAGTGCATGAAGCATGAACATATTTAGAAAAAGAAAGGTTTCCCTTTCTAAATAATATTATAGAAATTAAGCTACCCTGTACTAACAATAAAAAAACAAAGACCTTTTAGTATTTTAGCAATGGTTTAATTTCTGTTTAATCTGGTTCCTATTAGTTCAACACAGCATTTCTTCCTCTTATATGATCTGTTCATGTCAACTCCTTTTTCTTGTTTAAGAAGAACCTTCCCAAATCCTCTGTAATTCTGCTATTTAAACAATATTGTGGAGTGTTTTTTGTCCTAAAAAAAATCCTCTTGCACAGCTCTAGCAGTTTTTAAAATTAAAATTAGTCAAAAGCTAACTGCTTTGGCTAAATCACACTGTCAAAAAATCACCACCAAGACAATAATGATTTTAATCTAGTCACATTTATGCTTCTATCCAACTTTATCCCAGTTTCCTGCTACAATTTCATTATCAAGGCACACAGACCTGGACACTGTCTTGCAAAGCAGACTCCAAGGTACAACACATTGAAAACTCTATATGCATGTAGCTAGGTGTCTAGTCTGAACAACTGCCTGCCAGCACAGGCCCTGTTCTTGCTCTTCTTGCCAGAGAGTCAGAGCTTCCAGCATTTTTCAGCTTCCAGAAGAGACATTAGCTATCTTCAAGACAAGGGGAGGATTAATAAATTTGGTTCTCTGGGCCTTCCCTCCAGCTGTGTCCCAGATGAGACATCTCTCTTATTCTCCTGAAACAGGAGGAAGACCTGCTGGAGGAAGAAGAGATGAATGTAGGCAGCTATGAGGTGCATGCAAACGCCAAATACAAGGTGAATGAGAAGGTGGATAGGGAAGCAGCAGAAGAAAGATTCACAGAAAAGAGAGCGAATGCACACCCCTATCCTTCTTCTCAGGGATCTCTGAAATCACCTAGTATAATCCCAGTCTCTAATAGTTTATAGTTTATCTCCAATCCCTTATAGCCCCTTCTCCCTGTATCTCAAAAAAAACCCACCATGTCACTAGCACAGGATTGATTTTTGCCTGGTGTGAAGTTCTGAGCTAGCTCTGAGCTTTAAAAAGAGAGCATATCAGTTGACCTTGTCTTGGTACAAGTAATGCTGGCCACAGCTATTCCAGGACCTAGAGCTCTCATTTGTAAAGGAGAATCATCCAGTCTTCAGAAATCACCACAATGGCATGGGTCCCCAACAAATGTGACACCAGGAATCTATTCTAAAGAGAAAAAAATGGTACCAGAAAAAACTCCAATACTTCTATTTGCAGTCTAGTTCACTCCCACCAATTATGTCTTATCTGTAGAAGAACACTTGTAGACCTCATTTCGTAACATGACTCTGGATATTAGTAACGATTTGAGATGAGAGAGTATTGAGTTTCTGCAGACTCAGGCAGGTAACATCTACTTACACTAGGCTTGTTTGTTCTAACCAAACCATAATGATTAGAAATTTGCATTTTCTTAAGTGCAAAATAGGGTTCTGATACAATTCAGGTACAGAGCTCTAAACATGTAGCTAATATTTACACATTAATCCAAAATTGATTCTGTGCTTGTTTCTGGAAATCAATGCTGCCACCTTTTTTTCCTCAAGTTTACAAGATATGAAAGAAAGTTATGGCTCCAGCTACTTTTTGGCACAAGAACACTTAACTATGCACCTAACACTTGTTAGTACTCGTCATTTCTTGTCCAGTCTCTCATGGAAGAGACACTAAAAAAAAACCCACCACACTACTACGCTTTTGGTGATTTTAGCTTGGTGTCATGGCCACCTTCGAAACAAATAGTTGCGCCAGCCAAAAGCATGTATATCAATATTAATATATTGAGGTTTGCCATAATGAAACATACACCAGCAATATATTAATCTGTGGCCTCCAGGCTCCCTTCTTGCAAACAGTAAATGTTTGTGCTGTGAAATAGAGATCAAATTTGGGCATGTGCATAAACGTGGGCTAAACCTCATTTTTAGAGCCGAAATTTAAAATTTCAATCCTCAGATTTACCATTTAGTTGACATCCAATCCAGAAAGAATCTAAATTACCTGGGCATCTATTCACAGGCCACAAACACACCCTTATGTAAATGTAAGGGTTTGGGCAGTGATATCAAATCCTGAGGTCACCAAACTACTTAACGTATAATAATACACTGATCTATGTTACTAGCAAATACCAATTTGTTAGTGGGAAAAGGATAGGTTTAATCCATATCTTACTCAAAAACACAGTAGTTCCAGGGATCATCTATGTGGGAAAGACACAGATTCAGATTCTCCTTTTCTAAGCAGAACAGACATTTGAACTTAGTTCTCCCCAGAGACAGGAAAGATGAGCTAATCTTGAGGACATCAAGTGTTCAGATATGGTCAGCCTCTCCCAGTCACGTTGTTCTGTTTTACACAGAGCTCATAGGTATCTATAGAAGAAAGAATGACTCCATAGCCTGGTGATTAGGGCTTACAGCTACTGTTATCTGGAAGATCTGGAAGACAGCATGAAGTAAAGAGATTTTGCCTTGTACTATTATCTACAACACATGGACATAAACGTGTGAGTCTAGTGGAGGACCACTAAGTTGGTCAAGAGTTGAAGCACAGAAAATATGAGGAGCAGAGAGAACTGGGTTTATTCAGCCTTCAGAAGGGAAGGCTAAGGGGAGACCATATCACTGTCTATAAATGCCTGATAAGTAGATATGAAGACAGAGCCAGATTCTTCTTCTTGGAGGTGCACAGTGATACAAGAGATCACAGACTCAGGTTGGAGCGTGGAAAATTCCAACTAGATGGAAGGATTTAGTTTTTATTTAAACTACAGGGGTGGGTCAAATACTGCAACACAGCCCAGAGATGCTGTTGAATGTCCATCCCTGGAGGTGTTCAGTACAGAAATGGACACAGTCCTGATCTCATCAGACCTACTTTGAGCAAGCAGCTGGGCTGGCTGACCTCCAGAGATCCCTACCAACCTAACATTCTACAGTTCAGATCACAGACCAACAGAAATGGGGTAGAGCTGGAATATTTTCCCATAGGCAGGCTCTTTCTTCACCTTGAACTCCCTTTCCTCCCCTCTTAAGACCAAGCAGAGTGCTTTAACCTCTTTCTCTAGGCTGACACCTTTCACTGCACCCCAGGTCTATAGGCCCTTCCAGCTTTATGGGGTTTGTCCTTGTCACAGGACTTTCAAAACTTAAAGCTCAGAAGTTTCAATTCTCATCTACAGCTGTAGTGGTAGACATTTATATCAAATGTTTGAGGTTCCTGAGGGAACTTCTAGGCCTTACTGTCCCAACCAGCAGCCCCTGAGGCCTCCTCCATGGACCCAGGACCCCACCTCAGCCCCCCTGGAGCCATCAGTCCCTGCCCCAGCAACACCACAGGGGGCTGGTCTCCAGCTCCTTACAGCTTGCTCTTGGGCCCCACCAAGCTGGGCCCACCCACAGGCTGATGTCCCATCCTGGTCTCAGCCTGGCTCTGTCCCCAGGGAGGTGGCTGATGCCCAGGGCTGGGTCTGCCCCCCAGCTACCCATCTCCCTGGCTGGGTGGTGGGACGGGCCCAGGCTGCCAGGCCCTGGCTTGCCACTCTGGGGGGTGGTTCCTGCAGTGCCCAGGGAGCCGCTGGCCCCTGCAGTGTCCTGACAAATTGCGAACAACTGTGCCCAGAAGCAAATTAACAGATAAGAAAAATGAAGACAAATATTACAAAGCCTATTTAATATAGAAACCATGAACATATGTATACATAAAACCTAAGTGTATCAGCTCCGTGTTTTGACTGCCACTGCAGAACAAGTTCGAACTGAAATGCATGTCTCAATATTATTACTATTTTATATATTAATGTTACTTGATGATTTTAATATTATTCCATTGAAGTAGCTCTGACTGATTTTCTCCCTTGTTGACCATGATAAGATCCAGAACGTTCCCTCTTATAACCACCAGCAAGTATCACAGGACGTAAATTACAGAACTTGCTCCTCTAAAATTTTACTCCCTTACAATTGCTCTCTGAAAAGAATTTGCTCCCTGTGGAGACTCATTGAGGCAGAACTGATTGGAGACTCATTTCTTGATCGGATTTCACAAAAAGATAAAATTGACAAGATTACTTATAACTGTTTAAAGAGGAAGAATAGAGAAAGTTTAAATTCTGAAAAAAAAATAGCTAAGAGAAAGTTAGAGAGCAAGGTACACTAGGTTGTTGGTAATGCCTAGTGGATTATTAACAGTCATCATAACATTTTTCCACAGTTTATAATATCCTGGACATTTTTTCTACTACACTCAGTTGTACTTCAACAAGACATTCTTCACTTTGCATCTTCACCTGTCTCTTGTCCTATTAAAAGCAAATGACATCAAGCCTGAAGCTTAGACAGACATTTGCAAAGTCAGACACAAAGATTAGATTTGTTCCCATCAAACTAAGAATTACTGTAAAGCTCAGCTTCAACAGAGAGTAAAGGGCAAACATCTTTGACCAGCCTTCCCGAAGATAAAGCATTACGTATGTTACAATGTTCCAAAACAAAACTACCATAATAAACCTTGTCCCCAGAGGATGACAGAAAAAACAGGCCATGTATAACAGACTTTTCTTAGTTCAATTAAAGCACAATAGGTTGATGACTAATGAACCAAAGAGAACTCCTGAAGAGTCAAGGAGAAGTGACACTGTTGCCTGTGTTCACAGTCTGAGGCTTCAGTGTGACTCCCCAGCTGCTGTCTTCTTCTTTCCTCACTGTTGACCTTCAATTCTCACAGCAGAGATACTGGAATCCAAAACCCTGGTTTCAACATACTACAGCACCTTGATTAACTCCCATTTCACACACCAGGCAAGATATAATTCTTGTGGAAAGCATATTCTGTCATTAAAGAAGTTCAGAGAAAGAAGCCTAGCAGCCTGAGCTTCCCACTAACAGTATTTCTAAATTCTCATTTTGCTTTGCAGCCTTCAACTTTTACATGTACATATGTCCATGCATTTCATTGTAACAGAAATTACAGATTTTTTCGTATGCAACAATAGTATTTTCCAACATGCATCTTAAATGAAGCTGAATGAATGGTTCAGCCCAAACCACTGTCACCTAAGACAAACTATTACTTCATTGAGTAGTATTCAAGATGTGAACAACCAGACAGAATTCCAGAAAGAAATAATAGACTAGCATAACCATCTGTCAGTCAAATAAATCTTCTCTTACATTACTTCTAGCTAATCCACGCAGTCCAATCTTGGATGATGCAACTCTTCTGTGAAAAAATTCAAATAGAAACAAATTGACACTGGATGGGGGAAGTTAAAAATAAATAGTTGTCCTTATTTCACTCAAGCAAAATAAGGGTTCAGGGCAGGAATCAGTGGAGAGCTTTCTGTCAGCTGTCAAAATAAAGCCAGGCTAGAACACAGATCAGGAATGGAAAAAGTTTCTGTCAACATAGTTAATTTTTGACAATATGAAGGCAAGGAGTGCAGTACCCCTAAAATAAAGACTTCCTACCAACTCTAACTATAATGCTAATCATTTGTATTATGTACAAACATCACTACAAGCAACCCGACAACATTATCTCACGATTATGCACATATAAGCTAACAATTTTCCCTTTGTCATGATCATAAAAAGTCAGTTCTGGATGGGAAATGAGACAAAGGAGACTTGACCTCAAAGAGGAAAATTGACTAAATTTAAATATTTTTCCTTATTCACAATGGAAAAAGCATGAACTGGCAGGGAAAGTATTTCATTCTCAGAGCCCATTTGAAGGTCAGGAAAGCAGAAGCACTAACTACCAAGAAATAAATCACTGAGACTCATCAGAATTTCTCTCAAGCCATGTCTTTTGGGAAGACTAGAGGAAAAAAAAAGGCTTGAGCTAAATAATATCCAAGACATCCATAAATGTCAAAGAAATCAGACAAGTTAAACTGATTAGACATAACATATCACAGCGAATTAAAACACCATCATTCAAGCTGATCAAGGAAGTGAGCACAGGACAGTTAGCGTTATCTTTGACAAATTAATTAATGTTAGAACAATCCAAATCAATGAACCATAATCCCTCAACTCTGATTAAATTTGAGTGATTTCAGCTTTCAATGTTGAGCACCTTCTCTGTAATTACATGAGCACGTAGTTAGTCTCTCTGAAGAGCCTACAAAGAACTAATTGCCATAATAAAAATATGAAAAGATTCCCCTTATTACCCATTTGATACAATGAGATTCTGGTTTTCCTAATTCAGTGAGATGCCAGCAGTTTCTGTAAAAATTTCTTTAGATCAAAAAAGAAGCTGCATTTGAGGTCTTCACAAATATTTTTAATTTCTTCATCCATGCCTAAGTGTTGATGTAAAAATCATTTCTCATCTACAAAATAGACACATAAAGAAATAAAGTGTCATTTGTGTGTAATGAGATTTTACCCCAGCTTTATGGCCAGGTCCCAAGTAAGCTAATAAATTCTGTTAATCTATATTTACTGTGCAGTTTTCAGAAGATAGTTTTATTCTTTGTCAACATGGCTGAATAACAGTTGTTTAGCTGAATTGATTATCTTAACACCACAAGAATCCCCAAGCACCAAAGATCACTGACTCAGATGGACAAACATGGATACTTCTTCAGACAAATCAGTTTTCAAAACTCATTTCCAAAAGACAGACAGGTAAGCAAGCTAATTGTCAGAAAGGGTTGATTTGCAATGGGGAAAAGGGGACTAGAAGCTAGAGGAGAAAGAATCCAGCCATTTCAAACAGTGCAGAAAGCATGTCATATTACAGTGCTAAAATCAACATAGCTGCTTTGGCAAGATCAAGAAGGAACCTAAGATGGCCTAGGTAGATTACTTTATCAAAACTGTTACAATGCTGTGACAGGTATTACAGCTTATTTTAAACTCTTTTTTGGAATGCATAGACATATGCTAGGAAAGAACTTATTCAGAGAAGAGTGAGTGCAGACAACCACTGCCAGTGATGGGTTGAATCTGAACGTTCTTACTCACACCAGCTGCATTTCCCTCCTGGTTAGTATCACTAGAGCAGGGCAGCACTAACAGACTGTATGTACTACTGCTAAGAAGTTAACCACTTCAGACGGTTTACATTTCTAAGGCTGGCTGCTTGGCTGTGCCCTGCAGACTATACAAGCCTGAAGAAATAGGACCAGCAATCGCAGGTTTTAAAAAACCCCCTATAGATTACAAATTACATTCAGAAACTGTGAGCCATAATAAAACATTCTTGCCCAGAAATTAATTGGAGTAAGACTGTTGTGCATTTTACTACCATCTCAGCTGTGGTAGAATAAGACAGGTCTGATCTACTGACTTAAAAATGTAAGTCAGCTGAAAGCTTTGTAACAGTGTAGGTAGGTCTCAATACGAGAGTTTAATTTGTTCTTGCCACAGGAGCAAGAGTGGGGCAGGGGAAAAAAGGGTAAATAGAGTGAATAAAGCCAGCACAGAGCACCCTTAGAAATGTACAGTGCTTCCTGAAGACAACCATGGAGCCATTGAATGCCACCTGACGTAGCTTTGCACAGAGATGTATCAGAACAAGCATCCCCCCATCAAACCTCCCATCTCCTGCTGAGGTGAATGTCCAGATTGGCCAAGGTGAGGAAAAGGTTCCATGGCTTGATAGGGCATGAGGTAGGGAGGGTTTAAATTAAAAGGTGTGAAGAGAAAAAACTTAGCAAGAAATTCAATACAAATTTCTGCAACCTGGCACATTTGTTGTGCCTGTGTTATGTGTCATGATTGAGAGGATTTATTTTACATAACATCTGTTAGTGGTGTTAGCTTTCAAAAGTGATTTTTTATTAGACTTATGCATAAATAGAGGATATATTCAGGCACTTTATCATTCATTAGCAATGTTTCAGAATTCCAGTGACAGACTGAACAGTTCAGTAATCACAGAACTACAACTGTTTTGATACATGCACGTGATCACAAGTAGTGGTAAGAATACAGCAGCCCTGAAACTTTCAGTGTAGGGAGCGTAGATTATTTTTGAAGGAAATGTTGACATAAACTACTGTTAATAATTTCTCCTGCACCATAAGTTCTACCTCATCTCCATGTAAGAATGATAGGCACTTTTTCAAACGTTAAGCAAATCCAGATTCTAATCTATTTGCACATCTATTCTAACGATATTCCTTTTAAGCAAATTAAATAGTATGGCACATACTTAACAAAATGACCGTTTCTTTACAAGAAAAGGGCTGCTCTCATGTATTTTATGAATACTTATCACTGCAAGTTACTCTTCAAACCAACATGCACAGCCTCAGGAACTCAGGGTACATCTATATTACAAAGAAGAAAGTTGCTTTATACTTTTTTCTTTTCTGGCTTGGTGATTGTGGTTGATATTTTCCCTGGACTAAAACCAGAGAAGATAAGAAAATGTGAGGTTAAATATCAACTAGCAGCTCAAGTTCAAGCTATTAGAGGACATTTAGGTGAAGCTGAACTTCACTGTTACTTGCTGTATGTAAGTTTTGGACAGCCTGAGCTAAGATCTCCTCCCTGCACTTCTTAGCTCAGATAGACCCAAATACATCAACACCCCCATTCCTGAACTCAGCAGCTAGTTCCTGGGGCCTTTTAGATAGCAGAGCTGCCCAGATCTGGAACCCTACTGTGCAACTGCATTTTGCCCTGCTGTTTCAAGAAGTTCTCCACCTCACAGATAGCCAGAACTTCCAGCCTAACCAGAGCTCTGTTGGCATAAGCACTTTCTAACAATAACGTACTACAGCCTCATCTAGTCTTTTAATTCAGGACCTCAGAGAGAGGACAATCAGAAAAATGTCTTCACCTTCCTCCCCGCTGCAGCTTATTATGGTAAATATAGATTTTCAACACTCTACATAAAACCAGAAAAGACAGACTGTCTTAGGGCTGGTGCCAGAACAGTATGCTGTTCATAAAAGTTCTCTATGTAGAAAAGGTACTGTCTTCAGTCAAGACAATGGAGAAATCTTAATGATAAACTCCATTGCATTTTTGAAATCTTAGGGCAGAAGGCTTAGCATTTACATGCAAAAGTCTCCAAAATATAAAACTTACTCTGTCCAGATGGAATCAAGAACTGCTACTTTGCTCAGCAGTTGGTACAAACCACAAAATGCAGTGTACAGTATTGGTGATGAAACACTCATTACATTACATTTAAAAATAAATGTTATTTCAAAAAAACCACATCTGTGAAATCCACACAGCAAGAAGAATGAATAGATTGTCCAAACCGAGGGAAAAAGTAAAAACTAATGATCAACTTAAGACTTTCTCATAATTTCACTGAAAAAAAAAAAAGTACTTTTGAACTCAAATTTCTAATGTTTAATTGAACTCATGGGCAATGGGAATGCTTGCATTTTTTTTTTAATTTACTCCTCTGACTGCTTTCCTTTTTTTTTTTTTTTTATTTTTTAAACAGGACCAGGAAAAGTCATAAGAGCAACTTTTAAATCATGTAAATATTTATTTAAAACTTTATGTGTATTTTATTTTTAAATAAACCTGCATTTATACCTATCCTATTCCCATTTTTTATACCTTAGGCACAGAACAATCTTAATTTTACATCAATCTTATTAAAACTTCAGCGCCCAATAAGGCAAAAATAAAGTTTAGAGTTTGTTTGGAAATAAGAAATTCAGAGATATCTAAAGCCTTTCTCAATACAATGCCAGTTATGACTAACCACAAAAAAAAAAAACACAAACCAAAAACAACCCACAGAAGGCAAATATACTTCTGCAACAAATACTGTTAGTATTGGTATGCACATTAAAGCTTTCTCAGACTTCTTACTGACCCATCACTCTACAATTAGATCAAGTCAAAATGTAAGCCTTGATTCCTCTTGATAGTCTCACCTTTTCAAGTGGCTGCAAGATTCTACTTTGTCATGATTCCCCAATAAGAACAAAGTATTTTTTAAAACTTGGAGGAGAGGGGGAATACACTTTATTTCTCCTTTTGTGACTTCAAAAAACCCCTAAAACATCTTTATCTTTTTATTTTTTGTAAGGTGAAAATAATAATGCAGAACCAGTTAACATAGTATGATAAATAAGAGTCAATACGCAAGGTACACTAGCATCCCTTACAAAAAGGATTGGTGAAAAAGAACATACCTTTCTACTTGAAGAACAAGCATGTACACTTTTAACTAGCAAAGGCTGGATCTTTACTGTTTTATTATTTCAATATGTGCTGGAGATGCCAAGTTTGCAGAGGTTGCAATGGTATTCGATTGACTTTAATCAGCCTAAGATTTTGCCCTCTGAAAAATTCCACTGACATGAATGAAACTAAGCAGTAAGAATAAAAGGGCAAAACCTGTTGAAGAATGGTTTTATTGATATACACATTTGCCAGTCTCCATAAGATTTGGGTCTACACCCTCCTCAGTTTTATCCCAGCAGCTCTTACTCTGTAGGACTAAGTGGAAAATATTAAAATTATGAGATGAGTGAGCTATCCTCAAACTGTAGAACAAAAGCGCAGATCCCAGTATCTGCAATGATTGTGGTACCATCTAGCGGAATAACAATAGTTATACAAACAGTAACTGCAGTCTATAGGTCAAAGGGTAGAAGGAGAGTTTGAATCTATAACTGTGCTATTTGTATCCATCCAGCAAAGGAAAGTTTACAGCACAAGAATATTTTGGAAACTCCATGGGATTTCTGTCTGCAGTCATGTTACAGCACTAAATTGGTGGCATCTGAGAAAAGGATGGTTTCCATACCGAAATGATGTTAAGTACCAATACAGTTTCAAGGAAGAGAGGAGGGGAAAAAATCATTCCCACTACCATCCAAAAGATTTGTTTAAACATGCTGCTGAAGACAGCAAGCAGCTGATGAATGACAGTCAATGTATTAGGAAATTATAAACTCTTTTCCTTTATTTTCCTTAGTTTTTGGCCCCCAGCTTGAGATATTCTGACACAAAAGTTCAAATGGATCAGCACTTCAGTTTTTTCAGCTTCTGCTAAAGAAATATCAGGCCCAGAGTTTACTTGATTTTTAGCAGAGCAGTGCGAGCTCTCTGTAGTAGCATACCCACAGCAAGTGGGGCTCAACAGCCTGCCCTGAGGGTGTAAAAGGTCAAAATGTGGCTCCCTGCCCTTTGCTGGGGAGCATCATTTGAATCTATGGGATATGGTATATACAATCAGTTCTGTCGTAGCAGCAATGATGTACTAATTTGTAATTCATTTTCATGTGTGCTGTTCGCTGTTGCTCTTTTTGCAGTTACCTAGTGATACCCGTAGAGGGTACTCACAGATAACCCAGAAGTTAATGCCAAGATGGAATGCTGCTTCTTGGCTACCTGTAGTAGCCGCAGTAACTTTACTGCATTTAACAGTTGGTAAGTAAGTTTGTTTTGAGGCAGATCAAACAGACATAGCAGCACTAGTCAGGAGTTTTAATTCCAGATTTACAATAGTCTCCCCTAATCCAAAAATATTTATATTGAAAATGTTGCTGGTGTAAGTTGCCTACACAGAACTGAATGGACGGAGACTTGCTCATGCTCCTTGTATCCCCTCCAAATCCTTGCATCCATTTCTCCAAATGAGCCAAGTACTGAATCTTTCAAATTCAGGTCCTGAACCACAATCCATCTCAGAGTATTAAACAGACACCCCTTAGAAATGAAACTTCACAGACTGCTGTGCCAAGCCCAAGACCTGTGTTTAACCTCTGACATTCCCCAGAATCTCCTCAGTACAACATTTTTTTTTTAATCTCCAGACCTCCTAGTAACCTTTACAGCATAACCAGGTGGGGACATGTGTTTCAGAGGCTCTGCCAGGTACTTTTTGAGCACACATCCTTGTATTTATTTATTTTGATGTAATTCTGTGAAGAGCAACAAAACCTCCTTATTGTCAGCCCTTTGGCTCTGTCATCCAGGATACCAGAATCTCTTCTCTATTTTTTTTTTTTTTTTTTTTCAGTCTGTAGGTTCTGTTTCTCTCTTTCTGCAATGAAAGCTTTCTATAGTTTGCTACAAACAGCTTCCAAAGCAATTTCTGCTACTCTGAAGTAAATTTATGGAGGGCATATGAAAGAGTAAGTTCTTTTAGGTCACTCTGTCCAGAATAGACAGCCGTTTGGTCAGAGTTGTTCCCTATTTCTTCTAGGAAACTATGAAATTGTATGTGACAGTCCCCATCAAATGAAAAAAAAAAAATGCTGACTTAATTCACAGTAAGTATTAAAAAGTTCATAGTTGCAGACCTGAACCTCACTACATAGACAAATTTGTTCACATTGACTACTATTATACATAGCTTAAACAGTGTCACTGCCCTGTCCATTCCCATTGAATCTACTGAAACAAAGCTTCCAAACTGCCTACAGCTTTACAGGCATGGAGAAAGAGTGGATCAAACACACTTGCCAGTTCATGCCACCACACTGCCTTTCCTCAGGCATGCCCTCTGTATGGCACAGCTGGGACTTCAGCATCCGGGTGACATATCCCACCAGAAAGAGCACTCATTCCAGAGAGGAAACCCTTATCTGTATACCAGCTTGAGTATACTTTCAGTCTGAAAATGTGCTAGCTCCAGTACAAAAAGCACTACAAGTCACTAACTGCTAAGAAAACTTTGCTGTATGTTGCCTTACCACTTCACGCTTTCTCTGGTGGCTGCTGTTGGTGATTAATACATGCTGGTAGGTAAACCAATTATTATATGGGGTGGTCATTGCAAAGAAGACAACAGAATTACCTGCTTTCCTCATCAGACAAGTAGCTAGTTACCACTTGGACATCCTTTTCACCTTATGAGAGCAATATTAGTTTCTATAAAGTATGATGATATACAGGAGATAAGTGTTGGTTAGGGTGTCTCTCCATTTAACAGGACCCAGGGCTGAGACAGGGGACACAACACACGGGTACACAGCAGACAGCGAGTAAAAGCAGTCTATTAACTTTGTACAAGTGCATAGCTAAATTTTGCCATCTTTAGTTTTCTTACAGACCCTTTGAAGGACTTTATATGGGCTGCAAACATTTAGTAATAATAGTAACATATTAATAAAAGCTAATGCCTCTCTGCACATTTTATGCAGCACTATATACTGATTTATTTATCCAACTAAAGAAAACCACCAAAACTTGTCTAGATCTTGTTTTCTCATCTTCCAACCCCCTTTTTTACTTTCCTTTTGCTGCAAATAAACTAATGTCAAAATGAAATAGAAACAAGATAATTACATAATTGTTCAAAAGAAATAAAACTCCTCGAATTAGTAACATCCTACCTTCAGCACAGCATAATCTGATTGTTTTTCAGACATCAACAACATTGACCACAAACTTTTCCATCCTAAAAAATCAGGGTCTCAATCTGTATATAAATTGTGCTCTTGAATTGAAACACCTGGGAAAGCAGCAAGCTTAGTGGAACCTTTACATTTTTACTACAGGAAAAAAAAATCCCTATCTGCAGCACATGGAATCTGTAAATTAATAATTCCACAGGTGTCACAGTGGGCCAGACTTGTAAGAATATTTAGTGACTGTGAGAGAAGCACTTTTTAAATTCATAGCCACTATTGTAATTGCCTAAAGGTATACACAGAGAGATGTACCAGAATTATCAAAAACCTTCAGATATCTGAGCATCCCCCTACACCACTCTCCCAGGCAGTTTGAAGGCTGCAAAAGCGAGGTAGTAAGTAGACAGGTAGAATAACTCAGCCTCCCCCAGCAAGCAACTGGGAAAGAGAGTCACAGAGAAACTCTGGCCTTCAAGCATTCCTGTTTGGGCTGTAAAGGACTGATGGGTGTAGCAAGCATGACCTCCCCCACCTGCTGCTTCAGATAGGGCTGGAGGAAAAAGAAGTGCAGTGCTGGTCACTGTGTGGTGCTTGCTGGTTTGAAGGCATCACAGAAGGAAGTACAGAGATCAACGTGGACATAGAGACTACAGCTACACCATGCAGGGAAACTTGTCTGCTAAAGCTACAGGATTATGCACTATCAGTTGTTATAGGGTTTCTAGTCCTAAGGGCTACTCTCCGTAGTCATATCTGTGGTCAGCACCTCTCCACTGCAAAGGACAAGGAGTGATGCCTAAACTCTCAGCCTGAGCACAAGCAGCCAGACGGTTTAGGCTTACCCCATTGTTAGCAAAATGGAGACAGAGCTGAAATGTCCCATTTGGTGATGAGTGCCTCCTGCTGAGAAACTGGATATTCCCTGATGTAGTGGTTTGAAGTGCTTACTAAATGTGCAGAGGAGACAGCTGGAGCTTATAGACAGGAGGGTAATGTGTGTGTGCCAACAGGTCCTTGTCTTTAAAGATCAGCTGCCAGTAGATAAGGTCAGCAAGCCACACTCTTGACTGAAAATAAAACAGTTGAACAAAGAAAGCTACTCTTGTAATTTCAGCACTGATTTCTAGTGGAATAGTCAAATACTTAGATTTTATAACCAGATTACTTGACTTTTGAAACTCTCAGGAGATGCCATATTGTGCAGCTGGCTCTGACCAGGTAAGTGTATTATGGAGCTCTAGGTAGACACCTCAAGAAACTCCTGTATCCACACAGGACATTGTAGCCCGACTCCAACTTGCACATATTTTGCAGCTCCTTTGTTGTTTAAGCACCTTAGTTAACAGAATGAGGCCAGGTAATAAAGAAACTCATAACTGTTTTCAAGCCTAGACTCCTTTAAAATTAAAGCAAATCCACTGTTCCTTAAAGTTGAAGGTTCTTTCAAGTCAGCCACAAAGACAACACTGAGGATGTTTTTGCAATCCTAACAAAAGGCTGGGGATTCAGAGCTCAGTCTGACCAAGTCCTCAGTGATGCTGTTGCTTTTCAGGACAGAACCAGCATCTGTTAAAATCAAATTCTGGCTTTTGTATTTGGACTATCTCAGAGAGACCACATTTCAATTCATAACTGAAGAATTAGACCTCAGCCCTTACTATACCTTAAGTGAACAGCCATCAGCTGAGGTAGTGATCAAAGGCATTGACTGAAAATTTGGAAATAAAGCATTAACTCAAGTTTATCCCACTAATCTGATGAAGCTAGAGAGTGAACATAATCTTCTGTTTTATTGCAGATCAAGTTGGAAAAATTCTCAGAAGACCTATACATCTAACATGTGTACAGAAATAGAGCGCTGGGGACTTCTGCATATCTTTGTATAATGGCACACAAACTGTTGAGATATGATTTGGATAGGTGGACAGTAAGAGGAGTTAGCAACTGTCTGCATTGTTTGGGCCCAAAGGTGATCAGCAGTACAAAACAGTGGCCAGTTATGAGCCGAGTTCCTCAGGGGTAGACACTCTTTAGCATTTTTCTTAATGAGTGGGATAGTGCACTCTCAGAAGTGTTCACACTGAATTATTACTACAGGGTATTAGACACTTTAGACACTGAAGGAAAGTGTTGCTATTCAGAGGGACCTTGACAAGTAGGAGAGATAGGCTGACAGAAACCTCTTGAGTTCAACAAAATGAAAGACAAAGTCCTGCATCTAGGATGCAATAGCCCACACAGTGGTACAGGATGGAGCCTGACTGGTCAGGAAAGAAGTTCTCAGAGCAGAACCTGGGAGTTGTGGTGGACAAAGAGTTGAACATGAGTCAGTGCTGTGCCCTTGCAGCAAAGAAAGCTAACTACATACTGGACTGCATGAGCAAGCATACAGTTAAGTAGGCTGAGAAAGTGATTATTCTCCTCATTCAGGCTGTGCCTGCAGTACTGGGGAGCCCAAAACTGGAGGCAGTACAAGACAGACATTGACATCTTGGAGCAAGCCCAGCAAACAGCTGTCAAAATGGTTGGGGCCTAGAACACATGACATACAAAGAGACTGAGGGAGATGTGTTCGTCCAGTCTTGAGAAAGCTCAGTCTCATGCTTCATGCTGGCTACAGGCTCCCTAATGGGAAAATGTAGAGAAGGTGGAGTTTGACTCTTCTCAGGGATCAAACAAGAAGCAAAGGACACAAGTTAATACAAATTCTGTATTTATATTCCTAGGTACTAGTGCTTTTGGACCAATTTTTTTACTTGTATTTCTTCAATATTAGAAACAAAATTTGTATTAAAAAGATGTTACTCAGCAAGAGTAAGGCACCTAGAACCTGATCCATGATTGAATAATGCTATTTATTGTAAGTTAGTTTATTTTTTTATGAAGCATGAAATCAAGGAAGAGAAGTTTCATGCAAGCTCATGATAACATTCACAGGAAGGACAACTCAGTCTAGTTGGATTCATGAAGTTATTGCAGTTTAATTAAGTTCTGGCTGAATGTGGTTATTACTCAGTTAAATTAAAGGGTAGATGCAAAAATCACTTTCCTCCTAAAAATGATATATTCCATCTGTGAGAGAGGCCTTGTTAAATAGTGGACTCATGTACAGGAATCACGTCTGTATCACAAGGATACCATTACTTTGGGAAACAAAGCAGAAAAGCCTGCTTTTAAAGCCACATCATGTATGCACACAGAACAATGAAGGGATGACCTTCAGTGCATCTCTGTTCAAGAATAACCTCCAAGACCAAGGAAACACTGTTAAACTCTCTTACTAGGGGCTTCCATGAACTCTTTCTTCAAGTAAAAAACTATTGTTGACAGAAGGAAATGTGAAGCACATGTATGAATGCTTTGGCTCTCCTGGTAACTATGCAGATGTCTGGGGTCCACCTGGCACAAAATGAAATGATGTCTTGATCCTCAGCAGTAGCTCCGATCATAGGTTTGCTCTAACATCCTGTGTATGTGATCTATTAGGAGTCCATTTCTCTCCCTCACAGCTAATACATGCCCCAAAGAGCTTCCTCCTGAAAATAACAGATCTTTCCACACAGCAATGTGTACATAGAGAATAGTGTTGTACTCTTGTATTGGTATTGCATGAATATCTTCCCTAAATGCTGTTATGTGCAGAATATGTTCTTCATTTTTGCTACAGAATGAATGTTTCACATCCAGTTCCTTCCTCTTTCCATTTATGCAAGAACAACGAACAAGATACCACCCGTGTGGCTTGTGCTGCTGACCAGAAAGACACTTTTGTTTTGCTGCTGCTGGCTGCTTCAGTTGCAGTGCTTGGAGAAATCCTGCATGGCATTCCGCAAAAGACAAAACACGTCATCATCATCCCTGCCACACACACACACACATTCTGCTCCCTGTGCCTACAAAGAGTCTGTGCAATATTACCACAGGAGTACATCTTTCCTCTGTTCATCAACAGCTTCAGAACCCCTACTCTGGGGTAGTCCGAGTTTCATCTTTGCATGTATCTTCCTTTTTAACCTATACATGATTGCCATGCATCAAATCAAAAATTATTTCCTTCATGAGTAGGTTTGCATGAGAAATTTAAGTTCTGTTGCAGCATTGCTTATATCTATATTCATCAGACATCTGGAAAGAGTTCAGAATTCAACACCAGCCCCTATGGAATAAGCCTGTGGAGGGAACCAAGGAGCCCAAGAGCTTTCACTGACTGCACCTACAAGCAGTAAGAGAGAAAGTCCTCTTCCCAAAGTGTTAAACCTCCTCAGTACATAGCATATCCCATATGTGATGCTCTTCACTCAATGAAGGAATGATATGACTCTGTAAAAGCACAGCCTTTTTATTAGATCAGTAAGAAGTGTAAAGCATAGCTAGACTTTCCAATTACAGCTAAAGTATAAAAGTTATTACTTTTAAGAATCTTACTCTGCTGGTCTTTCAAAGAAAATGCAGCAATTGATGTCCTCCACAAGCTCCCTATGACAAAGTCAGCTTCTCCCACTCTGGTTTATTCAAAAATAACAATTTCTGAGTTCTCATTTGGAACAACATTTGAAAATATGAGTTTAAGAGCCAAGAGACCTGAAACATGGCTAGGCAGGCCAGAAGGATACATTTGAACTGCATTTCTCTGAAAATCAGATGGGAAAAGACTATTATTAATCCCAACTTATCAGTCCAGGTATTTGAAGACATGTTTGTCTCCTTGCTACTATAACATTTTGGTTTCAGAAGGGGTCCCTGCTTCATCTATTCCAGGCATAAATTTGCAGTCTTATTTATCACTTGCCTATATGCAGGAAGGAAGCTGCTTCTTTGCACCAGAGGAATACTACCTACCATAAATTAAAATATACATACTCAGAGGTTAGGCATAGGCAGCTTCCCTACCTATGTTTAATGCTCTCCTTAAGTTACCCCTGCAACAGGTCATTTCTGCCTGTAATATAAATGCGGAGAACTATCTTTATTTCAGGGAAACTACTTCAGGAAAACATAGATACCAAGGACACTTTTTCTAGGAAGGTACAATGGATTGCTTTTGGACTACTTCCACTCTGTAGAAAGGAAAGTACATCCTGGGTAACATCTAGTCTGTGCAGAAGAACTTACAAGTACATATAAACAAATGTAAAAGGACTGACATCCAGAACTGGGATGAGAAAAGCAATCTTTGTTCCTATAACCATTCTGAGAGTCAAGGAAATTGGAAGTAAAAATTTAGGAAAAGAAATCTGAGCTAGTTGGTATTACTCAACTGCAGTGGTATGACTCACATGACTGGGTATTAAACTCATTGGTTACAGACTATTTAAGAAGGACAGTGGGGATATTATATGGTTTAGAGTTACAAACGATTCAGAAAGACAGGACCTTGATTGCATACTAATTCATGTATTAAATTATAAATCTCAAAATGGGATAATTCTAAGACAATGTAATAGGCTACTGAATAGGCTAAGGAAATAGAAATAGCAGTCTTCCTGCTTGCTAAAACATTCAGGAAAAAATGTGTGTGTCCTTCTACAGAATGTCAATTTAGGAAGTTTGGGTGCTGTGGAAGTACAAATAGATGAAGTAGATGTAATTATACTGCTGATGTTTCCCCCATGTGGAAATAGAATGCAGTTCTGATTAATATACTTACGGAGTGTTTTAAAAGATCCTGTCTCTCAAGACAAAAATTGAATGGAAACAGATATTTAAGTACAAAGAACTGGAGGGAATTACCTCTACTGCTGTGTGGTCTTTTCAGTCTCACAGCAACCAAGTTCTTGAATTAGCTGAGCATACCTCACCAAAACGTCTAGCACACTTACTCCATATGTTACAGGTCTCAAAAAGATGTTGTTTTCTACCAGTCTGATATAGTGGAAATTCCTTCTTAACTTGTCATCCAGAGATCAATTTAATTTTGAGTTCTTGAGAAGATACTAAGCATCTGTAAAGCCTATAATAATAATACCTTATCAAATATCACTCCTGTAGCTGTGGTCAGTGACTAAGTATTTATAGAAAGGCACTCTTTGCCTTTTTCTGCAGTTCATAAACAATGAAGAAAGAAGAAAATATCTCCTGCACCATAACGTGATCAGTAGAAATCCTGGTACTGGTAAAGTTTGGTTTAACAACCAGAAAAAATACTGATCAGGAATCCTCCCAATCCCTCTTTGGGATATCAGAAAAAATGTGAAAGGTAATTGGAAATTGATAAGGAAGGCTTTCCCAGATGCTCCAAACTGACAATCATTACTGAAGGTGGCTTGTAATTATAAAAAACAACATCAAGAGGAATGAAGATATTTGTAACAGCTGAGTATGTATGTGGGTATGGAAAACACTGGGCCACCAGAAAGAATAATATTGGACAAAAACACAGATAAAAGAAAGGGGAAGTTAAAGAAATCACTGAAACTCCATGGCCATTAAAATTAAAGATGAAAAGATGGAATTACTGGAACTTACCAGACAAAAAATCTTAGCCAATAGTTAAAAATATGGTAAAACTATTGAGCATGTTACCTCATGATGGCCACCAACAGAAAAATTTATACAATGTTTTTGTATTGAGCTTGGAGTGAAGTTGAATTTGGAATTAATTCATCTGTCAGTGAAAATTCCATAATTTTTATTCCAAAAAGTATTGAGAGGATTTTAAACACTCTGTAAAATACATTTTTATAAACTTGATAATTGGCAAGCTAGCATCAGCCACAGGCAAGATAATGAAAAGACTGTTCCATCTGAAAAGTATTACAGTGTTATAACCAAACGCATGCAAAAAATCTTGGTTTATGGAAGCTCTGGGTAAATGATATATCAGAAAAAGTATCTGTGAGGGGGAAATGGGTGTTTCTAATGGGACCAGTGCAAATCAAAGTTTGACAAAAACATAGAAACTCCTAGAAATATCTACATTTATCAGTATAATTCATTGGAGAGGTAAATGAGATGTGGACTGATCAGTTATATCAGCTGGCCTGAGTGACTTAAGATATATTCATTTCAGCACTGTCACTTTTACACAGCTGTGCCACATACCTAGAAACACAGGCTGCAAGGCACTCTGTTAGGGTAAAAGATTGTATCCTGGACAGCATCAATACTAAAAAGCATATTTGAACATATGCTACCTGTGCAAGAAGCTAAATGCAATTCTCAGATGCATTAGCAGAAAACCATAAGGTGGGAGTAGGGAAGTAATTTCATAAAGAAATTACAGAGCCTCTCATTGGAATAATATTACCAGATTTAGTATCCACACTTTCTTCTAATAAGGAAGTTAACAACTTGGAAATTTTTCAGATAGACCTGCAATTGTGATTCAAGGATTTGCGGTGAAAGATTGAGGAAGCTCAATTTATTTTACTTGTTCAAAAGATGTTGTAAAATAGGTAGGGAAGAAAACTTTTCAGTAAGATCAGAGACTTGTGTATAAGAGCATGGTACATCATGAAAGATGCAATCTGTCCAGGTTTATATTACATAGAAAAATGACTTGAACTCCAGGGTTGTGAAAACAAGATTTTTGAACCATTTATTGTTTTCTAATTTTCTGTTGGAAAATCAAAATCATCTATGCATTTTTGCCTGGGGGTAGTCAAGAGGCAAATTCTTCATACTCCATGTAAGTATCAAAGGAAGATCCTTCTGGCAGCCAGTGTCCCTGTAGTTTAGAAAAAAGGGCATACTTTACCAGTCAGAGAGGGACCTGGGGGTGTTGATTGACAGCTGGCTGAACATGAGCCAGCAGTGTGCCCAGGTGACAAAGAAAGCCAATGACATCCTGGCTTGTATCAGAAATAGCGTGGCCAGCAGGGACAGGGAAGTGATCTTGCCCCTGTACTTGGCACTGGTGAGGCCGCACCTCGATTCCTGTGTTCAGTTTTGGGCCCCTCACTACAAAAAGGACATTGAATGACTCAAGTGTGTCCAGAGAAGGGCAACGAAGCTGGTGAAGGGTCTGGAGCACATGTCGTACGAGGAGCGGCTGAGGGAACTGGGGTTGTTTAGTCTGGAGAAGAGGAGGCTGAGGGGAGACCTCATCGCCCTCTACAACTACCTGAAAGGAGGTTGCAGAGGGCTGGGGATGAGCCTCTTTAACCAAGTAACAAGCGATAGGACAAGAGGGAATGGCCTCGTGTTGCGCCAGTGAAGGTTTAGACTAGATATTAGGAAGCATTTCTTTCCAGAACGGGTTGTTAGGCGTTGGAATGGGCTGCCCAGGGAGGTGGTGGAGTCCCCATCCCTGGAGGTGTTTAAGAGTTGGGTCGACATAGCGCTGAGGGATATGGTGTAGTTGGGAACCGTCAGTGCTAGGTTAATGGTTGGACTAGATGATCTTCAAGGTCCTTTCCAACCTAGATGATTCTGTGATAAAAAAATTAAGAATATTTTTTGCCTTTTGTCCTAGTTTTGAAAACACAGAAAATTTCACCAATCCTATCTTTTGAAAAGTTTCTTGTTACACATCTTGAGAAATGGAAGTGAATTTTAGTGAACAGTTGGTGTATAACAAATAAATTTTATACCCTGCCAGCATATTGTATTTATATCCCATTCAGAACCTTCACTCTTAAAAACAAAGCTCTGTATTACCTGAGTTAAAGGAGAAGTAGTTACTAGTGCTTATTTTCTGATCATTCAGGACAGGTCATTAGTAGGTGAAAAAAGCATATTTGCTTAAACAAAATGTTATGTTACCAAGTGAGTCCTGTTAGTTTCCAGTAATGGCAAAACCATCTCACCCCACCTGTATCATTACTTCACTGAGATTTGGTGAGGTAAATTTACTACCATCCTCAAAAACATCTTAATTTTCCCTGGAGTTGAATTAGAGAGTGACTATAGCAAAAGAATTGCAAAGGCATGCACAAAGAATATGAAGTCACACAGTTTAGGATTTACGAAAGAGTCCTAGGATCTTGGATTTGCAGTCAGATGCCTGGAAACATAATCCACAGGGGAAAACATAGGAGAAAGCAGTCTTTTGTGGATGTCACGAAGGAAAATCTTGTAAGAAACACTTTCTTTCATGATTTTCCCACTCTTGGGATCTGAAAGCTAAGTCAGGAATGAATGGTTTGAATATGCTTATGTATGCCAGCAGCTGCTCATTTAATAATCACTTCTGCAAGCAATGGAAGAGTAGTGAATATGTATTCTCAGAACTACAAATTAGCTTAAACCAGAATTTTGATTTTTTGGAAGCCTTTGTTATTCAGAGGTACTTGACTCATACAAATTACTTTTTTTCAACACAAGGAAGATGCACCTCTTCATAAACACATGCAATGTCTTTTAAAAGTATGCTATAAGTATGATGAATTGACCATGTCTTTGCATACGAAAAAAATCCATGGTTTTTTTTTCAGACAAAATCTGAATTGACATTGCCACTGATTTTCTTTCAACAGTAAGGTAGCCTGCTTCCTGTAGCACAGGAACTGTGAGTGATGTTGAGTCAGATTCTTCTATCAGATACAGTGGCATAAATTCAGGATTACTTCAGTTACAAATCAAAGTAACTGAGAGTAGTATTCAGTTTATCATGCTTTTGTTTCTGAGAACTTCACATAGCTCATGAGCCCTTGAAAGCCTGCTCGAATTGTTTTCTTAAGAAAATGTAACTACAGAAACATAAAGATATGAGCCTATGAAGGCATGTTAGTCTTTGTGAGTGACTATACAAAGAAAAGAACACAGATTCTTCCTAAAAACAGTTTCTTGTTGGAATTCACAGTCTGGGGCTATGGAACATTTTCCGTGGTGACTTTAAACTGTGAATTTTTTCTGTTTTGGTGGAAAATGCCAAATTTTCTGTTTATTTTGCTTTTTATATTATAGAGAATTTTCTTGATTAACAGCTGCATTATCTTATTTACCACTGCTTATTTTCTGTCCGGTGTGAAAAAAATACATCTGTGATCCTTTCTTGCTTCTAAAGCATGTGGTTTTAGATAAACAATGAAAGGGAAGAAGACACATACATTTGTAAAAAAAACCATGAAAAGGCTCATTAGTAATCTTTTAAAGTGAGATAACAGGATGGTTTTCCTGTGTAGGAAATACCATAAAAGAATCCAGGAAAAATTATCCGCTGAGAATGCATTCACATGATTCCCACAGGGAAGGAAAAAGCTTGGTCATTTAAGGTCACAGTTCAAGGGACAGAGCAGTTGATGTCTGTATCCCATCAAAGCTGAGATATTGAATTGAGCTTGTAAGACATTCTAAAATTATACCACAATGACAAGGTGTGACTGCATGGTTGGGCCAAAAGGCTAAGAAAAAAACCCCAGCATTTTGTATGTTAGATTGTTCCTGGGGAAAACAAATTATTAATAATATAGTAATGATTTTCGTAATCCAAGTTTTCAAATTTTAGCTGAAATATATTACTGTAAGGAGTAACATTTGTACAACTGGCTGTGACAACATTCTTAAAATAGAGACATCCACCTGCACTTTTCCAAATGGAGCATGTTAAGAAAATAGTTTCAAATGGCAGACATATGAAAACTTGAATAATTTCTCTTTTTAAATAGAAGCAGACTGTAAAATAAATTGATTGGGAAAAAAACAAGCGGTTTATTTTACATGGTTTCCTCAATATGGATTTTAGATGGCACTGAAGCTTCATTTCACAATATATTGTAAAATTATAAGATAATGCAATGGTATCACCAGTTGTTTAATTGTATAGCACCTCCACTTGAATAACAAAGCAAAATTATGACAGTATGCTCTATATGAACTTTGGTAAATGAGAATTGCTATTTCCACTGAAACTATACCAACTAATCATGTTCAGCCAGATCTGTAGATGGTGGGCAGCAGCACATTTCTGTGGAGATCACTGCCACACATTTTTCTGGATCATTAGCCCATGATCACTGTTTTTGGAACTCTGCAAAGAAAAGGAGAAGGCCTGGGGAGACCTTTGTTCCCTGCATAGCCTCTTTTCTAGTCTCACATCATGGATTATTTCAAAGCATTGCTATGTCTGAAAGCTGAAGTTCAATTCATGCTTATTCTCTTAAACTGATACCAATTCCTCCTAATCCCAAGGCAAAACTGGTGTATTTGGTTCCAGTTCCTTTCTTGGCCCTGTAAAATATTTATCAAGGACTCTTGAAGCAAAGAAAGAAACTCAGAGTAACCGGTGAAGTGAGATGGTCTATGAAGGAATAGTTTGAGCCCAGCCAACATCTCTCAGCCACTGTCTGTCTCCACAGACTCAAGTCTGCTGAGAGCAGTGCACTTTGTCATGCTCCTTTAACCTGCTTACATTTCCTTTGAGTGGCCATAAGGGATTAATGAAGACATGAAAGGAAAAAAACACAACTGCAGTGTTAATACCTGGAATGAAGGATGGTGAAGGGTCAGTTTGTGATTTTAGCCAAAAGAATATAGTGAAAAAGATGGAGATCTTGCCTACATAAGTAATGTGTCTCTTTTGATTACAGATACATTGGTTTGCTGGTTTCAGTTTTGATTTTTGCATAACTGCTTAAAGCATTTTCTTTCAGAAACTCCCGCCAGCTGATCATGTCTTCCTCCTCCTCTTCCACACCATGTAAGTCCAGTGGCTAAAGCAGCACCCAGGGTGTAGAATAACAGTTTCACATCTGCTCTGTTCAGCTTAGAGGAAGGTTTTGATTTCTTACTTGTCAGGGGAGCATTCTAAATTTTAAACAGTACAGTATGAAGTGGAGGGCCTACCCCAGTCTCTCCCATTGAAGGAACAGCAAAATTAAATGACTGAATTGGCAAGGAAGAAATTCAAAAGAGGTATGAGAGAGGAAAATGGAAATGATAGCCTGAAAAACTCAGATTCTCTAGCTCTATTGGAAGGTTCCATGTGGATGATGTGGCGGTTGGAGGCCGACTAGGGCACAGTGATCATGAAATAATAGAGTTCTCTATTCTTAGAGAGGCCAGGAGAGGGGGAAGCAGAACTGACATCCTGGACTTCCAAAGGGCTGACTTTGTCTTGTTTGGGCACCTGCTTGACAGGATCCCTTGGGAGACAGTCCTGAAGAGTATAGGGGTCCAGGAAGGCTGGGCGCTCTTTAAGAAGGAAGTCCTAATGGCTCAGCAGCAGTCTGTCCCCAGGTGTTGTAAGAGAAGCTGGTGACAGAGAAGACCACCCTGGCTGAACAGGGAGCTTTGGCTAGAACTCAGGGAGAAAAGGAGAGTTTACAGTTTTTGGAAGAAGGGGCTAGCGACTCACAATGATTACAAAGATGCTGTGAGACTCTGCGGGGTGGAAATCAGGAGGTCTAAAGCCCAGCTGGAAATTAATCTGGCTTCCGCATTCAAGGACAACAAGAAATGTTTGTATAAGTATGTCAGTAGCAAAAGAAAGACCAGGGAAAGCCTCCATCCCCTGCTAGAGGCAGGAGAAAACATGGTAACAAGTGATGAGGAGAAGGCTGAGGTGCTTAATGCCTTCTTTGCCTCAGTCTTTTAATAACAAAACTAGTTGTATTGAGGGAATCCAGCCTCCTCAGCCAGAAGACAGAGACTGGGAGAACGACCCCCCCCACATTCCAGGAGGAGCTAGTCAGTGACCTACTGCATCACATAGACACACATGTCTATGGGACCGGACGGGATACACACGAGGGTGCTGAAGGAGCTGGCTGGGGTGCTCGCCAAGCCGCTTTCCACCATTTACCAGCAGTCCTGGCTGACCAGGGAGGTCCCGACGGATTGGAAATTGGCCAGTGTGATGCCCATATATAAGAAGAGTCAGAAAGATGATCCAGGAAATTACAGGCCTGTCAGCTTGACTTCGGTGCCTAGGAAGCTGATGGAGCAGCTCATCCAGAGTACCATCACACAACACATGCAGGACAACCAGATGATCAGGCCCAGTCAGCATGGGGTTATGAAAGGCAGGTCCTGCTTGACAAACCTGATCTCCTTCTATGACAGGGCGACCTGCTTATTGGATGAGGGAAAGGCTGTGGATGTTGTCTACCTTGATTTTAGTAAGGTCTTTGACACTGTTTCCCACAGCATTCTCCTGGCAAAACTGGCTGCTCGCAGTTGGATGGGCACACGCTTCGCTGGGTAAAAAACTGGCTGGATGGCCGGGCCCAAAGAGTTGTGGTGAACGGAGTTAAATCCAGTTGGCGGCCGGTCACGAGTGGTGTCCCCCAGGGCTTGGTTTTGGGGCTACTCCTGTTTAACATCTTTATTGATGATCTAGATGAGGGGATTGAGTGCCCCCTCAGTAAGTTTGCAGATGACACCAAGCTGGGTGGGAGTGTTGATCTGCTTGAGGGTAGGGAGGCTCTGCAGAGGGATCTGGACAGGCTGGAGCGATGGGCTAAGGCCAACTGTAGGAGTTTCAATAAGGCCAAATGCCGGGTGCTGCACTTGGGCCACAACAACCCCCAGCAGCTCTACAGGCTTGGGGAGGAGTGGCTGGAGAGCTGCCAGTCAGAGAGGGACCTGGGAGTGTTGATTGACAGCTGGCTGAACATGAGCCAGCAGTGTGCCCAGGTGGCCAAGAAGGCCAATGGTATCCTGGCTTGTATCAGAAATAGCATGGCCAGCAGGGACAGGGAAGTGATCTTGCCCCTGTACTCGGCACTGGTGAGGCCGCACCTCGATTCCTGTGTTCAGTTTTGGGCCCCTCACTACAAAAAGGACATTGAATGACTCGAGCGTGTCCAGAGAAGGGCAACGAAGCTGGTGAAGGGTCTGGAGCACATGTCGTACGAGGAACGGCTGAGGGAACTGGGGTTGTTTAGTCTGGAGAAGAGGAGGCTGAGGGGAGACCTCATCGCCCTCTACAACTACCTGAAAGGAGGTTGCAGAGGGCTGGGGATGAGCCTCTTTAACCAAGTAACAAGTGATAGGACAAGAGGGAATGGCCTCAAGTTGAGCCAGGGAAGGTTTAGACTGGATATTAGGAAGCATTTCTTTCCAGAACGGGTTGTTAGGCGTTGGAATGGGCTGCCCAGGGAGGTGGTGGAGTCCCCATCCCTGGAAGTGTTTAAGAGTTGGGTTGACATAGCGCTGAGAGATATGGTGTAGTTGGGAACTGTTAATGTTAGGTTAATGGTTGGACTGGATGATCTTCAAGGTCCTTTTCAACCTACACGATTCTGTGATTCTGTGACAATTGACACCGTGGTGACAGAGACTCCCGTGCACTCAAACACATAACTGTGGATCTATCTCAATGGGCATAAGGGGGAATAGATATCAACGTAAGGAAAGAACAGTGTATAGACCTCAGATCAATCATCTTCATTCCTTCTTTTCAGCATCTGGATCTGGTCTTTAAGCTCAGTGGTACCTCTGTCTTTGCCTCTGACCTTTGAGACTCAAATCACAATTGCTTAAGTGCAGGAAAGAGAGAATTATTAGGGCAAAATATTTTGAACAGTGAACCCTGCCGATGAGGAAGGATTTATCTAAAAATAAAATAATCAAGCATCCTAAAATAACTTCCAGACTGTTTCATTTTATGTATGAGGACTACAGCACAATGTCTGTATCTCAAGGCATATTGTCTGATACACACAACTAAATAAATGTTGATAACCTCTAGCCTGACAGAACATGAATAAGAAAGCCCATGCTGCAACACTTATTTGATATGTTGTTTTATTTTATTTTGTTTTCTGCAGGTGTTATTGGCAGCTTTGCCTATTCTGAGAGGAAAATTTCCAAAAGTCACTCTTTCCCTGCCAGCACAATGTTTATATTCATGCTACAACTTGTTGGCATATAATACTGAGTACTATGAATGATCATGCACTGATGCGTTTTTTCTTAATGAGACACATTCACAGAGGATTAATACTGGCCTTTAATTATTGTCCCAAAGTTACTTTTAATTTTATTTTTGTAAAGTATAAGAAATTCAGTACATACAGCAAGATTCTATTAGTTAACATTAGCCATCTAAAACTTAGAAATATTGTGTAAACCATTTATATAGCTTCCCTTTATAATCAGTGATCTATCCATCTAAGAAGGCATGTAAAGTGAATTTCTTCTAACAGTTCATGTGCCTCTACATTGCTGGTAGAGGAAACAACTAATTCTGAGTACCTCTTCTAAACTGCTACAGCTAGGTGAGATAGATGCCAGCTAGCTAATGTCTTGGTAATATATACCAAGAGAAGCTGTAACAATATACAAGTTATATTCATTATCTCAAGATAAGACTTATTTTCTCTCTTGTGGATCAGTCTTTACCCAGTAAATTCCCACTGAGTATGACTAGAAATTAAATGAGAAAGAACCTTATTTGAGTTCATGGAGCAGGTTCTCCTATGTTCAGCTGCTTTTTCAGCAGACTGAAGTAAAAATGGCCAGCAGTATCACTTTTCCTAAGTACAACCACCAAAGTATTAGAATTATATAGGCTGAAGTAGCCTCTGTAGTGTTTTGGCACTTAGAAACAGATAGTATTTCCTTCATTCAGTTTGCCGAATACTAATACATTTTCTTAGAAAGCACGTTGCTTCTTTGGATTCTTTAGCTCCATAAGTTACATGAGAGCAATGATCAGCACTGATTGTCTAATTCCTTTGTGACATTTTCCCCACAAGAAGTGATACTACATGGGAAACCAGAGTATTTGTGTAATAATCCATGTCTACATGTACACAGGCAAAGAAAGTAGCCAGTGACATCCACCCTGTGCACTCCCCATTTAACCACCTGTATGGCAACAGAGTTGAAAAGGGCGCTTAGATATGAAAATATAAATATATAGAGCCAACTGTTGCTTTTCATATTCACAGATAGTTGCACTAAGCCATAGTGTATTTTCCTGATAGCTCAGAGCCCATTCCACTGTTGTACACTGTTCCTTTACAACCCAACAGAAGTTGATGACATAAACATATCCTTTTCCCAAACGCCTGGGTTGTGTGTGATTTAACCTTTAACTCCTGCTTGTTGTTATAGGTGAGATGTCAAATATTTCCTGAGAGCCTTTGGCAAGGGTTTGGATATGTTTTCATCACTCTTCCCCTAAGTAATGTAGGCTGCAGTTGGAGAAGCATCGCAGGGAAGTCTCCCTTCCCCCATCCCTCTGGCCACTTCCTCCAAGCTCAAACAGGAAAGTGAGGACAATGCAGAGGGACCAGCCATGGGCTCACAGTAAATCTACAGTTACTTGAAATGTCACTTCCTGTTTTTGAAGCCTACAGAAGAATAAATATGCTTCTGGGCCACGCTGTGAAGCCAAGGGGCCTTGGCATGTGCAGTCCCAGCACTGCCAGGGCTGGGGACAGCAAGAACACAGAGCCATGCTGCTCAGCCAGACACCTTGACACTTCCAGGGGTGACAATCATTTTTTGTCTAGGGATGTATAAATGCTATTTGAAATGTGTAAACCGGTTTTTATACCAACTAAAGCGGCTACTCTTAGAAAAATGGGCTTTGACAGGGGAGTAGTTTATACACATATCAGAGGCCAGTATTCACTGCCAGTCTGTTTAATTTGTCAGAAGTCTTGGGCCATGGCAGTCCCTGTCACTTTGTTCCTTACAAACATCTGTGTGTTTTCAGTAGATCCTGCTGAAAACACCCCCACACACAGTGTTCCCTGTAAAGTTTGGGGTGAATTTTTTCTAGTTGTATGCAGTCTTCAGTCCAGTTTATCACAGTGACAGTCCACAGTGGGCTTCAGCATAGGCTGCAGAAGAAGCAAGAATGGGTTAAGTCAACAACACTAGCTTAATAGAAAGCTACTTACAGAATTGTGGTGTTAGTGTGAAGGATATTTCAACTCTGTAAGCAGTGTCCAAGCTGTTGAACAAGAATTTACAGTAGGTTTTGGCATCACATAAATGCTTTCCCAACACCACGTTTTTGTAGACCAAGTTCTGTGTTTCGGAGAACGCAAAAGAAAGCTCTGTGAAATACTTCCTCCCACCTCTAAGAAATATGGCAAGGTGCAGTTCCACGCCTAACTGATTATGCCTTGCCAGATTCAAATATATTTAATTCATGAGGCAATACACATACATGTTTAATTTCAACCCATGATCTGAGAACGTCAGATCAGGCATGAGGGGGAAGGCAGTGCTGATGGTTTTGAAAGGCTGACAGTGGAAAACATGTTGTCAAAGTGAGCAGATATTCCGTAAAGTCAGGAACTGTTCTGTAGAGTAAGCATGTGTCTCTTACTGCTTAAACTGTTTTCAGAGGAACTCTACTTCAAGAAAATTGCTTAAAGTTCTCCAAAGTATTTAAAAATACTTTCTGGATGTTGTTCCTGGAAAACCCTAACGCACCCAGAAATTAACCAGAACTTTATTTGTTGCTGTTTTCCTTGTTTATATTTACCACTTACTCTTGCTGCTTTTATCTAAATAGTCATTAAAGAAAGAAAACAAATACAGGGAAGATATGAAAAATCATAGTGATTTTTTTCTTTTGTTGGAATGTGATTTTTTTTCTGATATCAAAATGGAATGTAAAAGACAATGAGGTGATCAGGCCCAGTCAGCTTGGGTTTATGAAAGGCAGGTCCTGCTTGACTAACCTGATCAGCTTCTATAACAAGATGACCCACTCAGGGGATGAGGGAAAGGCTGTGGATGTTGTGTACCTGAACTTTAGTAAAGCCTTTGACACCATTTCCCAGAGAATTCTGCTGGAGAAACTTGCTGCTTATGGCTTGGATGGGCATATGCTTCACTGGGTAAAAAACTGGCTGTATGGCTGGGCCCAGAGAGTGGTGGTGAATGGAGTTACATCCAGTTGGTGGCCGGTCACAAGTGGTGTTCCCCAGGGCTCAGTATTGGGTTAAATTCTGTTTAATATCTTTACCAATGATCTGGACAAGGGCATCAAGTGCACCCTCAGTAAGTCTGCAGATGACACCAGGCTGAGTGGGAGTGTTGATCTGCTTGAGCATAAGAAGACTCCACAGAGGGGTCTGAGCAGGCTGCATCAATGGGCTGAGGCCAATTATATGAGCTTCAACAACTGTGACCCCTGCACTTGGATCACAACAACCCCATGCAACACTACAAGCCTGGGGAAGAGTGGCTGGAAAGCTGCCTGGCAGAAAAGGACCTGGGGGTATTGGTCAACAGCCTGTTGAATATCAATCAGTTGGCAGTGTGCCCAGATGGCCAAGAAGACCAACAGCATCCTGGCTTGTATCAGAAATAATGTGGCTAGCAGGACTAGGGAAGTGTTCGTCTCACTGTACTTGGCACTGGTGAGGCTGTACCTCAAATACTGTGTTCAGTTTTGGGTACCTCACTGCAAGAAAGACATTGAGGTGCTGAAGCATGTCCAGAGAACAGCAACGAAACTGATGAAGGGTCTAGAGCACAAGCCTTATCAGGAGTGGCTGAGGTAACTGGGGTTATTTAGCCTGGAGAAAAGGAGGCTGAGGGTAGACCTTATTGCTCTCTACAACTACCAGAAAAGAGGTTGTAGGGATGTAGGGGTCAGTCTCTTCTCCCATGTAACTAGTGATAGGACAAGAGGAAATGAACCTAAGTTGCACCAGAAGAGGTTTAGATTGGACATTAGGAAAAATTTCTTCACCAAAAGTGTTGTCAAACACTGGAACAGGCTGCCCAGAGAAGTGGTGGAGTCACCATCCCTGGAGGTATTTAAAAGACACATAGATGTGGCACTTAGGGATGTGGTTTAGAGGTGGACGTGGTAGTATTAGGTCAATGATTGGATTTGATGATCTTAACCGTCTTTTCCAACCTAAATGATTCTGTGATGCTATAAAACATACCACAAAAATATTTTGGTTCCTGTTCCAGGGGAGGAAATCTCAAGAGATTCCTTCCAACAGAAGAGACACTAGAGCACGTCCCAACTCCTTCCAGCTCACCTGCCTGCTCTGGAAACACCCAGTGATGTGTTTGCCAGAGCCCCAGAGATGCCAAATTCCCAAGAAATTTCCCTGCCTCTGTGGGAGCACCCTGGTCAGGCTGCTCAGCAAGTGAGGGCAAGCTGGGAGCTGAGGGGATGGTGGGCCAGGCAGGACCGTGGCCTTGCAACAGTAGACCCATCTCACAGCAACCAAGCAAGATGAGCAGGAAAGGTATCTGTGCCTTTAGGAAGCTGAGGCCTTCAGACACAAACGTCCTTCCATAACACTATTTTCCCCAGCCAACCTGTCTGCAGATCACCCAGTGTCCTCACCACTGGGACAGTCAGATGGGACTGATACAAAAATCTAGGGCCCTTTCTCCTTCACTGACAGTTTCAGCATTTTGGGGTTTCATCCCATGCTTAAATGAAACCAAATTTCAAAATACTAAATCTTCCATACCACAAATATCATTACAGAAAACTTTAGATTATATAACCACTGCAGAAATGCAGCTGAGACTACCTGGAAATAGAGTCATACACATGTCTTGCATTCACGTTTTCATTTCATATTTTCTACCCTACAAACATGTTATATTCCACTTTTTAAAATAGAGTTCTACCAGTAGTCCTCTGATACTGTTAGGACTCAGGCTTCTTCCTGTGGGATAGATTTTCATGTCTCAACATATCCATGCTGAGGATTTAGGGTGAATAAAGCCCTATTTATATCCCTGCTCAGCTTGTGACCACAGCCATAATAATGAGAGCAGAGGTGACTCCACCAGAAAATCCTTGATATTGTGCATATTGTGTGCTTTTGCAATTCAAAGCAATCATTTAGGAAAATAAATGTAAGTCCTGGAGACATACTAATGGCTCTTTTTAAAAAATGGCATAGTTTTTCATGAACCATTATTCCTGCCAAAAATATTAGAATGGTTTTTTTGGAACTGTGCATGGTTTCCTGCCAGCTCACCTGCTGGCTCTGGACACTGTGCTCTGAGACAAACTTATCACCAAGATCACATTAAAGTTAGGGATGCCAAGGCTTCCGTATTGCCCATTAGGGAGCTGGAGCAACACTTCTACTGAGGGCTCTCAGAGTCCACACTTAGCTGCAAAACTCCTATGAAATACTTTGAAATAAGGATCCTAAGGTTTTGAGAGTTTCCACACCTTAACTGGTAACCTAGAAGATTCACAAATTAAATTTGAACTCTCATCATGTTCAATGCAGGACCCTTCAGCCCTGGTTGACTCAGCCAGGACTCCAAAACAATGGGACATCTAAGAGATAACAATTGTTCCTGGGTTTTTTAGGAAAAAATAAAAACCAAAAAATGTTTACATTTTTCCATAATTATAAAACTCAGAAATTTCCTTTCTGAAGAGAACATCACCATTTCCAACAAATGTGGGGGTTTTTAATTTTTGTAATTTCTTAAGGACAAGAAATGCTTACTGACCTCTTCATAGCTTATATGCTTTAGACTTCAGGGAATTCTGCAGGGTATATTTTGTTGCTGTTATTGGGTTAAAATGAAAAAAATAGCCCAAAACTACAGAAGCAGATGCACCGATATTTAGATACCCAGTGTGGACCTGCTGTGACCCAGTGGGTTGCACCATTTTAAGCTGTAATCACCCGTGTTATTCCACAGCAATAACAGGTACATAGAGCACTTGAAAATCAGAGAAACAACTTAATGACTGCAAAACTTATAGGAGATACCCTTTGGTTTAGCACCGATTATTGGTTTGAGAGAAGAACATGGATTTTTAAGAAAAACTGATTGGTTAAAAACGTGTACATTAGGTAGAAAAGCAAGGTGGTATACTTTCCCTCTAATTCTCTCTACTTTTAACACAGGTGTATAAATATGTGAGACTTTATGGAGGTTGTCTTACCTACAGTGATAACAGAGAGAGGATAATCCCATTTACTGAGGCTAATAGCCTGCAAACTTCTATTGCCACCGATGTGGAGCACAGGAATAATAGTTACGAACTAGAGTGCTCTAAAGATGTGCACAAACAGGGGCTGGCTGGATCCTGCCTTGTTACTTCAGTGCTTGCACAGTTACAATGACAACATTTCTTTGGTTTTGTGGGTGCAATTCTTTCTTGACACTTTGATTGTAAAAAATACATTAAGGAAGAAGGGGGTCATATAAGGCTAACTTTGAAGTTGGAAGTGTCCTACACTGTAACAAATATGTCTGTCAGCATGTTGCAGCAACACATAGCATAAGCAGGTATCAGAATCATTTATAGAGGTTTTAACAAAGTTAAAGCAGTTGCTCTGTGCTGCTCACATCTTATTTTCTTTCTTGTAGATGAGAAAACAGCACTTTTTTTTTTTTTCTCTTAAAAATCCCTATTCTGTTTTGACCAGATATGAAATTTCGTGATTATCTGATATCTTGATATCTGACCTCTATACTGAATGTACAGGGAGTTTTTGAAGAATCTGAAAATAAGAATTAAAGTTTACCTGTCTGATATAGATTATAATCCTTGGAACAAGTGTCTTTGAAAGATTTTTTTTTTCTTATTTCGTTGTTCATGTCTGCCTTTTTCAGACTCACTAAGCTACCTCACAAGTATTTATAACTGAGAGGAAATGCAGAGATTTGTATTTAGCCAGCCATCCATTTCTGGGGATTTTGTCAAACTGGAGTTCATACCTTCAAACATTTCCTTAAGACTATAATATGATCACCCTTCAAAATCAGAGGATTTAGGAGACATAGTAATTCAAGAGGCTTACTCCTAGTTTATAGGAATACAATTAGCATCTGCAAGGAAAGGTAATTTTACTGCAGTACTCCCATGCTAAGAATCTGTAAAAGCAAATTCACTGTAATAATCACTCTATTTTCATATTAGTTCTAACTAATGGATTTGAAACTGTTCTTTTCTAATACACTAGTTTAAGTGCTGTCTAAATCATCAGTGAGTTTCAGTATTGTCTCACAGCAATTCCATGGTTTAGTAATGTTCAGTTAGGCTTTAATTTAGACAAATATCTACATTCAGAAAGTCATTGACATAATTAACTTTATTTATAAGTATTTACCTAGACCAAAGGCTCAACTCCTGCTGTGAGCTGATTCATACCAAAAAAAAGTCATCATTAAATTCAGCATTTAATCATCAGCTTTTATTGATTCAGCCTGGAAAGGCTGTACAATTAATCAGATGGAAATAAATTCCTTTGTTTCTCACTTCTCTGACTACACTATACTTTCCTATTATTATCATATAAGACCATAGTTTGTTAGCCAATATCTCCCAGTTAGCAGGTATCCCTACCTTAATATTAAGCAGTTTTAATTTCTTTACGAAGGTACAAAGGTTAGCAATATTTTTTGTACTGTTTTGTACTGTTTTCAAATGGATGGGGGTGACTTCTCAGATTTCAACATATTCTGGAGAATATTCAAGGCCAGTCATAAACATAAACTTAAACTAGCAGATTATAAGAATTCCATAAATTATTATGGGTCATCATTAGCCAATCTTTCTTCCATTTCCATTTCATTTAGACAGAAATAATTACTTTGTTATGAAAAACTTTTAAAAGTATAGGAATGTGAAAAATAGGCAGCCCAAATCTGTTTAAGAAACTAATCATGGAATAAAGTCCAGCTACACTGTAGTTTATGGGACAGACTGAATAATATCTAACAAGCACTTTTATAAACAACAGTCAAACATAGGAAATAACTTCTGGAAATTGTAATTTGTTTGTTATAAGTTCATATAAGCATTAAACATGAAGTACCTCGAAACGGTAAAAGTGATTTCAAATGATACCTGTGGCAGTATGAACAGACTTCTGCCAGTCAAAGTTGGCCTTTTGGGAGTATAGTTTGTCTATTTTGCATTACCTTTCACACAAAGAAAATCAAATGCAAATTCCAACTAAAACTCTCTTGAAGAAGTAAATGACCTTCCTACTTTATTTGGGCTGCTAGTTAGGTGATCCAGTAGTCCTCAAGTCACTTGACAATTTATTTTTGTAGTGAAAGCAGGCAGTAAAACAGGAATTAGCAGTCAAGACAAAAGTTTGAAAAGTTCCTGGCAGGACAGAGTAGGAGGAAGCCCCCATGTGATGTAACTCAACATGGCTCAGTTGAAATCACCAGCTGAGAACCTTTATAGCTTGGTGAAGATTTAAAACAAATGTCTCAGAGCATACGCAGCCTTTGCGCAGTAACATAAACTTTCTCTTCAATTTAAACCCTAATATGGGTTTGTATTAAATTGCTTAGCTAGTATTAATGGAGTTGTATGTTTTTTCCAGGCATGACAAATTGCTGCTCTTTCATGGTCACCTGAAAGCACTGAAGCTTCACCCAGTCAAATTATGAAGTTGCTGTTGTTAGTTTATCCCTATATCTTTCAGTGGAAGCATGTTACAGGCTTTGCCGTTGTACTAGTTCAGTCCTGTCTCGCCAGATGTCATTTCAGCAAACATTCAGGGTACAGTGGCTTGCAGTCCACTGCTAGCAGCATGTGTGAAAATGCATGTGAAATGAATGGGTTTTCCTGGGCTTGCCATTGCTTTGAAGGAATGGTCAGATCAGTATGAAGAGGTGGCCTACTGTAAAAGGGAAAAAGGTTTAAAAATACATATTCTATTTATTGTCGATTTTATTTCCTCAGTTCTGGCATTGGTAATATTCTTCAGGAAACTAAATGATGTCATTTCCTTTCTACAGGCAAGTTACATAAATGCTGGAATACAGCCACTTCAAACAGCCTTCAAACAGATGGCTGTGTGTATAAATGCCAGAAAGTGAGAGCAGCCACTTGCAGTAAAAAATGTTACCCCACACATGGTATAATGTTTATTTTATAACCTCTCTCATGGACTTACATGGCTCATTCTTCTAATTTTTCCAGGCACAAATCCCTTAGGAAGTGGCTATAGAATACCAAAGTAAAATAAATTAAAATTATATAAATAAAATAACTTGAGAAGAACAAAGTTTGATGTCTCAGTAGATATCAGCCACAACAGAGAGAAGAATACAGACAGGTCTCAATATCAAATGTTTCATTTGTTTGGTTACTCCAGGACTGAACTTTGAGTAGTAAATCAGTGAAACTTAAGAAAATGCAATTCCATTTAAAAGCTTCATAAAGCTTAGTAAGGAACTTTAACCGCAGGTGTAATTGTTGAATTCCTTGAACACAAACCCATATTCACAAAGGAAAACCCATCCATAAGTCAATATGCATATGCTGTACTCTGCCACATACTGAGGAGGAGCAAACAGAGCAACTCGGTCCTTATAAACAGCCATGAGGACCGAAGCCAGTACTGCATGACCAACCCACCTGGAAAAGCTCATGCATGGGACTGTGAACAGCTGGGAACTACACATCAGTGTACCCATCAGAAAAGAGAAGGAAAACAGCACAAAGGAAGGGACCATCCTACAGAACATACTGCCACCCATCCCAGTAGACCTACAGCCAGTGCAGCTGCTGGAGGAAATGCTGCTTCAGCTTTTCTTTCACATGTCCCTCCTCACATTTTGCCATGGTGGGATGAGAAACTGGCAATACCAGGGTGTCAGCTGCAATACAACTCTTACAGTGTGAGGAAGAGACTCAAGGACACCCTGAAGAGTTAGGGCTAACATGAAGGGATCAGGGAGTCCACCTCTGGGTGTTACAAAATCCCATGATGCTTTCCAGAACCAAAATCTTCTGGCTTGATAAAACCATGCACTGAAAATAGTGGGTGGGATTTTTTTAAAGAAGTTCAACATTGTTCTCACTCTCTTAAAATCTAACACAATGGAAGAAGTCCCTGACTTCAAAAGGAGTGGCAGAAGGCCAAAGCACAGCACTTCTGACATTTTTATCCAGGCAGTTTTGAGACTATTTTCTTTCTTGCCTGCATTACAGGCAAAAATATTGTCCTGGCTCCAGAACTGTGGTTCCAGTGTCACACCTCTGCCATGTGAAAATTCAGTTCTTCAGTGTGGTAGACTGGTTTCTCTCAGGTGGGAAAAATCAGTGACAAAGGGGTCTGAGTATATAACTGCAGTTTAGCTTGATTTACTCATTCACTGCAGCCTGGTAATGGAGGCAACCACAAACCATTACAGGCAATTTCCTTTTTCAAAAGTTTCCACTCATACAGCAGTGTCCAGTTCCCAGGAAGCTTTTCTGTCCCAGGAGTCTCTTCCAAATACAGGGAATAAAGTAAAAAGGAAAGTTTCTGCTGAATGCCGCAGCTTGTTTCAAGGACCTTTGCATAACAAAACAATACAGCATTTCTTCAGAGTAGATAGGGGCACTGCCATTTAAATTCCTGGTAGTAATGATAACAAATAAAATCTCATGATATTGCCAAGTATCATATTAAGCTTGTTGGACAAGGGTCAGTGAGGTTTCCAGGGGGCTGTGATTGTAGGCAAAGATGTTTCTGTCTCCCTCCTTGCTTTCTGTTCCCCAGCCATTACAATGTCTCAGGGCTGAGACCTATTTTCTGGGATGCTTTTCTCAATTGTAGAGGTTGAAAACAAGCGGCACTGACAATGCTAGAATCCTTCCCCACAGATCCTTGGGGGCACCACATGGGCAGCATCTTGGCCTGGTTGCAAGGGAATGAAAGGCATGTGGCCTGCTGGAGCATAGCAAGTGAGAGAGCAGCCCATCTCCAGCCCTTTCCCTCTCCACGCTCCCCAAGAAGAAAGGCCATGCACAGAGCAGCATCCTGCCCTGAAGGAAGCAATTCAGGAGGCTGAAAACAGGGGCAGAGCAGGAACAGGCAGTGTAAGTCAGAACTGGATCAAGCCAAGCCAAGACATGGAAGATGAGGCATATGACTGATACTGCAGATACCTCAAAATATCAGTGGCAAATAACTTCAGCATCACTTGATAGCACAGTACTTCTATGCAATGGGGTTATTGTCCATCACTCCTGCAATGGTTACAAACTTGCTTGCCTGCTAAGAACAGTAGTTGTGAGATTCTGTATAACAGTGCCACAACTGTCAAAGCCTGCTATGCAATTCAGTTCTTGGTTCAAACACTAGGATAACAAAGACCACTCTACACTATAGTGGCAAATGTCACCAACCTTACTTTAAAAGGTAACAAACCATTTTTAATACTGCAGTATCACATTTTGTCTCCTTGCACTACAGCCACACAGAAAGAGAACTATCCTTCAGTACAGATACATTAACAAAATAAAGTCTCAAACATCAGATTTCTTTCTATGGGACAGAAAAAGTTGGTCAGAAGTCCATAAATACTACATTGACCTGTAACACCCAACTGTATGAAAGAGGCTACACAAGAACAGGGTGTCCTTTTAATTCTTTGCAGTAGAGATCAAAGCTAGCATTGTGGTGTAAAGACCCTGCACAGACCAGTTTCATGATCAGAGGAGAGACAGAGTAGATGAGAGAACGTGAGGTATAGGAGTTGCACAGATTCCTCCACTCTCCTCTAATTTTGTGCCCGAAGAAGGACTCCATGTAACAGTCTGCTCTAGGGCTACTCCTGGAGCAGCAAAACCCAGTGCTATCTGTTGCTGGGGCTGCCAAAGCCAAAATTTAATCTGAGTCATTTGTGCAGTTTGCCTTATCATTCAACACTGTGAGAGGAAGGCCTGTTCACTCTGGGGTTGTTCTGTGCTCACTGTGCAACAGGGACAAGGAGTCACTTGGAAGAAGGTACAAGCAGGTGCTGGAAAATGGCAGCTCATTTGTTTCTCTCATCTGCAGCACTGTCTTTTTTCATCTCCAGGGAGACTGATTGATCCTCACTGCAAATGCACCAGAGACACAGAAATCTACTGCAGTGAAACCATGAGTCAGAACTCCTCCATACAACTTGAACTGTTTAAAGAGCCAAGAATCAATACACTCCGCTGAGGAAACAGAACCAAACGTACCAGCCATTGCTGCAATCAAACCACTACTTTTTTACTACTATTACAAGTTCTTTACTTAAGGTCTTGTGACTGTTTGGAATGTCAAACGTCTCCATTCAGGATGTTTCTCTCCTGTATTTTGTATGTATTTGATTGCAAAAGAACAGTTCAGAGATCCTGTTACCTTAAGGTAGAATTGTGTCCTCAAATGTTTTCATGCTTCTCTTGGGCTCTGCCGCCTGAACTCCACCAAATAGTCTAATAAGTTCCATATGCCCATTTTTTTGAAGAACACATTTTCAAAGCAGCAAATGTTTTGACGGATTGGCTCACGAAGAGCCTGAATGCTGTTACACACATCGTTTAGCATTCCACAAGGCCCCCACTGTTAAATTCTGGGAATGTGGCCAGAGTGACCTACCTAATACTGCACTAACTAGCTTTAAAAAAAAGAAAAAAAAGAAGAAATTCTTAACTATTGTGCTGCACTAAAGCATATTTGGAATTTGAATGTGTATTTGCTGCTGCTGTAATTTGTGTTTGAGGTGTCTGGAAATTAGGCTGGCACGTAACTGGACTCACAGAAAGAATGTTTTGCATAAAACTAAAAATATGTTTTAAAAGTAACTCACACACCTCATCTAAAGCAGAAACTGGGGCCCCCATCTTGCAAAAAGTTAAACACCACCTGAGAAGTTAAGCCTCCCACACACATAGAGTTCAGGCGGACACAAGTGTGTCCAACACTATCTAAAGAACAAACCAATTCATTACAGAGCTTGAGACTTCATTCAGAGCATAGTGGAAATATTTAAGAGAATGCAGCAAACACATATGCCTGTAATGTAGCTATATATTATGAGTGCGTCCAGGACTGGAAAAAAAAAGCTCACACATTTATTTTGGTTAAGGAAATGTTCTAATATATTTTTAAAGACTTCAACCCCAGCTTTGATTTTTCCATCTCCTTTTTCCAGTGGCAATTTGTTATTTCTCTCTTCATATACTACTCTCAGGTCAAAATATTCTGGAAAGCAGGTGCAGTTCTGCTAGTTTCCTTACATGTTGAAGACAAGACTTGAGCAAACTGAGAAACAAAGATCAGTTTAGTATGCAGCCTCTGATCCCCATGCTGAAACCAAGTGATACTTACTTTTTCTTCTGCAGAAAGAAGGAAAGAAGGGAATTACAATGCTTTGTTTATTTGGAATGGGAAACTTCCTGACCTAGCATACTCATTCTATGTATATAACCCACAAAAAATTTTATATCCAACATTAGGCCAAAGAGAGAAGAGAGAAAAGGAGTGAGGAGGATATGGGGGTGCTAGAATATTCTGTGTCTCTGCACATATGATGAAAGGCAAGGCAGGGTTCACGACCCAGGAGGGTTCAGCAAGATTTATGTTTGGGAGTGGCAGTTATTAGAGATGTTCAGTAGCTGATGTGGAAATCACTTATGTAGTTACCGTAAGCCATATACAGCATAATTCATTTCACCCAAGCCAATTAGACTGCAAATATGAAAAGAATGAAGTGTGTGCATACATTTGTGTGAGTACACGTGTATGTAAAAGCGGCTTTTTAGTGCAGGAATACATGTACCTGCAATAGTAAACTAGATTTCCAGATCTGTACCACTGTCACACCATTATATTAGTGTCACACATCTAGGCTTACTTATTGGAGACAATTTGTTCTGAACTATTGCTGAACTATCCAACAATATGTGTTTTAGGGAGGAAATAACACCTTGTAGACTGAACAGTCTACACAAAATCTGGGGATATTTTATGGGCTGATCCTAATACCTGCTCCACTTCGAATGCAGGCTACAGATTTCTGTTGTCACCGGTGGCTAAGCTGACCTCTTACCCCAGAGGCTGGAATGTTGCTGGCTGTGCCTGTCACCAACATGCTGGAAGACTGAAAAAAAATTGGACATTTGCAAGCTCTTAGCAGTCTATAATGACAAATACAACATGTCTGGGACATGCTGTCAAGAATAAGACATCAGCTCTGGACAAAGATCAGTGGGGGATGTAAGTATTTGTGCTAAAGTACAAAGGTATAAATGTTGAAACTGTGTATTTGAATACACACAACAGCAACAAACTGGAGGGGGCAGAATAAGGAAAACCAGTAAATTTACTGTCCAATAACTTTTGTTTGTTAGATCTTCTTTACATTCTGTATACTACCTTGCAGTGCCTTATACAATTTATTATGTGGCTATAAAGGACAAAGTCAAAGTTTTATCTGTTAAAAGACAAAGTCTTTGGCAGCAATGCCAGTTTAAGATACTCTTATCCTTCCCACCCATTAGTCATTCCCACCCTGTGCCACTCTCCTCAGTTGTGCTGGCACAGCAATGTCGTAAGGCACTGTGAACCAGCTTATAAACAGATCCCATTTTTAGAAACATTCCCCAAAACTGTGTTTTCTGAAGCTGATGACCTCCTCAGTCTGATTCATCAACAGCTGCACAAATCATTGTGTTGAAACCTCTGAAGGGGTGAGACATTAACTGGTATAATTAAACTAGTAGAACTGCCAAAGGCTTCATCTTCTGAAGTCACAGCCTGCTTCCTATGTGTATTAGATGTTTGTTCTCCTAAGAAACTGATTAGTAATTCTTCTTTGAGAACTGTCTTGGAATTACTAAACCAACATATAGAGGTTCTACATATGTACAACACTCTCAGGCTTTACTGTCATGTGGTGTGTTCTAAAAAGTCCTGAGAAGACACAATTACAACTCCTGTTGCAGCAGAAATCAAGGGTTTAGAAAGAATACTTCCTCTGTACCACTGATCCCCAAGGGCTGCAATGTAGAGCAAGTTTTGCAAAATCAAGAAAAATAAATGCAGGGAGTATTCAGGAATTAAATTCAGGGACAAAACAACGGTACCTGATTTCTCTGACCTCATTAATCCCAGTAAGTGAGCATAACGCTGATTTGCAGTTGGTTCTGCTGCTCCTGCTGCCATCTCCACTTCAAAACAACTTTGCTTAGAAAACTTCAAGGAATAACTTTGAAATTATTGTTTTATCTGTAGTGTATTTTGTCAGCTTACTTGTTTTCAAAAGAAAAAGAAAACCTCAATATTATATCTGCACAATCCACATTCCACTAGCAAGCGTTGCCACAAGAAACCTTTCACTTATCCAAAAAGTGATGCAGTCCCAAATTGTTTGGCTTTATGATGTTCTAGTGATAGACATAGAGAAGTTTAATCACATGTTTTCTTAACTCAGCTGGCTACTCACCCACGTACAACAATAAGCATTTTTTCAGATCATCCTTTAACAATCAGTTTTCTGTGGAGAGAAGATCAAAATAAAGTTATTCTCATGTAGTTACAGAAAAGACTTAGAACATTTCTTTAATGTACACACACTGTATACACAAAGATCTGTATTTCAGATTTCTGGATGTGGTTTTAGCTGGTCGTTCACTTTAAAATACTTGTTTATTTAAAGTTCTGCATGCCATTCTTTGAAGGAATGGATTAGGTTTTTTTCATTGTATTTTGGCTGATAAGAAAGTCAGTAACCAGAGATCTCCCTAGACACTGGGAAATCATGAAGATTCACAGATTATGGCCTGTGACAGCTCTGGGATTCAGGGACTGCCTCAAGATGAAAACCCCCAGGATATCACACTGTCCCAGCTCTTAGCGGGGTTTAGGATTTTCCCTGTGGCCTCATCTAAAACCATGGCCAAATCCAAAGTCTTTCCCAGTCCCAAGAAAAGGCAGGAAATAGAGTTCCCCATCACTGTTCCAGTATGAATGTCACATAATATAATTTATGGAGCAGTACTCACCATGAGGTCCTACATCCCATCACAAAACCTTCAACATGGAAGATGTTTTCCTTAATTCCAGTTCTGATTCTTTCAGTCTGGCTATCAAGTCAGCCCTCTCCAACAGTACCTCTTAAGAGTTAGGAAAGAGGATATGTATGCTAAATACATTATTCTGTACTTCCTGTCCATCAGGGGTCTGTTAGTAAATGGCCAGCTGAGACCTACACGTAGTTTAGCTCTGCTCTAGGTTGCTACTGTGTTTGGGATTTCAAGCAGCTCCATGGATATGTCGTTGGCACTGGTTCTTTTATTTTCCATGCTCTCAGTTTTGCTCAACAGATGTGAAAATGCGGGTCTGTACTGCAAATTTAGTAACAATTCTTGAAGCAGTGAAAGGGGAAATATTCTTTTTTTTTAAACTAAATATACATATTATGCAAAAATGTAATTAAGATACATTTGAGTATTGGTATGGGACATGTATGGAATAATTGTCTGTGTAGAGAGAAGAGAGAAGAGCTGGACATTTAACTGCAAAATCTACAAGCGGCTGCAGCCACACCACACTATGCCTGACATAGAAGACAAAGGCGGGAACTGGGAGAATGAAGAACTGCCCACTGTAGGAGAAGATCAGGTTTGAGACCATCTAAGGAACCTGAAGGTACACAAGTCCATGGGACCTGATGAGATGCATCCATGGATCCTGAGGGAACTGGTGGATGAAGTGGTTAAACCGCTACCTATCATATTTAAGAAGTTGTGGCAGTCCAGTGAAGTTCCTGCTATGTGGAAAAGGGGCAACAACCCACATTTTTAAAAAACGTTAAAAAGAAGACCCAGGAACTACAGGAGTTTCACCTCTGTGCCCACAGAATCACAGAATCATCTAGGTTGGAAAAGACCTTGAAGGTCACCTAGTCCAACCATTAACCTAACACTGACAGTTCCCAATTACACCATATCTCTCAGCACTATGTCAACCCGACTCTTAAACACCTCCAGGGATGGGGACTCCACCACTGCCCTGGGCAGCCCATTCCAATGCCTAACAACCTGTTCTGGAAAGAAATACTTCATAATATCCAGTCTAAACCTTCCCTGGCGCAACTTGAGGACATTCCCTCTTGTCCTATCGCTTGTTACTTGGTTAAAGAGACTCATCCCCAGCTCTCTGCAACCTCCTTTTCAGGTAGTTGTAGAGGGCAATGAGGTCTCCCCTCAGCCTCCTCTTCTCCAGACCAAACAACTCCAGTTCCCTCAGCTGCTCCTCATAAGACCTGTCCTCCAGACAGCTTCATTTCCCAGCACGATCATGGAACATATTCTCCTGGAAACTATTCTAGGGCACATGGAAAATAAGGAGGTGATTGCTGACAGCCAACATGGCTTTACTAAGGGCAAATCGTGCCTGAAAAATTTGGTGGCCTTCTATGACAGTGTTACAACATTAGTGGATAAGGGAAGAGCAACCGACATCATTCACCTGGACTTGTACAAAGCATTTGACACTGTTCCCCACGACATCTCTGAATTGGAGAGACATGGATTTGATGATGGACCACTCAGTGGATAAGGAATTGGCTGGATGGTGGCACTCATAAGACTTGTGGTCAATGGTTTGATGTCCAAGTGGAGACCAGTGACAAATGGTGCTCCTCAGGGGTTGGTGTTGGGACCAGTGCTGTTTGATATCTGTGTTGGAGACATGGACAGTGGGATTGAGTGCACCCTCAGAAAGTTTGCTGACAAAACCAAACTGTGTGGTGTGGTCGACATGCTGGAGGGAAGGGATGTGCCATCCAGAGGGACCTGGACAGGCTTGAGAGGTGGGTCCTTGCAAACGTCATGAAGCTCAGCAAGATCAAGCGCAAAGTCCTGCACATGGGTCAGGGCAATCCCAAGCACAAATACAGGCTGGGTGATGAGTGGATTGAGAGAAGCCCTGCAGAGAAGGACTTGGGAGTACTAGTGGATGGAAAACTGAATATGAGCCAACAATGTGTGCTTACAGCCCAGGAGAAGTGTGGCCAGCAGGTCGAGGGAGGGGATTCTGCCCCTCTGCTCTGCTCTTATGAGACCCCACCTGCAGTGCTGTGTCCAGCTCTGGGGCCCCCCAGTGTACAAGGACATGGACCTGCTCAAGCAGGTCCAGAGGAGGCCACGAAGATGGATCAGGGAGCTGGAGCACCTCCCTTATGAGGACAGGCTGAGAGAGTTGGGGTCATTCAGCCTGGAGAAGAGAAGGCTCCTGGGAGACCTTCTGGCAGCCTTCCAGTACTTAAAGTGGGCTACAGGAAATATGGGGAAGGACTCTTTATCAGGGAGTGGAGTGGTATGATGAGAGATAACAGTTTTAAACTGAAAGAGGGTACATTCAGATTAGTTATAAGGAAGAAATTCTTTACTGTGAGGGTGGTGAGACACTGAAACAGGTTGCCCAGAGAAGCTGTGGCTGCCCCCTCCCTGGAAGGGTTCAAGGCCAGGTTGGACGGGGCTTTGAGCAACCTGGTCTAGTGGAAGGTGTCCCTGCCCATGGCAGGGGGTTTGGAACTAGATGATCTTTAAGGTCCTTTCCAACCCAACCCATTCTCTGATTCTATTCTATGATTCTTCTCTCTCTGGTACTAAATAATTCCTCTTAAAAGAATTGCAGACATTCATTTAAACCTGTTTGTGTGTTTAAAAAATCATTTATGTGTAGAAAGAACAGTACATTTGTAAATGTCCTTTACAAAAAAGCAGAGAACCTGCAAAAAAACCAAGCAGGATCTGTGTCCTCTGTGACCTAGTTTATCAAGGCGTTCACTTAGTCAAAACTTAATGTAAATAATGGTGACTTCCTCTCGTTGACAGTCTGAGTGGTTTTGCTTGATCAGCACTAATAGAGAAAAGGGTAAAAGAAAGATTAAATTATCAAGCCACAAAGTAAAACTATATGTGTAATACTGCAGAGCAGCAAGGACATATCAGGGATATTTGCTTATTTCTTGAGCCTACTTAGAACTGCTGTGATCTTGGAAAGCCAAGCATGTGGAGTTACATGCACCTCATTCAGCTACCAGTACATTATATTGCCATGTGATGATTCAAAGTGGGAGATCATTTAGAAGTGCAGGGAATCAGGAGGAGCTGAGGACTACACTACCAAGCCTTGCTGGAGGGGCTTGGGGAAAGGGGACCTGGGGCTGAATGGGCCTAGAAAGCAGGACAAGCTAGTGGACCCAGGAAGGAAGGCTGATGGCTGGTTGTACATCTACCTGGAGATCCAGAACTTCACAGGGCAACAGCAAGGAGATCCATGTCCCTCTGGGTACCAGGCTGGAATTGCACCTCCAGAGGAGGCAAGTTAGAAAGGTTCACCCACATGTAGCCATGCAAACTCCACCCTGGAGGCTTTGATTTCCATAGAATGCAGTCACTAGTCTCAAACCAGTTTAAGCACAGCATCATACTTCCTTGGCCCACTTAAGGGTGACAGTCAATCATGGTACTCAAATTTGGGTGAGCCTGAACTACTCACAATTTGTCTTTCACCAGTGGTGACAGTGTTTAATTTTGCTGCAGCAGCAAGACACATCCAACTGGCAAGGAAGAGGGGACATGGAGGGACGGGAGGTATGTGTGGAGTTCAGAAACAGAAACAGAATCATCAAGGTTGGAAAGACCTTGCAGATCGTCCAGTCCAACCATTACCCTCACACTGACAGTCCTCAACTACACCATATCCCTCAGCGCTATGTCGACCCGACTTAAACACTGCCAGGGATGGGGACTCCACCACTGCCCTGGGCAGCCCATTCCAACGCCTAACAACCCGTTCTGGAAAGAAGTGCTTCCTAATATCTAGTCTAAACCTTCCCTGGCGCAACTTGAGGACATTCCCTCTTGTCCTATAGCTTGTTACTTGGTTAAAGAGACTCATCCCCAGCTCTCTGCAACCTCCTTTCAGGTAGTTGTAGAGGGCGATGAGGTCTCCCCTCAGCCTCCTCTTCTCCAGACTAAACAACTCCAGTTCCCTCAGCTGCTCCTCGTACGACATGTGCTCCAGACCCTTCACCAGCTTCGTTGCCCTTCTTTGGACACACTTGAGTAATTCAATGTCCTTTTTGTAGTGAGGGGCCCAAAACTGAACACAGGAATCGAGGTGCGGCCTCACCAGCGTCGAGTACAGGGGTAAGATCACTTCCCTGTGCCTGCTGGCCACGCTATTTCTGATACAAGCCAGGATACCATTGGCCTTCTTGGCCACCTGGGCACACTGCTGGCTCATGTTCAGCCAGCTGTCAATCAACACCCCCAGGTCCCTCTCTGACTGGCAGCTCTCCAGCCACTCCTCCCCAAGCCTGTAGCGCTGCTGGGAGTTGTTGTGGCCCAAGTGCAGCACCCAGCATTTGGCCTTATTGAAACTCCTACAGTTGGCCTTAGCTCATTGCTCCAGCAATGAGATGAGAAAAAGGGACTAGAAGGAGACAATATTATTGCAGAATCTTTCAAATCCTGAAGCCCCTTCCCCTACCCATGACATCCTTCTGCCTGCACACTAGTGCTTTTAAATGATCAAGTATACTAAGATAATAAAAGGAAACTAGGACATGGAAGAAAATATTTTCTCAGCCATATGAAAAGTACTACACCTATCCAAAAAAGACCTGCTCAGATCTACCTAAACAAATCTGAATGTGTCATGTTTCAGCTCTTAAATACAACTCTATCAGGACTTTGCAGACTAACGCAAAAAGTGTGTCAAGGCACTATGGTCAAGTTATAATTACCTTGTAACAGCTGCCAAAAAAAGCCTATGCACCAGAAACCCATCCCCAGAGCCCAGGTGGCCCGAGAGCACTAACCACGCAGGAGTGTATCCAGCCAAGAAAAGCTTCGCACACAGGAGTCTGGGACAGAAGAGGAAGGAGCAGGCTGCTGCCTGCTTTTGCAGGGAATGTGTGGAGAGAGGATGGGACTGTGATATTGCTCTGCCAGACTCCTGCCAGTTGCCTGGCACTTCTTCCAGCCACCACCACCGTGGGCCTGTCAAACTTTCACCTTGGATGGTGGCAGCGGAAGCAGGCAGAGGTCAGATATATTTTCTGATATTCATCACCTCCCTCCCTTACAGCGTGGTTGCTTTTGCTGAACCTGAACACTGAGCACCAAATGATAGGGCCACCACTTTCCTATTCTTTTCTCCTCCTTTGTCTTTCTCTTACTGAGGACACCACACCCTGTTCTGATTCCAGCCTGCAATACATGCCCTATCTGTCAGAGAGTCTCATGGTGAGAAAAATATACTAATTGATATATTTTTAGTGTTTCACTTACCTTTCTCGGGTGGTCATCCAGGAACCATATGCCCTGGTGCTAACAGTTAAGCCCATGTAGTCTATTACAGTCCACCAGCAAATACCATGGGGCTTCAATAATACAGCCAGCCTCACAGCTTTAGCAAAACTTGGCAGGAATATTCAGCTGGTTCTCTTGCTTGTCTTTTCCTCCTCCACATCCCTGTCCTGATTCTTCTTTTGTTAGTTTTGGAGGCACTCATTGACATATGTGAACAGACTCCACAAATTAATACTGAAATTCCACAGGGTTCTGGAGGAGCTGGAGAGAACTTGTAAGGGTTCTAAGATGGGCAGTCGTTGTCCAGTTCTACCCCCCTGGTGCTAATTACAGCAAGATAAAATTTCAGCTCCATCCCAGAGATGGTGCTTGAGCCACAGCCATCATTCTCACTTCTCACCACTTCCACTGCCCAATCCACCCCCGACTCTGAGTCATCAAAATCCCCTTTAGCCTTCTTCACTACTGGCAAACAGGCCAGATTTAGGCAGGCAGCAAGGCAGCAACACCAGGATGTTGCAACACTTCCAGATCTTGGCACTTTAGTCATCCAATCAGTGGAAAATGAGAGGAAAGAAGAGGCAACCAAGTTTCATTTTTGGCACTATTGGATATTATAACATCGTCATTTAAAGTGACAGCAGATACTAGTACTACTCAGTGCTAAAAAAGTTTTACTACAGTGACCTGGAACATTTGCCAGTAGGAGGAAAAGTAACTGGCCAAGATAATGCAACAGAAGTGCAGGAAAGAAGCCACTGGCCCAAGCCTCCTCTCACTTAAGTCAACAGAAAGGTTTCCACTGGTTTCAGCAAGAGGAAAGTTGTTACAACTGGTCTGAAATGTCTAAAAAAAATTCATAGATCTCATAAAGCAAAGAAGGAGACTTCACCTTACTGAAGAGCCAGAATAAATCCTGAATTGTGGCACACTGGGAGCAAAAAGGGTAAGGCATTTCCATTTTGTGCCTGCAAAGTGAAGAGGGAAAGCACCCTGGGAGCTAGCAGAACTCCTGCTGAGATGGAGATGGGGTGAGAGAGCTGTTCAGCCTGGCAGAACCTTTCATCACACCACACTCTCCCAGCACCCTGCAAGACACAGGTGGAGGGCAAGTGCTCTGCTCCTCTTCCTTCCTGGCAAGGACAGGACACAGGCATTACCCTAAAAGATGTCTCTCATAGCAGTGTGAGGTCACAGTTTAGCATGGTACTGAAGCAACAGAGGTAACCAAGAGATTAAAGCTGGAATGCTGACTGCATGCTCTAAAATCAGAAATAAGTCCATATGTGTCCATAGGGAACATCATCATTTAATTATATATTAGTGTTAGAAGACCCAGGCTTTGAAAGTTCCCAGGATCTTCTTTTGTTCACCCGTAGTAGTAAAACTTAACAGTAGAGAATACAGCTACTGAAAGACTTTAAACAGGTATTTCAGTAAAGAAATTAGCATATTGTTCTAACATTAAAAAAAGTTTGCATTTATATCTGTGATCATTCTGTCTCAAAATGGCAGTTTGCACCCTGTTATTTTGCTGCTTTTATATCTGTTTGCAGATTCTGCAAAAAAGTTCTGCAACTTTTGTACAGAATCCTTAAGAATTAATAAACTGCTACCATAAGAAGTAACTACCAGAAGAAATAGTCGTCTGCTTCAGACATTTTGAAGGGGTAAAAAGAATTTTATAAAGTGCTTTTTCTGTCAGGAAAAGGATCCTGTGACTCAACCAAAGGCGTGCAGGACAGTGATATTTATCTTATTTCTAATGTTATTCAACCACATCATTATGCTGGCTGCTGAAAAATAACAAGGAATGTCTTAGGAGAGTTGGCACAACATGCCCTGTAGGCAGTGTTCTTCCTCCTGTCTACTGGAAAGAATCCCTGTTTAAATATTTAGAAAAACAAATCTTGTATTATTTTTAACAGCTGTACTTATGCTAGCTTCAAGAGAGAAAGAGAGAAAGGGGTGACAAGAGAGAAAGAGGAAGGGAGACAGACAGACAAAGACAGAATAAATGAGAGAATTTTTAAAATATTATTAAGGAAGAGAAAATAAAAGAGATGAAAGTGAAAAGAAGATCAAGATCGTTTTTCAGATTACCCAAACGCATGGTATTTGTTTCACATTATACAGTGCTTCTCACTGACTTGACGGTGAAACAGACACCTTGGATCTCCTTTATGACACAAATCATTCACATTTGAGAGAAATTATTTAAAAATAGGAGAGAAACTGGTTGAAGACCTGAGAAAAACAAGGCTGGTGTCTCAAAAAGCAAGATGATTACAGTAATGTTCTGTGAGTATGCCATGTTTTGGGTCTATATCTGGAAGGCAGGGAATGCTCTCAGTGATGTGCTGTGAGACTTTGGGTAATCTTAATTGATTTCCCTCTGTTTTCCCATCTGTAAAATGGAGATAATTATACTTGACTCCTTTCAAGTATCATTTGGGATTTGAAATACAAAGCCTTTGTGACTGATTCTGATGGGACCATGACTTCTCTTCAGCCTGAATAAAAATACCATTTTCAGAAGGGCAGAGATTGCAGCAAATGTGATTGAAATCAGTGGCTGTACGAAACAGAGCTGATTCACACTGCAAGAGTGGCCCCAAAAGTTTCCATTTGTATTGTCAGAAAATAAACCAATTCCAGTCTCACCTGTGGTTGAAAAAATATTCATTATATCGATAGATACAATATATTGCATTAAAATACATTTTATGTTGACAGCTTTTTGTTCCTATCCGTATAATACTTAATGGTGGTCACCTATATAAAATGCGAAATGATACAGCACTGAGTTAGCTTTTTTGGTCTGTTCTTAAGAGGATGATAAACATATCCTGAAGGAGATAGAATTAAAGCAGAATGGACTCCAATGGCTAGTACATTTTCACATTTCTTTGCAACTGTCCAACCAGTTTTCTTTCATATTTATATTCCTACAAATGCCCCATTTCCTGTTGCATTTATCTGTTATGCCTTGCTATTAACCTAAATTGTGACTGCCCTGGATAGGAGCTCCTGCCTTAGTTCCTTTTTTTTGTTTAAACTGCTTTTTTTTGCTGCAGATAGTAAAGGGCAACCTGGCTGATGGCTGAATACTGCTGATTACAGAAGGAATGCAAGTATGTGAATGTTTTGCAGGCTTGGGCTCTGGTTTAGTTGGTAGTGGTGTCAAAATTTATATCCATGATGGACAGGGGTGTCTGCAAGGAGGGAGCATTTGCTAAGGATAGCCTGATACTCTTGAGCTACCATAGTGCCCAACAAGCGAGAGCAAGGCTGACATGGTTACATATGAACTGCTCAGTGAGGGTCCAGTTCTCCATTTAAAGGAGCATCTGCCTCCACAGACTCTAGAGAAAGCTTGTGGAGTCTACAGATGTTAAGCTGAGATTTGCCTTAGGAAGTGCTCCTCAGGCAGCCACCTGGAGCTTTCACAACTGTCCATCCCTATACCACAGCAGGAGTCCTCCATATGTATCTTTATATCATGTTCCATCAATTCTAGAAAAAGAAAGCTGGCAGAGTAATACTAATATTACTAATGAAGCCTATTTGTAAAGCTGTAGCATGCACTTGGAGACCAATTGTAAATAGGCTCACAAAATATTTGTTATCACAGAAAGACACTTCACAACATTTCAAAAAAATGGAGATTTTAAATTTACTCTTGGCAGTAATGGTATGTAGTATGAGATACTAATCAGACATTGACTTTAACAGGAGTCATTAAACATCAAGGTTTATTGATTTACAAAGTAAACATTGGTGCAGGATGAAGGCAAAGTTAATATTTGCCTCAAGGCACAATGAATTTTCATGATTGATAAAACTTCAAGTTAGCCAAGGCCTCTAACACCCTCCAGGTTAGAATGGTGTTAATCCAGAACAAGTATATTGAAGTAGATATAGTTGTAGCAGTCTGAAAAGACTGGAGTTAGGCTTAATGTATTTTTCTTTTTCCTCAAAACAATAGCCTGATATCACAGTTATAATTTTGAAACAATCTTTTAAAAACCTTAGTCCTGTAATAGTTACCATTAAATACAAAGAGAAAATGTGGAAGTAGATATATTACAGTGTGACGTGACTGATGAATCAATGCAAGGAAGATTATTTTGAATTTCTGAGATGGCTGCCAAAATGAGATAAGTTACTTTGTAACCCAAATGAAATAAACAGCTAAATAATTTGAATAGGCATTAGTTGTAATGGTCACCCTTCTAGAAATCAATAGCTAGCTTCTGAAGAGACTAAACACAAGAAAATTTGTATTGAATTTTGAACCCCTGCATCTGCCTTGAGAATAATCCCACCAAACTCATGTAAAACACTGCTGATTCCTAATTTTAAAGTTTCCCATCTGGCCTTTTCCATCTCATCATTAGTGATAATTTTACTTGCATATAATATAAACCTAGATCTCTTATGATTACCCAATCAGCTGTTTTGTTACTTGAATGTCATATGGATGATTTCAACAGAATTAAACCAGCAAAATGCCATCCAAATGAGGCAAGCTCATCTCTTTCCTGAAGCCTGCCTTTTCTGCCAGAGGTGCTCCATAGGTCATATGACCTAAACTCTAATTTCACAAAAAAATCCCCAACCCAAACACTTTAAATGTCCCTTCAAGACTTTCTCAGAAGCAAGGATTTCCCATCATCAATATACATCAGGTTCTTGTGCAAAGGGCAGCCACGGAGGATTCTTGCAACATCAAAAACAAATCCATCCTTGAGGGATCTTTAAAACATATTTCAAAATATGTTCTAACCAAAACAAGCAGCACACACATGAAAGAAACATTTTATTGTCACTTCTCAGCCATTAGTCACTTAGGTGTGTAAATGATTTCTTATGCTGTTATTCTACTACCTGAATGTTATGGTGTTCTCCTCAGTTCCTGAAAAGACAAAAAAGAGGGTTTATTATGTCCCTTTCTTTATGTGTAAGACTGATAACTTGATAAAGGTTTTGCAATCGCTTTTCCAAGGACAAACAAGGAAGAAAAAACATCCAAATTCATATCACCAACGTGTATGGAGGACTTTGATACCAAGCTGGTTTGCCCGATGTAACCTCAAAAGGCACAGCATAAGAAAAACATAGCTCTGAAAGTATATGATGTTGGTGTTGGCGATGAGTACTGCTGAACTGCAGAGAAATACAGGATGCTTCTGCTGTTTCTGCAGAATACATTTGCTTTTGGAAGGGTTCTTTTAAGGCATTTGCTGAAAATAAAAACTGTCTGATGTAAAGGCGTTGTTTGCTAGTCTGATCACTTGTTACAAATAATTTATTTTTTGCTGAATCAGGAATAATTATGTCTGACAAAGGCACATTAAAGTTGCAAGCAATAGTGAAAGAGATTGTTGGGTTTTTTTAAATAGCAAGAGTTGAAGTAGGTTGTATTGTACATAGAGATTCAGGCATTTTGGTACACACATCCATGTACCCTTAAATTAATGTTTATTTATCCTAACAGACAACAGAACTGAAATATTACAAATTGAGTTCAGAATTCATACTTTTACATTTAGGGGGAATTTGCTCAGTCCAAAACCACAGAATTGATCCCAAAGTCATAAATTATATTCTTCTAATGACAATCCTAATTGGAAGGAATGAGATACATCATACTATGTTCTATTTCTTGGGGGTTTTTTGTAGTTAAAGTCTAGCAGCCAGTCTTAAAATGTCTCAGTAGTGTATTTCTCCATTCAATAACTTCAATTAGAAATGGCATGAAACTGCACTGAAGTGAACTCAAGCCTCGCCGAAGACAAGATTGTTTGTTCAGGACAACTGCAAACATTTCTAGCGTTGTAGCACCTTTGTTCCAAAGTGAACTTCAACTGCCTTAATTATCTCTGCAGCTGGCAGATTGACTGGCCGAATCTGCAGATTATTTATATTTGCCCTGGCTGTCTGATGTGTAAGAACTGGACACACAGACACAGCTTATGCAGATCAACTAGGCTGCAAACAAGCAGCATATCCGACATCTGAGTTACCTTTCAATGTGAGCAATTGCCCTGCAGACGAGCCTGCCTTCCAGGAGGTACCAGAACTGTGTGCTCACCAGACCACTGACATGAGTCTGATCTCCCAAGACAAGGGCAGCAATAGTAGAAGTTTGACAGGAACCAGTCATACTTGCCAACGACTCTAAAAAGCACCATGTCCCATTCCCTTTTTTGTGGCTTTGCAAGTGTTTTCACAAAAGGTGGGACTCTGTGTACATTCTGCGGTGCCCATGCACAGTGACCTATTTGGGAAACCCCAGAGGGACCGTGGCTGCTCTGTGTAATAAGTTTGAAGCAGTTTACAGTGTGTCAGCTGTATCCATCTGGGAAGTCAAAGTAGAGCCATTAGCTATTGTGCAAGAAATCTGCTTTGCACTATCTTCTCTGCAGACAGAAGCTCCAGTGCTAAAACTGGTTTCCTCAGATTACATACTTAGTTGCTGTTGAATGAAGAACCACTTAAAAACTGTAATTGACCTAGTTTTTCACACTGGTGCACTCCAGGCAATTAAAGTTCTGCTTTTCAGCAGGCCCAGAAACATTTATCTCAACCAGTCTGAGTCATTCAGCACTTACCTTTCCTTTGAGCATAGATTTCTTTCATGTACTGACCCTAATTTAGCGTGATCTGAACACACCAGAAAATCAGTCTGCATAAAACATGGCCAGAAAGAGATGTGACACAGGTTCACTTTTACCCAAAGGCTCTGTGGTTAGAGCACTCAGACAGGAGACTGTCCCCAGATTCCTTCTGTGAACCTGGGAAATTGAAATATCAAACCCACATTTTCCACAGCAGATAGATATTCTTTTTGCCAACCTAGCAACTCAAGTGCCCCCACTGCTCCCTGGAACTTCATTTTTCCATGGCAAGTGGAAGAGTTTCATTGGAAGATATTAAACCTGATCTTTCCCTTTCTCTCCACTAAACAGTCCATTGTCCTCTACTCAAAACACATTCCTGCAACGAGAGGTGACTCTGATGCTTGTCAATCAGAGGAGCTAGTACCTGGATGTCTAGCACCAGGGTGAAAGCCCTGCCTAGTTACAGGGGGAATGGCTGATGTTACCTCCTCTTCTGGAGATGTTTTGCTAAGAAAAAAAAAAAATAGAAAAAGAGCTGTGTTCCTTTTCTAAAAAAAACCAACAAACAAACAACTGTAGGCATCTGATCTGAGGGATAGGAATCCCAAAGCAATTCCAAGTAAGGGAGGATGTTTGCTGCAATGCAGCACAAGTTAACTATGCCCTGAAGAAAAGTGGCATTCAGTTCTCCTAGAAGATTTTAGCCCCAAGTCACTTATTGTAAAATCACTTCACATGTTTCAGCTGCGTTATTCAGGCCACTTCCAGGAGAAGAAGCAAGTTTACACAGAATAGCACTGGGGAGTCAAATTCATCAGGAGCCCTGAAGGAGCCCAGAAGTACCAGGGCTTTCAGGCCACTTCACCTTGTCTGAATGTCACCCTGGGACTACTATTCTGTCCCTGGTTGAGGACAGCTCTTTCTCAGGAACCTCTGCACTATCCCATACTGTGGGTGGATGTGCCCTAACACAGGCAATGGATCTTTTGCAAAACATGAATTGCAACCCCAGATTTGGCTTTTATCTACCAACCATACCTTCCAATGGAAATATGACACCAATTTAATTTGGTCTTTTACTTTCCAAATCTGAATCATGTCTAGACAGAGGGATAGGCTACACAAAGAAATTGAGTGTTTCAAACAGCTTTAATTTAGTGAAATGAGAACTACAGGACAAACACATATGAGTAACTTATTTTAGATTAATTGCTCTTCAGTTTAGCACACCAGTGTTATAACTCCACACAAAGGAGTTGAAATATTGTAAGAAACTGATACAGAAATTATTTTAGAAATTATTTCATGCAATGCCTGCATGTAGACTTCATAGAACCTTTTTGCATCGTGCAGTCTGTAAAATGAAAATAAACAATTATTCATTTTTATAACATAAATTTCAATTTGAAATGTGTAAATCTGTTTTGCTGTAAATAAGTCTGGCCAGAATCTCTTTTCTCTTTTTTATATTCAATAAAAAGGAAATTATAAATTTTTTTAAAAAAATATTCAGAATTTAGAACTCTTCTTATGCCTGAGCACAATCAAAGTGAAAAAGAAGGACTTTGGCTTTTTTTGGTTTTTGTTAAAGAGTTTTCTCACACAACTTGTTATAAGTAATACCCACATTCTGTGAGCATGAGGAATGAAAATTAAGAGACAATGTTCATGGGATTCACCATTATTTATTATGAGATAATAGATTCCTGCTGGTGTATGAATAGGACTGGGCAAAGCTGAGACATTTATGGAAAATAAATATTGAGACAAAAGTGACGATTTCATTTCTAAAACAAGAGATGCTTTCCTCTTCTATACTTTATGTTATTTGTTATATTATACATGTGATATAGCTCTTTATAATATTATCTTATCAAAGTTGGTCCTGTAGGATAAAAACTTACTATTTCCACACCCCTAAAGCCCTTTATAAGTCAGTTTTGTACACATAAGGTGTTCTGTTAGAAATAACAAAAAGATTTCTCCAAATACAGACTAGCACAGTGAGTAATGTTGTAACACCAAGTTCTGCATTGCTGCAGTATGGACATGCCTGATCTATCCCAGAGATTTCTGAAAGTGATTGTGTATCAAAGAGACCACAAACATATCCACACAGATAGATTTATGCCATATATTCTGACTGAAAGGAAACTGTTGTGCCACAACCAGTCAGGAACAATGGTGTCCAGAAATAAACAATTATCTTAAGTGAGCTTTTTTAGCTTTTGTAATTAAGTTATATTCAGAACAGATTTTCAGAACAATAGGAACTTGGGATGATAGTTACCACAAGCTGGTCATCTACCTGCGCAAACAGACAACTAATGACATGATGGCACAAACTGCTGGGGAGGTACCTGTATCTTTCTTGATCTTAACTAGACAGAAGTTTTTAGGTATCTCAGGTAACTCTGGTGGATGGTCATTATTTTCCAGTGGAAAACAAAGGGACTGTGACATAAGGCAAATGTAGGATGTTGATTTTCTGTGAGAATAGTCATATATGTTGTGTATATGACCTGTTTTGTCACAAAAGAGTATGTAATGAAACCTTCAGACCCACCCCTTTTTGTCTTACCATCCTCAGGTATTTTTGCTTATCACTACATTAAATTTTGTAAGAGGATACAGAGGCTTTCACTGTTGATCACCACTTAATGGTGAATACATGTTAGCTGAAGCACAAAATCTTCACTATCTAAAGATTACTGGTGCTCTATATGTTCAGTGACTTTTAGTCCCATACTTCAGTATTCATGAGATATATTGGCCAATCATTTTCTGTTGTGTGACTCGAAGTATTATAAAGATCTAAGCTTCATGAGAAAGATGAGGTTTTGACATAAATTTGAAAGGGTTTGTTTCTGCAGTGAAATAAAACATTGAAGTTTTGAAAAATGTCTATGAGAGAGCTAGGAAAGAAAAAGTCTACAAGAATCTGTACTTAGAAGTTGGGAAGTTTTCTAGCTCAGTTGTAGAGAGAGATTTCGGAGGAGAAAGAGGAATCACCAAGAGCCTGCCTTATTTCTTCTATTTCCCATTCCCTCCTCTGTCTGCGTTTTGCAATCTGCTGTCCCTAGTGGTGTGGTCATTTCTGGTCTATCAGACCCTTGTGCCTAACATGGCTTAATCAGTAGTCTAAGTTACTTTTTTACTGTAGCAATGAAAGAAAAGCAAATAGTTAACAAGTGACTAGGAGGCTTTATAATTGCTGACCTTCAATAGTCTATATAATGTGACTTTAGGCCACTGAGTAATAAATAGACTAGTGTAATATTTACAGACATGTCTGGAATGCAGTGAGTTCCTCTCTTCTCTTTCACGAAGTCATTAATGGCTCTGTTAGGAATTAGACTACTGCTGTTCATGTTCCTCCAAAACAGTTTTATCTCTTGACAGTTTATGCTGACCTTTCTATTTGTTTTGGTTTGTTGTTCCCTTATCCATTTCCCAAATCCTGGGTTTTACAAAGTTTTGTAAGGGGTTAATTGTTTTCAGCAAATTGTTCTGTGAACTCAGTCCCAACCATGGATTCCCCAGCCTAGTGCTCAGAAGACCTCTTAGAGACAGTGTTTCTCAATCAGTTCCTTTCAGGTGGAAAGGACCATGTTGTTTGTACGAATAGAAATTTTCCTACTGAAAGTACACAACTCTCCCTCTTTCCCACTCCAACAGCCAGTTTCCACTGCTTTGAAATTCTGAACACTGAAGCAAATGGGGAAAAATAGGAAATGTGTTTTAGAGAGCAGAAATGAAAACATATGGGGGAACAGTTTCTTGCTTTCCTTCTTTCTTTGTGTCTAAGACAAAATCTGAATGTAACAGTGGCTTCTGAAATCCCTAGTCTTGCAGAAAGAAACAGTGGTCTTTGGTCTCTGAGCTGTATCGGGTACACAGGATTTATTTATAAGAAGAGGGAAGGGGTTACTTCCAAAGAATAAAAATCAGCACTTTTGAAGAAGCAGAGCAAATTCATAACATTGTAGTGTTCCATTAAAAAGTTTAGTAATTGTTTGCAGCTGCCCATTAAAGCTATTTCCTTTAAATCCCATGGCACTAAAGGCAGAAAGAAAGAGTCTTTATGCCAATTTTTATGCATCATAGTGTTGGATATAAACTTCCCTACTGTGGTCCCCAAACCATTTTTGATTTGTTTCTGCTTTATTCCAAACACAGACAATACACGCAGTCAGTCAATGTTCCAAACCAAAAATAAAATTATGAAGAATTAAAGGAATTTACAGAAAATGGATTAAAATCCTTACAAAACAAACAAGAAGTACTGTTGGAAGTGCTGAGTACTGGACAGTCCATTAAATACTCAGACTGTATCTGCATCAGGTCATGCCTACTTTACAAAGGTAGAATTAAGCTTGGGTAGACTCCTGGTCACATAATATCCCACCCTGAGTCAAATCTGAGATTTAGTGTCCACAGAGATTTTCATTCTATCTTGTAATTTGCTTTGATTTTAAATGCATGGTATGTTGCACTGTGACATGACAAAGAATTTGTCCCATGGATATATTAAAGAAAAATTACCCTCAGCTAAACTAATTTACGTAATATTTACACTGCAGAGCTAAATTTTACTTTCAATAGAATTCTTTTACCTTTCGCATAAATATTCCATGGCCTAATTACCTCCATGGACCTCACTTCCTTGGAAAACAACAGCATTAATTAAGTAAAAGCCTAAGACATTTTGAACACAGCCCAGAGATGTTGGATCCAAACAATATCTATTTTCAAAGCTCTATGTGGAATGGAGAGTGAATGGAATTTTTTTGGAAGGAATTTCTCTGTGAGGTCAGTACAAAGGCAATTATCACACTTGGTTATTTTTGCAAAATAGCAAATAAGGAAATGTGAGAAATCTGTCTCATGTTATCATCTTCCTCTGATACTGAACAAGCTATTCTTGGATTAGTTCAGCAATTTCTTTCCCTTCCATTCCCGCCCCCTCCATTTCTGCACATGTGCAATAAACATCTGTGTTAAGGCAATGACACATTTCTCTCTTTAGACCAATTCTTTTCCCTTTTTAGGGAGAGCTGCTCTATAGAGGACTCAACAAGTGGCAGCATGTTAGTATTTATTTGCACTTATTATTGAAAAGACAATTTTTCAGCACTATAACATCACTGTTTGAACACAAGTGTAAGATACAGAGAGGAGTCAGACTGCAACTAAAGGTCATTCTAATCCTGCCTGAATTCAATGCACTTTGCCAAATGTTTCTGTCTGACAGAATCACTGCACTTGATACACAGTAAGGAGGAAAATAGCAAACAGATATGTCATATGCAAAGACATCTTCAGCAAAGGAAGGAAAAGAGTTGAAGTCTTCTCAAAACTACTGTTGTTTGTTGATCTAGTCAATGCATTTTGAGATTACTTTGATGAAGTGATTGGGATGATACAAAAGGTCAACAGTGGAGACTCAGTTAAATAAATTTTTCACAGGAAGGATTTATCATTGTGTTGCACAAAATCTGTGCAATACATCTTGTTTGGTAATTGCTCCAATACCGGTCATGCCCAGCAAGTAATAATTCTTCCATTTCAGGTTATCCTACAGTGCTCTCATTTCCCTGTTAGTTTTTATTGCAATATCGCAACAACAAATTTATCAGCACCAGCATTTGTAAAAGAGGAGCACATACAATCCAGCTTCTGTCCCCCATAGACAAAGAAATGACTTTTGCATCACAGCTTTGTGTTTCTCCATTAAACAGTTTTACTTCCTTTACTAGAAATGCTACTATTAAAATAAACATTACTCTCTTTAAATATACAAGAAAGGAAATGAGTAGTGCACAAAGTAAGTGCTTGCACAACCTGAAGAGACATAGAAGGAGACAGAAAAGCTGTGTAAACAATAAAAGTAGAGGAGTAAGAGAAGAATGATGGGAAACTGTGACAAAAGGAGAAGCAAAATTTAAGCCAAGGCTTACGTAGTTTCCAGTGTATTTCTATTTTGCAAAATGGATTTGCTCCTCCCTTTATGTACTTCATTTCTCACTGGGCTTGCCACTCACTGGTTTGCCACTCTCTTCCTCTTTAGCAAGAAGGGCAAACAGCTCTGCTGCAGCCTGTGTTTTTTCTTTGTGGTATGTATCTGCCCACATGCAGAAAGTATCCTTGTCATGTGCACAGATGGTTAGAGCTACGTCTCAGTTTCCCTGTAATAATCTCACAACACCTGAATTCTCCTTTGCAACCCAGAAGGCTTTTTGTTGGTTTGCTCTGTTCTGCGTATCCTCCTTTTAGCTGCATCATCTACAACAGTGCAAAGGCTTCCTCCTGGAGCTGAGTCACTGGGAGTTTTTCTGTTCACCTTCAAGTCTGACTATCACTTTTACACTGTGACATGGCTTTGAATATTTTTCTTGATTAAGCCCTGGTTTCCTTTTAGTCTTTCTCTTTGAACTACAGCAATTTAACATGATGCTTTCTAGGAAACACACAAGTGCACCTGAAATCAACAGATGAGTCTGTCTTTACTCAAGTCCAGACCTTTCATATCCTGTCAGTTCAGTTTTCAAATGACAAATTGGAATAATTTGATATGAATTTAAGAAGCCTGGCTTGAAGAGTTTGTACTATTTTACTGTTCACAGTGATGGCCCAGTTTCTTATTTTGCTCTCCTTATTTCTTGCTTATTTTTTTAAATCTTTGAAATGAGAAATTGTGTCTTCAGTTGTTTCTCCTAAATTTTCTGCCAACTCTCTCTTTTTGGAAAGGGTTTTTGAACACTCTCACTAAAATTCCTTCCTCTTTCACTTGTTTGACTTAGGAGACACCAAAGCTGAACCAGTTCTGCCATGGGCTATCAGCCACTTCTAGAGACTGCACTGCATTTTTCATATGCAAATATCAAATATCTTTCAAACCAAAACAAATACCTTAAAGTTTCAGATCATCTTCATAAACAATGCAAAGATGCACTCTCCAACTGTCTCCTCAAAAAAAAAAAAAAAAAGGAAAAACTTTTCTTCTTTACTTCCAGTTGTTTCAGAAATCACGGAATGTTTTACATTTATCTATATTTTACAAGTAGAGGAATTTTTGTTTTTATTGTAGGGTGCTCTAAATGTCTTTTCAGACTCCCAGGATTCTTTTTACTATTATACTGGCCACTGCACAAACCACTTACCCCATCATTGTCATCATCATCATAAAATTGCAGTTCTGAATGACCCCAAAGGGCTTGCTAGCCTATCTCCAACAGCAGTCATAAGTGGATGGCTGAGAAAGAGTATAAAAGAAAGGTAAGTGTACAGTATTTCCCATTATTACTGTCCTAGCTTCCCATACTTTTTACCTTAGGATGTTCCTGAGCTGAATGTTGTTTCCACATACTTAACAACTTTTGCTGGATTCTTCCACCCTGAACTTGTCCAGTCATCACTTGAGTCCAGGCAAGTTTCTACCTACCATACCATCCTTTGGCAAGGAGCTCTGTGATGCAAAGAACCACATTCTCTTGTCTGAGCCTACTTCCTAACAACTTTACTTGAAATTCTCTGGTTCTCTTACTGAAAGAAATAGTGGGACCTTTCCAACCTTTCCCATGCTTTTCATGACCACTAGCATTTCTCCCCAGTCATCTCCTTCTACGCTAAAGAATGCTGGATTACTAAAATATTCCCATATTTTTATGGCAAGAGATGCACAGTTTTAAATATTGAGTAGCTTACATGACTGGGAATGGAGTTTGTCCCTGACTGTAAATGCTCCTCAACTACCTGTGGAAGTTCATTGCTTTTGCCCTCTGACTTCACCATGTTTACATTCAACTTCCTTGACCCAATATACATACTTAGAGTTGGTCTATAAGTATCTGTGCTTTTAAACCCTTACTGAATAATAAATATACCTACAGTTTTCTAGCAGGCAAATAGAAGCTCTGTTCTATGGTTTCAGTGTGAATTAATTTACAATTATGTGAATCAATTTACAATAATGAGTTTAAGAATTAAAGGGAAACAAACCCACCAACAGTTTCCAGGATGAGCAAGTACAGTATCTCTCATGATCTACATGAATTCACAATGAGCAGTTTCTCATATGCACAGGCAGATTAATTTTATGCAATACAGAAAACCAATACTCAAACACATCATTACAGCCTCACAAATAACATTTTGACTGAGGGAAAAATTTCTGCCCTGGACAAGTAGTGGGTGTTCTGGTTGAAGTCAAGGAGAGCTACACACAAATACAGTAGGGCTGAATCTGACTCTTCCTGCCTGCAGGGAGCAAACTGGGCTCCACACTACTCCTTCAGCTGCACTTGCCAACATCTCCTCAGGCAAAAGCTTTTTAGCATCAATAAATACTGGTTCTTATCATATTGTGTTTTAGTAACCTAAGTAATTACATGTAGTAGTCTAATTAACCCAGACTCATGGTAAACACAGAATTATCTTTTCCATTTGTACACTACACCCTAGATGACACATGTTATCTAGCTGTAGAGACACATAACTGAAAGTTTTGGAATAATCCCAAGTATTGTCTGATCCACGCAGTTGCATTCATCAAGATTTATTTAAACACTTATCTCACAAAGACTTTCACCTACTTTTGAACACCACTCAGCTGATGACTGGCACCATCCCGGCTGCATGGCACTTACAGATAAATCCTTGATCGTACTTCAAAGATGTCCGCAAGGAGAATGCCATCTGTGCCATGTGATACCTGCCTCCTTATACAGTAGAAATAATGACAGTCTTAAAAGAACTAATTACTATCTTTTTCAACATAGCCCTGGCATCAACAGACACATGTAGGATAGGGTGCAGCTGCAGGTACGCACTTACATGAGACATTTTCCTACCTGTCGTTGCCCACAGAGGGGTGCTGCATGGGCGCTGACACAGCTGCAGACCAGCCACAAAGTTCCCTGCCACAGGGAGATTAAGCTTAAATTTTGCAAACTGCAGCCCATGAAGCAGAAATATCCCTACAACTCTGCTACCTAAGACAGAGGTCCTTTATACTGTATCCACAGAGCCCTCCCTACAAAAGCAGGTGAATGTGCTGCAATTTCTAGTTTATGCAGCTGGATTTATTGTCCTATACAGACAGAAACCAGGAAATGTCCAAAAGATCTCCAACTTGCCAAGAAAACCCAAAGATTTGCAACTTTCCTATCATAGCAACATCTACTGCAAAACTCCCTAAGCTGTGCAGAAGGCTCCAGCAGCTCCCACAGGCACACAGAGCCCAGAACTAGGCACAGGTAAGTAGGTATTGTGTTAATGCTGCTTTATGGTGCTCAGAATGGATAAACTGGTCCACCCTTACTCTAGGGAATACAGCTCATTTAGGCACACCCTGCAGCTGAGTCAGACCTGCCACAGAATGAATAGGTCCCCCTCTTCTTCCCAGGCTGCAAATGGCTTTAACACTTCCTTCACCAATATATGTGCCAATTTTGCATTGATCTTTAATTACAGAATCCCAGAATCCCAGAATCATTCAGGTTGGAAAAGACCCTTGGGATCGAGTCCAACCATCAGCCCTACTCCACAAAGTTCTCCCCTACACCATATCCCCCAACATCTCATCTAAATGACTGTTAAAGACATCCAGGGATGGTGACTCCACCATCTCCCTGGGCAGCCTATTCCACTGTCTGACCACTCTTTCTGCGAAAAATTTTTTCCTAATGACCAGTCTGAATGTCCCCTGTCGCAGTTTAAAATATCTGTGCCTATATCGCCTTTCCTCCATAAAAACCAGACCAAATGGTCCTAACTCCTCCTTCCTCTGTGTCCAATACCTTTTTTAAGATTTTTAAGATTTTAAGATTGCAAAGATTTTTAGGGAGACACTTTAACAGTTAAACCCTGTTTCTGAACAACAGAAGCTGTAGACACAGGACTCTGTAAGCATAACTTGTGCTTAAACACTGAGGGTCACCAGTGTGCTGACAGAGAAGTGAAGATATTTTTTTTCCTGACAACTACCACAGTTAGACACAAATGGATAACCACATCTGTCTAATCCCATTCACTTTTAATCTGTAGGGTTTTATTCCTTCAGTGTCATACTATATACTGATTCATTTTTATGAGGTCCATTTATGCAACTTCTTCATTGTTTTCCAATTACATAAGATTATAGCAGGATTTCCTCACAGTATGTCAATTACTTCTCTGTATGTATTATTAACTGAATACAGATTAGATCTTCATTGCCATACAACTAAAAGATCACTCTGAGAGATGACGCACAGGATGAATAACACAATTAACAAATTAGTATAAAATACCAAATTAAAAGACATAACTGCAGCTACTGATGCAATCAAATGAAACACACTGATTATAATGTGTCTTGGTTTATTACCAAAAAAGTTAATCTACTTCATCGTCTTAGCTATTGAATTTCACTCACTAATTACATACATTAGAAGGATTGCTTTCCTATTATACGAATATAAGTTTCCATTTGAGATCACTGATTCTTATTTAAATTCTACTGACTATCAAATACATCTTCCTTGTATACCTATACTAATTTGCCTTCATTATCTGTGTAGGAGCACTATAGTTCTTTACATACACATGAACAGATGCATACTTGCACTTAATCACGTCACTTCAAGTAATATGAGTTTCCAAGCATATACATTCTTTGGGCCCTGTTTCCTGTTAGGAATATTTTCTGACATACACAAAAACAGCAGAAACAGGAGTTGTAACACACTGAAAACAGCCAGTCTACGACCAATTCTCCTCAAAAGAAAAGAAAAATATTCACAATTTTAAGTATTCAGTTCCCTATATTTCCACAGCTATAACACTGAACTGTTAATGAACAAATAGCCCTGTGTCATAGTTACCTTACTCAGTTTTCACTTCTCCATGAACCAAGTTTAGTCTCAATCCTGGAAGTGGTGCGTGAGTCACACTGCACTTTCCAAGACTGGTCACGTTCATAAAGGTGCACATGTAAGAGTGGGATCTAACTATCTTGAACCAAATTCTGAGGTCTGTATTCAATGGGAAACATTCAAGGGGGACCTTGAATGTGGCTCCTCCACTCTAGTAATCTGGTGCGAAATGTCTAGCATGAGGTAACATATCTCCATTACCTTATCTGTTAGAGGTCCTTCAGCTCCCCAACAGAAAAATTCTGCCATGCACATACCATCCATGACCCCCAGAAGAAGGGGTAGGACAAAGAAAGAGGTGTGCGGAGGAGGGCTGGGTAGGGAGCCCAGAAACTGGAGAAACAGATAGTGGAGTCCCACAGAGTGAATTCTAGTCCAACAAAAAAATCAGATGATTTGAGAATACAGAAATAATGTGGAATAAGTGAAATAGAAAAAAAACCTCCTTGCCCCTAGCCACAGCCTCCCCTCACCCCAACTGTAGCCAGTTTAATGGTTTCACAATACTTTGTGGTATTGCAATAGTTTTTTGGTGCTGGTTTTGAAAATAATTCAAATATATCACTCATCTTGACTATGTACTGATTTAGCAGAAAATCAAGGTACAGAGTCTTACTTAACTTTCACTTCTCCATGTAGACAAGCCATGGGGCCCCAGAGTTTGTCTTGTACCCTTGGTAGAACTAATTATTAGAGACTTGGACAGCAATGGAGGAGTGGAAATGCTTCTCTCAAGTCAGTAGAATAGAAAGAAGTAGAGGCAGTAAATGGAAGGCCACTACTCCCTGTTCCTCTTTTCCCTTTACTTCTGACATGGGCTAGAGCAGCTGTGAAGTCACCTACCCCATATAGTGAAGAACCTTGCTTTTCCACCCCACCACCCGATTAGAAATAGGCAGAGGTGCAAGAGATGGGCTTCTCCTGAGACACTTCCACTGTGTAATATTGTAATCTATATAGATAACACACCTCCCTGTCTTACTCTTTATACTTCTGTACTTTGTGCTGTATATATAAAACAGAGGAGCCCCCATCAACTTCTGTTCCAAGTTCCCTATTTCGGTTACAAACTCCTGTTTTCAGGGGTTGGTAATTGGGTTCCAGGGTATTTTTACTGCCCTGAACTTGGATGTTCTTTTCAGAAAGCTGGAAGGGAACTGGTGTGTTTTTGTCACCTCATGCAAGAAGGCAACAAATAAAATGAAGTCTTCCAATGCTCTTTGAAACACAATTTTTTGCTTGGAATTCATGCTTCTGTAAGTGCCAAGATGATAACAACAAACAGCAGAGAGTACATTATCTACAGAGCAGATGCATGCACCTACTTTAGCACAACCTGCAAGTATACATCACCCCTCGCCAGGGGAGAGCTATGTTGTCATCATGGTCCTCCTGTGATGTTATCTCTTCTGGAACTACAGCTCACTAATACTACTTCTGATAGAAATTTAGGGACTATCTACCAGGAATTAGACTGAGACCCATCACAATATTTGACATACAGACTCCACAGCCAACAGCAGCAATGGCAACTTTCAAGAAGGACCTTTCTCCAGCTGAGTCCGTGTGCTGGCCCAGCACACCTGCAGTGTAGCTCAGGTTCAGTTTTCAGCTTGCCCCAGCACCCTTGACTACCGCAAACTTTCCAAATGAAATATGCATTCAAGCTGCAACTTTTGCTAAATTTGAATGTCAGGTGAATTCAAACCCGTTTTGAGCTTTTGAGTTTACATAGCTATACTATGACATGCTTGCAGTTCATAACTCTGTAATTTGCAGAGGTACAATTAGGTTATTGTGCCACTTAGCAGCAGCTCTGACAATCTGTGTCTTGTATTGTCCTTTCTCATCACATTCCCATGGCGTTTCAAATCTCATCATAAGTATTGTAGATTTTAGTGTTCTCTGTGCCTTCTAATTCTTCTGATTTTCCCTCTGCTGTTGGCCTTATACCAACTGAAAGTTTTATTTCCTATCTGAACAATATTCATATACCATTTTTGTTGCCCATAATTTGTACCACATGTTCTGCATGGTCGTGTGTTACTCAGTTTTGGATACTGAGATGTTGAAGTCCTGCTCTTGGATTTTCCCACACTTAGCTATACTTTTAGAGGACCTGTTGTCAGGATACTGAGGTACTTTGTTGATCATGAATCAGCAAAATGACAGGGCTTTTTGAAACATTTTATCCTGCCTACAGCAAGAGGTCTGAATCTTTGCTCAAGTCTCTATTCCGTACCAAAATAAAATCCTAAGTAGGTAGCTAGGCAGTTACAATGGGAGCTATATTTTGAATTGTGGTGGTTTGACCTTGGCTAAATGCCAGGTACCCACCAAGTCGCTCTATCACTTCCCCCCCTTTCCCCTTTTTTTCTCAATAGGGCAAAGAAGGGAAAGAAAATAAGATAGGAAAACAAAACAACCCTTGTGGGTAAAACAACAGCAGTTTTAATATAAGCAAAGCGAAGCAAAGGTCCGCACGTGGAAGCAAAAAAAAAGAAAACAGATTTATTCTCTACTTCCCATTAACAGGCGATGTCGGGCCTTCTCAGGAAGCAGGGCTCCAATACGCGTAGTGGTTGCCTCAGAAGACCAAGGGTGACCCCACCCCCTTCCTCCTTTCTCCCAGCTTTATACTGAGCAGACGTCATATGGTCTGGAATATCCCTTTGGTCAGTTCGGGTCAGCTGTCCTGGTTGTGTCCCCTCCCAAGATCTTACCCACCCCGTCCCACTGTGGGGGGGAAATGTCAGAAAGAGCCTTGGTGCTGTGTAAGCACTACTCATCAGTAGCCACAACACCAGTGTGCTATCAACACCCTGTCAGCTCCCAGCATAAAACACAGCACCATGAGGGCTGCTACAGGGGAAAACCAATTCTGGCTCAGCCAGACCCGATACAGTCTCCACCCCTTATTCCATACCATTTACGTCATGCCCAGGTCCCACATAACACTCATTTATTCATTCCATAAGCTTTCTTCACTCCTCCAGATGTTCAGTGACTTGGCTGCCATCTGTCAAGATGGATGTTCAGGACAGGAGCAGTATGTTTGACTGTTGGACTCCAGCACCGGCTAGGTTTGGGTCATCATCGCACGTATCTGGTTCACTCTTCGTCGTTCCTACTTCCTCCATCACTTCCTGCAACATACAACTCAACCCACAGATTATTCCCCCCCCAAGGTTAAATCTCCTTGAGGCACACACTGAGTAGCCCCATTCTCCCGCATTACCCACCAAGTACATCCAGGTCCCTGAGCAAAAACAATCCCACGAGTGGGCTTGCCTTTTCCCAAGGGAGGAGCAATCCACACTGCCTTCCCCAGCCATTTCCCTGTGTGTACTACAGGGACCTTATCTCCTCCCACAGTATGAAGGGGTTTTGTTTGGGCAGGACCAGGACGGTTAACAGATCCTCTGGTATTAATTAGCCAAGTGGCTTCTGCTAAATTTATATCCCAGTGTTTCCATCCCCCATTGTCCAATGCTCTCAACATAGTCTTCAACAGTCCATTGTATCTTTCAATCTTTCCAGATGCTTGTGGGTAATAAGAGATGTGATACACCCACTCAATGCCGTGTTTCTTTGCCCAGGAGTTTATGAGATTATTTCGAAAATGGGTTCCATTGTCTGATTCGATTCTTTCAGGAGTACCATGTAGCCATAAAATTTGCCTTTCAAGACCTAAGATGGTATTTCGGGCAGTGGCATGATTTACAGGGTACGTCTCAAGCCAACCAGTAGTTGCTTCCACCATGGTGAGTATGTAGCGCTTGCCTTGGCGTGTTCGTGGCAATGGTCCAATATAGTCCATTTGCCAGGCCTCACCATATCGAAAACTCAGCCATCGCCCTCTGTTCCAGGGAGACTTTACTCGTGTGGCTCGCTTGATTGCAGCACATGTTTCGCATTCATGAGTGACCTGTGAGATGGCCTCCATGGTCAGGTCCACCCCTCGATCACGAGCCCATCTGTACATTGCATCTCTCCCTAGATTCCCGGATGTTTCATGGGCCCATCGAGCTACAAATAGCTCACCCTTGCGCTCCCAGTCCAGGTCCAGCTGAGCTACTTCAATTTTAGCAGCCTTGTCTACTTGCTCATGCACGGCTTTTGGGCACGTGGGCATCTACATGACGTACCTTTAGAGCCACGTTTTCCACTCGGGCAGCGATGTCCTGCCACAGTGCAGCAGCCCAGATGGGTTTACCTCTGCGCTGCCAATTGGTCTTCTTCCACTCCTGTAGCCACCCCCACAGGGCATTAGCCACCATCCAGGAGTCAGTGTAGAGATACAGTACTGGCCACTTTTCTCGTTCAGCAATCTTTAGGGCTAGTTGGATCGCTTTTACTTCTGCAAACTGACTTGACTCGCCCTCTCCTTCAGTGGCCTCAACGACTTGTCTTGTGGGGCTCCACACAGCAGCTTTCCACTTTCGATGGTTTCCTACCACACGACAGGATCCATCAGTAAACAGAGCATACCGCCTTTCATCTTCTGGTAGTTCGTTGTATGGTGGTGCTTCTTGGGCACGAGCCACCTCCTCAGGCAGTGCTCCAAAATCTCTACCTTCTGGCCAGTCCATGATCTCTTCCAGGATTCCTGGACGGTTGGGTTTTCCCAGTCGAGTTCGTTGCGTGATTAACGCTACCCATTTACTCCAGGTAGCACTGGTTGCATGGTGTGTAGAAGGGATGTTTCCTTTGAACATCCAATGTAGTACAGGCAATCGCGGTGCCAAGAGGAGCTGTGCTTCTGTACCAACAACTTCGGAAGCGGCTCGAATCCCCTCATATGCTGCCAGTATCTCCTTTTCAGTTGGAGTGTAGTGGGCTTCTGATCCTTGATATCCCCGGCTCCAAAATCATAATGGTCGACCCCGAGTTTCACCTGCTATCTTCTGCCAGAGGCTCCATGTGAGGCCATGCTCCCCAGTTGATGTGTAAAGTACATTTTGCACATCTGGTCCTGTCCGAACAGGCCCAAGAGCTACCGCCCGAGCTATCTCCTGTTTGATGTGCTCAAAGGCTTGTTGGTGCTCAAGACCCCACTCAAAATTGTTCTTCTTTCGGGTTACTTGATAGAGAGGGCTCACCAGCTGACTGTAACCTGGAATGTGCATCCTCCAAAATCCCACAAGTCCTAAGAAAGCTTGTGTTTCCTTCTTGTTGGTCGGTGGAGACATAGCTGCTATCTTGTTGACAACCTCTATAGGCACATGGCGGCGTCCATCTTGCCATTTTATTCCCAAGAACTGAATCTCCTGTGCTGGTCCCTTGACCTTGCTTTTCTTTATGGCAAACCCAGCTCTCAGAAGAATCTCAATTACTTTTTGTCCTTTCTTGAACACTTCTTCTGCCTTGTTGTCCCACACAATGATGTCATCGATGTACTGTAGATGTTCAGGGGCATCACCCTTTTCCAGTGCAGTTTGAATTAGTCCATGACAAATAGTGGGGCTGTGCTTCCACCCCTGGGGTAGTCGATTCCAGGTATATTGGACACCCCTCCACGTGAAAGCAAACTGTGGCCTGCACTCTTCTGCCAAAGGAATTGAAAAGAATGCATTGGCGATGTCGATTGTGGCGTACCACTTGGCTGCCTTTGACTCTAGTTCATACTGGAGCTCTAACATATCTGGTACAGCAGCACTCAGTGGTGGCGTCACTTCATTCAGGCCACGATAGTCTACTGTCAACCTCCACCCTCCGTCAGACTTTCGCACTGGCCATATTGGGCTATTAAAAGGCGAATGTGTCTTACTGATGACACCTTGGGTCTCCAGTTGACGGATCAGTTCTTGGATGGGAGCCAGAGAGTCTCGGTTCGTGCGATACTGCCGTCGGTGCACGGTCCTCATAGCAATTGGCACCTGTTGTTCTTTAACTCGCAACAGTCCTACAACAAAAGGATCTCCTGAGAGGCCAGGCAGATTAGACAACTGTTTGACCTTCTCTATGTTCACACTGGCCACACCAAAAGCCCATCGGTATCCTTTTGGGTCTTTGAAATACCCCCTCTTGAGGTAGTCAATGCCCAAGATACAAGGGGCTTCTGGGCCAGTTACAATGGGATGTTTTTCCCACTTATCCCCGGTCAAGCTAACCTCGGCCTCCAGTACTGACAGTTCTTGACATCCGCCTGTCACTCCTGAGATCCAGATAGGTTCTGCCCCTCTATAACTTGATGGCATTAATGTACACTGTGCCCCGGTATCGATTAAAGCCTGGTACTTCTGTGGATTTGATGTGCCAGGCCATCGAATCCACACTGTCCAATACACCCGATCATCCCTTTCCTCCTCCTGGCTGGAGGCAGGGGCCCTCTATTCCTGTTCTTGGTCAGAGTATTCACTGTCTGACCCTTGCTGTGCCAGGCCGGAAACTCCTTCATCAGGGCCAAGGGAGGTGATCTCAGTCTTCCTGTATCTGGGAGATCGCTGATTACTTTCTTGCGGTTTCACGCCAGCTACATTAACAACCTTCTTGGATGTCTTCTTCTTGGCAGGTGTCTTTCCTCGCAATTCATGTACACGAGCTTCCAATTTGAAGGTGGGTTGACCATCCCACTTCCTCATGTCCTCCCCCTGGTCACGCAGGAAGAACCAAAGTTCGCCACGTGTCATGCGCCTAGGTTTCCCTTTCCCTCTGACTGGGGTGGAAGAGAACCGATTTCTTGGGGTGCTCCTGACATCTAAGGCACTCGCCCGTAGAGATGAGGAGGTTCCAAGACTCTCTTCAAAGTTCTGAAGCCAGGAAGAGACTGCCTCCACAGTTGGCGTACATCTTAGTCCTTCTCCCATATCCATTTCTGGATAGTACATCGCAGCCAAGCCCGCAGAATACGAGGATGGTGCACCTTTAATCGCCTTCCTCCACATGGCCCGTGTGCACAGGACATCCTCTGGATTTTTAGGGGCTTCATCATTATCTGGATCACCATAGATGACTTCCAGCACTGCTAGTTCTCTCAGGTACTGGACACCTTCATCCGCAGTAGCCCACTTCCCTGGGGAGTTGTCCGTAAGATCTTCCTTGAAAGGATATCTTGCTTTAACACTTGAAAGGAGCCGTCTCCACAGACTGCAAATTCCTGTTTCTTTTCCAATTCCCCTTTCAATTCCTCGATCTCTAGCAAGGGAACCCAGCTGTTGGGCTTCCTTACCTTCCAGCTGCTGAGCATCAGCCCCATTATCCCAGCATCGAAGCAGCCAGGCAGCAATCCGCTCACCTGGCTGGCGGCTATAGTCTTTCCGCAGATCTCGCAGTTCTGATGATGTCAGGGACCGAGTAGTTTCTGCCTCCTGTTTGAGTTCTGTTATTCCCTCTTCTGACCCCTTTGCTGAAGGACCCGCTTCTTCCTCCTCTTTTTCGTCCCTTATTAATCGAGGGTATGGACCTGTTGTTCTCCTTGTCCACTGTTTCTTTTTTACTACTGGGGCAATCTCTGCTGTTATTGTTTTTGTTTGAGTTCCCGTTTCCACCACAGTCCTTTGAGAGCACTGCACTGCAGCTCGATAAGCATAGGCCAGGCCCCAGTACAGCGCTAGGAGTTGCTGATTTTCATCGGGATAGACAAGGCACCCTTCTATCAGGTGTTGTGTCAGTTTTGCGGGGTTGCTTGCCTGTTCAGGGGTAAGATCCCAGGCTACAGGAGGTGATAACCGTCCTAGGAATCTGCCCAAAATCCTTCCACTCCCCCTGCCACCCAGGGACAGGCCGCCTCAGGGCACATTTTGGTATTCTCTCACCCAAAATTTGCTTTCTCTTACACCAAAACCTAACGAGCTCCACACAGCCCACAATAGGCGAATAGCATTAATGAACAGTACCAAAGAGCTAACATAAGGATGAATAAGTACTTCGGGAGCTTGCAGAATAAAACCACTCATGATGTTCCCAATTTCTTCCAGCATGTTCCTGAGCTTAGCAAAATAAAGATAAGCAGAGCAATAAACAAACCCGTGACCAGCACAAGAGCTTGTCGCTTACTAACTGCTATAGCTATAGCACAATTAATATAAAACTGCCGTTGTCCCGCCCCACGTTGGGCGCCAAAATAGACTGTGGTGGTTTGACCTTGGCTAAATGCCAGGTACCCACCAAGTCGCTCTATCACTTCCCCCCCTTTCCCCTTTTTTTCTCAATAGGGCAAAGAAGGGAAAGAAAATAAGATAGGAAAACAAAACAACCCTTGTGGGTAAAACAACAGCAGTTTTAATATAAGCAAAGCGAAGCAAAGGTCCGCGCGCGGAAGCAAAAAAAAAGAAAACAGATTTATTCTCTACTTCCCATTAACAGGCGATGTCGGGCCTTCTCAGGAAGCAGGGCTCCAATACCCGTAGTGGTTGCCTCAGAGGACCAAGGGTGACCCCACCCCCTTCCTCCTTTCTCCCAGCTTTATACTGAGCAGACGTCATATGGTCTGGAATATCCCTTTGGTCAGTTCGGGTCAGCTGTCCTGGTTGTGTCCCCTCCCAAGATCTTACCCACCCCGTCCCACTGTGGGGGGGAAATGTCAGAAAGAGCCTTGGTGCTGTGTAAGCACTACTCATCAGTAGCCACAACACCAGTGTGCTATCAACACCCTGTCAGCTCCCAGCATAAAACACAGCACCATGAGGGCTGCTACAGGGGAAAACCAATTCTGGCTCAGCCAGACCCGATACATGAATTTTTAGTGAAACTAATGCTAAAAAACCTCATGATCCACACCTGTAAATCCAAATATCATAACACTTTTACACATACCTACATTTTATTAGGGAGATAAAATAGCGGGTCCAAATAAGATGAACAGAGCAGGTCCAGTGGCAACAGCCAGGCTCAGCCACAGCCCACTGCTGACTGCTAGACATGTCTGTAGGGATGAGGCAGGTCTGAGGTCAAGCCAAAAAATCAGACTGGTGAGACAAGGTAAGGATCAGGAGAGCATGAGGGCCAGCCCAGCACACCTACAGTGTAGCCCAGGTAAGAACTGAGAGCAAAGGCCTGATCCTGAACACGGCTCCCAAGCTGAGAACCACCCCAGATGAGATTTCTGACTATTAACTGTTTTCACAGCAGCTCGATCCAAGGTCACGCAGCTCTGCCTATCAAAGCTGACCTTGAACACAGCTTCCTAGAATGGGAGAAAAAATTTACAGCACCAGCTGATGCATTCAGTGCCCTGACAGATTTCTGGTGGCTATCACTGAGGCCTTTCTTTCATTATTGGTCCCTGAACTCTGCAGCTGGCCTGGGCCATGCAGGGAGATACTAACGGGGTCACAGGACTAAGCCCTGGGGTCCTGCCAGTCTGCAATAATTTTGTATTTGTTTGATGTCACAGAGATTTGGAATTGCAACATCACCAGCACATACCCTGTCACTGGTAAATAGGTAGAAATGTGAATAGGTACAGAGGTTATTTCCATGCAATGTCCCCATTGAATCCCAAACTATAGCCTCCATATGCTGAAAATGTACAGAAAAATGTCTAACACACCAATGCACAACTGCACTGGAGAGACCTGCTAGCTTTTGTCAGGTGTCTTTCAGAGAGTACTCTGTTCCTAGAAGGAAGTAGATGCACACATTCCCCATAATTTATATTGCTGTATTCTGGTTACTTTTTTCCTATAAAAGCTACATTCATTTTCCAGACAACAACAAATAAAACCAGAAATATTTAAAAAATAGTGTTTGAAAACATCTTTTTCTACTGGTGCTTTTTGTTAAAGATAATACACAAAGCCTGTGACACAAGAGGAGCATGGGAGCTGATGTGGAAAGTGTCTTCTAAGCTCCAACTAGACTGTGTGGTTGGTATAGCCTCTGAAGATTTAAGTTGCAAGTAGCTAGATGACTTCTAAGAGCTAGTGATGTCTTCTATACAGATTGTTTGAATTTATTGTGAAACATTTAAGGACATACTTATAGAAGGTGGGAAGGAGGGGGCAAAAATATGGGACGTATGAAGACAGTGCATTACAGTACACAATTACTGCCTCCTTTGGAGCAGTACACAGCAAGGTGTGTAGGGGCAATAGGGGATGATTTCCTTCCAGCCCAGGCTATATAGGTTCAAAATGGGGACTAATACATAGCTGAATACAAAGCGCATGTCATGTCAGCCAGGTAACAGAGCCATTCCTACAGTGGCCCTTCTAACAACCATTGGGAACATTACTGTGCATTATCACCCCTTGTCAGCCTGCATATTTAAACAATATTCCTTATAGGAGCTATATCAGTAGACTCCAAGTTACCTTCCTGGAAGTTTTCAAATTCTGATTATCAGGTTTCTCCAAATTATGGAGAAATTCCATCTTTATAGAAGATGGACATGTTTAAAAATGTCTGTCCTGTCACTAAAAAAAAGGTGTGTTCTGCATGGGACACTGTTGCAATAAATTCCTTCTGCTGTTCATCACCTCCCATTCTCTGATTCACAAGGCTGTTGGCTTTGTGAGATCTTGAGAACAGGGACTATGGGTATTTGCACTTTGCTCAGATGGCCTGATGTCAGATGATAGCTCGATGTAAGAAATCAGTGGAACACAAACATTTACTTGTTTACAAAATTTTTATACTTCTTTACTTTGGAATTTGAATTTTTAAATGTCATGGGTTTGTCCCTAAAAAGGTATTAAAAAATAGTTTTCTAAAATCTGAAATTGTCCAATTTTTTAGCCCATAACCAAGGTTAAACAGTTTGTACCTTCCAGATTTGGGGATTCTCAAAGGCTGAAGTGGCACAGCCCCTGTGTGGAGTCTTGTGAAAGGGCACCACCAGAACACCAGAAAAACCAGGCAACACCAGAAAAAGGTCAGAAAATTATTGGCTGCTGTACTTACACATACCAGCCTCAGCAGGGGAACACAATCCACCCTTGAGATCAATTCTGTTGCAAATGAAAACAGAGTTTCTGGAGTCATAGTGCTGGAGAAGACCATCAGTCCAGACTTCTACAGTCACAGACAAAAATGTAAAAGAGTTCTTTAGTCCAGAGGGGTCCCCACAAACCACAAAATACTTCCCAACATCCTGTAACAAGCCAATGATCTATGGTGCAAAGGGCCAAAAGCCAAAAAGGCTCCCGTGTGCTGCAGGAGGAGGGCAGGGAAGGTCCAGCTCACCACCAGTATCTTTGGCCTCTGCAGAAGCAATGCTCCTGGGAGATTAATACTTTGTGACTTTGTGTTGGGTTGTGCCTTTTTGATTTGACAATTGTTAGTTAAATAAATTTCCACTTGTGCTAGATACCTAAAATAAACTGTAAAATAAGCCCAAATATATTTCATTGGGAAGAGAAAATTAAATAGCCATGAGTCCCTAAGACTATTTGTCTTTTGTCTCAGCTTAATTAACTATTACGCTGCTTCTTCTCAAAGGAGTTGTACATTAATGAATACTAAATACAGATACAGGTACTGATATTATACTAAAGTGTCCTTCCCTGTAAGTAGCAACTGAAGACAGCATTCTTCAGCCTATGTTACAAACTGTATTTGTGAAAACAAATCAGAAAATGTGTTTGAGACACAAACCTGTGATTTTCCTTTTCTATTTTAAAGCTCCCAAATTTGCAGTGAAGCCCAAATTTGGATTTTGTCCTCTGAAAATATCTTATGAGCATCTGGTTGGGTTGGTGGTTGGTTTGTTTCTGTGCTTTCTACATGAACAAAGATATCCATGGTCACATGTAACCTAGCACATATTTCTATTTCTTTTGCAAAAGAAAGGCAACAACAACAATAGCAACCAAAGTTTGATTCCAGAGAGATGTAGGGCCAATTTGGACTTGGCAGGCAAATGTTGCTTCAAAAGTGGTCTGACAGACCTCCCAAAATATAACAAATACGGCATCAGAATATGCTGAAATGGGAATTTTGGTTTGTTGCAAAATTAGAGTATATTATTTTCCCTTCATTGTAGTTTTGCTGTCTAGTATATAGACTATTTTCTTAAAAAAATCTGAATCCTGCTGTTCTCAGTTGGAGTTGCATATTATGGCAATGTTGTTGGAAGTCTTACTTAGAATGACTGAAATGTTTTTGCAGGGTGTCAACTTCCAAGTCATCATTAATGTTTACAGTCTCAATAGCAGCTTACATTGCTATAGTAACCCTTAAAGGAACATTCCTAACAGAAAACTAAAATAAAAGGAAGACACATTTTTACCAAACACTCATAGCACAGGGAATGTTCTTGATCTATTTCAGTAATTCATGTTTTAAACAAAGGTGACCTAAAGAAAAAGAGGGCCTCTCATACTAGCAAATCATTTTTATATACCAGTGCATGATGGGATGTCACAGAACTTGGATAGATGCCCCCTCTTAAAAAATATAACTTCTGTCAGCTCCAATTGAAGCAAGTATGAGAAGGGGGTTAAGGAAAGTGAGGCTTCTTGCCAGCAAACATCTTGTGAGGAATTCTGTGGCTATTAGTACAGAAAATAAGTCTGCCATGATCCTTCTATTTAGCTCTAGGCCAAGTTATAGAAAATAAAGCTGTCTTCTGAGTATTTAGTGCCATGCACTGTAGAGAGATCGTTGATAAAATAGTTTACGGTCTACAACATCACTTCCTCAGCATGAGCTACAGTATATGTGGTAATAATTTTTCCAAGCACAAGCAAATTGTTCTAAATCTCATATATTTTTAGTCAGATTTATGTCAATGAATTTGCTCCCTGTTTCTCTAATATTTTATACTGTTTATCAAAAATCCAAATTTATTTCACAAAGCAGTAGTCTAGTAATTAGCATTTACTAGGAAAATCCTGAATCCATTTTACAAAACATTTATCTCCTAATAACAACAATGTGTTCTTATCTTCCAGGCTGCTTGGAATGCTACAGCCAGGGAGAGGCAATTAAATTTTAATGTCCTCAGATTTGTCAAATCATAGCCATTTTATGACATTACAAATGTCTTTTAATGGTGTCTTGCATCACTTATGATAAAGAGAAATGTAAGATCTAATTTGACTTGTAAAAATCTCAAACTCTGAAAAGCAGCAAGAGGAAGCTTTTTGTGAAAAAACCTTTAGCAAACAGGAAGTTTGGAGGAATGAACAAAGTCTGAGAAGAGTCATATCCTGATGTTGATCTTACAAAGTACCCTACAAACTTTATTTAGTTTGAACTCAGAAAATGTCTTTGCCCCAACTTTCCTACTAGTCTGAGTAAAGCAAAGGCAAACTGACATGGTCAAAATCACAGCATGTCAAAGCTCAAAGACTTCAGGTGTCTAAGATGAAAACATTTCAGATGAAACAGGAATCATCTTATGCTGTTAAAGCTCAGTACCCTGAAGACAAGTCATAAAAGATCTGTTCTTTTCAGACTTTTAACCTACAATGTGGGGAGAATGATGTGATGTAGCGAAATGAGGCTGTGGAACCTCCATATTTGACAGTGATTATATTGAAATACTCTGTTTCTTGTCTTCTGTACCCAGTACTGTCAAACCTGGATCTTCAGGGTCCAGATGGGCTCCCATAAAATTAATATAAATTAAAAGAACACCAAAGGTCATTGTTTTTCCCTCACAGGCAAAGCATCACAAAGCTGAGCCTCTGCTTTCTGGTATAGGTCAGAAATATGTAATAGGAGTTTGCATAATGATCCTCTATGTTTCTTTTCATAAACTAAAAGCAAAGATATTAACTCTGTGTGAAATATAAACATTTTTACATGGCAGTAAGGATGGGTCAACTTGAACAAAATATTATTAGCCAAATTTTGTAAATTTTAGAATAAATTAAATGACACATACATGGGAAGAGATGAGTCAGTGCAGATGGTCTCCCAGTGTCCACCTATCATTGATGTGGAGATGTGTGTGCTTATGAAGACTGATACAAAGCTTGCATTTGATGAGCTGATGCTATAGACTGAGAAACTAAAGAAAAATAAAAGGGAAGAGGCAACAATTTCACTACTTTCCTCATGATGTGCTATTTACAAAGTAGAAAAGGAAGATGCAAAAGTAAGAGTTGCCAATACGGCAGCAAGGCTATCAAGAAGGCAAGGAACTCCTACAAGAAAAAGCTATTCTAGAAAATCTGGATGAAGGACAACCAGACAATCCTAGCTGGAGAGTTAGTTCCAGAGAATTAAGGAAAAGAGAACCAGACAAGAAGCAAAGGTAGAACATGCTGTCTTATGCGAAAAGAGCAGGAATAGTTCTACGAAATGCCGAGAAAATATCAAAGTGAGAAGAAAAACATAATGAAAGATAAAGGGCACAAAAAGGATTGATTCTTCTCCCTAGTGCATGTATCACATGACCAACACCTCAATACCATAAATGTATTACTACTTTTCTACAAGTTATCACCACTGTTACCTCAAGGGTGTTAATGGGATTTAAGAGTATGGAAGAACACGATTTACCCAGAGAACTGTTAGCAAACAAGTGAAAACCTCTGCTCAAGCAAATTAATTTCAGTAGTTGCGTAGGAGATCTGAGGTCTAAGCCTGCTTTGAATGTGAAGTTACTCTGTATCATAAACTACACCTCTGAACCTCACTCTATCTAAATTCAGGCAATGAAAGCAATTTACTTATGAAGGGCCCTGTGAACACAAAATACAAATGTTATGTTCCATGTTCAGATGGAATTGGAGCTCCACAGGAAATGCCACTATGTTACGTGTTTCTAACTTAGAGGAACAAAGTACATGGTCTAAGAGAAGGAAGATGAGCAGATAAAAATCCTGTTAAATCATAACTCTCCATAGGACTACATTGCAAGTTTTCATCCAAAAATGTTTTCTGAAAGCATTTATACCATCTTTTAACTATTGTTACCTAAATGCCAGGACTGGCCTTTCAGAGCAGTATACTACCCTAGTATGCACTAACTGATTCAGGATGACTTAACCTACACAGCAAACACCATTTGAGGGAGATTTCTGAAAGTACATGAATACAGAAAGGCTGTAACCAAAATAGCTTCTTTACAGACAGCGGAAGAACGAATCCTGTGTGTTTCTTCTTCTAGATGACTGATCCCAACAGTATTGTTTCCTGGCTTTGACTATTTCCGTGCTAAGCAGAAAATTAATGTCACAATCTCATGTAGATGTAGCTGACATCCTTCAGCTGGCACTAGTTTATACTTGTTTAGGCTCCTTAGTTACGTACTCATTTACTTAGCCAAATTCCAAGGTGAGGCTTAATTCTTAGAATTTCAGATAAAGTTATATTATCTCAGATTCCCTTCAGCTCAATCTATCTTCTTTATAACTACAGAGACAATATTTGAAAATGCAATAGAACCCATATTGGCAAGGATTTCTACACCTGATTATGGTACATCAATTAAGATTGTGTGGGTTTTCATACATTCTTCTGGATTTGCTTAGATCTAAATTGTGTTCAAAGTGTAATTTATGCAATTTCACTTTACATATCACAAGGGTTAAGGACAAGTTTTAATGTTGACACATATAGACAGAGAATTGTGCAGCATGCCAAAACCAGGTTTCAATTAACTGAAAGGAGTAAGATTAGGTTTATAAAACTATTTAGATGTCTAAAAGTCAAGTCATTTTTAGCAGAAATCGCAAACACAGCTAAGCAGGTCAACTGTCAAACTCCAGTTAACAATATGTACAGGTTAGGAATGATGGGCCAGAGGCTCATATGTTTGGATGCTAAATATTATGAAGCCCAAAAGTCAGACGCCAGCTGTGGACTCAGAAAACAGAGCCAGAATATATAACACATACAAATAGAAGGATCTACAGCCAGCCAACATGAAACACTGCCAAGAGGGATGCATCTGACATTCTCCCTCTCTTCTGGACGTAGTACCTCTCCAGGGAAGAAGCACACCATGGCCAAAATCCTTTCCTGTATGCAGGAACGTATGTGTACATGCACTGTCGTACGGGGTCACAGACACTGGCCACACTTCCTTTAAGACAGAAAGTAGTCGCCTCCCACTGTTTACAGAGTAGCCTCACAGTCAGTGAACATGGCTTGGGTATGGCTTCTTCTCAATGGCTGCCAAACAAAATACTGTGTTTATTTATTTAACATGGGTGGGGGCAGTGTACTCTTTCAAATGAGGTGATATTGCCTACCCACATATTTTTTGCTCAGAATAATTCATGGTCCTGATTGACCATGCCAGTGACCAAGCACTGGGTTTCAGTGGTGGAAATGTCACTTCTGCTTCAACTAAAATCCAAGTACAGTCATGCTAGGAACAGAGGCACCATGCAAGCCACACATCACAACCATGTTGCATAACATAAAAGCATGCCTACCCTCCATGCTGGTACACATCCACAGTCAAGCTTGAGACAAACTATGGTTGCAGATGAGAGGAGATATGAAAAACTGCTGAATGACTCCATAAGGTATCTTTTGTTTTGGAAACCTGTGTTGTGCTGGTGACCACATCAGAGGGGTAGAACCTCAGGACTAGAGAGCCACAGCACTATGATGGCAAGGCATAAGCTTCCAGTCCTAAAAATCACCTTATCCTCCTGAGGTACCCCTGCCTGAAGCATGGTAGAGGGTAAAGTGCTATGGGAAGTCATCCTTTCTCAGCCATATATTAGCAGTCATCAGCTGAGCGAGAGGTTAGCTTTAATTGTTAGCAAATACCACTGAAGTCAATCTAAAATGACTGGATTTACCTTGCATTGCAGCTGGTTAAGGCACAGACCAAGAGAGCTGCTGTACCTCAGCTAGGGGTCAATAGCTTTTACACTTCTCCTACTCAACCACTTCTGAATGGCTGAATATATTGCCAGTTTAAATCCCCATGGAAGTCTAAGCCTGAGATGCCCAAATTTGGGCCTCAACAAGCAAGCCTTTGATTAAATAATTATTCAAGCCTATTCTTGATTCCAGGAGAAACTATTTCCAAGACAAGTTTGAGGTCTATTGATGATCCAGCATTTGGGTATTGAGACTTTTAACATGTGGACTGCATTTCCCAGAGGTATGCCTAGAACCATACTAAAATGAACTATAGATTGTAATTTAAGATTTTAAAATAGCAAGGATGCTTTTTGCTTCGGATATTCTGTGGACTTTAACTGAATTTATAAAAATAAATGGTCAGCAAGTCCAAGTCACATGAGAAACTTGGCTGAGAAGTCCAAAGGCTGAAGTACAAATTCTTCCTTCATGTTTCCTTTGACATACTTTGTCTTCTCCAGTAGACAGCAGTGAAGCTTCACTGAAAATGTACTTTTCAGTGAAGGCCAGTTTTCCATTAATCTTTATTCACATACCTTCCAAACTGACAATTCCATAGGGACACCCTGAGCATCTGAACAACTACTTCATTCCTGTCAGCCTTTTTTTAACACTAGGACAGAAATTTGCAAGTCCTCTTAAGTTCAGTCACTTATTGTGTGTCTGCAACATCTGTAGCAGTGCAGGGAAGTGTACAAGAACAGACAGTTTACCTTATGGCAAATTCCAAGGCAGTATTTAAAGTTCAAATGAAATTCCAGCATTCAAAGTGGGAGGTTTAAGGAAAAAAAGTCCCAGGGTCTGTCAGTGAAAAGTTTAATTATGGACAAGAAGACACACACATAGTAAAGCCCACAAAGGCAGCGACACCACTGTGGAAGCACATTCCAATAAAATCTTAAAAGATTACTTTAATAATAAACCATGCATTAACCATGCATTCCTGAGCAAGCCATCGCAAGATTAGCTACCACATTGCTTTGCTGCAAGCAGATTTTTAAAAACTCTTGTTGAGACCACTTTTAAGTAATTCATTAATACTGATGAATTTCAAAGGTCTCTGCACTTTGGTGTTTTTATTTCACACTGCTAACCCATTTTCCACCCAGACTGGGATCCCAGTGGTCGTAATGACAGACTGTGGTTTGGGCAGAGTTAACATCCGGAAAAGCGATAGAAAAACTCACTGAGGTGAAGGTTTCCAGCTGCAATGTCAAGATAACTTCAGACCTGCTGAAAAATGGCTTGTGTTTGGGAAGTGCTGAGCCTGATACTGTTCTGTACAATAAGCAGTTAACTTTAAAAAATCTTGGATAGGGACTGAATCTATGCCAGCAATAGTAAGATCAGACAGAACAAATATGAGAAAAAAGTCATCATCCTGGAAAACATATCACTCTCTACTATAATCTTTTAATAGTCATGCTTAAAGTCATAGCAGCCATTTTCCATTTGGTTGTGGTTTTACTGTAGAGAAATAAAAATCCTTTCACTTTTCATAATGTGTGAAGCATACCCTTTAAGTCCTGCAGTGCAGTATAGATGAAATTACTGGACTCCTGTGGGACTTTCTGCCTGGATTCCTCCTACGTTCAAAAGGCAATCCTGTTACATATGTTTAATGTAACAGCTCTGAATTTTAGCATTGACCTCAAAAATCAGGGAAGCTGTTCTCAGTTGAATTACAAAATAGATAGTGCAGTCCTTCAAGGCTTGAGACATTTTTTATTCTCTAAGAAAACTGTAATTTTTTTCAGTTAGTTATTAACCATTTATCAGTAAAAAAGTTTTTCCATGAGATTAGTGATGTCCAAGTGCTGGTAGATAGTGGAGGACCTTTTGCTATTTCTGTAGTAGATGCAATTTCATTGCACCTCAAAAGGGCTCTTAAACTGCTTTCTATTGGCATTTTCATTTCTTCCAAATTCAACAACGAATAGTATAAATCATATTTGTAACCATTAGTGCAACTGGTAAAGGTATTCCAGTGAAACGTGCCTGGGTTTTATGGTGGGCAAAGCACAAATGGTAACACTGTTTATGCCAGCACCAGGCTGGACTGCTTTGTAGAAGTTGCTTTGTTACTTCACCATGTTTAAACTAGCCACAATGTCATCCTTCATGTTAGGCAGTCTGTGTAACTCCCACAAAGCACGCTGAGCAAAGTATTATTCTTTAAAATACACACTGCCCCAGGACTAAGAAGTTCCAGTCCTGCTGGTAGGCGTCTAGCACAAGGTGTTCAGAACAATGTACAGTGCAGTGCAAACTGTACAAAACCAACATTGTTAAACATGAATACAACAGTGTCCCAAGGAATTCAGATCTAATCCTGCAAATACCGACATGTGGGTAGCCAGCAACCTGTAATTGTACCAAATGCCTGCTTACTTATGTGGCATGCACTTCTTTCCATGAACACCAGGCTAATGTATAGAAATGCATCCCTCATGTCCTTTTTGGTTAAAATTAGCACTTCTGAAATGAAAGACAGATACAGGCAGGTGAGACACAACTATCAGCTTTTAGTCACCTCAGGGACAGGGCTCCTACCGCTTTTGCTATTCAGAAGAAAAGAGTACCACACAGCAGAAAAGAAAATACTGTATCGTTTGGTAGCTTTGGATGTAGATAATGACCAAATGCATCCACCAGTTTTGAACCCTGAACTCTCCAGCGGTAAAATCATTTTGTATTAAATATTTCCCTCTTCCGAAACACTTAGAAATATCTATCAAATATATTAAAACTGGAGGAAAAGTTCTGCTCTTTTTTTTGTCTTTTTAAATGGGGTGTTGCTGTAGAGGGCAATGTCACAGGATCGAACAGAAGTATTTTGCACTGTTTTGAGAAAAGAAATGTTAGGTTAAGTTTACAGCCTTGAGGAAAAAAAAAAAAAAAAAGTTCTGCTACAAGGACAAAAATGTGGTGGTGGTTTTTTTTTTTGGTGTTTTTTTTTTGTTGTTGTTTTTTTTATCAGAGGCTCTTTCATGCAAGTTGGAAAACAGCTGTACTGCACTGGGAAACAAAACATGATAGCTGTTTGAATAAAGATGAATGGGAAGTACAAAGGTCAGTTCTGGATGTGACCCAGAAACTGAGCTACACTGACCCAATATTTTGGTTCAGCTAGCCACAGATTTGGGGCTGGGGGGTGTGGGGGGTGGATGTGATTTGATTCTGGTGGTTTTGAAAAAAAAAAAAGCTGTTGGTTTGGACTTGGATTTTTTTAACACCGTCACCGCACCGCCGTTTATACAGACACGTGAGGAGACCCATTTTCTAGAAGAGCGTTTCGGACCCATTGCTACGTAAGAAGCATTAATACCTGTGCCCTGAGAACAGCGGGCGCCACACGTTTCCGTGCCCCCGCAGAGTCCCCCGGTCTCCCACCCCACTCCCCTCCCGGCGTGTCCACCGGGGGGCTCCGACCCGCTCCTGGCAGGGGGCTGTCCCGGGCCCCAGCCCCCTCCCACCCGCAGCGGCGGCTCGCAAGGGGTTAAGCTTGTGAGCACCGACACGTTGAGGGGGAGTAGCCAAGGCCAAGCAGCAAAAACATCATAGCACATTCCTGGGTAGTCCTCAGCTGCCAGCATCTGATTAAAACCATATCTCTGGCTGTGAGTGGCTAGCTGATCCGGAGGCGAGAGTACAACAGCGTATTTAAACGGCCCCCGGCCCCCGCCAGGCTGCCGGTTGCAGGCACCGGTCATGCACGGAGCGGCGCGGGGCTAGATCGTGAGTAGGCTTGAGAGCGGGACTGGGGTCCAGCAAAGCCGCCGGCGGGAAGGGGCTGTCAGCGGGGGAAGTGGGGTGCGGGGGGGGCTGTGTGCTTTTTCACCGAGGACGTGACCGCCGGTGCTGAGGCCGGTGGAGGGGGCTAACGGGGATGGGAGGGGGGTGCTCCGGCCGCGACTGGTCTCGGGGCGCCGGGGGATGGGAGGGGGGTGCTGCGACCGGGTCGGGTCTCGGGGCGCCGGGGGATGGGGGGGACCGGAGTGCTCCTGCCGGGTCGGGTCTCGGGGCGACGGGGGAGGGAGGAGTGCCCTGGCGGAGTCGGGGCTCGGGGTGCTGGGGCATGGGGGTGTGTCGTGGCGGGGTCTTGGGCCGCCAGGGGATGGGGGGGGGCGGGGGTGAGCTTCACCTGGGCCGGGTCTCGGGACGCCGAAATTGGAGAGGGGGCGGGGGAGTGCTCCGGCCGCGGCCGGGCTGGGTCTCGGGACGCCGGGAGATGGCGGGGTGCTCCGGCGCAGCCGGGTCTCGGGACAGGGAAGGGGGCGGGTGTGTGTGTTCTGGCCGGGCCCGGTCTCGGGACGCCGGGGGATGGGGCGGGGATGCTCCGGCTGCGGCTGGGCCGGGGCTCAGCGCGTCTCTGCCTCTTGCATCTCCCCGCAGGCGAAGGGTGCCGGTGGGGCTGCGCTTCCCCGTTGAAAGCCGGCGAGGTGGCGGCGCTGGCCGGGCGCCGGGAGGGCTTGGGGCGGCCCCGTCCCTGCAGAGGGGTCTGGGCCGCGCCTCGGGGGCGGCGGGGGGAGCTCGGTGCTGCCCGATCCGGGCTGCGGGGAGCGTGTCCCGTCTGAGACGGGCTGGAAACCGCCTGCTCCGGGGTCTGGCACGACAGGCACCATGAGGAAGCTTGAGCGCAAAGCAAAATGCGCATTTTCATTTTTGTGTGTGGAGAGGAGGGAATTAAGAAAAAAAGGTATATAAACCCGAAATTTCACCTAAGTAACTGATATGAAAGAATCTCTCTAGTAGCAGAGGAGAGCAAAGGGTTCGGATGCTGCGAAGCAGGGGTGGAGTTTTGCTTTGGTTTTGGATGGAGCATCCTTGCTGGGCACCCCTCTGCTGGCGAATCTCAGGATGCTACTTGGGTCTTTGGTGAACGGGCATAGTTAAAGATAGATGTCCAGGATTAACTGGAATGAGTCTTCTACCTTGTCAGAGAAACTGACTTCTCAGCTGGTGAGACTTAACAGTCTAATGATCATCATATGATGATACTTATGTTGGAGTAATGTCTATGGTCTGAGCAGAAAGATAAAGGCAGGTGTTGCTGATACATCTGAACTTCTCTGTAGCAGAGTTTTTTTACCCCTCAGACAAGCTGAGGCTGATTACTTGAGCATTTACTAGGGAAGCATGAAAAACCACGGGTAAGGTAGGATTAATTTGATTTTTTTTTTCTGGAAGGGGAAGGAATTGTTTTAATCTTCTCCTAATGAAGGTACTTTGCCTTAAAAGGCTGCATTTTTGCTTCAGAAGTCTTCCATGACTTCCATAAACATGGCTGCTTATAATGGACCAAATCTGAGAGCATGTAGGCCCAGAGTTCCCCATTTTATGCTAAGAAATGCCCACAAGTATACTTAAAGATGAGAACACCTGTGTAGATAGGCAAAATAGAGATGCAGATTCAATTAGAGCAAAGTAATTATGAAGCTATGTATTCTATCTGGCTCTGAAGATTTACCAGGCACTGGTAAATTGAAAAGATGTCCTTGTGTCTGGTCATGAGCTCTTAAGCAGTTATAATGTTAGCAGATCTTTAGATCAGCTTCTATTAGGACCTTCCAGGAGGGAGGTCAGGCAGGTGAATTAGAATCCAAAGAAAATGGATTCTCTTCAGCTTAGAAGGGTATTGTCAGAGGGGGTAATCCACCATGTCTGTTTAAAGAATCACTGCAGTTGCATCCAACATAATGGTTCTAGAGACATAATCGGGTTTCCAAAATTCTCTGAATGGTCTGAGGATGTGGTCAAGTCTAAAGCAGAAATTTCTATTAATAGTAACTCATAACAGTTTGCATTTGGAGGAGGAGAATCAAGTGGTAGAAATGTTAAGGAGGATGTGAGTGGTAAAGGAATGTCAGGTGAACCATCAGAACAGAGGCTTAACTAGCAAACCTCATGACTTGGAGTACAGGAAGGCTCAGGGTAAAGTGGAGTGAATGCCAGGTGCTCCAAGTCTTAAATGAAGAGATGGTTCTGCTGAGGGAAATCTAAGGTCTTGGGCGTTTGTCACTGTAGTTGTCCAGGAGACTGGGAGAGAATGGTAAGCACTACTCTAATAGTCCCATGACTTATGATACTTCTTATCTCTTGTGCTCTTCAAAGAAAGCTATTGGCTGAGCACCAGAGGTTGTGCTCAGTGCTATCAGTTGGAAGGATGGGCCAAATGCCAAAAATCTGGAGTTTCCTTTTGTGAAGGTAGGGATGGTTATCCATTCTAATGTGCCTTCTGCTGTGTTTTTATGTATCTCTATATATATGCAGTACACAACCCACTCTTTCATTGAGAAGAGTATTACTTGTCAAAGTGCCTGTATAACCCTATTATTGGACACTGCAGACCAGTAGCTGCTATGGATATACTTCTTGCTTAAGGCCTGTACTTCACAAGCAGATATGAAAGAAGGACTCTAACCAGGTGAATATAATATATGCAAAGGGTGGCAAAAAGAGCTCTTAAATTTTTGTCTCTGTGGGAAAGTAAATAAATGTACTTATTGTCAAGGAAGGGGGAATCAAGGATTGGTGTCTGGACAGGATGTTTAGGGTAAAGACCATTGCTTGAGATATAAAATAAATGAAAGTGCATAAAATGCTGTAGTCATTGAGTATTGTTTGCAAACCTACAGATTTTTCTCTATGGATGTTCTTTTCTCTTGGTGAACTTTACACTGCTAGGACATTTGTGTGACATGCTGGATTAACCCAGTTCTTGGGAATGTTTGTGGACTTTATTCAGCAAGGCTAGCAATATGTGAGCACTACAGAAACATAAACTTTCTTGGACAATGAAGCCATAAATTCCACATCCAGAGAAAGCCAGCTTGTTCTGGACACAGTATTGATGGTGCAAATCCTGCTTGCTGGCTAGATTCTGTAAAAAGATATGATGAAGAGATAGCATGAAGGTAACTTGTAATCTGTAAGGATTTTGGAGAAAAATCTAGATTTTACATGTAGACTAAGGGATTATTAGTGGAATTGAGACTCTACCCCCTGGGGAGGGGGAATGCTAAGAGGTCTTGATGAGCTGCTGCTGTGAAACACAATGAAATGTAAGCCACTATTCCTCTACCTCAGCTTGGACTCTACAGAAATATAACTTGGTTGTGTCAGAAGGATCAAATAGAATAAGGTGTCTAAGTAGCAACACTGAAAAAACAAACTGACTTTAGATTTTGAGGCTGTATCTGGGTTCAAGGGTCTTGGGTTATAAAGAAGCTGGATGAAGCATAGTGGAAGGCCTAAGCAATAAACAAGAGGTACCAGTTTCAACAGGATTAGATTGTTTATACAAGCTGGTCAGCTGAGTTCTGAACAAATCGTCTTCTACCATCTAACTCATGTCAGCCCTGGCTGAGAGGGGCACAGACCATTCCAGTTTCTCCTCTTCTGGAAGGATGTGGCTTGCATGTGCTTGAGGATGACGTCTCAGCTGAAATGCTGTGCTTTACTCCCAAACTATCTGTGGGATTTTTTTTAAAGCTTCATAGTTGGTGCATGTCACCTTAAATCTCAAAGCCCAGCCATTACAGGGCCAGTTAAGGACAGACTATTGGCCTTGGAGCTGAATTTCCTGATGCTCTGTCAGTTCATGTTGCACCCTTAAGCAGTAAGTTGAGAGGTGAAATATTTGATGAGGTCTTGAACAGAACAAGTAGGTCTGAGAGACAGGATAATAGACCTTTACCTTGACAGTCAGGAGGCTTCATGACAATGTCAACTAAGAACTAGCTCCTCCAGCAAAGTGTACTCAACTCTTAATGCTGATGTGTCACAGAAGAGCAAGTCTCCTATTAGAGCTCTCATATACCTTCCCTATGGCTAAAACACCTATGGATGAGACTTACTTCCTAGGAAGGGACAGGACAAGTTGGGAACACTAAGGATGTAGTGTTAATATTGCAACCTGTGTTTCTACTTTAGACATCTTCTGTGCTCTGTCAGAACAGGTTTATTTGTGCTTTAAGGGAGGGCACAAAGGTCACTATAAGCAAGAACTAGTTTTTTTAGCAGCTTGAATAGCAGATCTATCTGCAAACAGCTGCTAGCCTGGTAAAATCTAGAGCAGGATGGAAGGCTGGTGCTTGTCCTTGTGTGCTTCTGATGGATGGGGGCATCCCCATAACATGATATTGAGACCATCATAAAGATGAAAAATTAGAGAGCCTGGTCAAGATTACCTTAAAAACTGGATTTAGGAGCAATAATGTAAACTTCCTCTAATGTACATCACAAATATATATAATGACAATTACCAATAGGGAAATTTACTGCAGAATAGTAATCTGTGAAACTTGATGACTAGCTGTTTAGTAGGACAGCTACTGAAGGAGATGCAGTGGAGCTCTGAAAATCCTGGTTAATTGTTTTTTACCTCTGGTATAGATCTTTTTGTACCACCTTTTTAGACTTGAGTCTTATTTAGTTATTCATTGTCTTTCTTGCTGCGTATACAAGGAAGAGCTGGTACCATTGGTAATGACTAATCTTGAAGGTAAGAGTAACACTTGTATTGAGTAGTATGTTTCATAATACCTAACTGAGGACTGAAATTGCTGTAGAAGATCCTGTCCTCTTGAGGTGTAAACAGAATTTTCATCAGTCTTCTAATAACAGGACTTGCATCTGTTACAGGAGACAGGTATGGAGTGACTCCTATACTGCTACAAAGGTTTCTGTAATAACAGGTGCAGTAGCTGGGGTCTAGGTGGAGGGTTCTTCAAATACTGATGAAATGAGTGTTTAAGAATAGGTTTTTGGCTGTTCATGGGATCATCAGGCTGGGTAAACAAACTAGTACCTGACACTAGCCATGACTGCATGGTTTTAGGTTGGGTGAATGCAAGAATAATACAGCAAAATCTTATTGCTTGTACAGATGCATTTGTGAACAGGTGGAGAACACCTACAGTTCAGCATAGGCTATGCAGAACATATGCAATTTCTCTCAGTACAGATTGCACACACCCAGAGTGTAAAGGGACATAACTCTGCCAGCACTGGACAGTTAACAGCATGCAGCTGAAATAACCTATGATAACAGATTCAGTATGTGTCAAGTTCCTGCTCTGAGGAAGGGAGTGAAAAGCATTGTTATTGGCAAGATTTCTTTGCTATACTAACTAGCAAGCAGATCATAAACAGCCCTTCTAGGCAGGAAGGAGTTAGGAGTACAGTTGGAAATGAAGTGTTTGAGCTGTTGCCTAGTTCAAACTAGTTTGCATCTGGATAAACACTAGCTCCCTTGATTAAGAACTGCTTTGCTTCCAGGTTGTTTGGTATACCCAGTGAGACTCAACAAGCAGGATTGACAGAAGATCAAACGGTGCACACTGCCTGTGAGTAGGCAGGTGATGCTTTCCTGAGCAACAGCTAGAACTGACAACTGAACTTTGGCTCAGGAGTCACTGATTTATGAGGCTTCAGCACTGGAAACTGGAGAGAGTGGTATAGAAGAGCAGTCTCTTAGCATGCTGTCTTTTCTGGAAGACTGATATAAGGAAACCTCTTGTGGATAACCTAAGTGTATTAAGCCTGTGTTGCCAACTGAATAGCTTTCTATCAAGAAAGAGCATACTGGGATATCTATCAATTGCTTTCTAGAAGAAGAATCTGGAGTTCAGATGCTGATATTGCTGGTATGGAGTGAAGGGCTTTATTAATCTAAATGAACTAATAGGTTGGAATGCTAAATGCTGAACAGAGATTGGAAAGGCTGCTACCAAGACTTGTTGCAAATTGCTGTTATTCCTGGAACAAATCATAACTTGAGATGGATTAGCTAGGTGTCTGGATACTACTTTCTGACACTGAAGTTCCTGGCTGAAGAGTAACTCTATCAAACAGACTATGACAGTGATAGTTTCCATCAGTTTGAGATTAAGTTTTCAGGGAACCAGATAGCGCTAGTTCATGAAAAGCATTTAACTTTCTTCCTTTAAAGTAAGCAGAGGGTAATGCTTACTAACAGCTTGGAATGATATCAATTAGCCAGGTACAGCTTGTTTAAACTGGTCATGACTTTTCCTGAGCCCTCTGTTCTAATACTCCTGCAACAGCTGTATTTATTCCCATGGCAACTGGAAGAAAAATTCAAAATAGAGTTATTGTGGTAGCTGGGTTGAGAAGTAACTAATTATCTCATCAGAAACTATGTGCTCAAAAGCATAGTACAACGGCAAAAAATACTGATCCAATTGCACCACTTGAACTGAACAACCTGTTCAGTTCCGGCTGCTAACTTAGCGATGTTCACTTGGCTCTGATTCCAGTGATTCAAGTGTGCAGAAGACACTTTCAGGAACTTTGAATTTCTCTGTTCTTGCTAAAACCCACGCAGCTTAGAAGATACTGAGGCACTGATATGATGGGAACAGACTATTCTGATCAACTGATGAAATAGCATTTGACAAATTGACTGAACTAGTAAGGTGTCTGGGTAGTTTCACAGGCATGATCCTGCTCCAGCAGTGGTACATACCAACATCTGTAGCTCATATGACTAATTAGAGTACTGAGATCTTTATCTACTTTGCTGTTGGTACTGGGGGAAGGGAGCAGCATGAAGGAGGTATGCCCTGATGCGTTCATTACCACACTTCTATCTCGCGAAGTAAGTGAATGTCACCCTTTCATGATTCTCATTACTGGTTGTGTATGTAGCTGCACTATGTGCTGTATCCTGCAATATATTAGTATAGATGTAGCTTATTCCAAAAGGGTATTCCTGTTGGCAGAAGAAGCCCTTGGCACAAGGCTGCCTTAATACCTCAGCAAAATATTGATCCATCTCTTAGGTGAGAGGACAGAACATCAAATGGGGCTTAAAACAAGTTGCATGAAGTTTCCTAAAGTAAAAATCCTGTTAATCTAGAAATATTCTGGCAGACAGGCTTAACTGAGGCCATGATACCATGCAAATGATCTCTTAACCACAAATCATGTTTCTAACTACCTACTGCCTAAACAGGACAGTTAAACAGGTTTTTTTGAACTTAGACTGATCTTGGTTTCCCTGCTATCAAGGAACCGCAGGAGAAACTGAGCGGTGGGGCATCACTAATCTAGACCTTACTGATTGTGGGAATGGCAGATAGCTTCAATTGCCAGGCAAGGCAGGTCAACATCCTTTTCTGTTGTCTCTTACAAGACTAACCACAGGAGCTTGGGTTAGACTTAGCAGTGTAAGAGCATTTATTAAGTCATCTTTCTGGCAAGTGATGCTGCTCTTGCATTCCAGCCATGCTGTAAACTGGAGGGGAGCAGTTCCCAAGATGTCTATGAACTATCTTCCACTTGTCTTTAAGCAGGTACTTGTTATGCATAAGTGTGAACAATACATATCAGGTGTAACCTGCCTGTAGATAAGGCTGGTATCTTTCATATATATTAGTCACTGGCTATGCTAGTTCCTAACAGACAAATTTGATTGTTTTCATAGATGAAACAAACTAATGGTAATGCTTGCAGCAGAACAAGCAGCTGGAATTTTCCATCAGAATCATGGTAATCTTGTGTCATATTACAGAAGGTTTATTCAATTTGAACTCTTAGACACAGTCAAATGCTAGAGCTATGGGTGTTTTAGTAATGAAACAAAACATTTAAGATGATATGTTATTTAACTCCTCAGCATGAATGACCCTGTTTAAAAGGCAAAAGTCTGAATAGCACATTCATGTTTCTGATTTATTAATGCATGCCTAGTGCTTCTCAAGGCTACTTGGGGCACTACCATTGCAGCAGGAACTAGGCAGAAAATGTGATAGTCAGTTATGTGCATAGGGATTTGTTAGATGCAAATGTCAGTCATACAGAGGCTTACACAAATGCACTATTATACTTATAATGTGGGTAGAATGTTACTAGTCAAGATAGTCCATTATTAGTAATTGAATCTGGCTTTACAACTTTGACTCCTGCTAGTCGTTGTATGTATTGCTGTTTAGCCTTTAATCTATTTCCTTAGCCTGCAAAAATGAAGTCTTGAATTCACTCAAGTGGATAGCTTGTTTACCAGCCTTCTGAAAATAATGCTTCTGTCAAGAACTTGATGGCTAGAGATTTCTAAGGATACATTGTGCAGGTCTTAATACAACCTTCTAAGCAGAATAACTTGGCTAACTCTTCAAGAAGGTGCGGGGGAGGGAAGAACCTGCCTTGGAAGCATGTTTAGCACTTGAACTATTGCTGTGCTGCTGGTTCCTACTTCATCCTAACAGGCTATATTGCACTTGGCAGTAAACGCTTCTCTTGTCCTCTCCTGGCCTCTCAGATGCTAATTTGAAGTTAATATTCACATAAAATAACTCTTTAAGCTGAATCATGTACTTGTAGTATAAAGGGACAAATAAGGAGCACAGGCTGTGAAAAGGACAAAGTATTAGACTGCTGAGCAGATGTTTATCTTATCTGCCTTGCCTCTGACTTTTTCAGTGTCCCTAACCTCTTCTCAGACAAGCTTTCATCAATATTAAGGCAATTATCTTTCTCCACTGAGGAGAAAAAGCCTGTCTGTTGGGTGAGGATTATTGTCCAGGCTTTAAATCCCATGACAGACTACAAGCCATAATGAAGATTCTCAATCCCTTGTGCACAGGGCAAAAATATAATCATTAAGGGAGCAGCCATGTTGCCACTGCTTGCTCAAATAAGGGATAACTTGGAAAGCATGTCTTAAGGGAAACTAAATGTTGCTCAACAAAATTGTTTGGCATGTGCTTCAAGTCTTGCTAAGAAACAGGTATTTCAAGCATGACTATCTACAGCTGTCCTTGTAGGGAGTTCAGAGAAGACACCAAGAGCATGGTATGCCCAAAGTCTTACGACTGACTTTCCCAGGGTAGATCTGTGGAAATTAGTACAATGCTGAATGGAGAGTTGCCTGACTTGAGAGTAGGTAATGACTCATATTTCAGGGCCTGTGTGTTGAGGTCCTGAAATGCCCTTTCTTTAAGGAGTGATCAGTACTTGCTCTTCACAGGATAGCTCCTATCGGAAAGGAGAAAGGTACTATTAGTGGTCTCTTAGCAAGCCCTTTTGAAAAATTTTGAAGAATTGAGAAGTGGGTGAGTAAAATGTGGTGTGTATCTACTGATACAGGCAAGAGTTTGGGGCACTTCTTGCTGAGTAGCAACATCCATAAATCTGCAGTCTAAGACTCTTGAAATGGTGCATTTAGCATAGTAGTTAAAATGGATCATACAATTGTATAGTGAGTAATTAAGCTGTGGTGATACCAGTGGACATATCTACATGGAGAAGATTCAAAAGGCGTCACTTAACAGTCTGCTGACATAGCTGCTGTGGGAATGATCTTGTTCTTCACTATGTCAGTATAACTGAAGTCATGCTTGTCCTTGGATAAAAGCACATGCATCTCTAACTCTGCCATACTTCTGGCTGGCTTTTTTCAGAACTCAGAATTCAAGTGTAATAGAACAATTCTAGTCTCTTGTCACCTTACTCCTGCAGTCTGAGTAAGGAAATACTAAGGGACTGAGTACTGTGAAAGGAAGCCTTCTGAGTAAGAGCAAGAACTACAAGCAGAAGTTTTTAACTTCATTTTAGTTACTTGCATGTAAGGCACACCAGCACTTTCCATTACGATAAGCCAAACTTGAGTGTGACAAAGACCTTGCATGGGTTTAACTTGGGTCTAAATCATAGAATACAAACTTAATTGTTTGAGACTCTTGTATTGAAAGTAGACTAAATTACTACTAGCTTTAGCTACACAGTGTTGCTCCCCACCCCAGTGAAATCACAGAATCATCTAGGTTGGAAAGGACCTTGAAGATCATCCAGTCCAACCATTAACCTAGCACTGATAGATCCCAACTACACCATATCCCTCAGCGCTATGTCGACCCAACTCTTAAACACCTCCAGGGATGGGGCTTCCACCACCTCCCTGGGCAGCCCATTCCAACACCTAACAACCCGTTCTGGAAAGAAATGCTTCCTAATATCTAGTTGAAACCTTCCCTGGTGCAACTTGAGGCCATTCCCTCTTGTCCTATTGCTTATTACTTGGTTGAAGAGGCTCATCCCCAGCTCTCTGCAACCTCCTTTCAGGTAGCTGTAGAGGTGATGAGGTCTCCCCTCAGCTCCTCTTCTCCAGACTAAACAGCCCCAGTTCCCTCAGCCACTCCTTGTACGACATGTGCTCCAGACCCTTCACCAGCTTCGTTGCCCTTCTTTGGACACACTTGAGTAATTCAATGTCCTTTTTGTAGTGAGGGACCCAAAACTGAATGTTAAGGTAAAGCCTGAGGCAATTTTGTGATAGTCTTGTGGCTTAAGATGTCAGGAAGTAGTTATTTAAAGTATGAACATGTATTAAGGCAGCCTTTGTCTATCCTTTTATTCTTAGCTCTCCTAATTCTCTTGCTCTAGAGATATGATTCTCAAAGACATTGAGTTCTCCAAAGGTATGATAAATAAACATCATGTAGTGTGAACTCTCACTAGGTGAGATGCACTGTGCCAGACCTCAGATAGGAAAGTATGTCCTACAAACTGGTCAGAAAGCCCTCACTAACCTTCTCAAGTTGTATTGTTAACACTGAGAATGAACTTCTCCACAGTAAGATAGGGAGGGTTTGCAAGGGTTCAGCCAGTCTTGTGTGTATCCTGGCTCATCTTCCTCCACCTTGGGGTTTTGTGCTGTCTGGCTTCCATAGGATGGAAGCAGAGGGCAATAGTGGAATGATGACTAGAGTTTAAACATGGCAACTGCCCATCTGGATTTCTACCACTTTACAGTTACTAAAGTGAAGCCTTGCTTGTGCATATTTTCTCCTCCCTAGGTTTTTTTGCTTGCTATTGCCTCTTAACTTTACTTCAGAGTGAGGTACTTGCTGTGGTTGTATAACAGCAGAAGTGTGTGTAGCTCTACAAATTAAATTGGGAAAGCAGGATTACTGACAGGCAGGACTCAGTGTCTCAAGACTGTTATTTCTTCTTTGCAGCACGGAGCAGGGCAGAATGTCCTAAAGTTATGACTCAGGTCCTACAGAGCATGTCTTAGTTCTGTTCTCCAGGTCTTTTCCTTCTGTTCTCTAAACAGTAACCTTCCAGATGGGGGTGAGTGATTAACTAATGATTCAACCTTAACTCTGTCTTTCCTTCCTCTCTATTTCTGAAGGACTTGATAAATCTAGGGAGAGGCTCACTACACTGAAGTCTAAGACTACCTCTGCCCAAAACTATACAAATAGGCAAGCTAGGCCAGTTTTAGAGTAGAATTCACTGCAGGCTTCACTTTACTGGCTTGATGTGTGGTTTTTCAATGGGCACACTCCTTTTTAGCACTGGTGCAAGTAGCCTGCAAAATCCCCATCGGCTGTAATAGTTTCCCACTTGCTACTTTGTCAGACTGGGCACACAAGCCACTCTTTCAGTGATGACATTTCCTAAATAACCATGGTTTGATATATCAGCTCTTCCTCTAACATCTATTTCTACTTGGAGCCACTTGAAATTTTCACATCAACATCTTTGCTGTCTTGCATCAAATGCTCCGTAGCTTTTGGCAGGTAAGTTGCTTACAAAGAACAGGTATAGCTGCCAGAGATCTTTGCCATATGAGCACTTTTATCTCTGATTTACTTGAGCAATGCTAAATGCAATTCACAAACCATCTGGTAAGCAGCTAGATCTAACTGTGCTTATATTAACAGCTACTTCCCTAAAGGCCTCCTTCCTGCTAAATGGAAATGGAGGCCTTCAGGGTGGAATTCCCTTTTAAAGACCTAGGAATTTGTGTTCTTCCTAGGTTAAGAACCAGTTAGGCATTGATATCCATTACTCTGTGGCAAGTTGGGTGAGTCAGTCTGTAGTTATTGACTTAGTAATGAATTGAGGGAAGAGGAAAAGGCAGGAGTAAGAGCAAAATCCTGAAAGTAACTTCCAAGTAATGCATAAAGCACTAGTTGTAACTAAGGAAAATGAGGAATAGGCTATTGAGAATTACAAGCTTCTAATGCTAGAGGATATGCGATGCTTCAGCACTTGTAGCTGGATACATAGTATGTCTCACATGATGTGCTGAATAAAAGGGGTGGCTTGGTTTATGGCTGATTGCCTGGATATGGGGAAAATTACTAGTAGAGGGTAGCCCAGCTACTTAATCATCTAAACAATCTCTTGGCTTCATTTGCCACCCTAAAATTCAAGGGACTAACTGAAGCCACTGCAATACCCCAGACAGAAGATTCATAGAACAGTTTCTGTAGCAGATATGAACGTCCAGTTCTTTCTGGCTGAGTATAGATGGTCTTCAGAATTTCATAAAGACAATATGAGTCCCTATTTGGTAAGTATGAGTCAATGCTTCAGCTATGTAGGAATAAAAAATAGGGACTACAGATTATTTTTTTAATGTATCTTGTATTTCAGAGGCAGAAGGGTCTCATGACATAGATTTAAGAGTTAAGTCATGCTAGTCTCATAACTTCTGTTAACTTGCAGGTTTGTTATTTTTTAAAAAAAAACCCACTACGGTTACTTGATTGTTACTAAGACAAGGGTGTGGGGTTTTGGTTTTGTTGTGTGTTTTTTTTTTTTTTTCCCAGAACAGTCTGTCTGCAGCCTAAGGAATTTATTTGCTTTTCGCTGTTGGGTGGTATAACCTCAGACTTCCACTGGTTATAGAAACATGAATAAGATCTAGTGGCTGCTTTTGAGTGTTCTGGTGTCATCTTCATGGGTGTTTGGAACAGATCCTAGCAAATGTTTCTTGCATTCTCTCCTATCCTACTACAGAGATGCAGCTGGCAGTGCTGGAGGAGAATAAAACAAAATATCTGAGGTTCTATAAACAGCTTGAAAGGGTAAAAAGCTAAAGGTTGACAGATTAAAACAGGATGATGCAAGTACAGCCTGTGAAGGTAGGTCAGTGTGATCTACTGATTAGGTATTACTGAGGTGAGAGTTCATCATGTAGTGGTCATAACTTCATGCTCTCTGTAGCCCGAGGTGAATAGACAGTGAGTCAAACTTCCTATATGATCCCTATTAAAACTTTCAGACATTTGTGGGCTTCAGTGCTCAGCAGAACAAAACTGGACTAACAGGTCTAATAAGAATATTTCTTCTTCAAGGTAAAATATTATGTCTACCTACTGATTGTTATTTGTATTTTTAAAAACTACAGCAATCATAGCTGACCACCATCTCATCATGTCTACTGAAGCTACAACTGTCAACAGCCAGCCTGAACAACAGGCTCCACCAAAAGCACAACATTCAAAGAAGGAAAGAAAGAAAGGTAAGAAATGTTTACTTCTTGAACACCTCTTCTAGTTCAGTGTCCTTAATCTTTTGCACTTGCCTAAAACTAAGATCATTCTCACAGCATAATTAAAATAACTGAGGCTTCAAGCTGACTGGAAAAGTGAGTAAATAAGCTAGTAAAATAAACCTAACCAGAAGGTAAGCTTTTAGCTTGAAAGGTTTTTTTCTAGCCTTGAGTTCTAAAGCTCAGTTCTACTTGTTAAATGACTCATTTACTGAGCCTGACAAGTCACCAGAAGCCCAGAGAATTAAAAGCTTCCTGAGGAGGTGACCAGACCCAGGACCATCCAGGAACCTGAACTTGCTTCCTCCCCTCCTGCTAGAGGGATGAATGCTCTGGACATAGATACAGATTCTAGTCCAGAGAAGCTAGAAAATATAAGAATTATTGTAGACCAGATAATAGATTTTTTGGTAGATTAGGTCATGTAAATATAATTCTTATACAGAAATACATACCAAGGTACACACTCAGAGTGTGTTGAGCATACAGAGAAGAAAAGCAAGCAGTTCTGAGAAGTAGTGTGAACAGCAGAAGTAGCGAATTAGGTAAAATCCTAAGTGATTTACATGGATAGGAGTACCAGGACTACTTGTAGAAATGATGGTGCTGATAGAAAGTTCTAGTACAGGAACCAGGAGATTCTTGCACACCTAGAAGAGATCTGACTGCACCAGAACTAGGGACTAACATCTGAAAGGCTTATTGAACATCCTGTATGGCCATGGGAAGTACCATTTCTGCTTGGTGTTTTTGTTTAGTACTTACATCTACTTGGCTGTTGCCTATAAATATTTCAGTCTTTTATGTGGCAAAGAATTGTTCTGAGGTCCCCAAATATTAAGCACTGGGCTCCACTCTTTGAACTGGGGCCAGATTCTGCAAGAGCACTGTGACCTTAAAGGATTAACTCTTGCATTGCACACAGCACTGGAAGGACTAGGGGTTGTTAGTCAGCTATACTCAAGGGACAGTTTTAATATGTACTTATATGGTAGATTTTTTAAAAGATCTCAGTCACAACATAGACATTTCTCTTAAAAAAACAAAAAAAAACCAAACAAAAAACAAAACAGCAAATAAACACCAAAATACCCAACCAAAACTTTTCTCTGTCTCCAGGGCCAGAAAAGACAGATGAATCTCTCTTGGCCAGATTTAAAGGTGATGGAGTAAGATACAAAGCTAAACTGATTGGCATTGATGATGTCCCAGAGGCAAGAGGAGACAAAATGAGTCAGGATTCAATGATGAAACTGAAGGTAAGGGCTTGAGCTGGCATGTAAGAAATAACTTCTGGGTAGCCTTCAGAAGGCAGATCAAATGGTCACTTTGGCACAATTTCAAATACAGCTTTATGGTAACATAATAACAGCACCATCCTAGATGGATGTTACTTCTAAAGCTGTAACCCCTTGTTCAAAGGACAATATTTCTCTAATAGCTTGGAAATGCTCCTTTGGGTCTCCTGTAGGCATGCAGTATGGATGCTAATAGCATGGATGTGATCACAAATAGTGAGCTTGGGCTTTAAATGGGGACAAGGGGGCTCTTCGCAATTTAAAAATGACATCAAAGCACAAGTTGGCATCTGGTGGCAATAGTGACACCAAGAGATACAGATAAGCCAAAGAATAAATGAGATCCTTCAGCAATAAAGATGATTACTTCTGAAGTGCAGAACACCCATATAGCTTCAGTCAGGCCAGGAAAGCCGGTAAAGATGCTGCTACTGTAACAGTTTTGTGAACTAAGATAAGTTTTAAAGCTCTAAAACATTTACAGAGGAAACATAATCTAGTTCTGAGGTGTCACTTCAAACCTAGTCTATATGTTGCAAGTGGAATGCTGCTCTAACTGTGCAGTTGCATAGGCATGACTAGATGAGCACTGGTACAGTCACAGCCATAGGCTCATGAGGAATGTAATGAAAAAAGTTAAAGCTCAATCTAACAGAAGTCTCATCAATACTTTGATATTCATACTCTTTAGGGAATTGCAGTGGCAGCCCGTTCCCAGGGTCAACACAAACAGAAGATCTGGGTGAACATCTCCCTCTCTGGTATCAAGATAATAGATGAGAAAACTGGGGTAAGATATGACTTATTCTCTTAATATGATTCTTAAAGTAAGTGAGGCACTTGGAAGTTAGACCAATCTGAACTAGATTTGTTAACAACATTGTGCCCCCCTTCTACATACAAAAATTGACTTATGAAATGGGTTATAATGCTGAAGCCTTCTACCACAAAGATAGCTACAGCCTAGTGTGGTTAGTCAAAGGCAGATAAATCTGAATCTTTAACTGAAGCCTTCTAACAGTCTCAATCATCCTGACTGCAGAGAAGAGCAGCTATTAGTCTCCAGCAATTTAAGCCAATGCATCTTTTTTTCCCAATTCTAGGTCATAGAGCATGAGCATCCAGTAAACAAAATCTCCTTTATTGCTCGGGATGTAACAGACAATCGTGCCTTTGGCTATATATGTGGAGGAGAAGGCCAGCACCAATTTTTTGCTATAAAAACAGCACAACAGGTATGGATCAGACACCCTTTTCCACTTCCTATGAATAAAGCTATTGTGTGAACACTTAACATGTGACAAGGGTGTAGTGTTTTGCTGGTAGCCCTATGGTGTATAGGGGAATACCAGCACACATGGATAGACTCTTCTAGAGGAGGGCAGTAGGAATTGACTGTATCACCAGTGGCTCTTACCTTGTTCAGTTTCTCTGTAGTCCAGAATAACACTCAAGTAGCCTTGCTTACTATGATCAACCTTGCATAACATGTCCGTGCACCATGGAAGTCATTGATATGAACAGAGCCATTATTGTGAGCTTTCCTGTACAGTGGCCTGTTAGTGAGAATGCTAATTCTTGAGTCAAATAGCCAGAGCTTCACTCAGAATTAACAGGAATGGTGTTAGCACTCCACTAGTCCAGTTCTCATGATGCTTTGTCTTGTGCAGCAGTGAAAACAGGCTTACACAATTGCGATTAGTGTTTCTGGGGCTAGTGAATGGCAGGTCTGGTCCTCCTAGAGTCACTTCTGGGAGAGATTCTGATCCTTCTGTGATAGGTTTCCCCCATGCAGAAATCCTGTATGCAGAGTTTGTGCCTCTGAAGAGAATCTGCACATAAGCAGTATTGAAAACAAGCTACTTGTAATTACCGCTGAGTATTATGAAGCTTCCTAAACAGTTTATTAGCTTGTCATGATAATGTCTTTATAATAGTCACTATAATAGGTTCATGAGCCAAGACTCCAAAGCTAGTAATTTCTTCATACACATTCCTGCCTGCCCTCCTGGAGAACCTGTTGGAAACTTCAGACCCACTATAGATGGGACTAGAGGGGTTTCTTGCTGGAGCATGTTACTACTTTAGTAACAGCTGTAACACCCTCTCCTAAGCCTCTTTTATTAGTTTATCAGAGTCCTGTGTTGTATTGGCTTCACTGGAATTGTAGATTAAGTACAAAAGGCTTCTGTGTGCGCTCTGGAGCGGAGTCTGTTCTCCCAGGGGTTTTCACCACAGGCTGCTGCTTGCCAGCCTATAAGCTTATCCAAGCTGTAGACAGCTCTTTACTTGCTGCTTGTTGTTTTTAACACAAACTTGCCTAGCTGAGAAGGACTTCTGCAGCTCTAGACTGCTGCAGCTGTATTGTTTTTCAAAGGTGATAACTCTTGAAATGGCTTCTGCTGCAGCTGCATGTCTAAAACCCCTGATAGGAGAGTATGATTCTCAGATATAAACAGTGAGATCTGATCAGCAGATTCCCTGCTTGAGACAAAGGTAGTGGCTGAACAGGGGGACTTGTCCTACTTTAGACATTGACACAGCTGCTGTATGCCTCAAGCAAAAGTTCCAATTAGGTATAGCTGAACCTGCCACCATTTCAGCAACCAATCAAATCATTCCTGTTAACAGATGTGCAGGGAATGCAGTGCCTTTCTAGTTCACACTAGATTTTCATCCTGATACAGATACCGCCTAAAGCTGCTCTATACATTTGAGGTGATGATAATCTTACCTTATGCTTGCCTTGCTGAATTACTATTTTCAACCTGTTTAAAATAAATGGAGTTTTAACTATAGAAGCTTTCTCTAGGTTCAGTGTTGGAGTTGGTAGAAAACAGGCAAATGCAAAATGGTTTTTCCCTCATGAGACTACCAGAGAGCTTGGATAAACTTTGTACTTTTGGGGAAATATGATTAGGACTTGCCATGCACTTATGTAATCTTGCACTACAAACATGCATGTTTTTTAGTAAAAAAATACATCCACTTTTCCTGTGGAGTTAACAGTCCTAAACTGTTTGTGCCCCATTACCCTTAGATTCTGCATAAGCTTTCTTGTTTTTCCTGTTATCTCAACCTTACTGTTGCACCATTTTGGAAAGTTTGGCTTGGTGCATAGCTTGCTTCAGTGGAAGTCCAGGGAGGAGTAGTACATGGCCTGAAATCTACATTCTTTTTCAGGCTGAGCCTCTAGTTGTTGATCTTAAGGACCTCTTCCAACTAATATATAATATGAAGAAGAAGGAAGATGATGACAAGAAAAAGGTGAGTAAAATTACAGAAGCTGTATTAGTCTGTGTAGAACTAAAGCTTGCTTCAACTTTGGCTTGGCTTTTGGGCTCTTGTAAGATTTGACACTGAGGTCTGTCTAAATCCAGGATTACTTGAAGCTCGTTGGTAGTTGTACTAGCAGTTTGTTTACCTTCTAGCTCTGGTAAGCTCTCCAGATGGAAAGGCTTTGGATATTCTACATGATATCTAGGTACTAAAAGCCTTCTTTTCTTCTTTAGAGTGAAGAAGCAAGTAAGACTAAGGTAAGTCACTCCAACTCAGCCTCACTTGATTGGGTATGCTACTGCAAAACGACTAGTTTTGACTTTGTTTACACTGCCAGAATTATGGAGGCAATATCAGGTGCCCAGTTACATTGAAATGGAAATAAAAGGGTCCTAAAGAATTAATGCTGAGTAGTGATCTCCCTCATACTTCCTTTTTTCATCATTTACTCTTTGAAGCCTGCAAGTCCCTTGTTCAAGGCAAGTTTAGATCCTTCAATTATTGCTGATACTGTTATCAATCTATTACAGAATGGTGGTGAAGCACTACCTGCTGATCAAGTTGAAAAAGTGAAACTGGTAGGTTAAATTTTAGAACTTTATGCTGATGCCATTAAGGAGTTCATAACTGCCTCCACATTGTGTGGAAAAAGCAGTATTTATAGATGCATTTACAGTAGATCAGCATAATGCTTGATTCTTGCTCTTGCAAGAACTCTAACAGATACCAATTCTTTCAATATTTCTTGCTTCAAGGGGACTGACCAAATGGACTTGTTTGGGGATATGTCCACACCTCCTGATATGAGCAGTCCCACAGTAAGTAGAATTTAGCTTAGCTGTCTTGGCTTTTGCTTTGAGAGAAAACTTAGTCCTAGTAATAAGATCTGTTTTTACTTTTAGTCCTGGTTTCTCGTTTCACTGGGGCATCTGTTTAGCTATCATCAGTGTACTAGTGTCTCAGGGATATAATACTCTACTTACTAACTAGAGTAGCTAGTGCCATTCTTATCCAGCAGAGTTCACTTGAGACCATGACAAAGATAACCCTGTATTGTTAGTCATAGAATCACAGAATGGGGCTGGGTTGGAAACCCAAAAGATCATCTAGTTCCCACCCCCCTGTCATGAGCAGGGACACTTTCCACTAGACCAGGTTGCTCAAAGCCCTGTCCAACCTGGCCTTGAACCCTTCCAGGGAGGGGGCAGCCACAGCTTCTCTGGGCAACCTGTTCCAGTGTCTCACCACCCTCACTGTAAAGAATTTCTTCCTTATATCTAATCTAAATCTACCTTCTTTCAGCTTAAAACCATTACCCCTCATCCTATCACTAAACTCCCTGATAAAGAGTCCCTCCCCATCTTTCCTGTAGCCCCCTTTAAGTACTGGAAGGCCACTATAAGGTCTTCCCGGAGCCTTCTCTTCTCCAGGCTGAACAACCCCAACTCTCTCAGATTGTCCTTGTAAGAAAGGTGCTCCATCCCCCTGATTGTGACTCTCCTCTGGACCCACTCGAAGGGTCTTTATGTGGGGGCCCTGGAACTGGGTCTCACAAGAGTGGAGTAGAGGGACAGAATCACCTCCCTTGACCTGCTGGCCACACATCTCTTGATGCAGTCCAGGATGTGGTTGGCTTTCTGGGCTGTGAATGCATGTTGCTGGCTCTAATACCACTTAGAACCCCAAGTCCTTCTATGCAGGGCTACTCTCAATCCACTCATTGCCCAGCCTGTATTTGTGCTTGGGATTGCCCTGACCTATGTGCAGGACCTTGCACTTGACCTTGAACTCCATGAGGTTTTCATGGGCCCACCTCTCCAGCCTGTCCAGGTCCCTCTGGATGGCACATCCCTTCCCTCCAGCGTGTTGACCGCAGCACACAGCTTGGTTTTGTTGGCAAACTTGCTGAGGGTGCACTCAAATCTGGAGAGGGTCCATATTTTCCCTAGTCTTCCTTTTATCACCAATGTACCTATAGAAGCTTTTCTTGTTGCCCTTGACGTCCCTGGCCAGATTTAATTCTATCAGGGTTTTGCCCTTCCTAACCTGACCCCTGTCTGCTCAGACAGTTTCTCTGTATTCCTCCCAGGCTACCTGTCCTTGTTTCCACCCTCTGTAGGCTTCCTTTTTGTGTTTGAACTTGTCCAGGAGCTCCTTGTTCATCCATGCAGGCCTCCTGGTGTTCTATCTTCCTCTTTGTCAGGACACATAGCTCCTGAACTTGGAAGAGGTGATCCTTGAATATTAACTAGCTTTCTTGGGCCCCTTTTCCCTCCAGGGCTTTACCCCATGCTACTCTGCCCAGCATATCCCTGGAGAGGCCAAAGTCTGATCTCCTGCAGTCCAGGGTAACGATGTTGCTGTGTGCCCTCCTCACTGCCCTAAGGAACTTGAACTGCACCATTTCATGGTCACTGTAGCAAAGACTGCCCTTGAGCTTCACACTCCCCACCAGCCCCTCCTTGGTGGTGAGAACAAGGTCCAGCATAGCACTTCTCCTTATGGGCTCCTCTATCCCTTAGAGAAGGAGGTTATTAATGCACTCCAGAAACCTCTTGGATTGCCCCTCCAACAAATATTGTTGTCCCTCCAACAAATCAGGGTGAAGTCACCCATGAGGATCAGGGCTTGTGGACATGAGGCTGCTCCTGTTTCTCTATACAAGGCCTCAAGTAATCCTCAAGAATCCTTATGTAAGTCCCTCAGTGGTCTCTTGGCCATTCTGGATGAGTAGCCCTAGCTCAAGATGTGGCCTAACTCTACAAAAGTGTGCAAACATTGTCATAGCTCAGCATGACACCCCCCCCAAGATCCTACCAGTTTACTTTGGCACTGTAAGCTATCATCAGCCATGATACAATTGGTGCTGTCAATCCAGGTAGTGACCAGGTTATGCCCTTCTATTGCCTGCTTGGTGGAGAGGTGACATGTTAACATCTTCCACTGGAAAATAGCTCTCCAATCTTACTCTGAAGCTAAGACTGCAACTTGAAGTCATGGTAAGGCAGTGTGATTTCACAACTTGTTAAAACAAAGGACTAGATCTCAAACAGGGGTTCTGGACTCAAGTGAAAGCCTAGGTGTAATTAGTGCTTAATGACTCTACAGTCTCTAAGCTGTAGAACAAACATCTGATATTTAACTAATGCATCTTAGAAGAGGTGGTTTTAACATCGAGTTTCTGAACCTAAGTAGCTGTGACTTGACCACAGCCAGCAGTGCTTGCACTAATGACTTTGAAGTTGCACTAAAGCTTCATCTTCTATGTCACAGTGAATACTTATTTGTGTAGAATGTTGGATGCTAGGATCTCTCCTTTTGCAGCTGTTTTCCTTGAGCTTGTCTACTATGCAGCAAGTCCTACATAAAACTTTTATTTTTCTTTTTGAACAAATAGGAAGCTAAAGAGATTCTGTTAGTGGATCTAAATTCTGAAATTGAGACCAAACAGACTTTTACAAAAGAGGATCTCTTCTTGAATGGCATCACAACCTCTACTCCACAAAAAAAGTCACAGCCACACTTCTTGCCTGAGAGTGCCTTCACTACCAATCTCAGCTTCTTTCCCACACCTAATCCAGACCCTTTCAGTGATGATCCTTTTGCACAACCAGACCAATCGGCACCACCTTCACTTGATTCTCTAAAATCTGCTGATCAGAAGAAGGAGGGTCTGAGTACCTTATCACTGGTGGGTGATGGTGCTTCAAATGGTGATATAGACTACTTTGGTAAACAGTTTGACCAGATTTCTAATAGAACTGTCAAACAAGAAGCACTAACAAGCCAGTGGCCACCTGAGAGTAAGTCGCCTGGAGCAAGAACTCCAAATGGGGTACCGGAGAGAGAACAGAATGGCTTTCTTAAAGCTCCGTCAAGCCTGTCTGTGGAAGGTCCTTCCAAAGGAGTATCTCTGCAGAATGGAGTAAGGCTGGATTCTGAAAGCAATATCCAGGTCATGTCAAGTGAGTCTATAACAATTAGCCCACCACCACAAAGTACCAAGCCAGGAAGAGGAAGGAGGTCTGTCAAGGTGAACAACGTTCAAGTAATTAATGGTGATATGCATGCGCTTACTTAAAGAAGCTGGGTGAAGGAAGCTTTTATTTCTTCATACTGTGTAACTGGCTAAATAGCTTCACATCTACTTCTCTTCTACATTCCATGCTTACTCTAACCTCTCTGCAGCCATGGTACATTCTAACATTCATGAATGCTTCACAGTAGCTATGGTCACTAAATGATATACTCTCTTCCTTAATGCTGCCATACTTCTGTAAAAGTCTGGTAAGTATGCTGCTATGTATATTGATACATAATGTCAGAACCTGTTAAGATAGCTGTATGCCCATCAACCTGTGGTTTCATAACAATGAGGTACTAGTACTAGCTTACAGAAACCTATATAGCTTCTCAGTACCTGCCTACTGAGGGCAATCTCAGTGACACCCAGGGTGGCTCTGGGTCAGCTGCATTTGTCTTGGACTCAAATAATGCAAAACTCTGTTGCTGACCTTGCTACAACTGCACGGGTCACTGCAGACTGACCAGGAATGTTTAGAGGGGTGGGGGACAGAGGGAAGCTCATACTATAGCAAATAAATCTGTCAGTTTAAGTCTTATTCTTCTGCTGTTGACTTGTGACTACTATATATTATACTGACTTAATGCCATGTATCTCAGTAGGCATGAACAAAATGGTGAAGTTTAAAACTCTTATACTTGGTCTCTAAAGGATATATCAAAGCTTCCTGCTCTGTTCTAGCTGAAATAACAGCTTGTAGCTCTGGACTAGGGAGTCTTGATCATGCTAGCATGTGTTCTGCCACGCCATCTTACAAAGCTTTTTTCTTCCTAGGCTGCATCGAACTACTTACTTAGCTCAGACTTCTTTGTGCCGACTACAGAGAGCCTCGGCTTGACCTTAGCGGTACAAAGAGGACCTGCGCCAACTAGCTCACCGGACCACTTCAAAACAAGTCAGACTACAGCACCTCCATTGGCTGGTCTAGGTTAGTTCACAAAGTGAAGGTCTTGCTCCAGTCTAAGATATCTGCTAACACCAAAACAGAGGTTCTAGTTTTCATTTACTTCATGTGTAGTGTCATGCTCTTCAATTCATGTGCTATCTGCCCTAAACTCTTCAATTCATCAGTAGAAGCCTAAACTCTGCATCCTTAACTGGAACAGGGTTTTTTGCTTTAACTTTGACAGCAGATTGCTGCTTCAAGTACACAAGGGTCTAGTGAGCCAAGCACAATTGGGGAGGCTGGGATAACACTGCTGCAGAGTCTTAATTTGCACAAAAGTAACTATATGGCAAATGCATCTGTCACTTCTGTGCTAGGACTATGTATGTTTCTCCTTCTGTTATATCAACTTCAATTCTGTTCTTCCAGGACCAAAATGGAGCTAAGTAAAAATCGTTAACCCCCTTCTCCCCTTCCCCCAAAATTACTTGATATTTTTTTTAAGTGTAAATCAACAGATGTTTGTAAACAGTACATGAAAAATATTTTGCTGGTACTCTCAGTTGAATTGATATATACTCCTGCTTGAGGTCTTCAGATCACTGAAGTGCTGTGTAACAACAATCTCCCTCCAGGTGGCTTTCCAGTAACTTCATCACACTGGAGTTCAGAGACACCTACCTTCACTCAGGCTGCATCAGTCTTTTCTGGGTCTATGATACCTGCTCAGCCTACAGGATTTACCCAACCACTTGCCTTTAGTACTCAAGCAGTGCCAAGCTGGAAACAGCCTGCGTCTTTTGGTTCAGCAGCCCCTCAGTCTTCTGGTCTCTGGGCACAGCCAGCACAAGTTTCATCTAGTTCATGGGCACAGACATCCAGTGCTGTAAGTCCCTTCCAGAGTAGTGTGTTTCCAACTTCAACACTACCTGCTCAGACCTCATCTGTACTGCCCTCCAAGTCAATAACTAGCCCACCTCAGCCACCACCTAGAACTGCACCTCAGAAGGAGCTATCTAAGAAAGAGAGTGATGCTTTTATTGCTCTGGATCCACTTGGTGATAAAGAAGTGAAGGATGTCAAGGAAATGTTCAAAGACTTCCAGCTGACAAAGCCACCTGCAGTACCAGCAAGGAGAGGAGAGCAGCAAAGCCTTTCAGGTGCTTCTAGAGCTTTCAGCAATTATTTTACTAGTAAAGCAGGCATTCCTCAAGATAGTACATATCATGATAACATGGAAGCTAGCAAGCTGTCTGCCAAAATGATTGGTAAAAACATTTTTCCTTCTGTTTGGATAGCTGCTGAGGGATTGGGATGGTTGATCACTAGTCTTTTCTGATATAACTGAAAATTTGTTTTAATAGTTACTGAAACAAGGTTGAAGGACTGTCTCCCCTAATAATGTTACCGAATTGATCAATATCAGTGGCCAAACACTGACACCTAGTGCTTAAACTGCTTTACTAGAATGAGATAAACTAGGTCTGTACAGTGTTAGAGGTCCCATCTAGCTTACGTGTAGTGAGGGACAAGCACAAGATAAAATTTTGAGGTCACTCAAAGCAACTTCCATGTGGGGTTTTTTGTGTATCTAATTAGATGGGCTTTGGTGTTGCTATACAGGCAGAGATGAGTACTTGTTAAAGCTGTTAAGTGATTATAGCAGTATGTCTCTCTTCCTTAGAACCACCAAAGCCTGTTCCCCGACAAAGTGTGCTGTCAGCTGATGGCCTGCTTGAAAGTCAAGTTAAAACAGACCTTTCCAGTGCCTCATCTGTAAGTAGTAAAAAAACCCTAAAAACCCAAACAACAAAACACACAAAAAACCACCCACGGACTTTCTTTCCTCTCAACCACAGGGGTGCCTGTGTCTGAGCACTAGCTTAGTTCTGCCTGTAGAGGCCATGGAACAAAACTTTTTGTGTGTCTGGAGCTAATACTTTATGTAACAGAGGGCATTTGTTGCAAGAAGGCTAACAAAGTATGATGCCACTTGGCTTGGGTCCATAACCAGTTCCCCAAGTTGCAAGACCTGGTAGGAAGTTCTTCAGTATTGGGAGCTTCTACAAAAGACTGCAAAATAATGTAGCTGCAGAAGTCTTCCACTTGGGTTATACTTACCTTTCTGTGGAGTAGACTGAACAGTGTGGACTATGCAGCTCTCTTCCTGAACAAATGGGAGCCTCCCATGTTCAGTAACTCCTGGGGGAGGAAGTGGCTTAACCACATCACTCAATTTGGGACACAGCACTTGGAGCCCCTGGTGGAAACTCTGATCCAATTCCAGAATGCTGACTTAAGACATCTAGCATTTGACTAAAATGGATCTCATCATGACTATGCTGGCTCAGCTCCAAATGGGTGTTCAGAAAGCACACATGGCTTTTCTGAAAGATACCTTGCCTCAGACTAGCATAACTGCTAACATGGCCTCAGAGCCCTGTTTTCTTGTTAAAGGAGTATAGTTAATGTGTGTTTTGCAGGGATTCTGCAGCATTCTTTCTAGATGGTGTGCAAATGAGGAACTAGATGATACAGCCATGCAGAGTAAACCTAGTGAAAACTGGAAATCCACTAACAGCCTATGATCTCTCTTTCCATAGAAGGAATCTCAGAAACCACCTTCTGATCCTTTTGGTGATCCTTTTAGCAACCTATTTGCATAAATCAGGTAAGTATTCCACCAATAAGACAACCTGCTTCATTCTCTGAACTTGATTCAGAAAACCTTTGGTAAAGAGCTGGCTAAAAATTACACTAGCTTAACTCTGCTCCTATGAAGTATGGCAAACAGTCCCTAGAAGAATACTTCTGCTAGAGTACCTCAAGTCAGACTTGTACATAGCTGCATTCTGGCTAAGACTAGCCAGCTTCACTTTCTTAGAAATAAAGATTTTATTCTTCTATAGACTTAAGTCTCAAGGCCACAATAGATCTAGATTTCCTTTCCTTGAGGAAAGTTAATGAGTAAATATGTGCTGCAAAACTCGGAAGGCTCACTAAATTCCTTCAGATACCTCTTTAAGAGAGTGTTAGCACACAGAGCCCCATACAGCTTTCTGAAATTTAATCCCCTAAATAATTGTGGGTTTGTGCTCTGGGTGAACTGGAGTGAAAACAGAATAAGGGCTCTTATGAGAGCTTTTGTTACTAGAAACTAACGTAACTCAAAATTTTGTGCTATTGATTAGAGAATATGAACTATCAAACTAGCAAATCTATTCTTCTGCCACAACTCTAAGTCTTCCCCTGAAATACTGTCTGGCTTCTAACAGAAGGCAAGTGTTGCTATTTATTGCTTTAGTTTTGTTCTCAGTATCTCTAAGCTAGTTTAAGAAATAAAACTATAATTTATAGCCATCCTAACACTAAGTCCTTTTCATCATACTAGGCATAACCAGAAAAAGACAAATGGAATAACTGGACCTCTTCTCAACATGATTTTTCTACATGTTTCACTTTGCTGTATGCCAATCTTGCTGCTGTTCCATGATGTCTGTAATCTAAAATGAGTCCAGGTGGATTGAAACACAAACCCTCAAAGAACATGCTGTGAAGACAATAATTCAGGGCAAAGCAAATGGAGAGTTGGACTTATGCTGGAGACCCAGATTCAAATTGGTGGATGTTAATTTTACTTTAGTTCTCTGCAATCCTTCACAGAAGAGCTTAGCAATATTAAATCATGTGTCTTGTAAACACTGTCACCACAATTCCTCTTTCTGTAGCACTTACTGTCCTAAAATACAGGAACTGAATGTACCTGGGGAAGTATTGCCTTCACATAAGGGAATTGAATTAGTAGTTATCACTCCATACCTTAAACAACTAGGTTAGTTGCCTGTTATCACAACAGCGGCCAGTTGTATAGTTAAGTGGATACTACTCAATTTTAATTGGTGACTGGACATATGATTTTGTCTGAGTCACAAAGATGTAAACTGTATGGTAGGGGAAAAAAATCCAATACTTGTCTATTTAACTAATGGAAAAATTATCATTCTGCCATACATGTGTGATAAGGGGATACCTCTGGGGTCTAACAGAACTGCTGGACTCCTGAGTACTAGAGGTCTACACTGTACGGTCAGATAAGCTGAAACACTTATTACAGAACACTGAGATAGTCATAGACACTAACTGTTGGTGCTAAATGGCTTTTTTCAGGGAGGGAAATCTACTAGGATTGCTTTTCTGTTAAGATGGCTTGGCAGACACATGGAACAAGCAGATAGGCTTCTTGCATATATATCAGTGAATGTCCCTGATGTTGCTCAGTTTGAGTTGTCACGTGGTGTAGTGTGGCATGTTTCCAGTATGTTAGAAAGCAAAAAGACAATCATGGCTTCACTCCATGCCTAGAGTCCTTGGGAACAGATGTACCACCTCTGTGCCATTAATGTGAGGTAGTCCCTCATCTCTTGAAAACCATACCTTTTCTAAAAAACCTCTTTACTAACATCTTTAAATCAGTTGGTTATAACTCACTGTAACATCTACATTCTTGGCCAGTGGTGGCAGCTGATGTGTCAGAGGTTTTTCTATTAATACTAAGCATAAACTTGAAATAGTATTGTTAAATACTGAAGCAGTTGCTGGAGAGTGAAGAAAGTCAACTTGAATACAGACTTAGTACCCAATTCAGCCAGTCATGCAACTAGTCTTGTGTATGAACCTCTCTTGCACTTTCTGTAATGCAAAAAAGCTATGAATTCAAGTATTTGTCTCAAACTGGAAATGTAGAAACTTATGGATGTTACACTGTTATATAAAACTGTAGTATCTCAAGTGATGTTACTTTATGATATTAAACAGAAGCAACTCTTCATACTAAAACATCAGTGTGGCTGTTGATTCTGTCCTCCATAACTCAATCTTGTGGTCTAGCTGACACTAGGAGTTCAGAGACTGCTAAGAATTGTTTCTCACAGGTTCTTACTATAGCTCTCTGATAGCAAGGTCTTAAGGCTTTATGTAGCTTCTTCCCTCAGGCCTGTTCAGCAAATGCTGTCCCGCAGTAAAACATAAAATCCCTGGCTGACTTTGTAAACTGTCACTAGAAGCTTGTTCCATTAGCTGTTCAGCCTGAGTTTGTGGCTACTAAAGATGCCTTCTTGCTTGCTTCTGGAGGACCATGGAAGCTGGGTACTTAAATTGCATTGCATTCAGATCTTTCATTAGTTCAACTTGTCTATTCCAACTTTGCAGGAGGGCTAAACTGATGCTGGGAAAACTAAATTAGAACACTTAGATCATGTTCACAACAAATTTTACAACTCGTTTAATGCAGATGGCTAAGAAGAATAAAACCATTGGAAAATTACTGTTTTAGACTAGTCTTTAGTACTGGAGACAGATGTGTAACTATCACTGAATAAATACAATGGGTGCTTGTTTGCTTATTTTTAATACTATTTGATTTGTATGGTTAAGAGATTCAAAACAACTCATTGAAATATGGACCTATGGTGCTTCACAGAGAATCACAGACTTTTTTTTTTTTTTACTTGGCTGCATTGGAACATCTAATTTAGTACTCAAAGGTACATTAGAACTAAAAAACAAATTGACTGTCTGGGTGCTTGAGTGAAGGAAAATATTTACCAGCATTTACGTTGAGCATCTAAATGACCATTAGCTGGTCAAGCTAAAATAAACAGTCCAACTATGCTGGAGTTTTGAAATAGCTGTCAGGATGATCACTAAGAGCTGGTAGTAGGACCTGTTACAAGCTGGCCAAAGATGCTTGCTGGTTGTCTAGCTTAGTTTGAATACCTGTTTACTCTGATTTAGTCTCTGTCTTAAAGAACCATGAACTATGGTGGTGTATATAGCATCAGTTGAAGCAGGTATGATGGAACAATACAAGATTATATGTGTCCGTCTTGCATTATTGATCAATAAATGGGTTTAGTGCAACTGGACTCATCAAGCTGGACTGAGGCTGCATCAGATTTAAATTCCTCTAAATTAAATTTTTCCAAATTAAGGCTTGAACAGGGAAAAAAATTGCCTGACCTATTCTACACTCTCCCCTCTCCCTGCCACAAAAATGGGTGAACAGAAAAAATTAAAAGTAAATTTTTTTACTTACCCATGGTAATTTGGAATATCCTTATACTGGCTTATCCTTTTAAGCTTGCATCCAGATACTTAATTCTCAACTGCTAAACAGCAGATTATTTATGAGCTACTTCTGTCTTATGACTGTGTCCAACACATGATGCCTTAAAGCTGGATTATGGCAAACTACTGAATAGGCATGTCCTTCTAAAAGAGCTAGGTTGTGGTTTGTGTTTTGGTGACAGACTGAAAGCTAGGAGAGTTTAGGCTCCTTTTAAACCACAAAAAATTGCGTGTTGTTCTTTTATATTGACTGAGGAGGAAGAAAAAGCAATCTTAGGACTTTATTCCTCCAATACTCCAAATGAGGATTCCAAAGATGTGAGATGCTGAACTTGCTCTTGTAAACAGCTCTGCTTTAGGAACTATTTGTTCCTTACATGAGTCACTGCTATGACAGCTTTTTACTAGGCAGCTAACTGTCCTCTAATTAAATAGAAAATGTCTTTCCCATGTTTAAAAAGCACTAGTAAACAGAAATAGTTTTTAATCTTGAAACTACTTTATGCTATTTCCCAGTCTCCACACAGGAAAAAGTGGAGTTTTCTGAAAAGTGGACTTTAGAGCACTTACCGTTAAGGCAGTTTTGGCCAGTAACTGGCATTCTTCAGTAAGCACTGCTTTTTGTTTGTTTTCTTGGTAATAAATAACAAAAGGAACAAATAAAGATATTACAAATTCAGTCATGGCAATTTTTGACTATTCAGCTACAAAATGAGAAGCATGCATGTTATCCTGCAGCTTATATCCATACTATGCAATTTAGATGTGGCTGCCTCACTTTTGGGGGAAAGTAGAAGGTAAGTGTCCTTGGTCTTCTGTAGATGTCTATACTGTTTTTTTCTCCAACAGAGAGCATAAACCTCCAATGCAGACATTTCTAATGGTAGCTTGTGCAGATATCCAATAAAAAAGGAAACTACTTCTTGCTATATTCCAAGTAGTCAAATAGAAATGGTTTATCCAATAAAGGTGATTTATAGCAGTTGAAGCCATGTTCTTGTAGGGAGGCGGAGCTCAGGCAACTTTTCTATTGCACGCTGAGTGTGAAAATATAATCTAATCTCAATCTCTTTCTTTCTGAAGATGTACAATTTCATGCTGATAGTACTTCTATTCTTATTTAAAGTCTCCTAGACTGCCTATTTCTAATTCTTTGAAAATATAGCCTTTGTTTTTCCACTGTAAGTACCACTAGAAGGAGAACTAAAGGCTTAGTCACTACAAAAATATCATGTGAAAACAACTGAAGAGCTACACCACCAGAAATAGAGCTGCCTAGTCTGTAAATCATTTATGAGTATGGTCAGTATTAAGTGGTGAAAGACTGTGAGTCTCGTAACAGATACATGTACGTTAAGAATAAATTGGGATCTATCTGCTTTAAGTCTTAAATTGCAGTATGAGAAGCATTTTGTGATGACGTGCATATTATTTGAACAACCAAGTATTGCCTCTTGCACACGTGTCTAGGCCTGAGTGGTATCTGCTGCTATTATTGCTTGAAATACCTGAACAGGCCATGAAGAGTAGCCTTCAAAACTATCAACATTGCTGCTTCCCTTGCTCCTTATGTTTTGATTGTTGTTATTATTTTGGCACTTGGATCCAGTTAAAGCACAGGTTTGATATATTCAGTTAGAAACAGGTCAGCCAGAAGATAACGATTATTACAGAGTCCATAGTAGGCAACGTGGGCTATCAGCTTGACGTCACATTATACCAAAGACTGTGCAGCTTCACAACGGTGCTAGCAACTACAGTTGGCAAAATTATGCCCTCATGTGATGCTATCATGTCTCCAAATTAGAGCTATACTTTCTCTCTTGGCCAGTGCTAATTGTCAAACCAAGACTTCTTCTTGTCATCAGTTTTGTAACCGATGTACTAACATCTCTGTATTTTTGAAACATGGATTAATAACAGATCATGGAAGATGTGTAGCCTGAGGGTATACAGAGTATGTTGTGCAATCCAAGACAAGGTGAGAGCAATTTAGTGTACTGATTGTGAAATGGCTTTTCCTTTCCAAAGAGCATTCTTCTGTCCCTTGAACCTCTCCAATAATGGATAGCAGAGAAGGTGTTTCGATTTCTTGCTCCTAACTGTCACCTTCAATGACATTCATTAGTAGCTGAACTGCTTTTACCTCCTTTTTAAATGCTGTGACTTAATATCTCCTGTTCAGTATGGATTTTCCGTAACCTTTTTCTCTCCAGGTTTAATGTGGAGGTGACAAGCTTGCCAATTTTCCTAATATCTTTGTTTTTTCTAAACAATTGTGTTGAATAAAATGCTCTTTCCATACGCATACCTTTGAATTTCCAGATCAATCTGAATAGTGGATGCATTGTTGGTATTTCAGAGTTCATGAGACTCGTTTGCAATGAGCTTTTTCTGACATTTTCTTTTCCCCTTCTCTAACCTCAAGTCCAAAACGCTAAAGTGGGATCTGCAGCAAATTATGTGAAACTTGTACACTAACCTGGAGGGCACCGGGGGGGGGGTGGGGGGAGGTGGTGTACATTACTCAATGAGTATTCTTGCAGAAGTTGCTCAGTTGGGATTATGTGAAAACCTGTGCCACCTGAAAGTCAACTCAAAGACTACCATCAACTATGGTTTGCAGACAGTTGACGGCAAGACTTCCATTTGCATTGAAAAGTTCAACTCAGCCTTTCCTGCCTGAGATTTTTATTTTAGACTCAAAACAATGACTTATCAGAACCTTTAGGCGACTCTTTAGGATCTATACCAGCTTGAGTCTGATCACTCCTTTAGGCACTGCCTCCTAGGCACTGCTCTCTATGGTTCATTCTTACTGCCTGCAGGGGATTTTCACTGCATTTTTAAGGTAATAATTTAAAAGTTCAGAAATGCATTTCAATGTAAACTTCTACAGTACCTAAATACCTGATAATTTCTGGGAGTAAGATATCCATCTACTTTTAGAAATCCTATTATGTGCCTCAGTATAACTTTAAGGTCTAGTGTCTAAGGGTTCCCACTCCTACTACCTTTAAGGACAACCTGTCGGTCTTCAACCCAAGATGCCAGAATAGATGATGTTACTCAGGTTTACAGTCCTACATCAGTGAGGGTATGGAAAGGTCATATATGCAGCCATCTTTGCAGATACAGGAAGAAACAAGCTGATTCTCATCCATTTGCCAGACCAGCAGATTTTTATTTCTTCCCTCCATTCATGTCACTGTCATGCTGAGTGGTGGAAAAATATTTAATAGCATACTGTACAGCAACTTTTCAAAGCATTGCCTCCTTATTATGAAGTTACAGTAAATTGTAGTATTGCTGAAGTATTTGTAAGATGAGCTAATTACAGGTGAAGGATTTAGTTTTGAAGAGGCTGAAGGGTTACATCAAACTTCAAATACATTACAACTTTCCAGAATTTCATAGAACTGAATACAACATACATTGAAAACATCTAGGTTGCAAGGGACTTCTGGAGACCTTCTACAATGTTCTGTTCAAAGTAGGACCTTAGATCAGGTTATCCAGGGGTGCTGTGACAGAGTCTTGAGTATTTCCAGTGAGGGACATGCTACCATTTCCCTGGGTAACCTATTCCAATGTTTAATTGTTCTCACAGTAAAGGCTTTTTTTTGTATTCAGATGGCATTTCTCCTGAAGCAACTTCTGCATAGTGCCTCCATCTTCTATATAACTACTTTCTAGGACTTAGCCTTTTCTGTAGAAGTTTCTAAGAGATGCTGTATACTTATTTCTTTTTCTTTCTTATTTTTGAATTATAAACCTTAATATAACACAGGGTAAGTGTGAATGCAGCACAACTTCAGGTGGATTTATAATTTCAAAAATCTGTATCAATTCCTAGGCTGAAGTATCATTCTGATGTATGTGAACATGCATGCTTAGCCAATATTTGAAACATATACCTTGCAGAGTGTTTTGGGATCTGTAAACCTCAACACCACTGGAGAAAAATGTTGGCCCCTAAATGAACATATGACAGTAGAAGAAAAGGCTGAGATTAAAAGTACCATGATAAACCTAATCACAGTCTTTCTGGGTCAGAGTGGAGACAACTGATCCGTTACCGTGTTCTTGATAGTGATCATTGAAGGATGCTCAAGGAGAAGTGTAAGAGCAAGGCAGGTACTCAATGCCATCTCCAAAGCTCCCAGAGCTTTCAGCTGCTAACTAGTGGGTTATTGATTTAGGTGCTCAGAGTCCATCAGAGAATTAGTGAAAGGGAATTCTATGTAAAGTGGATTTTTCACAAGGTTGGATCTGCATCATCTATGAGGTACCCCAATTCCTGGTGCCAGGCACACAGCAAATCTTCACACTTCCCTACCAGCTAAGAGTTTGGGAGGTCCCTATTGTATGGAAAGAATTCTTAATTTTTCATCTCAGTTCTGCTGTCCATAGATATTGGGCATATTTGTGCTTTTTGCTGTTCCCTTTTTTTCAGAATCCCACCTGTTAAAAGAAACACTCTAAGCCAAGGACCCATTGACTGCAGGCCCTAGCTGGAGGTCAAGCGATTTCTGGAAAAAGAGTTGTTTAGTAGCAGCAAGCAAGACAGTGAGAGTGTGTGATACGGATACTTTCAGCAGCAGCTGTGGCGTGTGTTTACTGCTGGTGTGTGTGACAGCGGAAAGTCTGAGGCATCAGATCCAGTAAGGGTCAGCTGAGTGTATAAAAGGTTGCACAACAACCTTGTGATCCCTGAGCTGTTTAAGATTCAATTGCTGGAAAGAGACATAGGTCGACTTAGCCTCTTCGTAACAACTTACTATGTATATAAAATAAACATACAATAAATGGCACCAGAAAGCTGAACCAACTGGTATATCTTCCTTGTCCAAATTGCAGATTTCTCAACCTTGTGAAATCAGGTTACATTTGTTTGGACTCCTGACATATTTGTACAAGGGACGGGGGTCAAAGAGTGGAGGACAAGGCCCTGCCTCCAACGAAAGCCCATACATCACACTGCATGAGCTGCAGATCTGCCAACCAGCTAGGTTCAGCAGCAAAGGTCCCATTGTAGAGCAGAGGTAGCAACAGCATTAACCTGGAGAGGTGGAGAGAGAGTATTGCTTCATAGTGGATGAATGCTCAGAGTGTAAGGCCAAATTGGAATAAATTACAGAAAGAAAATCAGTCAAGTTAGACTTCAGTGCTCCTCTGTTCCTCTACTTTCCAGCATTGCTACCTGTGAAGATAAGGTCACCAGTAAACTATTCACTTTGTTTTTTAAAGTTAACAAGTCATCCTACAATGCACCAGTTTTTAATGTCTAACTGTGGGTGATTTAAAGAAGCTTAATTTCTATAAAGGGATGGCCTTTCACTCACTTACTGAGAGTCAGGAGTTTCATGATATTTAAAATCGGGCACCAAAATGAAGAGTCACTCTAGAAAATACAGACCTAACTGACAAAGAATTCAACTTGGCAAGCTGAAGCATACTTAGATAGCTAAATATTTGTCTGTTTTCCCAACTATATAAGTTAGCCTATTAGCAAATAATACCTTTATTTATGAGCCTTCTTTCAACCGAGGAAAGCATTTAAACTTTTACCTAGGTTTAAGGGCAACCTTATTAAAGTCAATAAGCTAAAAAATCACAAAGATCTTTTTCAATACTTCATGTATTGTAGTGCTACATCTATTTATGATGTCCTGCTGTGCCTTTTTGTTCAGCTTTAAGTGTTGGGAACACAGCCACTGTCTGAATAGAGGAAGTGCAGATGTTCTCTGTGTATTATAGTTTGATTCTCTTCAATAACATGATCCACTATAAGAGCAAAGATCTAAAAAGGGGGAAAACAGCTGGTTTATTAAATTTTCGAAGTTTTTTTCATGTAATTTTAAACCACCAAAGAATTTAAGATTAGACAGCTGTTTATACAGCTAAGTATCAAGTACTGCTATGAGAGTGAAATAGAAAACACCCTGAAGATGCTTCCAAAATATTGGTCTGTGGTTTAAATACAAACTCATATGTGATTTTAGTGTACTGCCTAGGACTGTACTGGAATGTTTTGTTTCACAGCTCTTCAGAAAAAGCTTTCCACAGGGGAACAAGAGAACTGAATGCTCCATCTCCGATAGATTGTAAACTAAGCAGCTGGAGTGCGTGGGGGCCCTGCGACCCATGCACCTATCAAAGGGTAAGCTATAGTTGGAAACCTTTGTTCCAAAGCCACAACCAAAGGGACACTATCCATTTGCCTTTTGGTTACGGGAAAATATCAGATTGCAGTGCTTAATATTGTATGTTCCTGATTTGAGAAAACCCATAATCATTTCAGAACTGAAGCCATAAGAATAAGAGAAGACTACATCCAGACGTACATCACTGGTCAAGTGTTCTTATTCAAATTTTTTTTGTTGATAGAAATTATCTGTTTTGGCCATGTGGATGTTTCTATTAAGAACATTACTTTTCAATACATTTTCCTTTTTTAAATAAAAACCAATTTTTTTCAAAAGTGGATTTCTATTTTCTTAAGGGAGTTCTTCTTATGAGACCAGAAAAATTAAAGACTTGAAAGCATACAAAATATATATGATGCATTTCCTCACTGGATTGAAAATAATTAAAATAGTGACATAAATAGTGAAAAATAAGCACCTGTACATACTTGCTAAGACATTATTATTAATTCAATGTGCCCGTATGCTTTTTTTTGCACCACAAGATGTGCCTATGGATTTTCAACCAAAGATTTCACCTAAGATGCTTAATTTTGGAAAGTTTTAAGTTCAGCTGGAAATACTTCAGTTCTGGTAGTTCTCTTTTCTCTCTAAGCAATGTTAATAGTGTTATCTTTCAAGTTTCGTTCTAGACGTATTGAGAGATTCGGACAGTTTGGTGGAACACCATGCCTGGAGACCTTAGGAGATACACAAAGCTGTAAAACCAGCCAAGTTTGTCCTGAAGAACCAGAACCAGACTGTGGTACTGACTTTCAATGCAATTCTGGTAAGTTTTAGTTTTGTGCCATACTGAGTTATGCAATAACTCAGGAAAACACATTTGCTTACTTCTGTGTAGAAGTTAAATCCATTTCCATTGAAGACAACAAAATACATACACATAAAGAAAGATATGCTTCAGTGCTTTTCTAGCTGGGGATGATTTCCTGAAGCAGTGCCTTATTACTAGGGTATAAAGAGTCCCCAGTGTGTTAGACAGGTGGGTTGCAACGCCACAGTGCCAAAACCACATTATGAACAGTGCTTGAGAAGGGGTACATTCCTCTCATCTCCCATTACAGTTTGCATCTAGTTTAAATTATTCTCCTGTACTTTCTACTCCATGGTTAAAAGTTGACCATACTATGACTGTCCTTTCTTCTAGCATAACTGCTCCACCTGCTACAGAATCACTATGTTTTATGAAAAATCACTAGGAAAAACTAGGACTGAAGGAATTTTAACTAAATAGCTGGGGAGGTTTATTGACCAAACTGGTATGATAGGTACTATCTGGAGACCAGAATGCCTCTAGATCCAAAGTAAGGTGTAAAACTGTATAGTGATACATGCATGGCATATGAATGAATGTAATGTTCAAGATTCATCATAAATCAAAATAAAATAGGAAATTTTAATGGTAATAAAACTAGTCAGAGCAGAGAATGAAAGATGGTAAGTGAATTTTGAGTCCCAAGCTATTGTCAATATTGTCTTTATCTCAAATACGGTGAAGTTCAAGTAGAGGAAGAAAAATATTTGGACACTACAGTGTCCAAATAATATAGTCCAAAGAGCAAAAATTTAAACAATTTAGAAATAATTCTTTGTTGATATTGAATTAATATTTTCCTGTATTCTCTTAATACAAATTTTAAAAAAACACACACTAATAATCAAAGATTAACATAGAAACAATAACAGGACGGAACAACTTTCTGCAAATCACAGCAGTTCTCCTGTCACTTACTTTTCCTCAGCCATCCTAGTAAACTCATTAGTAAATATAGTAGTATGGGGCTTTTTTTAATTTGAAGGAGGCATGATGTAGGACTCGATTTCCTCTTGAGAATACTAGAAATATACAAAGAGGAACATGTCAATAAAGAGTAGCTGGAGTGTCATTTAAAGTCCATCTTGGGGAAAAAAAAAGTGTTCATTCAATGTTTTATTCTTTCATCAGGTCGATGTATAAAGCGACGACTTGTGTGTAATGTAGATAATGACTGTGGAGACTTCTCTGATGAAGATAACTGTGAATCTGACCCACGATCACCATGCCGTAACCATGATATTGATGTGTCTGAAGTTGGCAGGACTGCAGGGCAAGGGTACGTAATAAAGTAAAAAGTAGTAGTGGGCCTTGTGAAGAGTCTGGAACTCTCTCCAAAGGCAGCTGAAAACACTGGGGCACACTGACATTCCTAAAAGTGGAACCTGAATCGTGTTCGCATTTGTATTCAGAAATGCTATGTAGCTTTTGGAAGAACACCTAACTACTGTTTTATTTTGCATACTTGGGGAGAGTAAAATCTTTATACAGACAGTGTAAACCAATTATTATGTTAAAACACGAATCATATCTAGAGGTTACATGAATATACTTACAATACCTATTATTTAAATATAAAGCTTACAGATATATAGATATGTTTCAAATGATATTTCATAACAAATCAGTCATCTCCAACTAATTTACTAACATGCATGTCTAAAGGAGAGAAAACGTATCTTGATTATTTATACAATGGGATGCCTTACTGCAACAACACTCTGCCTGCAGCTTTTTTCCAGTATTACATTCTCCACTTCCCAGATTTTAATTGTTTACAGGAGTTTTCCTCATTAATCTAAGTCAAAAATTAATCCTTCTATCCTCAAACTATGATGGATTTCTTTATTTCCAACCAAAAAGAAAGTGTGACATATTATTTATCTACAAACTTAGAAAGCAGATATCCAAACTGAAACAAATGAAAATAAATGTATACTACAGCACCACCCTGTGTTTAAATGAAAAGGATGCAGCCTTTTCGTTTAATTTTGGTAATGGTATTACTGCACAAGAGCAAAAATGTTGGCTTTGTAGCATGGTGAAATAAACCATGTCCTTATGCATTTTCAGAAATAGCTTCTTTATTATTTCTATTATAATCCATTACTAAAATCTTCCATGAGAAAATGTATAGATGTACAGTAGAGACACTGGCAACTTTGGTGAATTGATAACCACTTTCTACACTCAGATAGGTATATGGATATGTATCAGACGTAAATACTGGAAATACTGAAAAGATTTAAGTCTATGAAACAGACATAGAAAGGCAAAAAACCAATATAGAATCATCCAAGTAGCAGTTATTTTTGGAAGTTGTCTCTTGTACATTGGTATGTAGATGCATAGAGCTATACAGCTGATATGCCCTCCTCTGTGGATTTATAGTGGTTCAAATTTCCTCTGCTCTGCTCCAGGGAATTCTATTACTCCACCAGGTCACACCCTCAGAGAAAAGGCAATGCTAGGAGTAGCTGCATATTCCTTCTACAAGTTTGATGGATCTTGTATACACTCGATACCAAAGTTCCTACCAGTAAACTAATATGAATTAAGAAAAAAACAGATTAAAAGTAGCTGTTAAGATGTCTCTTTTAAACCTATAAGGAATGCTTCCTCAAATACATTGGGCAAGAAGAAATATTTTTTACCCTCTTTTATTCCTAAGGTTCTTACTGTGTTTAATGTTTAATATCTATCTTTTATTTGTTTATTTCTCATATGTGGCCCTTAAAGTGCTTTACAAAAGATGTGTCATTATCTCCATTACACAGATGAGAGGACCACAAGAGGTAAGGCAAGCTTCTGTGGACGAAGCAAGGTTCAGTTCCACAGCTAGTCTCTATCTCTTACAGAATCTGACTTTTCCAGTCATACCATTGTCTACAGGTTATGGGTGCTGGCACCTCCTTTTTTTGAAGTGTAACCTCTTTTGTATTTCTCTTGTAGAATCAACATTTTAGGGATGCAGCCAATGGCCAGTCCATTTGACAATGACTTTTTCAATGGTCTTTGTGAAAGGGTGCGTGATGGAAACACACGGACATATTACCGCAAGCCATGGAATGTGGGTGTTCTCACTTATGATGTAAGTCTAAGTCCTTCTGTGCAAACTAGAATGTCTTTAATTGAATGATGAATCCTGACAATCCTCTTGGAAGACTCAGTATATCTTGAGTCATGTAGCAGCAGGTTTTTAGCGTCAAGCTTTTGATAACGTCCAGAGGAAAAAAGGCTATGTTATCATTTGCTTTAGCAGTTAAGCTCAGTTGAGCCAGATACATTCCCACATGTTCATTGCTGTACCTGTGCCTAGTAAATGAAACTATCTTTCTGGAATGTTTACAGTATGTGCAGATGAAATGAACAGGATATATGCAGAAAGGAATATCATACCTAACGTTTACTGGGTAGAGCAGCAACCAAACTACTTTTTCAAGGACACTGATAAAAAGCTACAAATAATACTATGATACTCTAGTCCTGCTTGGGTTTTCTAATCAGTGATGACTTTGTCCCACTGAAAAAAAACCATAATAGGCTTTTGAGATTCAGACTATGACTTCCAGTGAGGTTTGAACACTGAATATGTTGATGATCTTAGAAACATCAATGTCAGGTGCATTCCAGAAATTAAAGCAGTATTTTGCTTGCTAAATGCTTTGCCTATCACTGTAAGTAGGAACTTCATAGAACAATGACAATTTAAACCAGATCCTGCCCAAGACAAGTAAATCTGACACAGAGATCATTGCTCATATTTGATTTCGATGCATAACCATTTTCAGTTATTAAAACTCTATGTTCTGCTAAGGTATACCAAAATAAACAACACTGAAATAGATATTCTGAATTAGCTATTGTCTGCTGTAAGAAAAGAAAGCAAATTCATAATTGTGTCTCATTTCAAATGTTGGGACCATTAGCCAATCTTGTTTGTGTTCTAGGAAGGAGCTGAAGACTACTAGTCCTTCCATGTAAAGGAACTGTTGACACACATAAATTACTTTGACAGTGTAACATGCTGAGATTTAACACTCTCTGAAATATTAACACTGCAGTTTTCTGTTTAGTTTTGAACCACTGAGCTGATCCAGATGAGGTGGCTTGGGAAGGGCATGGTATTTCCATTTGTTTTCTTTTAAAAGAATAAAAGAGCTGTAAGAAAATGTATTACTAAGCTATGTAAAGCATACAATTTTAAAGTGCTATGTAGATTTTTCTATTACTGCCTCTTTTGTTTTCTCATACAACCTTTTCATTATCTTTTGTAAGACAAAAGCAGACAAAACCTTCACATCTGTGTTCTACCATGATCGTGTAAAAATGTTACGAGAGGTTTACAAAGAAAAACAACAACACTTTAATGTTGACCTGTCTCTGAAATATACACCTACTGAAGGAAGTAACAAAATTGGTTTAGAAGGAAATTTCAGGTATCACTATATCAAGAATTCAAGTTTAAGTTCTTTCCTGAAAAGCTCCACAGAAAGGGTAAGTTTAATTAAGCTAAAGTTTAATGTCACTATTTTACAAACAGCAAAATTTACACAGTGTTAGAATAACGTAATATGACTCTATCTAAGTATTCTAGTTGCCTGCTGCTTTTCTGTCATTTATTCACAAAAATGAAATACTGGCAATACTAGGGTTAAGATTTCAGACGTGGCCAAAGGGTAACCAAATGTATCTTCACTTTTTCCACTGTTTACCCTTGACTAGCAACCACCCTCATCTTCAACAGGGGCTTGATGTTAGAGAGGGCCAAAGATCTCAGATTTCTTGATTAGAAAGCAGCTCTGATTAGTGCATTTTGGGCATATTAAATCAAGCCCTTGGATAAAAGTTGCCACGGAGTAGGCCTACGCTAGATAAGCACAAAATAGACATGTAGAATAACTGAAAGGTCACATCTCAGCCATTCAGGTACGTCTGTACTAATAAATTAGCCTGGGCTAAGACGCATGGGCATTAGCACTGGCACATGATAATCTGTAGTTTTACTAACACACTGCCATGATTTTGGTCTGTGCCAGCTCTCATGCTTTCATAAACAATGCCCATCCTGTGGTCCCCTGCAGCATGTTTGAAGGGAATGTTCCCAGTAGGCAGTCTGGAGAAAGCAAACCTATTTTGGTGTTGCACACAAGCCACAGCATGCTACCTGTCCTTTTGAGATGGAGGAAAGGCCCTATCCCATTTTATTTACTAGTAAAGAAGTAGCCTTCTTTACCAAAGGTAAAGTTAACCAAAGTCTATGATCACAACATGCCACCATGTACAAGGTACATCAACTCCATAGTGCTGAAATGCACTACAAGCAAGGAAGAATAGATCTGCCTCAACTAATTCAATGTTTCTAGTTTCTTGTCAGCATTGTTGTCTAGGACCCCTTCAGAGCTCTGGAGATCAAATGGATATAAGGAAAACTAAGATAACTTTTATAACTGATTAATTAAAATAATGCTGAAGAGAAAGGTCTGTGTTATAAAGAGAAACTGATAAACAGCACTGACTTTTTATTGGTATGAGGTTTTTTGGGATGGAAATGGATCATTTAAAACTCAAAGTATTCATCTCTACAGATGCAAAAGACCAAGTTCAGTACCTCAGGTTATATTACAGGCTGCTTATAGTCTAGTGGTTTGTGATAGGAGTTTTGGCCTCAAATTCTTGCTCAGAGATCAGTTCAGAAAATGAGTCATGATCTGTCTGTCATTGGCAGAGGTCTATCACTGTAAACTCACGTTTCTGCAGGTAAATGGTCAAGAAACCTCCAGGGCTGACCTGCAATTTAAAATCAGGAACAGCCCAGTGACACCAGGAGAGTAAAGCATTTTGTACGTGCTGGATGGCAGAAATATTTGCACCTACAAAAATTTCCTCACAGAGCTTTAGATGCCTGAACATTTCTATCAGTCCTAAGCAGTATCTGAGTCAGCAGTTTAAGATCTTTTAAATGGTGCCAGCTAATGTGATAGTCAGTTACTAAATCCCTTTTACGTACCTCCTGTTAGGCACTACTGTTAAGGGAGTGAAATAAGTACTGCAGATAATAACATGGTTTGGAAGGCATGTGTTTGCCTAGAGTCTTAAGCACAACTATTTCACAAGATGTCATGTGTTATGGGCAGCAGCTAGGTCCTAGTTTAGATTATGATATAAAACCATCTGCAGTGTAATTTATGAAAACAGCAGTCACTAAACCTAGAGTTAGAATGTATGTGTCAAATGCCTCAAAGGGATTTTATTATTTTATTTTGGACTTTTTTTATTAACATTTTATGATGTTATTTTGGACTTTTTTGTTTTTAAATGGATCTGTGCCCTTCCTTCTGACAGCCTGAGAATAACAGAGAAGTGATCTGAAAAAAGAGAACTTAATTCTGCTCTGACTATAAACAAAGACAAAAATCCAGCTGACTTCAGTGGGCAGCTTCTATTACCTAGCAAGCCATATGGAATTACTTTTCAGTGTTATGGAAGTCAGAAGGGCACTCTTGGTAGATATTGCACTTAAAGAGAAGACCTTGTTGTCAAATAGATCACAAAGAACCTGCCGAAATTAGTGAGGGGAGAGTTCTGCAAAACTGTAAGAACTGAAATAATCTAAACCTCTTGTTGCTTCCTTAGTTTAAATCGGAGAACTTTTAATTTGAATTAAACAAGTTTGTCCCTGTTACAAAACACTAGATTGAATGCAATGTTTAAAACTGCTGCAGTTTCTTTGTAAGTAAAATAGAACAGATTTTTCTGCTGTGCTGCATACCAGAATGGCACTCATCTGCTTTCTTCTCTCTGCATTCAGAACCAAACCTTTCTGCATGTAAAAGGAAAAATTCAGCTGGGAAGATTCCAAATGCGGAGTCGTGATGTCCATCTCACAGATAGTTTCCTTGATGATCTAAACTTTCTGCCTGCTGAATATGATAAGGGGGAATATTTCAAATTCCTAGAAGATTATGGAACTCACTATGCAGTCTCTGGAACTGTAGGAGGAAAATATGAACTTGTGTATGTGCTGGATAATTATGCTATGTCTCAAATAGGTATGCAGTTTGCTGGTCTTGCTATGGTATGCAGATTATCACCAAGTCTCCAAAGAGATGGATGAGGATAGATCTGTGTATATGGAGCACTACTGAGAACAGCACAGTTCAGTGTGCTGCTTGTGGCAAACCAGTGACATGAGTTCAACAGAGATGAGGGACAGTCTTTTTAACTTTCAGAATTATTTGAACTCTGTATTTTAAGTCTGTAACTGAGAAAAAAACCCAAACAAACGAACAAAAAAAACCCCAAAAAACAAAACTTCTTCAAAATATTAGCAATACTAATTAGTGTGACTTGTTTCACAAGAGATCCCCAGTGCCTAGAAAAACTGCCTAAACCTTCAATTCAATTTGCTAGTTGGTACCTTCTCATGGTACAGTTTCTCTAAGAGTATGGTGGTGGCAAAAATTAAGGAATAAATTGAAGTGCTCTTGAGTATGCTGAAACTGTTTTTATAGACTTTAACATTCACACTGGAATTTTCCTTGCCCTGGTTAAGATAGAAAAGCAGCAATTTAATCCTTCTTCATGTGCAGTTCGGATATATGTGGTTTTGTAATGGATTAAAGTGGTCACTCTGGAATAAAGTTGGAAAAGGCAATTTTCATGCTGATTTTGAAGATCAGAAAATAAGTACCTGCTGCATGCAGTACCAACAACAATATTACTATCAGATGTTCAGACTATGCAAAGGGACATGGGGCAAAGATGTCACTGATCCCACTGTTACTCTGTTCAGCACCTGGAGATTATGGTGCTGTTTGGTTTTTTTAAAGTACCAATTTCAAGCAAAATTTTTTATGAACACAAAAGTGAAATTCCAGATGAAATGTTTGAGTTTAAAAAATAGAAAAGAGGTGTTTGAGGCAGTAGCAGATGGAGGAGGATTAGAATTGGAGTGGAGAAACTTGTTTGAGGTTGGGAGGATTGAATAATTTAACACAGAAAAAGAACAAATGATAAGCAGCTGAGAAAGACAAAATTCCAATAGAATATATGGAAAGAGTGGTCCCTAGAGGAACATCTGCTTTCAACTAGATCAAGGAAAATAGAAATCAGGTTTTGGAGGACTTTGGTGTTTTCGTAATTACTGTAGATCTCACCTGACTCTGTGCAGGCACTTCAAATACAATAATCCTCACGTTCATTTAATGGAAGAGCAGAATAAGCAGAAGATAAATGGGAAGAAGAAAGCCAAAAACATTTCCACTAGCCCTGAAACTTATTCTCCAAGAATAATAATCTCATATTATTTATGGTAATTCAGTCCCTCTAATCACCTAATTATTTCAACTTCCAGGTATCACTGTAGAAGATGTGAAAAGATGTCTTGGCTATCACTTTGATGCCAATATTGCATTTATATACGTACATGCCAATGTTAACATTGATGCTGGTAAATGTGAAAAGATTAGGGTGAAGGACAACTGTAAGTATATCCTTATTTACCTTATTATTTTTATTTTTGGCCACAACAACCCCCAGCAGCGCTACAGGCTTGGGGAGGAGTGGCTGGAGAGCTGCCAGTCAGAGAGGGACCTGGGGGTGTTGATTGACAGCTGGCTGAACATGAGCCAGCAGTGTGCCCAGGTGGCCAAGAAAGCCAATGGCATCCTGGCTTGTATCAGCAATAGTGTGGCCAGCAGGGACAGGGAAGTGATCTTACCCCTGTACTCAGCACTGGTGAGGCCGCACCTCGATTCCTGTGTTCAGTTTTGGGCCCCTCACTACAAAAAGGACATTGAATGACTCGAGCGTGTCCAGAGAAGGGCAACGAAGCTGGTGAAGGGTCTGGAGCACAGGTCGTACGAGGAGCGGCTGAGGGAACTGGGGTTGTTTAGTCTGGAGAAGAGGAGACTGAGGGGAGACCTCATTGCCCTCTACAACTACCTGAAAGGAGGTTGCAGAGAGCTGGGGATGAGTCTCTTTAACCAAGTAACAAGCGATAGGACAAGAGGGAATGGCCTCAAGTTGAGCAAGGGAAGGTTTAGACTGGATATTAAGAAGCATTTCTTTCCAGAACAGGTTGTCAGGCATTGGAATGGGCTGTCTAGGGAGGTGGTGGAGTCCCCATCCCTGGCAGTGTTTAAGAGTTGGGTCGACATAGCGCTGGGTGATATGGTGTAGTTGAGAACTGTCAGTGTTAAGTTAATGGTTGGACTAGATGATCTTCAAGGTCTTTTCCAACCTAGATGATTCTGTGATTCTGTGATCAGGGTGAAAGTCTCTTAGTGGGAATTATCACAGAATTACAGAATGGTTGAGGTTGGAAGGATCCTCTGGAGGCCATCTTGTTCAACTCCCCTGCTCAAGCAGGGTCATCTAGAGAAGCATGGTCATGTTCTCACCAGGAAGCACAACCCTCAAGTATTTCAGCCCCTCGTCAATATACATATACAGATCACTCCAGCAGCTGACCTTAGACATTCAGTTGAACAAGCAACTGGATCCTTCGTCTCCCCTGTTACTGGCACCTGGATATACAACACCCCAAGGCCCACAGCTCCACTCCCATTGCTGTTACAGACCACCTGATGCATACCAACATACACCCCCGCACACAGTATGGATGCCTCCAGTAACAAGCCTTAGGTGCTCCGTGTACCCAGCAATTGGCCCTTGGATCCTCTTATCTCCAGTTGCCTTACACAGACACACACTCACATGCAAATGGGTCTCAGTCAACCCCAGGACCTTGGGGTCTCTCCAGTATTTGGCCTAGAACCGCTAGTCACTCCAACAGCCAGCTTCTCAAGTTGTCTCACTCTAGAGACATGTACATATCTAGGCCAGACTAACAGACACTTTGATAGCTGGCTCCCAAGCCACTTGCCCTAATCACTTGCTAGTCTGGCTTGATATTTGCTAGTGATCACACACTGACATATGTATCCTCACTCGCTCCAGTTACTGGCATCACAAACACCAGGTCCCTATCAGCCATTGTCCAACTCTAGTTGCTGGCACACAGATCTCCATACACACACATGCATGTAGAATAGTGTTCCCTCACCCAGGAAAATAGTTAGAAATGGAACTTAATGGTAAGCCAGGACAGACAAGCTTACTAATCAGCCACCTTTCTATATGCAATCAGTCCCCTTCTCTGCCTTTATCCCTCTATTTTTCCATGCTCCTTCCTCCCAAAGACACCTTGATCCCCTCCTTACCTCTTCAATGGCATTCCCCTAAATATACTTCAAGTATTTATGTTTGTGCAACCCCAAAATGCCCATTTTTGAATCAAGAGAGCCTTTCTGTTGATTCATGTTGCTGTTGACTCATCCTCCACCCCATCCTGCGGGGCTAGTGGCTCTGCTGGGACAGGCCTGGGAGAAGTCAAGGCAGGGGCTCCCTTTCTCTTATTAGGCTACTTGTGTCACCCTGCCTGTCATTGTTCCACTCTGTTCCTTTGTGTGTCTGGAGACAAGTCATTTGTCACATGACCAAAAAATTGCAACAGGCAAGGAGATTTACTACTGACACAGAGGAGGCAATTGTTTTCAGTGCTCTGTTCTTGTGTTTTAGGTATGAAGCAAAAGCTCCTACTATTCTAATTCCTGTGCTTTTCTGGTTCAGCTCAGGTGATACAGTAGCATTATTCATATTATCTTTGGCTTGTTATCAAATGGCTATGATCTCCATAATGGATCTCCATTTTGCCCTACCCCTTCTTTTCCTTTTAGATATAGAGTTTTCTAATTTAATTGCAAAATAGAAGATTTCCTCACAGGTAAGACATATGAGCAAAGAAAGGTTTAATTCCACCACAACCAGTGAGTGAAGGGTTCTCTATATAGTCATTTTACAGAGATGGACTGGTTGCACTAAAAGGATGACTGTTCTTCAAGATGCATGGCGATTAAAATTTCTTCTCTGTTCTTTCTTCTTTCTTTCTGCAGCAGAACTTAAGGATGATGCTATCATTGATGATGTAATTTCCTTAGTTGATGGAGGGAAGATTGACTTTTCAGTTAAAATAAAAGAAATGTTACTGCGAGGATCCAAAATGGTTGATGTAGAGGATTACATACAGTGGGCTAAGTCTTTGGTTGATGCTCCAGTAGTAATACAGCATCGGGTAAGTAGAACTTCTTCAAAGCTGTGGCTCCTAATGTTTGAAAGCTTTTGTTCTAAGATGGAGGTGACACTCAAAGTTTATAATGAACTTTCGGGTGTTTTCTTCATCTTGAGAGTTTCTTCAGATGGTTACTCTAGTGATAGGTATATAAAAAGTACTAGAACATCAGAAGAGTCTGTTATGCATGGGCTTTTTTCTTCTACAGCCTTCTCCAATACATACACTTGTGCCAGTTAAGATGAGAAATGCGTATTTAAAGAAACAAAATTTGGAAAGAGCAATTGACGACTACATTACCGAATACAGTGTGTGCAAATGTGAACCATGCAGAAATGGAGGCACCCTTGTGCTGGTAGATGGAGCCTGTACATGCATGTGCTCAAGCTACTTTAAGGGAATTGCTTGTCAGATTCCCAAATCTACATTAATTAAAGGTTAGTAAATACTCCAGACAGGCTAAAATGAGTATACTTGTTATTGTGAACAATATCCCGAAAAAATGAACCTTCATAAGGACAGAAGGATGTCATAGTACTCCCTAACACCTACTACTGTCAAATCTCATGGGTATACGGTGTGGAAGTTAGTGTAAGTTACTAGGTTCTTTCCATAAAGAGGGTACTCTAATTTAGAGTTCATTGTCCCACATATATTGTGTGTCTTGGAATGATACCCCAAGTTCATTTAAGTAAACAGGAGCATTATTGAAGCATAGTGCAGTAACGGTAAACTGATTTCAGGCAAAAGCAGTCTCACCACATCATAAGCTATTTTGTCTTCAGTTTCCTGTAAAAGCACTGTGTCTGCTAACACTTGATCACATTTCATAATTACTGTGCTAGCTTAATATTAGATTGGTCCACAAAGGGGAAGATGGAGATTAATGCAGTTCCACTACTGACGATGTAAACAATTTATTGTGCAGTAAATTAATTCTCTGTGGCCAAGCTTTTAAAGCACAGGTGCCCAAAATGGGCCTTAGAACTTAATATTCAGGCAGCTTCCTAGGGGGACAAAAATGTTGAAACCTCTGGCCTCTTAAGCAGTTCCACTGACAAGGGCATTTTCAAAAGTCAGATCTGTGCAATGGGTTGTATGCTGAAGGCCGCAATGATCTGCAGAGTGACCATAACTGAGAATGTAACAACAGATTCATGGTCTGCCTTGTCCACCCTCAAAAGTGTCAAGTAAAAAGCTCTAATTAAACTTTCTGTCACAATACAGAAGACAGAGAGATGCTGGACTAATCCTAGTATGGTCTCTTAATGCCAGTTGTCACTGATGGAGGCTGGAGCTGTTGGAGTGCCTGGTCCACCTGCATCAATGGAGAAAGCACTCGAACTCGCCAGTGTAATAATCCTACACCAGAACCTGGTGGCAGACAATGCCAGGGAGAAAGCATTGAAAAACGACCTTGTGGAGAAGCAAAATAGTTATGCTTCTCAAAAACAGGTAAGCAGCCTCTTTAATTACTAATGTGTTATTGCTGTTTAGAATAAATTATCAGCCGGTATTTGGGGCTTTTCAGTGACACAGTTGAAATGATGCATAAGTCAATTTACATGTTTCATTTAAATCCGTGACTTGATACAACTTTTAAAAACAGCCACCTTGTAGTTCGAATAATTTGTGAATGGTTAGATTTGTATTTGAATGTCTTGAAAAGTAATATTATATCACAGAACTCATGACTAAAATGGAATTCTGGATAAGAACAGACCAAAAATCCAGCTCTTAAAATTCAGATTTCATCTCCAGTCAGACTCTCCATCAAAAAACTTATGTTCTTAGGGAGAGGGAAAAAGACATATTTTCCAGAAACAAAATATAAAGACAGTTAGGGAGTCTGAACTCTCTTATTTGATAAATAGAATGCTTAAATCCAACAAAGCTACCGATACAGAAGTTTTGAAACCTATAGCTTGAAAAAAAAATAGTTTAAGAAAATGTGTAGGTACATGGTTTTGTCATTTTTTAAAAATTATTTTAATATAATACTGCAAATCAAAACTAAACAAAACAAAAGAGCAGGATTTTGAGGATGGATCGTCTGGTCCATAAAATGGCAAGGTGGTCTCAACTTTCTTCACCCGCTGAGAACAACAAGCTTGCATGCCACTTGGATGTTACAGTAAGAGTTTTCAGGCCCAGGAGGAAGTGTTTGGGTGTTATGCTTAAGTTACCATAAGTTCCTTTTCTGAGAGGTCACAAGAAAAAAAGGGGTGGCAAGATTTTGGGTTTTGAATGTTTTCCCACTGAAACACCCTCACGGTAGGTCTTGCAACATGACCTCTACCTGCACCAGAAGTACGTATAAGAAGATTTCATCTGTGCCTGCCCTCTCTCAGCTACAGTAGAGTTCAGCTACATCTAATATTCTACTTGTGAAGCACCCTGAAGAAAGCATGGCCAGCAAGACATAACAGCATTCCTGGGCCATCTAGCCTACATCAGGGAAACTACTTCCTACAGCACCACATCTCCAGGCTATCAAAAGTACTTATGCCATAAGTTATTCCACAGATGGAAGAGAGAAAATTGAGAGACTAATATGATACAGAGCTGGAAAATCAAGAGAAATATAAAGAAGACAAGTATAAGAAGTAGGAGAAACAAAATAAAACTAGCAAGCTGCAGATTCAAAATAGACTGAAGACCGGTCCTTCATACAGTGGGCATACCAAAAATAGATACGTATTTTAAAAACCTCGACACAAACTAATGGAAGGTTCTCAGACATGTCGATAATCACGCTCACTCAGGAAGTCTCTGAAGCATCAATTTTGGCAGGATGGGAAAGTATTCTGGGGAAGTCTGTCTATGTGTTTCCCTACTCCAAGATATTCCCTAGGTTGGTGCTACTGCCCTCTTGTTAAAAACAGGGCACCAAGTTAGCCTTTGTTTGACCCAGTGCAGTTGGTCTTATTTTAAAAAAATCTCATAAGCAACTTAATTTTATTCCTGCACTGTATCATTGACATGTTTCTATTCAGCCATGACAGCAAATACCATGATGATTATTCATGTTACATACATATTCAGATATGTTTCCTCTGGTATGGCTTAGTAAAAGCTCTTTTTAAAAAATTAACCTCTTTGGCTCCTGATACATCAGATATGTTGAGCACTTCTCAAAATCACAGTATATGTTTTGATTCATCCTTTGTTTGAATTATTTTACATACAGTCATATTTGAGACATGGTGAAATCATGTTCTTGGTGAGCCATGAGAGTATTATTTCACTTAAATTTTGACTAATATGTATGTCGTAGCTACTATCTTCTATCACTTCTTTACTATTTTTTCTTCTTTTTTAGAAAACAATAATGGATTTCAAACCAGTTCTACATATCACAGCTTCTGCTAGCCAGCTAACTAGCTACTCAAGAGCAATGAAATGCCATGAATTAAAAGCACCTGCAGCTTAAATGATTGCTAATCAAAACAAAGTAATACACCAATAAACATCTTAACACAAATGAGCTGATGCAGTGGGTGTGGTCTATCTTTTATTTGTCTGTGGCTGTCATTAGAGCATGAATTATCTACCTTAGTTAGTCAACGGGATAATGGTGCTCCCTTGTCAATGTTTTTTTCATAATTCTTTGTGGCATGTTTTCAAACTGATTTTCAAGAATTCAAATCCATGAGTACCAGATTAATATATATACAGCATCAGCTGATTGATGGTGTATTGTTAGTAAAAAACCTGGGAGAGTAATTATCTTCAGCAAAATGCCCTTGTAGGTTTATTTCCAACCCCACATCTTGCATCTAATTCATGCCCTGAATCACCAGTATGTTTATGAAGACATGCAGCTTTACTAGTTACTGTTGCTCCGCCCAACATTTGCTGAGGAGCCTGACATTTTATCTTGTCTATCTATGTCAATGTGTTAAAGATTTTTATATGAAATCAGAGGCATTTTTCAAAGGAATAGAAGAGTTGCTATATTACCATCCCTATTTTTAGCAAAACTTCCAAAGGGAACAAGGATGAAGCAAGTGTACTGTCATTGCACCTACCTGTCAGTCTTCTTCAGTGACTTTTGAACCTAGCAGATCATTAGTGGAAAGTTTGTTTGGGGTGGGGAGGAAGGATAGTTCTTAAAGACACTTCATGAAAAAAGGCAGCTATGTTGAGAAAACAAAAATAAATCAGTGTCCCTGTTGAGGAAAAAATATTAATGTTAACTTAGCTATTCTACTAGACAGCAAAATATTTACATGGAAGAAAGATACAAGAGAACAGTTTTCTTTTCAAAAGTTAAGAACAAAGGTATAGGAGGGCTGAGTGGTTTAGAAAGACAGGAATTGTAAAAGCCATCAGATCAATGACATCAGCCCCTTGCATACTTGCATTCCAGGTCTGGAAGAGTCTCCTCTGGAATGTTCTTTACCTGCCTCCTGCTCACCACAAGTGACCCTGAAGACCTTTGAGCACCAAAGACCAAACATCATAAAAGAAAGCAGAACTGATTCCCAGGCACCTATGGTAGAAAAGCTTTCAAAAAGTGAAAGTGTACTGATGACCAAAGAAAGTGAATCACACTCTGTGCCACAAAGGCAGACCAAAACAGGCCTTTCACTGGTTCCTGCCACCATGAACAGTTCCCTTCACACCACAGAAGTGGAAATAGGCTTCCACTAATTAATAGGCTTCTACTAATTAATGTTCCCAAGTGTAAACATGGGATTTTCTCAATGGATGAAGCACCCATGCAGCTAGCATCCCTGCAGTCTTCCTAGGAAACTTCAGAAAGCCTCAAACCTCACACTTATGTACTTTGCTACACTGTGCACCTGGAATAAAGCTGCTCTTGGTGAAAGATCTGATGTTACTGCCTCACTGTGGGAATAGCAGGAATCTTCATCAAGAGCAGAGCTATCAAATATCAGGAAATCCCTAGCAGACAGAGCAATTTCTCAAAAGCTGCATATGCAAACGTTCCTGATTAAAAAAATATAAAAAGAAGATAGGCCAAGGGAAACCTACCATAGTTTGAGATTTAACCCTCAGTGTGACCAGACATGCTGACCAAGCATCTTTCCATTACAGTTAGTATTCTCCATCTGACAAACAGGGTTTTTTTCTAACATCAGAATTCTCCTTGTCCTGTCATTAAGTCTCTTTTCATAAATTGCTCATGTAGCATATGGAAGCCTTACTGATCTCCTTCCTCCTCTATTCTTTTTGGAAGATCTTTACTGAATATGAATGAATATAAATGAAAATAAAATTTTGTCTAATTCCCACTTCAGATGTACTCACACCCTATTTATACCCATTTGATTTCAATCCTCTATTTTTTAGTATAAATAATCATTCTTCCTTGGTACTTACAGACTTTGTCATAGCTTTTTTCATCTCTACTTTCTGAGTAGAGGCAAGCTCTTTCAGTGTCCTTTCAGAAGCCAAGAAGTCCTACTCATACTAGAAGACTTCACCTGTACCTGTGTCAATTTAAATTCATGGTCACTCAACGTAGTTGACTAGACCCACACACAAATCTCTAAATGAGTTCTCATCGGTACTCTGCACAAATTCTTTTCCTGCATCTCAAAAATCGTTTGCCTTCTGTGCACTCGAATCACATGCACTTTTCATATGTGCATGTCATCTAGTGACTCATACTTACAGTCTCCCTGGCTCAAAGCAAAAATTCACTTTCTTAGCCCTAGGTATATGACTTTATCATTAAACTTTGGCTGACTTCTATCACTCCAATACACAAAGCCTTCTCATTCTTCCTGTGCAATGACCTGATTCTCCCCAGCATTAGTAGAACTATTCAGTTTAGTACATCTTCAGATAACATTGGTGTACACCCAGCTCTTGAACCAGACTCCTGACCCAGGTAATGAACAGGATCAGTCCCATGACCTATGCCTGCAGAACACTGCTAGTAATCCCAGTTAAACTCAGAAATACCCCTTCCACTTCTAAACTTATGTTAGTTTAGCCAGTTCCTTATCTATCTTGCAGTCTTTCTGACAGGTCACATCCTCTCCCAAGTCTCATCACTTAAAATTCAGCAAAGGACATTATATGAAATACTCTGCTTAAATCTACCTTTGCCTAAAATGCCTGTTAAACTTTGTAAAACAGATATTAAGCTATTCAGATGTAATCCATCTTTAATAAAACCTACCTTAAATGTATCTACATATACCTAATATTTTCTCTTTCAAAATGTTTTTTTCAAATTTGTTCTTAGAGTTGCATAATGTTGTGCTTAAGCAAATAAACCTGTAGCTGTCCTAGTAATTTTCTGCTTCTTAGAAAAGAGGTAATATGTTTGCTAATTGCCACTAGAGGTATCTGAGTGCTATTTGCTATTACCTATATAAGAGACAATATTGATATATTGCATTGAAAGTTTAATTGAAAATCAGTGGTTTGGAATTTACAGCAATGCAGCAAGCCTTTCAGTGCTCAAGTGCTGAGATTATGAGGAAATCCTGATTTCATCACAGAATGCAGTTTAAATCTTGCTTGTGACATAGATATGGTATTTTCTGTTACTTTACTATCATTTTTATTTGTTCCGCACTACTTCATACAAAGAAGCTTGCTTATTGAAAACTCAGCTGATTTTTTATTTAGTAGTTGGACCTCCCTGCAGGACCTCCCCTGCATTTAGCATGTACTTCACTCCTCTTCTTCCTTCCTTCATCTCTTTTCATTAAGACCTCTGTTTTAGCTTTTTTTTGCTAGATCCAGCTCAGTGAGGTTTACAGCCATATGCCCTTTCTTCCTTTAATTTTGATGCATAGGAATTCTGCAGCAGTTCAGAACTTTAATATCCTGTCAGACCAGGACAACCCAATTTTTCTGATAATACCAGGTATGAAGAGCTGAATAGTCAAAGGTTAATTGCCAGAAATATAGTTCAGCTTATTAGAGGAAGAAAGTTATTTCAGATTTTAAACATCCATGAAAATCTGAGCCAGAAGGAGACATGCACAGAGTCGGTAGTGAAGCCTGAATACACAAAAATTCAGGAGCCCCACGTATGAAAGACAAAACCAAACTATATTTGCCTTTTTAATTCAGTCAAAGATATACTATATAATTTCCTCATCAGCACAGACCTGGTTTTCATTATAATCTTGGAGGTCATAAAAATAATGAACGCTCATTCACTGTCATTTGTCCTTCACAGTGGTACAGTTTATCCTAAACAAATGCTGTTAAAAATTCTGATAGGTCTCTGATAATATGCAAAGCAAGGATTTTGCTGATATCTTTTCCTGTGAAGGCTGGATAGACCACATACACTTTCAAAAAAGGAAGTGCACAGTGAAGGACAAAGAACATTTTTGACTCTCTCTAGTACAGTACATACTCTTTAGCAGACTTGTGGAGACAGAAAGCAAGAACCTATGGTAAGTACAGAGCTCTATTCATTTACTTTTTATTATGTGGATGCATAAGATTTAGTTCTAAAACTGCAGTAGATGTGACCGTAAAACTTTAAGCATATTTCTAATGGTTTTCAACTCAGTTTCTTGCAGCTGACTTCCTGCTTTTGAGGGCATGCAGAAACTTTTTAGTTTTCAGTTTTAGCTCCTTCATCATGTGAACTGCTTTGTATGTGCCTTGCTGATTCTGGCATTCAAAATTAAGGAAGAGAAAACAGCTTTTTTCAAGGCTAAGCTGACAAATTAGTTTGTGTATCTAGAGGAATTCCACAGTCAAGTGTCAATGTGATACCAAGCAAGAAACGGGAATGGGTCAAGCCTCTTAATTAGATTTCCGGAAAGGAATTGTACTATCTTATTTTGATTCAGATGTTCTTTGTAACTAAAAAAAAAAAAAAAAGGGGGGGGGGGAATCACACTCAAGATTTATGCATTTATGTGTAAACCTTCAGTACTGATGGGAGGTCTTTTTACTAATCTGCAGAATTTATTTCCTTAAAAAGAGAGTTTCTTTAAAATTCCAAACTCTATATATGCATCTTGTTTTATAAGTATTTTCTTAATAAACCAAATCAATAATTTAAAGAGAAGTGATTTTACAGATCAATGTTGAAAACTGTGAAGTCTGAATAGCTTTTCAGGCCATCTTTGCTCTGGCAAATACTTTAGAACTCCTGGAGTAGATGCATACTTTTATCATGGTACATATGCTCAAATAAAGCAATCTTTCCCTGAAGGTAGTATTAATAAAGAGGTATTCTTTATTTGAAGCTGTCACTTGATTCAAAAGAAAAAAGGTATCTCATGAAACTTGGAGAGAAACCCAAGCTATAAAATTCAGTATCTTCGTGGAGAAAAAGGTCTAACTTTGCCCATTGCAAGCAGCATTTCAAAAATGGCAATGTGGAATAGGATTGAATGCAGAATACAGTTCACATTTAACAATGCTTCATGAAGTTTGGAGGGTTTTGGATGAGTTTGTCTCTGTTTTACACAGTGATTGAATTCTTCCTGAATCTGAAGCAATGGCCTCAAAGTGTTTACATAAGCAATATTTTGTATATTTACAATATAAACCAGATATTTCTTATTCTGTTTATTTCTGTTGTAATGAATCCCACTGTGTAGAATCAAGTACTAAGGTGCAAAATACTGTTTGTTTACACTGATAATTCAATTCAAGCCACCTGACTTACTCTGGATTTATGGATACATGAGATCTGAACAGGGCCAACAGTACTGCCATCAGAGCTGCCAGTCAGAGAGGGACCTGGGGGTGTTGATTGACAGCCGGCTGAACATGAGCCAGCAGTGTGCCCAGGTGGCCAAGAAGGCCAATGGCATCCTGGCTTGCATCAGAAATAGCGTGGCCAGCAGAGACAGGGAAGTGATCTTACCCCTGTACTCAGCACTGGTGAGGCCGCACCTCGATTACTGTGCTCAGTTTTGGGCCCCTCACTACAAAAAGGACATTGAATTACTCGAGCGTGTCCAGAGAAGGGCAACGAAGCTGGTGAAGGGTCTGGAGCACATGTCGTACGAGGAGCGGCTGAGGGAACTGGGGTTGTTTAGTCTGGAGAAGAGGAGGCTGAGGGGAGACCTCATCGCCCTCTACAACTACCTGAAAGGAGGTTGCAGAGAGCTGGGGATGAGCCTCTTTAACCAAGTAACAAGTGATAGGACAAGAGGGCATGGCCTCAAATTGCGCCAGGGAAGGTTTAGACTAGATGTCAGGAAGTATTTCTTTACAGAACGGGTTATTAGGCAGTGGAATGGATTGCCCAGGGAGGTGGTGGAATCCCCATCCCTGGAGGTGTTTAAGAGTAGGGTCGATATAGCGCTGGGTGATATGGTGTAGATGGGAACTGGCAGTGCTAGGTTAATGGTTGGACTGGATGATCTTCAAGGTCCTTTCCAACCTAGTTGATTCTGTGATTCTGTGATACTGTCAAACTAGCATCTCACTGTGCTGTTGCCTGATGATTTCTGGTTGCTGCAGAGACTCTTTAACTTGAGCTAGCCATTCAGGAGCCCAAAGATACATGGAGCCTTTGTATTTGCAAAACCCTACATTAAAATTTGCAAGGCAAATACACAGTTACTCTTCTGGCATGATTCAAATGTCTAGCTGCTTTCACAAAAGGGTTTGTTTAGAAACAGCATGAAAATATGCAAATATGTTGAACACAGGACTTTTGCTGTTGCCAAATGCAATTTGAAAATAAGCAACAATTAACAGTTCCACTTTTTTGTTTAAATCTTTTCAAAGCTCCAGGTTGTTTTCTCTGAATCTGAATATGAATGACAATTCAAAGTAATGCAAACCATGAATTCATGCATTTACTATATTTCCTTGACAATGTTATATAGCACTATGGGGAAAGGAGTGCTTTCATCTTTGCATCACAGGCAACCCAGAAGCCTCACCAAGGAAGCAAATCACACTCTTTGGTCTTTGCTTTGATGCTGCTTGGGTGGAAATTAATATTATAGCAATAGAGAAGACAGGAAAAAAATCAGGAGGAGAGCAAAACAAGAAACAGAAGAAGGTGGAATGAGGAGTAATGTAGGAAAGTTTGTTTTCTGGCAGTTTTACAGTAGACAGAGGTCAGAGTGGTTGGGAAGACAAACTTATTCCTATAAAAAAAACAACCAATGAACCTTTTGAAGATGAGATTGGGCATAATCTGGCTGAGGCTGGCTCTGATTTTAGTGCATAGAGGAAGAGATAGAAGGAGCAGAGCTAGGTCTGCAGAATCCTGAGATCCAAATGAGGACCAAAACATAGAATTCACTATTTCATTTCTGACCATCATCAGGGAGCCAAGTTTAAAACAAAACACTTAGACATATCAGATGAAAAAATACTAGAACTACAATAATAGCTGCTGGCTGGTGTAGCTTCATGTGAGATTGAAGCTGATGAACAAAAAGAAAAAAGGTTGCATTTTCCTTTGACTTCAAGCCAAGACGTATTAATTTCTGACCTAGAGAAATAGTCCTTAACATGTCTACCTTCTTGCAGTGATAATGATAATTCTCAGATATACTATAAGAAACAAAAGAACTTTTGAGACATGAGATTTCAGATAAATCTTCTGATGCAGATATGGCCAACCAAGGAATCTGGTTGATCTATTTGAATCTACTATTTGTTAAAAAAATAGAAATAAAAATAAAATAAATAAAAATGAAAGGAAAATAAAAGAAAAAGATGAAATAAAGGAACTTAAAGAAAATCCAGAAAACTGGGATCTATTTAATCATACCATCCAGATGGAGTTATAACAGCAGTTTAAAAGTGGGGTACAGAACATTTTCTAGGTATCTCAGTTTGGAAGGCATCCACATTGCCTCATCAGTGTTATTAACTTTGTGTTTACATTGTGGCAGACTGTCATTCACCTTATATGACATAGACAGAAAGTCTCCACACAGGCAATTCCTGGAGAACAGCTACTGTACCATAACTTGCCCTGAAGTAACTCATTCAGGGGTCGGTGTTGTACTTCTGTAGCATTCATCCTGGAAAGGGTTTTGTCTTCTTCCAGGACAGTCAAAGTACATCAATCCATTGGGACCAAATTTTGCTGCACAAAAATATGGCCATTTAATGAAGTGGCCTACTTTAATAGATGGTCAGAAAAACCTTCCAATTCACAAATTGTACATGACATAGCAATTCTGGAGGCTGACACTGAAACCCATACACCTAACTGCTAGGAAGTGACTCACACCCCTCTCCATCTGTACTTAATGAAGGAAGTTCTCCCTTGGGTTGTTCTTTTGAAACAGAGGACCTAAGTATGCACCAACAAAGGTGGAATAAGGCACTATCCTTAGACAGGATTCAGGCATATAAAGTGACAGAGAGGTGTGAGAAATATATTAAGGGTTATCTCAGAGCTAGGGATGTTTATTTCTTGATATGCTGACTAAGCTTGCCTAGTGTGATATTTTTGTATACAGTTTAACTATTAGCATTTTGAATGTTTCTCTTGTCAACTAAGACTGTTAATCTAATCCTGAAATGTCCCTCTTTCAGCACCTATGCCCATCATTTAAGCACCTAGTCCACCATTTAGAAAGAATTTTCAAAGTTGATATTCATCTGCCACCTAACTCTGCATGCCTTAAGGGAATGTCCACACTGCACAATGCAAAGCTATTCAGAGGTACCCAAGAAGTTATACCAGATCAAAATCTCCATAAACTGGAGATATAACATTGACAAGGACTTGGGTCAACATCTTCATGAAACATGAGGAATGGAGAAATTCCTCTAAAGAGGAGAGGTTTCTACATCTAGCACAGTGTGGCATAGCACATCAGCCTTCAGTCTGTTGAACTTGTTTTTCCTAACAAACTTTTTCAGTGCTAACTCACTTGCCCAAGTTAGATGGCCCAGATGAGATGCTAGTTTCTAAAAATCTCTCTTTGTCTTTCCCCTTGTATTGCAGGGAAGGCCTAGACTGAAAAAAAATCCATTATAAGATAGACAGCCAAGAGTTTGGATACATCAATGAGGAGCAGCATTGTGTGTTTAAGAATGTAGTGTCTAGTGCAGCCCATGTTCTGCAATGATCCTAACTATATTTTAAAATTGTAGCATTCCATCAGTATGCCATTCCCCATTTAAGAGGGCTTCTGCCTCATTCCATCAGGTTCACAAATTAGGTAATTTTCTTCATTTCATCAGATTTAGCAGGCCCATTTGGAAAGGACTGCTTCACCATCTTCATAAAAATGGTTCAATGGTTCAGTGACCAAAGCAGACATGCTGGAAAGAGGTACCTCCGGTCTTGTCATAAAAAACCTAAGCAGTGTTTGGCACAGTGCATTGAAACTAGGTCTACCCACATCTGAGTGAGTGCTGTAATTATTAGGCTAGAGAGATGCTTTATCCTTCTCTGAAGTGAAGAATCCTCACATCTTTCACGTAAAGTGAATTACCATCAAAACAGAGATGGAAAGTTCTATCATCAACCATTAATCACCTTTGATCTGGTGTTTAGGGAACTCTCAGGAGAGATGTGGGTTTCACACATCTTGGACTGTGTTTTTTGAAAACTATGTACAAGTAAATGAAAGAGCAGCTGACCATTTTTAAAATTAAGGACGCCATTTCTCCAAGCACAGGGATGCCTCTAATTCTCCTCCAGCTTGGGCAGAAACAGAGATATGAGGGATATAAGGCCTTCACAATACATCTTAAGATCACTAGTTTCAACAGATAAAAAAAAAAAGAAAGTCCTTGTCTTTCAGTGCAATATTTTACAGACAACTTTTCTGTCTCAATGGAGTCCTACTGATTCTGCACAGGAACACATGATAGTAGATGATAGTTGATTATATGACAGGCTGAAGCACTAACCACACTCAGAAGTACCAGTGCCGCAAGGAACCCTGTGTGAAGGGATCTCTATCTTCCTGCAAAGATCACTGAGATCATTGGACTTCAGATAGACACAGAACACCAGCAGGTCCAGGTGTCTTGCATAACTGGGAATACAGCCAATTTTGAAGTTGATTTGTGCAAAACACAACTCACAGGGCTAAGAATAATAAAATGTTCAGGATACTACTTTTGTTGTGAGTCAGGCACAATTTTCTGTCTGTCAAGTCCAAGTGGAGCATAAGAAGTAGAGAAACACTGAGAATCTTTTTTCCTGATCTTTAGGCTACTTTCAAAAACGTTATAAATGAGCATCTGTCTCAATGAAATCCAAAAATGCGTTCCTGCTCACTATATAAGACACCAAGGAAAATATAGTAATGGAAAAGCTAGTCAAGCAGTGGGACAGTAGTGCGTTGTCTACAGTACTCAACGACAGCTATGCTCTGTGCATAAATAATGTCCTGTGATGCTTCTAGATGGGCACAGAGGGCCAAACAGCACTCAGAGCATCCCAGGCTCTGGCATCCTAGTTATCCTACAGTGTCTTGCAGCCAACCTGAGAGACCCATGATAATATTAAGGAAAATTATTGGCAAACCAGGACTTGCTACATCCACCTATGTCTGTGCTCAGCCCATTCACACTGAAATCAGGCAACATCTTGGCCTATTTAAGAGGAGTGGAATGAACTCCAACCTTAGCCATCCCTGTACTTTGCAACTTGGACAAAACACAGACTTGTGGGTTGACCCCTAGAATTCAGAACAACAATACCTTTGGTGAACCTTCATACAACCTTCATCCCTTAGGGTTTTTCCTGTTCCTGAGGGGTGAAAAAAATAAAAGGGAAGATAAGAAAAGGTGTTAGGTATGTAAATTAGACAAAGATAAAACACATTCATAAACAAATGTAAATGTGAAGCTGATACAGAACATACCATGTTTATTTATTTCACTCTAAGATACAAAATTAGCCCAATCTTTCTCTTTGCTGCCTGAACTATAACATGAAAAATGTTGCATTTTATGTGTCAGTGTAAGTTACACAAGTTAATGTAGGGCTCCCAGCTCCCTTTCTCCAGTGTTGCTTAGCTATCTGCTCTTTTAAAAGCACCAAAAATGTTTGAAGGAATTGAAAAAAAAAACAAACAAACAAACAAAAAAACCACCCAAAACACTTAGCTTTCAAGAAAAAGCTTCCACACCTTGATTCCTTTCCTTGAAACTGTGTTTGGTCACTATTTTTTAAAGATACTGCCTTTCTCTACAGTCACACTCAAAGGTGGGAATTAGTGACATTTGCCCTGGTACCCTTCTTCTTTTGAAAACAAACTCTCATTTGAGTATTTGATATGAGACCTTTTTGTAGTCATTTATTCCAGATCTGTCTCATTTATGTATACTGCAAATGTCTCCTGATAGTTTAAGACACAAGGATATCCAAAAGTGCACTTTTTTATTTTTTGTTATAAGTTGTAAGTGCAAAGTTTTAATATTTATCAGTAAATCGTCTATACTTGAATCAACAGTCTTGGATTAAGAACCTGACAGAATTTGTGAGTTCATTTCAATAAAGAAATCTTTTTTAGCTATTTTTCCTTACAAAGAGAACATTCATATTGCTTTGTATTCTAATTAAGAGAATCCAACAAACTTAAAAAGAATAAAAGTAACTCTCCATCAGAGTTCAGGACTCTTAACAGGAAAAATCTGAAATGAACAAAAATAGCAGCTGCTTTCATCAGCATCCCTGAATGCAAAAGTTGGAGTACACAGACAATTAAGAATAGAAAAATTACACAGAAATGTATAAAAAGAAAGCTGCACCCATGTTTCTTGCACTCCAGTTGAACAATGACCCCAATTTGTAATATCATCACTGAAAGGTATGGAAAATTCATGAGAACCATTTATTATACGTGGTTAAAAATGGTGCACATAAGGAATTTGCCAAATTCAATCCATAAATATTGGCAAAATATTTTTTTAACCATTTTGGGGGCTTACATTTTCAGAGAATGAAATGTGGATCAGAAGATCTTGTGCAACTTGGATTTACAGCTATGGCTGATTGTGTCTTTCACTTCTGCTGATACATCTCTAACAGCTTTTCTTCCCATTAGTCACTTCTATAACAAAGTTCTGGAGAAGTGTCACAACCTCTACAATACCATGACCCTTCTCTAGATCTCTTAGGGAATCTGCATTTTGATTCTCAAGATGAGTTATAGGGAGATCGGTTTTATTATTCTCTTTGAAGAAGAAAAATGTTTGGAAAACATGTCTGCAGGCTCTCACTTACTTCTCCTGTACAAAGCCTCTCAAAACAACAATTTAGCCACAAGCATTGACTGCTCCATCTCCTAGTAATTTTTTTAACTATTTCCCAAATGCTTTAGGCAACACCTTTTCTCTCTTGAAGTGTTTACAGGCCCTTCAGTTTTCTCCCAATGGTCTACCTTAGCCTTTTTTGGACCTCAGTCTCTAATTCATTCATTATTCCACCACTAGGTTTCCACTGATCTGAATGTTTTCCTTACATGACATGAGTTTTCCATCAAATCTCTTTTACTCAGCCTCTAAGAGCAGTAGCTAGAGCTTAAATTTATGCACTAGCCCACAAGAATGAACAGTCAGTATATGGACCTCCTTTAGCTGACCACTGGAGCCTTTCTGCTTTCTGCTGCTCTTCTCCCCACCACAGTCAGTAGGTGTCCTACCCTCCACAATAAAATTATCCTGTGCAATAGATGATCTACCCAACGGCTCATCCTTTAATGGATGCCCAGCAGACTGGCTTTACCTTTCAATCTAACCAGTGCTCAGCAACAAATTTGGCAGTGTGATCCTGCACAACAGCAAAATGCAAAATTTTATTTTCCCCTTACACTTTAGCCCGTGGAGCAGAAAGGCTGGTAAGTGCTGCCCTCTTATCTGCCATGACCTGTAGTCTCTGTGAGGAGACAGCAAAACTGAAAGGGATCATGCTAAATTTCCCCTTCTCATTCAGTCATACTCTGTAAACAGCAGATTCAAGTGCCTGCAATAACTGACTTGGTAAGCAACTAAACTTTCATGATTAAAGTTAACAAAGCAGCCGAAACTTCTCTGTCTCTGAGGCAAGGCAGCAGGCAGGCACTGAGCAGACATAACAGCAACAGCCCAATTCATTGTGCTCACAGATGTGATCAGGGGACTAGGGCAGAGGACAGACAAGAAGCTGAGAGAACAGGGCCTGTTCAGCCTGGAGTTAAGAAGGCAAAGCAGAGACCTTATTGCTTTCTTCAAATCTGTAATGGAAGGGTGTCAGACTCATCTCAGAGATGCACAGAGAGGCATTGGTAACAAGATGCAAAAAAAAGGAGTATCTCAATCAGTTTGGTTTTTGGTTTGGGTTTGTGTTTTTTTTTTTTAACAGTGAGGGAAATCAAATACTGGGACAGCCTAGAGGGACTGCGGATTCTCCATCCTTACATATAGTCAAAACTCAACTGAAGAATGCTCTGAGCAATCTGGAGATGTTGGCCATTCTCTGAGCAGGCAGGTGGACAAAATGAGTTCCAGAGGTCCCTTCCTACCTAAATTACACTGCGAGGCTATGACTTGTAATGGGATCTCTTCCCTTAGAGATCACTGTTGTGCAAGCACCCAAGAAGGACACCAAGAAAAAATACACATACAGTAATTGCACAGAGAAAGTGCTGCATGAATTAGGGTTCCTTTCTGCTCAATAGCTGAAAGGTGAGATCCCTCTGGTTGCAGGGCAGGTGTATGACAGATGAGGGGACATATGGCCCACTTATCTCTCAGGTTTCCACTGTAGCATATTTCAAGTAAGGGATAAAAAGGGGAAAAGTGAGGTTAGCAGAAGAGAGGGCAGTCTCAGAAAAAGACAAGAGAGAAGGACAGGAAGGAAGAAGCATTCTTTTTGAAAGAAGAAACTCTTAGTCTACCAACAAGTGTTTGTGTACACTCTCTGACTAAGGACTCTCAGCAGATGGAAAAATGATCCTGTTTTTCTGCTGCAATTGTCAGAGGCATTCTTATTTAACTTAACTTACCATTTCTTTTGTTTATGAGTTTATATCACAGGTTAACCATCACTTTAAAGCCAGCAGGTTTTGTGACCAACCTGCTATCACCTGCTAAGGATCAGGGATCAAAAAGCATTGATATTCAAAATAAACTTTTCTAAAAATCCAAAGGGTCTGGCCATAGAAAGAATGTTAGGCATTACATAAATCCTAGGCAGAAGGGTTTAGGAATATTTTTGCTGAAGCATTCTTTTTAAAGAAGTTTGGATTAAACTGGGTTTTCATTTTTAAACTTTATTGTCTTTGATTAAAACTCCCATGGGAACATTCCTGAAGTTATTTTGTGTTTTGAAATGTTTATGATGTGAGAGCATTCTCTTTGTTGTTATTTAGGCCATGTCACTGTCTGTTACTGATGTCAGGAATTGTAGTAAACCAAGAAATAAAGGGCTGTATTTATTTTTAATTGACCTTTAACATTCTGGATTGAATATTTTTCCAGATGTCTGATTTCATGTCTGACAATTGTTGAAAACGTGTTGCTCACATGAGAAAATTCACACTAGAGAATGTGAGATTGCTTACATGAAAGCACTTCTGAGGTTTGATCAGTTCTGCAGCTGGTCAGATGGTCCAGCAAGAAAAATATAAACAATAACAAAAGGCTCCTGTGGGAGACCTTGCAGTATGTACTGGCTGGGAGATGGGCAGAAGGATTCTGCTCATGTCTAGTACAGAAATTACTCTATGTTTGTATTTTTCTTGTTCCTCTCTAACCAAGCTGTCCTGAAGCTATGTTCAAAGTATGTGTTCCTGCCTGCCTTCTCCTCCACTGCAGCAGTAGTTCAGGGACATCTCACCCAAGCATTTCTCTCATGCAGTTACTCTAATCCTGTTTCAGTGTATTGCCAGTACAAATGATGTGTCCTGTAACCTCAACCAGTGAAATGTTCTGGATTGAAAAGCACCTCTCCTACCACGCCCCAGTCCATTTTCTTTTCTCTCATTTTCTTACCTTTCCTTGAATATTTTTAATCTGTACTTTTTCAGTGACATGTGATATAGAACAGTCTTCAATTTCCACAGCAGCAAATCTGAGGTGAGGTGGGTGAGGCACCTTTACAAATTGCAGTGAAAAATAGTAGAGGTCATTACACAAGCTTCTAGCCTTTCAGGGAAACAGTTTAAAAGTGTAATTGTTAGGTGCCTTATGCCCCACTTCAACACTGAGGACATATTACTTAGAAAGTACAACTAGTCAGGGTGACTGAACACCAGGACAGCATAGGCTCATTTTTTCTATTGTGAATTTTCCACTGATGTGGTTAAACTGTTGACTTACAGGAGGAGTCGCAGAAACAGTGCATAGGATGTGTGGCAAACAGATGAATGATGATTTATAAATAAGTAGAACTGGTCTGCAGCAGGAAAGAATGAATGCCAGGCCTACACAGGAGATTCCTAAACTCTGTTTACACTGTGGCAGTAGCTGAGCATGAAACATGTTCTCATCTTTCCCCACTCTTCTATCTTAGATCTTCCCTTCCACAACCCAGACACTTATTCTACACCCTCATCCTTCTACCTGAAACTACACACAAACTGGGATCCTAATCTGTTCCCTACCTCCTTACAACACAGTTTCAGCTCTACAAAAAAAGAACCCCAACTGTCAGAGTCCTCTTTCACTCTGCTTTGGCCCTGATCCTGCACTCTCAGCCAATGTTCAGTCTCTGCACTAACTGAACTCATGGAACAGACTGGGAAACAGTGAGCTGCTGGTTCAGCTGCAGAGTCCAGCAAGTTATAGCTAATCAGCTGATGGACAGTAACTGCCTGTGTGAAGGTTCTCCTCAGCCATGTTATAAGCATGCTAATTACTTGTATGGAGGCTCTTTATACTGCAGTTCAGGTGGGGAGCAGGTAGCTTTTCAACAGAACCAACTGCAAGAAAAACTGATAGTCACTGCTATCACAGAAGCATGGAACAGCCCAGGTTGTGAGGGACCTCAAAAGATCATCTGGTCCAAGTTTTAGTGCTACATCTCATTTTGAAGTAGGTCACAAACTGCTAATAGTACACATTACTTTTCATCAGCTGCTCTGTATGGGTTTGCACTGCTTATGAACTCTGAGTGCAGAGAATTTATAGAGAGGTCATTACATGCTACTAAAGGGCAAAATCCATTACAGTGCTTAGTACCTTTCCCTTTCTGGTCTTTGCAAATTAGCTGGATCTACTAGAATCAGCAACATTTTTCAAGAAATTTCTCAATGCAAAGGACAACAAACTGAAAAACCTTTGTAAGAGATAGACAAAAATATCTGATGATGGATTAACTGTACTTGAAATTGTGAAGCCTTGCTAAAATTAGTTCCTGTTGTGTGCATTTCTCATCTGTTGAGAAGTTTGCCATTAAAAGAAGGACGTAATAGAGATTTTTTTGTAAATACTCCCCAGTGCAAAGTACTACATTATTTACCAAAAAAAAGACTACAGAATGATATCAGAGATCAGTGTTACATTGTGTCTCACCCAAGTGAACATGGCCTTTCGTGAGCTCTACAGTGTAGCTCCTTCTTTGACACTTCTTATGTTATTCCTGGAACAAGAGCAGAAGAAAAGGAGTTCCAGCCTGGAAAGAAGAGACTTTTCTTTTCTTATCCAGCTCTTCGGTGAGTCAACAGGACTTGCATGAGAAAGCAATCATCTATTTTCTGAAACCTGTTAATGATACACAGACAAAAATACACACTCTTTAGCTGTATGACTGCCTGGGAAAACTGGCTTGACAAAATAAGCCAACAAGGTTTCATTGCAACATAGATAAAATTTCTACCATACAAATGAGGTTAAAATGTAAAGCACTGATTCTTTTTTTTTTTTTTTTTTAACTTGGCCTTTCCCCCTTCAGGTTTTAGAATATAAAAATACTTGTAATACAGCATATATGGTAACTAAAAAAGTTAAAATTTGAGATCATGAGAAGAGACTCTAAAAGTATTAGCTGCAGTTATACTAAATAATACCAGTTATCACAGAAGCACCATGAAAGGGTGCAGAGGCAGTGAAAGATTCATGGCAAGTGAGAATTTAACTTAAGCCTTCATTTTCTCTGTTTCAGATGTTTTCAAATTTGGCACTACTTTTAACAGATACTTTCTTGAGAGCACATAAAGATGTCAACTGCATTTCATAAAAACTCATTTTTGTCTTAACTTATCAGGGATTGCTTGACTTATTAAAATTGACCATGGAAATCTGTTTTTGAATTTATTTATTTTTTAAAGCAAACATCTTTTTAGAGCAAAAACAGGCTGGCCACCTCTGATATGATTTGGGCAACAGCTACCGAATGTAGGTCTGACCTTCCACTTTTTAAAAGGAAAAGTCTGAAGAGCTGTTGGTAAGAAATCATGTGATATTAACAGAGCCTAAATTGCTCTTACCTGAAATCTCTTCTTCAGAGGTTTAAAGAGGATATTTTGAAGGGTAAAGGCCCTTTGCTACCCACTTCCCAGAGAAAGCTCACAGTAAGTGAGCTAGGTGATACCTGAAGAGGCACGGACATCAGCTGCAAGTCCTCTGTGACCTGTAAACTGGCACAGAGGATGTGCAGAAGAGCAAACAGTGAGAACAGGACCTTGTCTGGAGCTGGGAAGCTTTTTAGGAAACATGGGTTTCTGTTTTGCTTCTCTGCACTAAAAGCAGATGAGACTCGAAGAGCTGATGGAGGGCAAGAAAGGAGGTTGTTGAGTGTGAAAGCATGGGGTGTCCAGAGAGATGCCTCTCTCCCTTACACAGGGTTTGCACAACTTCTGATGAGGTATTGCATGTTCTTGCGCATTTTTTTTGCCTCCCAGGCAGAGGCAGGGAAGGACCTGTTGAGGAGAAAGGGAAGTCAGGGAAGTTTTGCTAAAGCTGTCTGTTCCTCTTGCTTTTCCACTTCCTCTTCCTTCTCGTATCAGCAGCTGTGGGGGATGTTGAGGGGGAAGCCAGGCCAGTGGATAATCCCCTGCCCAACCATTTACACGAGGGTATATGGGGAGGAAACTGAAGTGACTTCTTCCTCCCTCTCTTCCCATCCAATCTCCCCTTCCCCCAGTGCAGGCTCCCTCTCTTCTCTTCCTGGGTGCCAGGACTGACAGCAGTTGCACTCAGGCTTGTGCTGGTTCCAGCCAGCCCTGGGTCCCTCCATGACAGGCTGAGACCCAGCAGGAAGGCACAGAGCTAGTCAGGGCCCATGAGATGATGGCAGGGGAAGGCAGGGCACAGGCATGGTCACTGCTGAGAGGCACAGGGAAGAGGGGCTGAGGGACCACAATGTCATGAGGGCAGGCAAAAGGCTGTCCATCCTCCCCAGCTGCCAGAGCTCCTTTCCCCACACAAACTGCTCATGCCCAGCTGCCATTAGCCCTGCAATGCTCCTCCATCCTCCTTCTCACCCTAGTCTCTACTGATCTCCCCTCATATACAGCTGTTAGCAACTTCCCAGACAGACAGACCACCTGCTTGCCAGACTACTTACTTACTTATTTGCTTGCCTGCCTGCCTGTCTTACCAAGATGGCTACCAGGTCCTCCCTACATCCCCCCTGCCTCAGGCCAGGTGTTTGTTGCTGCAGACTCAGCCATCACATCTACATGCACATCACCTGCAATTTAGCTCACTAAATCACCTAATCAAGCTACCACTGCTGATCAGCTGTAGTCATCTATGAGGCATGAGAGGTAGGATGTGAGGGGATGTGGCAAGTTCTGTTAATCATCCCAGCCTGTGCTTCATGGGGCTATGTCTGTATGCATCAGGGCTCTTCATCACCATGGTGAACTCCGCATTTTCAAGAGGATTTTCTGGTGCCTGTTGGAGGGTTTAGCAAAGGCCTAGTGTTCCCATTTGGTCTGTGTGGAGTATTTTCTGCTGCTGCACTGCTTTCAATTCCCCCTGAAGTCCTGTTGCTGAACACAGGCAGACAGAAACCAGGAGCACCAATATCAGCAAAAAACACATAGCTTGCAGGGCAAAAAAGCCTAATTCAAAAGCCACTTAGTCTGAGCCTCCTGTGTGAGTGAACTTTGCAGCAAAAGGGGCAGGGAAGGGACTGTGATATGGTGGGGGCACTGAGGTACAACGCAGGGACAGAGCACAGAGGTGGGAGTGCAGGGCAGTGAAGATGAGTAATTTGGTGGAATATGACAGTTAATACCTGAATACAAGCTTTGTATTCAAAGATGAATAGCTTAAGATTTGATCCAACAGAGCACTTCTAAGTTCAGGTCACAAAAAAGAAAGACTTTCAGCTTTTTGTATGTAAGATTGTTTTTTACAGCAGGTGGTTTGCATCAGCTTTAGATGTCCATGGGAGGGACTGTGCTCTGGAAGGAGTGATTTATTACAGTGTGTACACCCAAGCAGAAAACCAGGAGTTTAACATGCACCTGACTGTGATGCTCTGGAGTACTCTGGGCTTCCCTTCATCACAGAAATACATCCTTGACAAAGCATAGTTGGGGTAAGGAGACTGACAGCATCATTTGACTTTTCTTGAATTTGCCAATTCTACCTTTCTCTAGTATAGAAAACTATAAATAGTGGAAACAGATTTCTGCACTCGCACTCTTTATTCAGTCAAATATAAATAGAGTAATGATAGTCAATTATTGTTATAAGATTATAGGGATTGAATTATGATAATTTAAAAGAGCCACAGCATTGACTTGGAAGAGCTTTCAGGGAATCCTGCATGTCAACTGTCCACAAACAGTATCTGGAAAGCCCAGTTGTTCCTGTAAGCATGATAGTGCATGTAGACACAAGAAAATGCTGCTAATTCACTCATGACCACATCAAACTTCTGTCAGAAATACTAAACCACCTTCAAATGGCAACCCAATGGAAATGCAACAGCATATTTTTCAGGAAGTCTAACCCTGTCTGCAGACACAAAGATAATGTAGACTGACACTACAAGAAACGTTCATTCTCATAGCATGTGTAGCAATTGCAGGCAGAATGTTGAATGTTCAGGAATATCGGATTTTAACTGAACATAGGTACTTTCCAAAGTGATGCTGTAACAGGATCAGCATGGCAGCGTGGTGGCACTTTTCCTCAGAACTCCTGACTCAGGGGAGTGGCATAGCATTGCTAAGCAGGACAGATTGCCCTCCAACGATGCTCACATACTTGAAATGAAACCAGGTAGATTTATACTCTCTCAGTACAAGTATGTACAAAGAGATTATCAATGGAGAAATATGTAATTTCTGCTGCTGCTCTTAGTCTGCCACTAGGAGGCAAAAGCCCCATAAGAGAAGAAGGCAGGAAGAGAAGTTTAGGTGAAAAATTGAGCTAACATTGACTTTCTCTTGCTAAGCACTCCACATATTTGCATGTGCTATATATTACAGAAAACAGAGCAACACCATTATAACTTAGGAAGGAGATTGTCAAAGTTGCTTTAATATTAACACATTTGTCCAAAGGTGCTCTCCTATGTGCTTTTCTATATATACAGGGTTTAAGAATTACCTGCCTCTGTCAATCATTTGTCTTTTTCTTCTCCCACTCTCACCATTAATTCTGTTATGTTGTCTTGCCTTTTTCGGGATAATGTAATAGACAAAGATCAGTGAAATGAAGCAGGTTAAAAACAACATGGAAAGAAAAAAAGATATTTTTATTTGGTACCATGTCACTTCAGTTTACACCACCTCCAGCAATGGTACTGACACAGCTGTGGAAGTAACAATAACCAGAAAATTATATTCTTTGTAAGCATTGAATTGGAAAGCCAGAGGTGTTCAGATGGGAGTGCCCAATCTTTCAAACCGTTTCAGACCACAGGACATCAGCAGATGAAATATGCCTTGAAAAGATGGACTAGCACTTATGGCAGAGAAACTCAGTGAGGGTCTTTTTCTCCACTTTTCTTCTTTCCTCTGTTTTTGACAAATTTAATTCCTAAACAGCCACTTTTACCAAAGGTACATGGAAACAGAAAGTTGAATAAATTCTCTGTTAAAAACACTTAAGGCTGTAGTTATAAAAGTCGCACATGGGAGCAATAACACACCATTGTTATGCTTGGATTTACATGCTGTTTTTTGTCTACACAGAGTATGGAATGGCATGCTTATATGTGAGACGTCATTATCATTATTGATATTCTTGTCTTGCTTGAATATAACCTTGTGATTTTGTTGCTGCTACTGCTGTTGTTTTTGTGAAAAATAAAAATGGCAAAACATCTATAAGTTGCTTTCAGGCTTGTCAGTCCTGTTCCTTAAAATATTAATTCCTTCAGATTCTTTCTTCACCTAAAAATAGCTAATTCTCCCAAATCACTCACAAGCATCCTTCAGAGAAATAAGTGGAAAAAACAGAGGATCCAGGAAGCTGTTGCACCTCCAAGTGTAAAATGAAGCATATGGTAGACATTGCAGATGGGCAACTTTCACAGCAATTTCACACCATAAACACATATTTTCATTGTGTTTGTTGCCATTTATATTCTCAGCAGCATTCTACCACTTAGAGATATATTTATTTCTGAGCATTGGATAAAAGAGAAGATGACAGAAACTGTCTAGCATTCAGAGTTGCAAAGATAAGCTCATTCTTTGATCATTGCACGATTTGTCTAACACTGATACTGTGTGCAAACACTTGCAATGGTGTTTACCTGTGCAAAAGGACTATATTGCTACAGTTAGCACCTTAAAACAGTCATGAAGGCCATCAGATAGAATAGCAACAGTCACAAAGTCTAATCTGCCTTAATATTAATAGTATATGCTTCATCATCAGTGATGATTGTTTATTTTCACAAATAAATATGATTTTATAAATAAAATACAGTGTTTAGCTGAATGAATAGCATAAAGAACTGCATTTCTCCCTCTAAAAAAACCAACTTTGTGTTATGTAACAAAAAAAATTGTAATCATTGGCAAATGGCAAATATAAACCATGTGGCAGTGTTTTTAACTCACAGAAGCTCCATCCAGCACTCTAATAAGCCTCTGAACTAGCTAAGACAGAAGTGTTTGTAAAACTAAGCTGGAAGTATCAAGCACTTCCAATGTTTTATTTTGACACCCAAAAATGTTTCAAAAAATACTAAGAAAGTTGTGCAGAAGAAGTGATAGACAATGAGGAAGGGTCAACCTTTCATGAAGCTCAAAGACACACAATTTTGCTTCTGCAATCTCATCCCTGTGCAGAGCTCCAGCAGCTTCACTGTGCTGTATTTAGCCTTCATGGTTTGGGCTTACCTTCAGCACAAACATAGGTTTAGAATTTCTTGTGAAGCTTATTTTCTCAATATCAGTTTTCCTACCCTATATCATCCTGCAAAGTCTTTGATTTGTGTAATGAACTCACAGGCAGAAGGGCAGAAGAAATGTATGATCGCAGTTTTTTTTAAAAAAAAAAACTCCACATAGCAAAAGCTTAAAAAACTGGCCAGCTGAATCTCCTGAGATCCTCCTGGCAAAGGTGGGAGCAAGCAAACACATTAGCTGACACCTGATGAGTGGGAATGTATGCAGTGATTCTTGATGGTAGCAGGGGACTAGACTTGATCACCCAAGAGTGTAGTCCACTCTTATCTTTACACTTGTAATTATCCCATACATTTCATTAGCCATTATTCGGTAAAGACTCAAGCTTGTATGCACCAATATAGCTTCACAGGACTCTGCAATATGGGGTAAATGCAATACTTTAGATATCACGTGATGAGCACTGCTGATGGCAGCAGCCAAACAGTCTGAACACATTTTAGTTCCCTTTTCCCCTACCATTTCTTGCCTAATATCCTGAGGAGAGCAGTTTTCTCTACTGATCATGATAATGAAACCCTCACGCAACATTCTTATGCAAACCCTCGGTGAGAAGCAGAACTCCTCTTAGCAAACAGACCAGGCTGTTAAGGTAATACACCTTGGATTGTCTCTTTGAGGGAGCCAGTTTTTCTGCCTTTATCAAAAGGCATTGGAGAGCTTTGGGAAATCCAGGTAAATTGTTGTACATGTTTGTCTTAGAAATAAACATGCAAATTTCCAGGAGAAATAGAATCAGTACAAGGTATTACAATATAACCTCATATAAATGGAAATTTTAATTGTAGATCTTACTTACAATTAGTTGTGGAGCTGAAAAGATGCCAAGTTGAAAAAATGGACTTTCCTCTCTCAAAGTTTTGTGTTTGGTTCCCTGAAATTTTGCTAAGAGCAGTCCTAATTTAAGTGACCTTTGCATTTTGAATAATAACAGAAATGGTATCACTTAAATATGGTGTAGTAGGGCTATGGTGTAGTTGGGAACGGTCAGTGCTACGTTAACAGTTGGACTAGATGATCTTCAAGGTCCTTTCCAACCTAGATGATTCTGTGATTCTGTGATTAAAGGCGATTATTTTCTAGTAATTCCTTTTGCATTATCTGTGATTGGTTGGTGGTTTGTGGGTGAGGTATTTTTTAATATACCATACTCTGGATTGAGATATCAGTTTATGTATTTTGTTTGTAGTGAGTCATGGAAAACATTTTTCTTTCCAGTTTTTCTTTCTGGATTCAGAATGGTGCTCAATGTCTTAAAACTGCACAAAATTTCCATTAAAATCATATGAGACCTTCAAATTCTAGAAATAAGGGTAGGAACTTTTCAGTTTCAGGAACTCAAGTTTTTCTTCCATGAGACTTGGAGATGTTACATTATCTTTAATGGAATAACCAGAGTCAAATCAAAGATGTTAATAAGGCAGTCACTGTATATACTACACATAAATAGGGTTGTGAGTGAAGAGAGATCTGTCAGCTTCATTTCTGGGCAGACTCACTAGAAAATTTGGATTACTCTAAAGCTGTTGATTAGCATATGAGAAAAAGAATTTTAAAAGCCCAAAATATTAAGTATCATTAAACTCTGTGTTTATATAAAGCCACGTTAAAAAAAAAAAAAATCCCTTTTCAGGATGGGATATTAGTTAGTCTGTTTTTATTGGACAGAACTTCTGTGTGGAAAATTGAAGCTGCCAGGCTTCTGTGGCACAGACTGAGTTGCTAATGGTTGATAGTTTTTCTGATTTTGATGTAGATAGGTACCAAAAAGAAGCAAGAAAATAAAAGTAAAACTTCATGCTGAACTTATCAGGACATAGGGTGAAGAGATGACCATGCATGGATAGATGCTTTGGCCTCATGCATAGGCTGTGACAGCAATACTTTGGGACCAATCTGGGATGTCATCTGGCTGTTCTGATCAAGCTGTATGCCTCCACTAGTCCTGGTCTCAAACTGACCCGGAGTGGATGAACTATATTCTCCTGTCATATTCCTGCAATATGAAGTAGTTGGTCTTATGATTAGGTAGAGGATGAGAAAAAGTGACAAGAGAGGGACAACAAAGGTGTAGAGGAATGCACAATGGAAAAGATACAGAATATAGTGTGATCAGGCTGCAACACTGTCTTGTCTAAATTTGACAACTGTGTGTCCTCATCCGTGCGCTGGGTTCATCTTGCTGGTGTTAGAGGGATGTTTGAAATGATGCTCTCAGAATAACATTGAGGCATCTCACTGGGGGATTCCTTAGATTTCTGTCTATCCTGTCCATCCTAGAGGTCTGCCTTACAGAAAACCCCCAGACACCAGAATAGCCTGCCTCTTCATTGTTTAGTATCTGATGAGTACTCATTCCTCTTGTATAACAACCACTATATTAGCAAGTCTTTTTGTTTGGGCAGATGCTGTCTTTCTCCCTTCTTTTTGTACTTCTGCTACCTACATTCATAGGCACAGAGTACTGCAACATCTTAACTCCACCTTCCAAATGCTTCACTCACTATTAGAGTCTTTAACTAGTAATTAGAACTACACCCAAGGGGAAGAAAAGCAACGATTTAGTTCTTCTGGAAACAACAAAGTTGCATAATGATAATTCTGAAATCTCTCTGTCTGGAAAAGGAAATGGTCAAGCAATATTTATCACGAATTTAGAATGGCACTAACATCTTGTGCAAGCAGCTAAACTCCCTCAAATCCATTAACTTCAGTAGAAACTAAATCAGGCCTTTATAAAGTTGCCAAATAATTTTCAGATCTGTATTTTTCTATAACTTGCATGTCATTTTTCTTGCCCTTCAGTCCAGTTCCTTATTCCTTATATCCTGTCCATGGGTTAGAGCTCAATTCCCTTATTGGTTATCAGCTTGTCTTTCACTGTCACAGAATTCATGAGTAGAAACACTTCTTAAAGGGATAGCTTTATAATATCTATTTCATTGCTTTCCAGCAGACTCATCAAGATCTGATTCTGATAAAAGACTACGTTTTTAAAAAGCCTGTTTAGACCATATCACTTGGGAATAGAAAGGAAAAAGTTACAGATCAGAAGTGAAAAGATGGGTTTTTTTCCTTTATAAATCAGATCTGCATGTATTTTGAAGAACTGCATAATTCCTTGTACAGTCAACAGTTACATATATTTCATTTGCTTAATTAAGGATCGTATGCACACACATCTGCTATTCCTTTCATTGATTCAATATTGTTGTTTGAAGAAAGGGCAACCACAAGGGCAAGTCGAAGTGAAATGATCTTTTGGCCTCACCAAGACTGGAAAGCAAATAATGAGAGCGTATCTATGCTAAAAAAAAAAAATAATTTTTTTAATCAGGCTGCTAGTTGTGACTGGAATATTCACAGTAAATTCAGGAGGAATACGGTTGGAACCTTTGTATTTCTTGTGTTGTCATTACACTGTACTTCTGTACAGAAATGTGGAGTTATATTGTAAATAATGGAGAATTGCACTTGTTTATACTGAGGTGTAATTAAGATCTTGTCGAGGAAGAATTCTGTACAAGTGTATCTTGGTATCTGTGTGAGTCTCTGCTGAAGACAGTGGGAGGCTGGGAAAGCACTGCATATACAAATCTCCTTGATGATATGGCATGGGAACTAAAATCTGGGTATTTTTCGAGATTTGAGCAATCATATTTGAATAATGCAACTATCTCATATCAAAGCAAATGTTAGTGTGCACGTTATGTGCTGCTTCCAGTTCAGATCAGAAGCTGAAAAGCCAAAATATTTTGCACTGAGTTTCCCAGTAGTTCACAAAGAGAAAGTTGAGAAAATAACCCAAGTGTTTCTTGCATGACACTCCTCTGTCCCACAGGCTCTTTGCACTTTAGAGGGGAAGGGCAGGGTGAACTTAATCTCACTTCAGAATCTTTTCAAGTTCCCATTTAACGATTTACAACCTATTGTATGTGCTAATGGAATAGGTAACTGCTGTGCTTCTGGGAAAGGAAACACAGAAACTGCGGAGATTACTCGATGAGCAGGACCACAAATAAAAGATTCTCTTTTTCCCAGTTCCCCAAATGTCTACCTGGCCAGTCAGGTTGTGCATTAAAATCCACAATATGGCTTCTAGTATAATGTAGCTTACGAAAGCAGGAACTGGCAACATACATTAAAAAAAAAAGCAGAAAGATTTCACAGGATTTCTTACTTTCTTCTGATTCTTGGTGTTAGCTTTACCACGTACTACTCACTTGTAAGTAAATGAGAGAGGCTACATTGTTGATTGTAAACCCTTCCACTCACCCAGGAGCTTTTTACTGTTAAAGAGCTTGTAAATCTGCATGATCTTGTATATCTGCATGACTACGGCAAGGTTTGTACAAAGTGCTGGGAAGAAATTTATTAAAAGAAATCCATTGATAGTCCTAACATAGCAGTAGTGAATGGTTCAGTGCATTTGAAAGCATGTATCAATGTAATTGATCTTGCTATTGCAAAGACATAGAAAACATCTCAGAAACCATGTATCATAACAAGAAATGTTTCTTCAAAGCCACATTTCTAGTTTCCTAAAGGTCCACATGCTGAATGTCTCTTGTCTAGAAGTTTCACATTATTGTAGTTTGACACAGTATTTTTTCTTAAATTTCAAATGGAAGAGGTAGCAATTTATTGCTATAACTTTCAAAAGAAATGAGCCACTGAGTTTGCCAAGCAGATGATCAGATTGTAATTTATAAATTCTGAAGACTTCAGACACTGGGGTAAAGTTGTAGTATCTCTGATGGTTTAGATTTTGTTACAGAAGTTACAAAAAAAAAAAGCACACATTAGTAAAAAATCAAAAGAGATCAGAGACAAAAGGCTTTGTTATTCTCTCTGGCACTACAGTTAGCTTAACTTTCTGTTTAAGTGGGTAAAATCAGTGCTTTGTGAGGTATTGTGGGTGAAATCGTGAATGATTAGTGATACATATACATATGTCTGCAGTGTAGTTTTGTGTGTGTGTGACTGCATATGCATCAACCAGCAGTAGATGGTTTAAACATGATAATCTCCATAGTAAATGTGTACTTCCTCCCTTCCCTATATGTGCAAAAGAGATAACAATATGGTGCTCTGAGGATAAGTTTTGTATATGTTTATTTTGTTTAGGCTGCATTTATTGTAAGTAACTTTGTAGTATAATACAAACAGTATGTAAAGACTGAATTTCCCCGTGATACTGAAAGACTGGGGAAGTTAACTTTAAATTGCAGAAGTCACAGCTAAAACTATTTCAACAAGACAGGCAATTCATGTAATGTGATACAATCAAAGGGAGGGCAAAAGGAGCAAAACCCGAATTTAGAAGCTTTTGTTAATGAAGTAAAAAAATTACTGAACACCTGATGAACCGTATTGAGTGAAGACACAGTTCATTCTTCCACCTTTCTAAAATCTTTTTTCAGGTGCCTATTTATTGTGCTTTGTAGTTTGTTTCCAAACAAATGATACAGAGCCCTTCCTAGTTATAACATCCCTGTTTTGTACCATTAGTCTTATATTTTAACTTACACACACAAACAGATCCCACTCAAGTTGTGAATCAGATAGGCCAGTTTATCTGCCATAGCTGTACCCCTGTTGCCACTGTTGGCTGGGAAAGGACTCCCTGCTGCAGAGGGCTCCTGGAACTCAAAGGTGATCCCAGCCCAGCACAGTGAGACCAGCTCACTCCCCTTTGCCCCTACCCTTCACTTCACTGTGTTTTGAATCATACTGAATTCAAACGTATTGAGCTTTTGCTCTCAGTTTGTATTAAAGACTGGTCCTGAAAAGGTATCAAATAGGACTGACCAGTTAAAACATTTTTGAATGAAGCTGAGTTTTATCCACTTGGAATTGTTCAACTTTTTCTTTTTTTTCCCCAAGAAGTTAATTATCTTTGACAGTATCTGGGTGTATTGATTGTAATTTCTTCCTTTACTCCACACATTTTCATTTTCTATCCACACATGCACATTTTTTTAAGATACAAAATGGAGAAGACAAACAAGGGCAAAGAGAGGGCGGGGGGAGCAGCAAGGAAGAAAACTGCTGAGAAGGGAAAGAAAAACACCCAAACCAGAAGAAATTCTGCTTTCACAAAGGAACTTACAGTTCTCCAAAGAGTTGGCAGGAATAATGCTAGTCTGGTACATAATCCAGGTTCTAGTACAGTCTATGTATGCTTCTCACCGCAGAACACTCGTATTTTTAGGGATACATTAATTTTAAAGTAGTATGTATTTTCTTATATTTATTATGTGTTCAGTTCCCAATTCCAGAAATAAACAGAAATTATAGTATGCCCAAAAGTATGTCCACTCTCTAAAGGCAGTGCCTGCACTGAAAATTTTAGAAGATTGTATAACCACAGCAAGGATATAACAAAATGCTCAGCTTCTCTAACCCTACAGGAAGATGTACTATAGTATCTCCACAGCCAATCAGCAGTACTACAAGCCTCAGACCAGGAAACTCTTTAAAGTACAGTATGTGTGAACACTGCAACGGAGACTTTCTCATTGCTACTCTTTCTTTTTCTCTTTATGCTTATAGGATGGCAAGACAGATGTGAAGTCCCTCATGGCGAAATTTAACACAGGTCACAACCCCACAGAGGACGTTTCTAGTAACAGTCGACCCTTCAAAGTCCCAGGACAACCTAGCCATACAGGATTACAGACAAGGAAAGCAGCACTTGAGAAATTTGCAAGTCAAGGAAATGCAAGTGCTCCCTCAGGACCCAGTACCTTTCACAAACCTGTTCATCCAAAGCCTCCTCTGGGGGTCAAGCCTTCAACTGATGATAAAACAGAGAAGGATCCAAAGCCCCCATATTTGAAACCAGTGACACAAAGGTTTGGGGTTCAGCTTCAGGCAACTAACAGAGAAAATGATGGAAAAGCTGGATGCACTAAAACCCCCACTAAAACAAGTGACTTGGCAAAAGAAGAACCAAAGCCTCTGTATCCAAAACCTGCAGGGAACAAGTTCCTTAACCTTGTTCCTCAAGAAAAAGAAAAAAACCCTCTGGGAACAAAACCAAATTCAAATTTTGCACCACAGGAGAGTGAGGCAAAGCCAGCATTTTCAAAAGTAGCCGGAGTTAAGGAAAAGTTCATGTCTGCAACACAAGAAAATGAGCCCAAGACTTTCTCTAAGCCACCCCTTGCACAGAAACCATCTCTAAACCATGAGGTCTCCCACAACGAAGACTCTTCTAATAAAAATGTGTTTCTGCAAAAAGGACCTAGACCAAATATACACTCATTTAAAGCAGCAAAGGAAATGGATGAAAATAGTAAGTGTGCTGCCGAAGCTGCAGGCAGTCATTTTTCTAACATGGCTCTGAAGCCTACTGGCCACTGGTCCAGCTCATCTCAAGGCAACCCCGAAAATGTGGATGAAAAGACTGAAGAAAAGGGAATGAGTGCTGCCAAGAACATCTTTCTCAACAAAATCATCCAGGAAGAATCAAGTTCTTCTTCTCCTAAATTCTATAAGATGAACACAGTGCTTACTGCAGGAAGGCCATCGGGTGGATCACAAGAGAAAGAGGATGGGGACAGGAGCTCAGGAACCCCCAAGCGGAAGGCTTTGCCCCCGCTGTTCAAGCTGGGCCAGCCCCCGCAGAAACCCAGCAGACCCCCCAGCGTGGACCTGGAAAGGTTCCGGCAGAGCAGTCCAAAAGACAGTGAGTTCTCTCTGATCTTGCTTTCTTGGGTATTGGGGGTTTTATGCATTTAGTACATGATTCATTTCAGATGGAATCCCCTCTTCTGTTCAGAAATAACATGAGACTTGTGTATCAGACAACCCCTTAAAGTTTTAACCTATGCTTGTGTCTCTTCTGTACAGGACAGAAAGTAAAATTATATTCTCTCTCCCTCAGCAATAAAGTGTAGGATGAATGGTTTCTGTATTGGGTTTATTTGTTTTTCAAAACTACTTAGATGTACCTATAACTTGTGTCAGGGAATTTTGAGTATTTTTCTCAACAGATATTTAAGTCCTGACTTCCTATAAATGAGATGTTGATGTGTGTCCAGTTCTCAACAGTAACTTCCTGGGCACAGATTAAGGGCCACCAAAATGATATACTACAACCTGTAGTAACCACACATTTTTTTTCTTTTTTGCCTTTCACAATGACTAATCACAGCATGACTCTATAAATTGTTGTATTTTAAAGTTTGCTTAGAAAGTTGAAATTACAGAACCAATTGTTCCCACATGGAGCTGCATCGATTTTATACCCAGATCTGAATCCAGCCTCCAAAAGCACTTCCTGGACTTAGTATTTTCTGTTGGTTTTGCATGACTTCAGTAGTGTGGCAGTTAGTATCACCCGAAGCTCTGCCTCACTATTTTTGTGAAGAACCAAGCCTCTGAACTTTCTGATGGTCATAATCTGGGCATGAATATTAAGGCTTGTCACTACGTTTCTGTAAGATTTGAGATGGCCTTGTGTGTGATGAGAGCTTTTGTAAATACATTTGAAATATCTGGGAGGACACAAATCCTTGTGAAAAAAAGAAATTGCTGTGACTCCACTCATGCAGAGTTCTGCTTCAACAGGTTCTTTTCACCACCTAAGACAAGCTGCAAAAACAATATAAGCTGTTTCTGAGGCACTCAAAATATGCCCTTGAAAATCTCATGTAAAAATGAAGTTTCCTAAAGTTAGATTCATATATCCACTGTTACTTTCTTGAAGGGAAGATTAGTTTTGAGGAGGTTCTGAATGTCCTTAATTCTCCTCTAAATCACAATCACAATCAAACTTTGGGGTTAAGGTGTTCCTCCAAAGCTTTTAGGCACTCTTTGACAATTCTAAAAACTTAAAAGTCAACCACTCCAGTCGGAATGGGTGATGGAATACAAGTTTTATAGTAGCTGAAGGAGGCTTTGTCTTTTTTCTTATAGTACTAGGTGCTAGGATCTGTGATTGCATAGGAAATTAAAATCAAAGTTTGAAGTTGTATGGGTCCAAAAGAAAGCTGTTCTTGATCTTGGTGCATGAAAGAAACAAGGACAGAAATAAAAATTAATTATTGTGTTAAATGTTTATGTTTGGGGTTGTGTTTTTTTACACTTATTTCTTTTTTTTTTTTTTTTTTTTCCTTAATGCTCTGTTGTGTGCACTGAGCTCAGGAAGCAATGAATATATTCAATCCTCACATATATTTTTTTAGCTCAAGTAATTTTAACCAGTTATGTCCTGCAACTAATTGTGTCAGGTGATACACACAGCTAAGTAATTTTTGATGAGGGGCATTTCACCTATGTTAGTTTGCCTTAACCATCTCTCTTAGATTTAATTAAACAGATCAAACTTTGACTCTTATATTTTCAGTGTAGTCAGTGGGAAAGGGAGATGTCCAATGATGTGATTCAGAGAGTTAGATGCCTAACGTAGCTGATGACAGATGCTCTGAATAACTCCACACTGTGCATGTGCAGCACATCAGGTACATTCATATAATCTAATTCATACAAAATTTGTCCTTGTGCCTTCCATATTTAGAATACAGTATGGCTTGTGCTTCAGCAGTTTTGAATGCACATAAGACTGGTCTTCCTGAGACAGAAGACATTCAAAAGGTCATTATGACCAGATGAAAAAGCTCAGACCTGGCTTTTTCTAAAGACAAAAAAACACACTAAAAACACAGAGTGTGCATGCAACTATATATTCTGTTATTATTAATTCCACTCAAAAATTATGAGCTTATAAGTAACATAAAATGTACTTTCTTGTCAGCTGCTACATTCTGATTTTCCTGCATCACCCTACAGTTACGGAATTATTGTCACATATCCATGATCAGGGCCAGATCCTCAAATGCTGTAAATTTGTGTATCTCTTTAAAACAAATATGCCAATATACAACAATCTAAGCAGCTGCCCCTTCTCCATAGAACACTGTTTAGCATGACTGGCTTTACTTGACTTCCCAGAGCAGTCTCAAAATGGAAAGGCAGCATCTTCAGCAAATTATACCAGCATATGTTCTGATTAAATAAAACCAGTAAGAAAGAAGTCCTGAGAAAGGCTAGAAAGAACCAAAATTGCAATTAATATTTTTTAAAATATATTTTTAGTTTATTTTTAAATAACTAGTGGAGGAATTATTTTATTTGTTTGTTTCTTGTTTATTCAATTATTATCTTTTTTTCTGGTTCCTGTACAGTTATAGATACAAAGCATTTTTTCATCATCTTCTTAAAACTGAGGATTAGAAATATTTATCATATGCATTCAAAATGAATGCTGTGAACAGGGCTGTAAGGATAATACCAGAACTTTTGTCATAATGAGGATCTCTGGTTAGTTGTCACTAACCAGAACTACTGCAGCCACCGGCCTAAGATGAGTTCCACTGGAAACAGGAGCTAAGGATGGAACTGCCCAGTGTGGTGGCACAGGCTGTTCTCCCAAACATGTTGCAAAATACACACCCAACTAAATAGGAGTGAAGGGACAGACATAAGCTTCTCTACTTCATAGTCTTTGGGTCAGGACAAGACTGAAAGATCTAGAAACCACATCAATAAGAAGCTGTACATAGTGGCTCTGAACTTCAGCTTTTCCCTGTAGAGCTGGCATGTAGACCTTGAAGTTCTGTTAACTTTAATTAATGCAGCTCATTTCTTTGTGACCATAACTCTCCGTAGAACAGTTCTGGTGGAGAGACCAGGTGTTCTAGCATGAATCCTGAACAAATGCATTTCCACATCAACGAAGTTATTCATCGCTGCTGGGTTTCTTGGAACATTAAACTGAAATGAAAAAACCTACCTGCTTTGGAAAGGCAGTTAAACTGAATGTTTTTCTTTTTTTTTTTTTTTTTAAACTGTCATTTCAAGAATCAAAGTCATGTTAGGAAGATGCCACCCCCACAACACAAATTCTTCCTGCTCATTACTTGGTCCTGATAAACAGCAGCTTGACATAGTTGCTTAATTTGCTGCTGTGATTCAGATGCAGAGTAAAAAGAAGAACAAACAAATGGAAATGGTTTTCCCATCCAACAAAACTTTCTGAGATCTAATCTTCGGGGGTTTTTCTGTACTAGGGCAAAAGTTAGGCGAGGCGAAGGGAAGAGAAGAGGAGAGGAGAGGAGAGGAGAGGAGAGGAGAGGAGAGGAGAGGAGAGGAGAGGAGAGGAGAGGAGAGGAGAGGAGAGGAGAGGAGAGGAGAGGAGAGGAGAGGAGAGGAGAGGAGAGGAGAGGAGAGGAGAGGAGAGGAGAGGAGAGGAGAGGAGAGGAGAGGAGAGGAGAGGAGAGGAGAGGAGAGGAGAGGAGAGGAGAGGAGAGGAGAGGAGAGGAGAGGAGAGGAGAGGAGAGGAGAGGAGAGGAGAGGAGAGGAGAGAAGGGAAGAGGAGAGAAGAGAAGAGGAGAGAAGAGAAGAGGAGAGAAGAGAAGAGAAGAGAAGAGAAGAGAAGAGAAGAGAAGAGAAGAGAAGAGAAGAGAAGAGAAGAGAAGAGAAGAGAAGAGAAGAGAAGAGAAGAGAAGAGAAGAGAAGAGAAGAGAAGAGAAGAGAAGAGAAGAGAAGAGAAGAGAAGAGAAGAGAAGAGAAGGGAAGGGAAGAGAAGGGAAGGGAAGAGAAGGGAAGAGAAGGGAAGAGAAGAGAAGAGAAGAGAAGAGCTCCACACATGACGGTTGTTATATTTGTGTTAGGGGCACGTGCCTGGGGTGCAGAAAACCTTGTATTGCCTGATTTAAACCAGGAGTCTGAACTCAGCTTTCTCAGAAGTATCAATTCACCCTTTTTTCTTTGGTTGTTATTCTTTTCCATGAAAGCTGCTTTACTATTTTTTCATAATCAAGTATTCACTGGGCATGAAACAACTTTAAATGTCAGAGGCTGAAGGACTTACCTTAGACGCAGCAGTCTCAGTCATGCGTGGGAGAATAATTCCACCATGCCTGCATGAATATTAAAGGATGCTGGTTTGATGTGGGCCTTGTTTTGAATTAGAAATTTTCACACAGTTCTGAAAAACTTTTTTTGACAAATCTTCTGTAGATGCAAGTGCCTTGATGAGGAAAGTTTGACTATTGATGCATTACTATTTTCCAGTGAAGACAGGCTTCAAGAAATTCCTGTCTGGGCCTGTGAATACAGGGCACTCCAGTAAATTTCTGTGTTATATCCCTTCACAGCAATTTTCCCTGATAGTAGATCATATTTATGTCAGCTCAGAATCAATGAGATGCATGTTCTTTCTAGATTCAGGAAATAATACTAATGATACTATTTCAAAATAAACACCTGAACTGCAAACAAGGCTTTGTTAGAAAAAAGAGAAGCAATGTAATTTTGCTGACAGCCTTCCATGTGAGGCTACCACCACACCGTTGCTTTCAGAGGAGAACTGCACCTGGGCTGACCTCAGTGGGGTTGTCTGTGTACAGATGGCCACCCACAAAAAGTCAGTTGAAGGCTCAGAGTCCCTAGTGCTTTAAACACCTCTGAACACCTTGTGAACTGTCAACACTGAGACTTCAGCTAGGGACAATATTTTGAGCTGTACTGGGAGAAACAGAAAGAAACTCTACTGAATCTAGGAGAAAAGAACACATGTAAGAAAATTTGGGTTATGGTTGTGTCTGCACTCCTTGTTGAGGTTCTGTTCTGTGATGGATTGTGTTCCCACACAGTGACATGGCTATTTGAGTTGGGTAAGACAACCAGCGAGAAAGGAGAAATTAAAATCTGTGGTGCATTGTCAAAGTTATCACAACACTCTGTTGGCAAAGTAATTAACAATCAAGCACCACTCCCAAGGACAGTAAATGTCTTAACTTTGGAAAGCCCCTCAGAACCAGTCAGTTGTTGCTCTTACTTGATGGCAAGATGAAACTGCAGCTTCCAAAGTTTTAAAGAACAGGGGATTTTTTTTTTTTTTTTGTCACAGGATGTCAGGGCTGTTTACTGCAGAATCTGGACTTCAAAGGTCAATGTAGGTTTCTTTTTTTTACCTCAGTGCTAGGTTGGATAAAGTTATGAAACAGCTCAGTATTAAGGTGTAAGGGGATAAAAAGAATTGTAACTTGAGTCAAATCATCTATTTCTAAGACAGATGAAACTAAAAGTAGGTGATAATATCAAACAACACTGTGCAGGGTGAGGTGAGGGTAGCTGTGTAATGATGTGATGCCTCTGTCTGCACAGGCGAACTTTAGCACACCATAAAACCCTGTGCAGCTCAAGGGAGTTTTAAAATTATAATTTCAGAATAGCATGATAACTATGTGCAACATAATGCCTGGAGTTTGCTAGACATAGCTAAAATGTTGAATTTTAAGCAATATCAAAAAGATACTGAAGTGAGACTATTCGTGGAAATTTGAAGACCTTCAAGGCTTTTTACCTAGTATTTTATTAGATTTCATGATGTTGATGTCTATTATTATTGATCCCCCCATACATTTACCTGAAAACTATGGAAATGAAGTTGAAATTATGTTCACACAGATCTGCCAAGGACTTTGCTGGATCTGCCTGAAAGCAACTACAAAATCTGGATGAGTATTTGTATGTAGTTTTTAGTGGAAATGAATGTAAAAGCTCTTCAACTTTCCTCTAAGGACACTCCTCTCTCTCCTTCTCTGAATGAGAAAACCCAAATGATTCTTTCAGCAGCATTATTCTGAAATATTTTACACCTCTGAGAAACAGGACGATCAATTTTTGAAGTTCCTAGAACTGAAGAACGATGTTCAGCTGAAATACAATCAAAGTTGTGCATTTATCATGAAAATCAGACCACAGCATATGAAATCCCAGACAATATACATAGTTTGGTACAACTGCAATTATATCACCTGTGTGGGTCTCACCCCAAAGGAATTGTCTTACTCATAGGATTGGTATAAGGACAGTTTCAAAAAAGAGGTTTTAAGTATTTTGTAATTTCAGAATTATTTCTTTGGCTGTCTTTCAATAGTTCAACCTGTAAGTTCCAAAAGACCAGTTGAATTAAATGTCCCTCAGTGTTTTTTCTCACATCTTCATTCTCCAGCTATAATTACATGCACCATAATTACAGAATATGCATTTAAGACTAAATTTTTCAATAACAAAGAGTGGACACATGCTTTCAGTCTGCCTTAGCCAGGGAGAAATTTTTTCAGATTTTAGGAGCTCCACAGCAAAGAATATTACTGCTATGGAGGAAACTCTGCCACACTGAAGTTTTTGAAGCATTACCTTTAATTGGTCAAGGATTCGCCATCTAATTCTGCTAAAATATGTGGACAAGTCTACAAATTAAAATGCTAGTATGGCTTACAGCACTGAAAAAAATAAATCACTGCAATTTAAAAATGAATGCAGCCATCCCGATAGAAACATGAATGAGACAAGTTATTTATCTGCCTAAGGAAATAGATAAATCTAATCCAAGTTATAGATAAAATAAGTCTTGAGGGAAACCAACATTTAGTATATCCCTGCAGAAGACTGCTCTGGGTACAACTTGCTGCTGTTGTGCATTAGGAAGCAAAAGTACACAAAACCCATTCCAAATTAGTATTTAAACTCATTGCCCTTAATTATTTCCTTAGCTAAACCAGTCTGCAATATCTTTCAAATAATATATATTTTTTAGTCAAAACCAAATAAAATGTATCCATCAGTAAACTACCAGAGGACAGTTCCCAGTTGTGAATTTTCATAGTTTCCGCAACTGGTACATTCATAGATCTTCCCCTAAACATCATTTTTGTTTGTTAGGCCTTATGTGGCACACTTGTTCCCTTCCAGATGATTTGATTCTAGTAAAATTAAGAGTAAGATTTGGGTTGTTTATAACATAGTATGGAGGCACAGAAATATATTTTTCTCATGTATACACTTGTTATAGTTCACATATGAATTCTAGAATCACTCCTGCAGTTGACTATGCTAAATCCCATTGAGTCAACTATAGTCATTCCTGAGCAGAGACTTCAGAATCTAATATATAGAATTTAGGACTCTGAAGAAAAACCATGTGAATGCGACTCTTAATTCTGTTGAGTAAGCCTAAATGATCACTTACTAGCAATTTCAAACACCCATTGATACGCAGTTTGAATTGATTTGAGGCCACTTCTAGTTTGAATCAAAGTATATGCCTAACATATTCTATTAATAGTTCCAGATTTCTGCAAAGGACTGAGCGAAACACATGGCATGTTATGCTGTATTAGAAACCCATGTCCACTCTGCAGCAGGGTCAGTGCTGGATGAGTTTAACACAATGTTTTTGGGATTACACCACATATTAAAGGAGTCTGTGAAAGACTGTTGAGAACACTAGTTACAAAACAGAATTATAAGGAGAAAAAAAAAAAAGACAGCTATGACTTTATCACGGAAGGTGACAGAAAGGAAACTGCTAAAGACAGTAAAACTGATGAAACTGAGTAATTCTCTCTGCTTAATTATGTTTCCTTGCTTTAAGTTTTTGAAATCTTGTTACTTCCTACACCTATTTTGATTCACATGAAGAAACACTTTTGATGAACCTTCATCGTTTGGTTGCATTACATAGGTCACAGTACACAAGTAGATCTGCTGTACCAAAGCTGCAAGTATTCTGAAACCTGTCCATATCTCAGAAAATAATGTGAATACAAATTATATTAATAATTTTAATTTAGATTTTGATAAGAATGATATGACCTGGCTGAAAGCTTCCTGTTCTTTAAGTTGATACATATTTTGATGAAAATCTACTTTGCGACTAATTGTAGCAATGAGGTGTATCCAGCATATCACATTACTTTATGGACAGCTTTATAGTAAAACTGGAAAAAACCCCTTTTTTCCCAAATATGCAAAAATATCATGGCGATGAAGTTCTGGACATGTTGCTGATACCATTATTGAATAATGCATCTCTAACCCTAAGGGTCTCATATTTAGCTAGCTCAAAAAAAAAAAAAAAACAACCAAACTGTGTAGTTTGTTTACTCATAATTACAAGAATGTTTGGCATACACTTCTCACATATTTGAAGTTTTATACATAATGAAGTTTCTCTTTGAGCTGGGAAGTCTTAATTTTTCTGTATTGTTTAAATAATATTTACTTAGTGGCTCACAGATGTAAAACCTATGCAGCATATATAATGTTTGAATTTGAGACAAATATACACAAAACTGGAGCAAGTATTTCCTTTTCATTTCCTAGACCTATTTTGTTTCACAGGGAAAAACACTTTTAATGAATCTTCATCATCTGGTTGCATTACATGGGTAACAATGCACAAATTGATAAGTTGACTAATTAAGTTACTTATCCAAATAGTTCATTATAGGAAACAGCCAGTCATTCCTGAAAGCTTTGATCATAATTATTAAGTACTAAAGTAAATATTCAACACTAATAGAGACAAACAACATATTAAGCATTTTATAGTAAAGATGTTAAGAAGCTTTTGAAACAGTATACTAACAATTAATTTTATCCTAAAAAGTTCATTTTATTAGTGAACATTTCTGAGGTCATCAGTTTCCACTTAAAACTGAGCCCTCCTAAAATATGTACATTTGGAACAATGATGTTCCTTGTTTGCAGATCCTGAAGAGAAAATGTGCAAAACTCCACTACTTGAATGCAAGACTTTGTTGCATGGGAATTTTTTATGCAACTGATGTTTTATATATCAGTGTTTATACTCCTATGACAAATTTTTAACTAGAATTGCATTCCATGTATGATGTAATTATTTTTCAGATTGAACAATAGGTTTATGAAATTGTCAACCCCTTCATCAGTTTGTTAGTTTGGGAAATAAATAATCATATTTTAAGTAAATTTATTTCAGTACATTTTTTTTGCTCGTCTTTGCATCATTGTACACATTTTCTTTTGCTTTCTCTTTCAAATATAAATGTTTTACCAAAGATTTATTTTAAACCACTGTTATCCTACATGTCCTCTATCTCTGAATACTTCCAATTGCCGTTCTTTTTTCTTGCATATGAAATTATATCATTCAATATAAAATTAACTGGGTCAGGTTTATAAATATTTCTTATTAAAAAAAGAAGTAATCATTAGAGTTTTTTATCAGACAATGAAAAGTTTCATCTATAGTTCAACTGGGAATTGATTCTGCGCTCCTCTTCAGATAAAGATAGGCTTCTGCATATGATTACACATCTGTAGTTCGAAATCGCTTTCCTTGTGCCAGTCAGCACTGCCCAGATGAACCATTCTGAATATCTAACCTCATTTGTTCACCAGAAGGCTCAGTCCTGTGAGCTTTTACATACCAAAGTACTTTGGATTAAACCTGTGGGTTTTCTTTTGGGAGTAAGATTATAATAGTCATCTCCATGCCATTTTGAGAATATAAGGCATTGAATAGGTGCTAAGTGTTATGTGAAATACCCTTGAGGTAGTGTGTGCATCTGCCCTGGAAACAAGCTTTCCCAGCTGAGACCAGTGAGAAGTTCTGCTTAAAAATGGACAAATTCTCCATCTGCTCTGACCACGTTTTTCATGATGTATGAGCAAAGTAGTCTTAAAATGGATGGGGACCTGTACTTTCCCCTTTTCCCTTCCTCCAAAATTCCCCCTTTTTTTGGAGATGATTTCTTTTGTACAAAGCTGAAAAAGCAGCTTTATCGTCTAACTGGAAGTAGAATCAGGAGAGATGAGGAGAATAAAAGAAGAAAATTAAGAAAAGGTTTTGTCGAGCCATTTCTTAAAGTGGAGTCTAGACTTGAGGGCAATAGTAAAAAACTTTCTGTGGTCTTTGTTTGCAAGGTGTGAGCAGTGTCTCTTTGTCTCTCTGTTGTTATAGTATGTCTGACAACAGCATAATCAAAAGCACTGAGCTTCAGTAATGTTGTAAGTTTACCTGCTTATTTTGAGCAGCTCCAAAGCAGCATAATTGTGAAACCTGAAACCATGGCTTTTATCTAAAAGAATATGCAGGTTAGGGAAGTGGAGCAGAGAACAGCTCTCTGCACATTATGAATAAAGTAGGAAGTGGGTGATCAGCTGCTGTAGATGTTGTTGCAGGTTCTTAGCAAAACCTCTGTAAAACCCAGAAAGCTTACCAGATCTTGCATGCAGAAATTGTAAAGTGTTTTGCAGTAAAACTGAAACCCGATGTTGCATTTGCAGAGTAGCTCAAAAGCATATTGTTTTATAAAATGATGCTTCTTTCAAAATGCAAAACTTTTGACCATGTAATGGCCTGAAAAATCCTGAAGTCCTTTTTTACAAAAACTAAAGAAATTCATTACAAAATTTAAAATTCCAGACACTTTTTCCTGCAGAATGTTTGGAGTCTCCTTTCAGTGGCTGATCACTGTCAGGTTTTCTTTACATTAATAAAAGCAGAATGGGTCAACATCTCATCAGTACCTCACTGCACCAGGCATCAAAGGGAATAAGGTCTTGCCACAGGCCATACTCTAGGCCAAAGAAAGAGGAGGATAGTCTGCTTTTTAGTATATGAAGTTAAGAAACAGTTTTTCCCCTATATGTGCAAAAGACTGCCTTGATATGGAATGGATTTTCTCACCTATGTCTATTGCTATGTATTTATGGTGAAGTAGGTGCAATCAGAATGAACTTGAAATGGAAGGTAGTGAGATACGCATTGCTGTTGAGTTACAGTTTTGTTTAGTATGCAAGCTTGGACTAGAAATTTCTGTGTCGAGGCAATGGATGGCTTAGATGCCACAGTCTGATACCTTAAACATAATTAAGCCTTTGCAGTTAAGTCTGGACTGTGTAGAGACTGAAGGCCAGGCTAATGTATTTGCAATAGAGTGTGTTGCTGGTAAGATGCCATATAGCTGTTCTGAGCTAACTGGAATTTTTTAAGCACTACTGACTTTGAGAGCAGGTATACATTATTGTTGCAGTCCAGCCAAGGTGTGAGAAAAATATGAATAGCTGAAGTCAGACCACCTTTTCCCAGGATGGGATAGTTTCCTACTTCAAGGGAGATTATAAAAATTATTATTTGTCACTGTTGCCAGTTAAAAGCTTTGTGCCAAGTAATCACATTCTGTTGCAATAAAGGTTGAGCAGATCATCAGGGTTTGTATCTTCAGCCAATGGATGTTGAACTGCAGGTGTGAGTGCCAATTTTTTTTTTTCTTTGACTGCTTCTGTTCTGCTCAGGTTGATGATTAGATGCTGTTCATCTACGTGCCAATCTCTCATCCAAGCAGTGAGATACCCTAGTATTTAGGCAGGGGATGAATAGAGACATGTCATTTCAGCTTTGTCAGTACTAGAACTCATATCACCCTTGCACATGAGTGCAATTTATTGTATGATTTTGAAAAGGACTGGGGAGAACCTGACCCTGGCCAAAGTACTGGCTCCCATGAGATTCCTATCACACCAAGCACTGCTGGGATTTCCCTTCAGTTTGCATGTGTTTCTGGTATTGGGATCTCAGGACAGAGTAACAGAACATATCGGGACAGCACTGAAGATTTTAGCAAGGTAAGAATGGATATATTTTTCTCATCCTGCCCTGAAACTTGCTTTTGACTACACAGTACATGGATTCCAAAATGCTGGACTTATTTTGGGTTTTTTACTAGTTTCTCTTTGAGTTTATGCAGGAGAGGCACAGAAATTATAGAGTACTGTTATATGCAGGTTGATTTCTCCTGTGGTTGTTTGACACAAAATATCTGGACCTGAAGGGAAGATGGGATCTTTCTCTAGATGTTATGTTAGCTACCAAACAGGTATCGGTATTTCCCCCCCACAAGCCAGGAATGGCAAGGGTCAAAGTCACAAGTTTTGCATCAAGACAACTTCAGTGTCCTGAACTTCCTGATAAATAAACATTCTCCAAGAATGTAGGTGACCTTTTGGTCACTGCATGCATGGAGGTTGTTTGAGAAGAACACAAGAGAAGTGTTTGCAGTGTTCTGTGCACAGTTCTGCTGTAAGTGCTGAAGATCTGGGTGTTATTAAGGAAGTTTAATACCACAAGCAGCAGTATAATGGGATATTTGTTACTTTCTATGGACAGTTTCTATGGCAAGTTTCTCTTAGATGCTATACAGCTGCACAGGTTTTGAGGAACTTGTTCCTTTTCATCCGTTCTTTCATTTCTTTGTGAAGAGCTTCAGTTTCTGCATCTGTTTGTTAAGTGCAGCACAGCATATGAAAAAGCTGAGAGTCCCAAGAAAAGAGAAGAGGCTATTTGGAAACTGAGATATTAGTGATCAAAGCTACCACAAAGTGATAGTCCTTAACACTGCTTCCTGTGATGAGAGTGCTTTGGGAGCATGTGAATCTAGAATGTAGTTTCAATTTGATTTCTTGTTCTGAGTGTCCAGAGCTGACCTCAGTTCTACTACCCACGTAGAGCCTTTCCATGTCCTCAGACTATGAAATGTCTTAAGAGACATAAGAAATGGAACTGGAGTCAAAATTAAATGCTCCATTAAAATAAGAAATAAAAGCTACTGAAACGTTATGATAGCTTTGGCTCTGCAGGCCTGATTATAACAGCTTTTTCATACTGAGTGTCACCTTTCTACCTAACTCATCCCATTATTCTCAGTATTAGAAATAAAGCATTTTATGCCCACATCAGTCTCAGCCATAAGTGTAGGTAATTATAACTCTAAAGGCAGGTAAGAGTCAGAATAGTAAGAAAATAAAAAAGCAGTGTTTCCATTAATATGATGATGATTTAGTTATTATTAGATTCCAGCAGTGTACATAAATTAAAAGGGACAGGTTGTTCAGGCCTTACAGTTAAAAATAAGCACTTAATCTAAAATGCATGTGGTGTCCTTTCCTGGCTCAGTTTCCTATTGCCTGGATTTGGTTCTAAAGAGACATCAGATGAAAGAAGTATTATGCACAGAGACTTGGGCAGAATTTTTACCTTAGACCTACAAAGTAATCACAATGAAATAACACTGTATGATGACATAATGCATGTATGCACGTTGTGCGTATACGCAACACTGTATTAGGGCAACATAAATATAATGACAGAAAAGCTGATATAGGATTCCCTGTTAAAACACAAACCTTTGAGAGTATAATTAATACCAATTAACATGGGAAAAAAAAAAAAAAAAAGGTCTCTGTCTTCTTTCTTGGCTTAGAATCTGCTTAAAAGAATTCAGCTGCAGATACATACTCAGTGTTATTCATCAGGGATTTTTGAACAGTAAGAGATTACAGCTGACAAAGTCTGTGGATGAATAAAGACTGTGAAGAGTTAAATGCAGACACACAGTCCTCAGAGACTCTGATACAACAAGAGCACAATCATGTGTAATCTTTGCTCATTTAAACAAACTTTGTCTTTACTCAAACACAAATATACGTGTAGAATGAAGAAATGTAAACCATACCTGTGAAAGGAGGTAGTGTAATAATGCCTTGGGGGAAAATCTAGACATCATAAACAACTCTACAGTTGAGTAAGGACAATGATGTGACAGCAAAGTCTAATGCATAATGGTTGTCAGCCTGTAACCCTAATTTCTTGGAGTTTTACCCTTAAGGAATCTTCATATAGTTACAAAGTTTTTGAATAAAAGCTTTTTTCTAATGGTCCTTAGTTTGATATTGAGGTGTCTGTACTTCCAAACAGGAGGGGTGGGTGACAATTGGGGAAAATACTGAAACCCCCTGGATGCAATCAGTAGAGTTATGGCTAGATGAAGTATGACTTGTAATTTTCATCACTGCATGTGGTAGACAAGTGCATGCTGTGTAGAATTCCAGTACCAGATCTTCTACAATGTTGGAAAGATTGGAAAGATCACAGAAATAGCTACAAATTAATTGCTATATGGAAAAAAAAATAAACACCTTGAGATGAGATTAAAAAGGTTGGGTCTTTAAAGTTATCAAAAAGAAATCTGAGATATTGTTCAAGTTCAGTGGTATCAATACCTTATGGGTAGAAAACTGGTTATAAAAAGGCTTTTGATCTAGTAAACAAAGGTAGAAATAAAAGTAATAGAACCTGAAGCCTGATGAACTTAGAAAACAATAAGATGCAGATTTTAACAGTGAGCAACTTAACCAAACAAACTCTGTAGTGGTACATTCTTTCTCTCATCTACAAACAAGTGGGACATCTTTCTGGAAGACAAGTTTTAGCCAAAATGATATTTTAGTAGATCTCTAGCTGTTGGGCTCAATATAGGGGCAAGTACTTTAAATGTGATGTCTTGTAAAATATAGGACAACAGAGGATGTCATCACTGAATTGGAAGGGATGTAAAGAAGTTGTTTGATCCATGCCTATGTGTCGGGCAAGAACAACTGTACTAGAACTTATTCATGCCATAAGCTTATCCTCTTCTTCAACATGGACCTCAAGCCATGGAAATGCCACCTTCATTATCAGAAAGTGCCTCCTAAAACTGTTGCTGACCTTTAAACACATTACCCCTTTCTTCTTTGCTGGAGACTTAGGTACGCATTTCATTCTCCCTCAGTCATACCATATTTCCCTAGGCAACCACCATTTCCTCAATATCTCCAGGAATTCATGTTTTTTAGACCTATAGTCATTCTCACTCTTCTCCTTTGGGGTCTGTCCAGCTGGAAGACATTAACCGTGCTGTAGCCTCCTCAGTACTAAGTAAAAGGATTATTTCATTTGACTTTGGGGCTATACTTTTTAATAAAATGATGAAAAGATATGTGAATAAAAAGATATGTGATACCATACAACTTTAATCTTGGCATATCTTAAATTGTAAGGGTCTGCTTTTGCAAAACGAATGTTCCTTAACAAAAACACCAAAGAATTCACCTGATCAGCAGTGTTTGGACTTTTAGTACTTTGCTCTCTAAGTAATGGATGAACTCAACGTGTTTCAAATGCACTGTTGTTGACATATATGTTGACAAGTTGCTCCGAGCCGCTATGAAGCCAAAATTATCCAGAAATTTTTGAGTTCTTTGTTAGTAAGTAGAAAAACTGTCAGGACTTGGTAATTTTGATTTGATTTCCATGTGACACATGAGAGGTCCTTCTAATAGTTATCGACTCCCCTTCTCTTGTCTATTCCAAGGACAGAATTGTAGACTCCCAAGCAGCTAAAGAAATCTCTTTCAGTAGTTCCTGTAACTTTCAGTCTTGATATTAAGCATTGCTACATATTTGTCGGTCTGTGTTTAAACCACTTTTTTCCAATGTGGTGGAAGTTTCTTTTTCTTGACAAGATTTTAATCTCCATTATACAGGTGTGAACTTGAAAAAAATCCCCAGAAGACAAGGGGGTCCTTTTTGCTTGTAATTGGTTTTAACTGAACTGAATTTGCTTTTTCCTTCTGCTCTTTTCTTCCTTAGATTTTGTTGGACTTCTCTCGTTACAGCTGGGGACAATTCTTTCTGGGTAGCTTTTTCCACTGGGAAGCTTTAATCCACTCATGATACTTGAAAGAAAATTCTAGGTTTAACATCATGGCATCCAAAGAATGATTTCATTTGGTTGTGTTGAATAACTTCTCTCAACGTGAACTCTCAAAGCAGTGGTTACTATGGTTTGGTTGTGGCTTGTACACTGAACATGAATTCTGTGCAGCACACATGCACACCAGCCCACTCATGTAATTAGGGCTTCTGTGCCTGGCACACTCATCATCTTGTTTTTAAGGCTGCACCTGTTTGTTGAGGGTGTAGCTTCCGTGCAGCCTTTCAAACTGCCACTTTTCTGTATGGATGTGCTAGAAAATTAAGTCCAGTCTTTTAAAACTTACATTACAAACATATGTGAAGGTGTACAGAGAACTGTACACCTCTTGATCAATGTCAAAGTATATTTCCATCCCTCATCCCTTCACTTGAAATGCTGTCTCTGAGCAAGGAAAACTCCATCAAGACTGCATCAGTGCTCACGTGAAACTGCAATGGTCTTTTCAAGCAAAATGTAGAATTAAATGATAATTTAGTTTTAAAGCACAAGAGCTTACATACTGGATGAACTGATGTTTTTGTGCCTTGTTCATGTCTTGCAAAGACATTTTCAGGGCCTTCTATAGGCTGTACTTTCTTCTCTGCAGAGCCTCTCTACTCTGGTAAGATAAGGCACCAAAGAAGCAGGTTCAACAAAATATATTTGCTTTAGTGTGCGCAGTATTTGTATTTTATTCTAATACTCCATATAAACAGTGAGGTTCCTTCCTCAGCTGTTTGTTTGCTAAATTATCTGTTCTGCTTTTTTTTCCAGGCCCTAAAAATGAAAGTTTGAAGCAGGTAGCACCTTCCTCAGCAGCACTCTCCCCACCTGTACCTCCACCACATTCTGCTACGCAGTTGCCACCTCCTCCACTGGCCTCTCACCCATCCCTGCAGGCCCCAGCAACTCCCGGCCTGCCTCCCAGAAACATCAAGCCCAGCTCTGAAACAATGTAAGTGAACATAAACCTCAAGGTCTTTATTTTCTCACCTTTTTCTTCTTTGCTCATGCAGCAGCAGATTAAGGCTGCAGGTGTCCCAAATTTCTGGGGAAGTGAGGTCCCATATCACTTTCCTTGTTCTACCCTGGCCTTGGCTTATTTGGAATTAGTTTTTATTAGTTTGAACCCTCCATCTAGTCAGTTGTTTCCCTAAATCATCTTATGTATAACAATGCTTTTTTCTGCCTTTTTTTTTTCTGTTTTTTGGTAAGGGGAGGGGAGAGGGAACACCCCACTGGTTTTTTTACTGCAGAAGGGTTCAAAGACTTCATTCATATGCTGATGATACAAAATCAGTTGTATCAATAACTGAAGCTTTCCCCTGCATTTTCTGGGGGAAGAGGGCCAGGAGGATCAGGTCTGTCAGTCGATACTCCAGGAAGCAGCTCTGAAAGCCAGAGGTACCGAGCTCAGCACCAGTTGTGAAACGGCACCAGGCCTGTTGTGATAACACTGAGAAGCCTCCATCGCATACGGGGCTCCTTTCTTTATCCATCTTCGAAGATCTGCGTCCAACAGGGGAACTTTCCAGCAACAAAGAGTTGAAAGCACTTCAGTCTAGTGTCAAAACTGATAGGAAACAAGCTGAGCCTGGATAAAGAGCTGCTCTCCGGCCAGCAGTTACTGCAAACAGCAGCAAACAGCAGACAGGGAGAATGTACCAGCCATCAGAGAGGTGTGTGTCGGCACGCATACTGTACTTCGGTACAGGTACTGCCACAACGTCAGCCCAGTGCTGCTGCTGTCTCACCGGTCGGCCGTGGGGAGCTGCCGTCACCGCCTCACCGGCCCCGGCAGGAGCTCCCACGGATACCCTCCTTGCCAAATGCCTGGGAGCCAAGCCTGTCCTCTTTGCCTTCAGGGACCTGCGAAATTTACGTCCAGATTGTCTGACCACTCTCCCATTCTTACGTGACCTCTGGACTCTCCCCTCCACTGAAAATGTGTTCCCTGGGTGCTGACACTTTCTTTCACCCTGTCTCAGTGCTTTCTCCGTCAAGCCAATTTTAAAACATCACATTCTGCTTTCAAGTCCTTTCTTTGATTACACGCATTTGATGATGACCGTCTGCCCTAGTTTTCTTTTCCTTTCAACTGTTATGAGTTATTATAAAGTTAAAAGCCCCTGATATTATTAGTTACATTCTCAATTTTTTGCTTCCCTCAGGTTGACAGCACTTTTAAATCTAACAACATCCAAGCCCTTTTACCTGGCCTTATACCACCATTTATCTTGTCCCTTATTTAGACTTTAAGCCCTACAAGTCAAGGAGCAAGCCTTAGAGCTATATTTAAAATTGAGCAAAAGTCTGTCGTTCTGCTTGTGTGCCATGTAACCAGCCTGCACCTGCGAAGATGGTTAAAAAGCCCAACAGATTCTTTCCATTCAGTCAGCCCATCTGCCTATTATATTTTTCACACCACACTCCCATCCATGGTATCTGAGTGTCTTTGACTCATTTTCTCCTTTTATACTCAGGATCAAGGTGTTCCCATGTGAAGAAACAAGTTGCAGTCAGGAAAAACAATTTAGGGAATCTTGTGGGTACTTCAGGTTCATATAGGGCTCAACAGACTGTCTAGCCATTGTATAAAAATAGCTGAAAAAAGCACCAGAACAATGGAGAGTGAAAATGCAATCATAACATCATCTTCATAGGTTTCACATGTCCACTTTTTCATGTTTACAGAAGTCCAGACAATGAAGAAAATTATGATGATGTTGAATTTGTTTCACAAGGTAAGATGCATACATTTTAATTAACGGCAGCTATAAGAAGCTGTAAGCATATTGTATTTATAAGATAAGCAAAAGCGTATTTTATTCGTGAAAGACTTGTGCAACTAATTATGCTGGATATGCAGTTTTATGGGTGAAGATGGTTGTCTCATAACACTAATGGTTCTATAATTAATACGACAGACTCTCAGGAACTGCTTTAAACATCTTTTCTCTCCCCCCCTTTTTTTTGGTTAGAAATATGGTGGGGCTGTAAATCACCAGATTTTCAAATCCGAACCAAGATGAATGCTGCTCTTTCAGAATTGAAGTTGTGTGCTCTGGTGAAGCAGGCTTTGTTTTATACTTGACAAAAAAAAAATAGCTGTTGACTGTGCTTTTAATGTCGCTTTGTGGTCTGCCTTCAGTAAGAGGCAGTGAGTCGCTATGTTGTACCAGGAGCAGCCAGAGAAGCAGATTGTGACACAAAGAATTTCAATCTGCCTTCTGATCTCTCCTCGGGAGGACTTGGTCTGTGCCAGGCACAGTATGCATCGTTTAGTGTGCTAGCCATCCCTGCCATACAGAATGTGGGCTGTGGAGCTGAAATTGAGCCCAAGCTCTTTTCTTACCTAACTATGTGCAGAGCAAGGAGGAAGCAGGAGATTCAGAGTTTCTTCTCCTGCAGCTCAAGGTAGAAGCTGGCTTAGCAAAAGAGCCTTTGGCCTCCTTATTCAGCTGTGGGGCTGGTTCAAGCAAGTTCTTCGTGGTCTGTTTGTATTTATTAGGTTTTTAACGATTACTGTCTTGTATAAGTGGGCACTTTTATAAACAAATAGCATAGCTAAGTTCATCAATGTCACTAAAGAATCTTTAAAACAAATTTTCCACATTTAAAAATACATGGAAAAATACGTTATTTTGTAGATATTTCTAGTTTACCGTGTACTACAAAAGCAACATGGAAAAACTCTGATTTTTGCATTCATAGCCTCATTAAAAGCCAGGAGCCTGCATATATTTCTAGTTAATTTCATTGGTATTATTAGCAGTTTGTAAACAGTTAACGCTAGAATGAATTGTTTTCTGTACAGCAAAAAATAAATACCCTGGTTTTATTTTTTGTCATATAGGTCATGGAAAGACAGAGGGGGTAAGTGTTATCCTCCATCATAAACCTATCCTTTTTAGCACAAACTTAAAAATCTAGCAAAATCTCTTCAACACGTTAGAAAATTAATTGCAGAAAAAATCCAGTATATTGACAGTAAATTGTAGAGTGAATTACTTATTGTGAAGGACAGACATAAAACTGGGTAAGTAGAGCAAACTGAAATTAATTATCAAAGCTGGCTAGACACCAAAAAGTGGTTTTAAAGAAAGAAAACCCACTCCTTTTATCTCCACTGACATTTCATTTCACAGAATTTTTCCAGAAGCAAGGGCCCTGTTCTGTTCTAGTAAAGTACTCGTTTCAGTAAAGCACAGGTTTGTATCAGTGTCTTTAAGTATCTGATATATTAGGACCAGAAAAGTCTCCAGGACCCTAATCTGAGTCCCATTTAGATCACTAGCATTCCAGGTTAACTACTGCTAACACTGGCACCTTCACCATGGCAGTGCAATCATCAATACAGATAAAGGCTTTCCAGAACTATCACTGCAATTAAAACATCCACTTTGGATTAAGCAATGTGCTAGTGTGATTGTAACAATCCAGGACTTTATAGTTGTGGTATTGTAAAAATAATGTCAGAAAAAAAGAATAGGGGGTTTGCATAATGCTTGGTTTGGGAAGTTTAAATTAATTTGTATTTACATTTTGTTGTAAATGTTTTTATATAGTTTGTATGAAGCTTACATAGCAGGTCCAGTTTCTTCATGTCTTTCTAAATGTATCTAAGTAATTGAAAACTGAATTTGTCTTACAGGGCCAAGAAAGTGATGGAGAGATGTATGAAGACATAAATGACATCAGGTAGTAATTTTAAACTCTATAACCTATTGTATTTTTATTACTAAAAGCTTGTTAACAAAGACACTTCATCTGGCACAAAAGTGTGATTTCACTGCAATCCCTGTCAGGCATTATTGTGTTCATTCATTTCACCTAGAGAAAGTCAGGTTGTTCACAGGTTCTTTCCTACTTAGATCTGCTATGCCTTGGGCTGGAAAACTGTGGTTACTGTGATCAAGATAACAGAAGTCTGGTTTCTGATCTAAGGAACATGTCTGAATCACTGTTTGGAATTACAGTCTAGGACAAAAAATAAGCTCAGCCCCTAGGTGCTATGGTCTCAGATCTTTTGTTGTGGTTGTTTTTTTCACTTTCTAGATAAATATACTTGGAACTCCTATGAGAGGCTGGATTTACAGTTCTCAGGGCCTGAGTCCCCTAGAATAGCTACAGAGCCAGAATATGAACTCTGCTCATTCTTCTGCATTTAGCCCTTTATTTTGAGGAGTCTCTTGTGCTGCTAATGTCTAAATGTATGCGATTCACTGTATGGCGATAGCTAAAGAAAAGCTCTAATTCCCTTGGAATAAGTAACGGTCTAAAGTTCTTACACAAAAATACCTTGTTTCAGATGTAGAATGAATTTCAGCAAAAATGAATTGTTGAATTCCCTTTGAAAACAGATAATTTTTAAACTATATAACCAAAACAAGTGATCCTCATTCAGACTTTTTTTTTTTTTAATATAATTTGAACATATCAATTTCGCAAAATGGCCAAACAAGGAAAAGGAGGGAGCCTCACTCAATTGATTCCATAGGGTTTGTAAAGCATAGCTCTTCCAGCCAAACCGTTGGCAGCAAATGACAGAGCTGTAGCTATAGTCCTAATTACATCCTGGGGCTCAGATCTCAGTACCATCCAGTACATGATGCACAGCAGGCAATGTACCCTGGTGTGATAGGAACATTTATGATGCAGTGCAGAAGACTGACTGTCACTTGTGTGGACTGCTGGAACAGGTTGTATTAGGTTTAAAACCACAGTCCAGTGGTAGTTCAGGCTTCAGTTCAGGCTGCATCAACCACTGATGGCCTGGGTAAATATTTAACAGTTGCAGTCAGTGCCACAACACCTAGACTGCTATCAGTTTCCAAGCTTGCTTGCCAAAATTAGCTCAGAGATGTTTGGACATGCACATGTAGAGCCAGTCTCATCTTCAGACAGCCTTGTCTGGCGTGCTGTCCTCTTGAGGACAGCCACTCTAAATTATATATAAGAGATAAGGTGAAGTGCTGCTTACTCTATCTGTTGCAGCCATACTACGGTTTAGACTCTGTAGCTTTGATTTCACTGGGAGTAGTCTTTTCCCATCACAGGTAGTTCTTTGTTAACCTTGGGTAAGAAAGCTCCAGTGAGATTTGCTTCACGGCTACATTCAGTCCTGACAATGCACTTTCAGATCATCAAGGGGAAAAGAGAAGAAACGGGACAAGGAAGAAAAGAGAAGAATGGACCAAGAGAAGAAAGAACAAAAGGAAAAAGAAAAGAAAGAGCAGGAAATAAGGAAGAAGTTCAAAGTAAGCTTTCTGTTTTGTAATCTGGCCAAAGACTTGTAAGAAGCATTGTTGAGTTCAAAATAAACTTTTTGGCTGGCTACAAAACTATTTGTTATAGTAGGTAGTTCAAGCACCTGGACAAATTCTGAATAAAGATTTAAGCTACCCTTTTATGTTTGGCATATGCTTGACTTCAGGCTCTGTACTGAGAGCAAAGGTTTTTTTCAGTGCTTATGTAGTTTTCATTAAATTCCCTTCTCACATTCTTTCTATTTAAAAAAGCCTTAAAAACATTTCCTTTCACTTTTCTGTTTAAAAAGCATTTACATCACTAGAATAACATCAAAAGTCCTTAATAAAAGTGGGAGTTGGATCCCATATACTTAGTGGTTTTTTGCCTTACTGGATTCAGATACAACAGTATCCAGCCCTTAAGAGATTTCAACATTATATTGCAACACATTGCCCTTGCCTTGGTCTAAAAGGACTTCCAGCCTAAATAGGGAGGAGGGGAATAGGGCATGTGTAGAGAAGTTACAGTCACTGTCAAAGTCTAGGGGCTAAATGATGAGACAGTTCTTTCTGGTCTATATAATTTTTATACAGCTGGTGATCAGCATGCTACCACAGTTCACAAATCTGCCAGTCATTTTCTGTTAATTAATGCCTGTTCACAATACTCCACTGTGCTTCTTTCAGTGTCATTGTACCTAGCGGGCAGCTTTGTTTTTCTTCCTATTATGCTTTGTGCACAGTAAAGCCATGGTTCTCTCACATCATAGCCTAGGTCTGCTGTGGAGAGACTGATATGAGTTAAGGAGTAAATATTAAAGACAAATACTAATAGTCAATAATAATGGGTTAGCTAACATTTTTCAGGCCCCAAGTATATTTTTCAGACCGCTCCTGTGAAGTGTAGGTATTAGTGCACTGAATGCTTTCAGACTGCAGACTGCTCTCTTGCGACCATTAAAATATGTTATTATTCTTAACTGCAAACAAATATATTTTAGTGCATATTTTCTTTCCCATTTCTTCACCACCTATACAGGTTAGACATTCCTGAGCTAGTCTATAATTGTTAAAATCCACATACCTCTGCAAGATCCCATCTATATTAAAGCCACAGATACTAATATTCTAAGTGGTTTCTCTATAACATATACTAAAGATCTCACAAAGAGAACCCAGAATTCCAGTAAGCAATGTGATCATCTCTGGTGAGTACTTGTAGGATCATTTATAGAGTAGAATTGTAAACACAGAACTTATTTCTGTTAATGAACATTTACTCATACAAGTAGTTCTGCCAGAACTACATGAAGCTGCCCACTGGAATTAAATACAAGTCTCTTTGGGGAGTCTGTGAAAGGCTCCATGGGTTAGCCTCATGGGTTTAGTCTTTATATTTCTGTGATTTTGCCAGTAACTTCTTAAGCTGCTCTGCTGCTATGCCATTGCCCTCTCTTTTCTTTCCTGATTATTAATTTACACTACATAGCTGGGGACAGGAGTGATACATTTCTGCTCATTTGCCAAGACTATTTTAAATGTTAATGAAACAAATAATCGTCATTACAGTTATTTTCTCTTCTGTCTGAATGTTTGGGAAAGAACTCCCATTTTTCCACATCTATGATTTCTTTTGTTGCTTCACCTCTGCAGTTAACAGGACCTGTCCAAGTCCTTCATCAGGCACGAGCTTGTGTTGACCACAAGGGAGGGAAGAATGAGCTGACTGTCAAACAGGGGGATGAGATTGAAATCATTCGCCTCAGAGACAACCCAGAAGGAAAGTGGCTGGGCAGGATAAAAGGATGTTGTGAGTTCTGTTTCTTCACTGTGATCCTGAATATTTTCACTGTGTGACAGCAAACATGTGAGTGTTACACCAAGGAGTAAACTTACCGAGGCTGAGTCACTGGCCATCAAAGTAAATAGTTACAACTCACCCTCCTATCCTTAGCTGGCATGTGAGGCTTAGTTCGTAGTAGGAAGTTATTGTACAACATAATGTAACACCTACAAGGACTAGAATAAGTTAGGAACAATATGTTGGGATCCTCAGGGACCTACTGAGAAGTAATTCCATGTCAGCCTTCATCAGAACTTGCCTCCATGCAAGTAACAAGGATCGCATTTTTTTCATGTCTTTGTATTAGAAATAACACGGGTGTTCCTACAATAGAAGCAGAGAATATAAGGCCCTGTTTAAGTGTTTGTCTTGTTCCTATTCTTATGGAAAGTTTCTAACTGATTTCTAGATTTTATTTTGTCTGAAATCTAAGATGTTTCTCTAATTGTATAAATACCATCAGTGGATCTATGAGTATGATAAGGGGTTGATGATCTGGCTCCTGGATTATAGCAAAGGCAAAAGACTGATCCATAAAATCAATGAAAGTTATTAAAAGCACTCGCTTGATTTTTAAGGAGACTAAAATGACAATAAGTTCAGTAAGACAGTTCACACATGTACAACTAGCCAATACCAGATCAGCACTTTGAAATACTGGATGTAAAAAGACATTAAGGAACTGGAGTGTGTCTCATACAAAGAGAGGCTGAGAGACCTGGGACTGTTCAGCCTGGTGAAGGTAGGCTCTTCTAATTGTTCATAAATATCTGACAGTAGGGTGTAAAGAAGATGTAGCCAGGCTCTTTACAGTGGTGTCCAGTGTCAGTGCCAGAGGCACATGAAATTCTGTCTGAACATCAGGAAACATTTTTTTACTGTGAGGGTGACCAAGCAAGGGAACAGGTTGCCCAAAGAAGTGATGGCATCTCCATCCACGGAGATCTTCAAAACCTGATGGGACATGGTTCTGGGCAACCTGCTGTAGCGGATCCCGCTTGGGCAAGGGGATTGGCCAAGATGATTTCAAGAAGTAAGTTTCAGTATCACCTTTTCTGTGATACACTGAAGTTTTGTAAATAAGTGTTTTGCATGGATCATTTTGTACATAGGAGAACCAATCTTGGTGAAGTCTTTGAGAAGGGTATTTTCTTGAGCATGTGCAGTCAATTAATTAATTTACCTTTAACTAATTTACTTTTCATAAACTGTTTCTTGCCTCAGCAAAACTGCAAGCTGTACAAGGCTTCTCACCGATCAGTGTCAATGGTACAGCCCAATTTGTTTCACCAGTGCTTCAACCTTCACTGTTCACAGGCCAGTAACGGTCTGTGAAGAAGACCAAACAACAGAGGAAAACCAGTTCTGATCATCTAAATAATAAAAAAAAAAGTGTTACAGATTTGAGGGGAAGCACACTAAAAACTGGATTCACTCAGAAGCAGTCAAGTTGAGGGATTTTCCATTTTCAATAAATGCATTAGCATTTTTCACCTTTGAGAAAATCCATTCATGCTCTCTTCTGTACATGCAGTATGCCTGTCTAAAATTCTCCTCAGTAGAGACAGAGTTCCCAATCTCAGGCAGACTGCTCTGCTGTAAGTCTCTCCTGAGCTGTTACACCCAGGGGTATAACCAGATCTGTTTAGCGAAAGTGCAGGGACAAGAGGATAGCAATGCAGCTGCAGCATGTCTACCAACCTGAAGCAAAATCAATGCAAAGTGTCTCTCCCTCCTAATGACCTGTCAGAATCTTTATGTCATGGACTGGCTTAAAATATGCCAGGAGTCTGCAGTGGTCCCAGGGTTAGCTGAGAAAGGGAGCTTGCCCCATGATTCATTGAGTCTGTGCAGAAAATTCTTCTGCTGTAGCGGAGAAGCAAATAAAGATGAAGTTAACTTGACACCAGCTGAGGAGGATTTGGGGGGGAGATCTGAGACAGATCTGAGATTTGTATTTGTGTAGACAGATGGAGACTCAAGTTAAGGCTGCTTGAAATGAGACATTTCTTTGAAAGTTTTCAAAGATCATACAAAACAATTCAATCACTGATTCTGAACCTTCTGTTAAACTGATCCATTTACCATGAGCTTTAAAACTATCTCTGCCTAATTACATGATTTCATTCACTTAGATGGATACATTAAAACAACCATGGTGGAGATTGATTATGATTCTTTAAGAAGAAAGCAACAAACCAGAACTCCTGTGAAACACCCAGAGAGTGAACAAGAAGTGTATGATGATATTGGAGACCAGGACAGTATTAGCAGGTATGTATAAGGAACACATGAAAAGGGGCCAATGATTCACCCCAGTTAGCCTAGAGAGGGGAAATTTTACAAGACAGACTCCTGTCACAAAAGAACAGCCATTTATGTAACCAAGCTCATGTAACTGAGCTATTCAAACTGAAGTAGTCAGAGAAGCAAGAATGGATTCTGCAATCCACCATCTATAAGCACTCATACTCAGGAGTCAATTATCTTAAAGGTCTTTTCCAACTTAAATGGTTCTATGATTCTAAGATTTGAGGAATCTATACTATTGGAAGAGGGCCTACAGCACTGCAGTCCAAAAGAGAACAAAATGCAAAACATGAAGGATTACGAATCATCTGCAGGAAGTGCAATTCTCTTCCCTCCCTCTCTTTTCTTGTTCTGTCTTTTGAAGTCACATAATGCTTTTTCTAACACACAAGAATAAAAGACTCTAAGAGCAATAGAAACACTCACTGCACTGGGGAACACCTGACCACCCTCATTGCTCTCATGAGTCTTACTATGATTCTTACTATGAGTCTTACTACCTCTTTTCTTTTGAAGAGAAGGCACTTCTGGAAGCGTAACCAGGTTGGCCCTTCAGAAAAGAATGTGTTTAATGTGTTTAATCCTGAAAATAAGGCCTCTAAAATCCCACAGGGTGGATATGAGCTATACTTTTTTGACTTCATCAGAAGCTTTTCCTCTATGGCACAGTCTCACATGTAGTTGCAATGCAGTGCTACATTGCAGACTCTCTACTTCAATGTGCCATATTTTTCCCATTAAATAGATCTGCAGCTAGAGAAGTGTCATTTTCAGCAGGATATCAAACTTGCTGGCAGGGAATTATCCTAGTGATCTCGTGACAAGGGTCAAGGCTATGACATAACCCAACATGACGGTGGTACCTCTGTTAGCTGACCACACAGAAAAGTCTGCTTCTGTCATGTGATGCAACAAACTAGTGGTCATTCTCCATTACATGTCCTGATGTGCAGAAACACATACCCCAGGATTCAGATAAGAGATCTGCATACGGGTGTAGAGGATTCCAGTGTGTAGGACTACTATCTTAAAACATACAGCCATTACACCTGCTTTTACCACTTCCCAGCACCTTAACCTAGAGACCTGGCTGGAATAAAGGGACCGCAGCTGGCTGGCTGCTGGGTGCAGCTGATCCTCAGCTGCTAGAACATGAGCTCCAGAAACAGCGCTTGGAAAGATCTGCCTTCAGGCTTGCATTCTTTAAGCAACAAATATAGTTTTGCATCTGATATTTTTCCAGGTTGCTCAATATCAGTTTTCCTCCCTGAGCACTGATCTCAGCATCATGACATAGTGGGAAGAGTTACTTTAGTTGTTCTAGGTTTTAGGTATTCTCAGCATTAGGTACTTTGTTGCAGAAGTATCACTGGCCAATCCTTTTCACTATGGCAAGCATTGCAATTTAACCACCTCAATGCAAGTAATTTAGAAAATTTATTGAATTCAAAAGCAAATAAGAATACTTACACTGTTGCATTCTAAAATAACAGTGTAAGGAACTTGGAAGGATGAATGAGTAGCTCAGCTTCATTAAATCCTTTAAGCTGTATTTTGACATTTTTATTTTCTCTAGTGATTAATAGCATTCTCTTCAGTTCATGAGCATGAATTGCTGGAAGGTCTGACATACATCAACATGTTTTGAAACCACTGTAAGAATGCCATACTAAAAAAAGCCTCTTGACCAAACAGTATTATCTTATTATCAGTAGTATTGTTAATATTCCAAAATTAATAAGCAATTAAGGCTGTTGTATTTCAGGATTTCTAGGCACAAGAGTTTAACAAATACTTTGATGTCTCAGTTTAGATAAGGCTCTGAACTGGAAATAATCTTAGTTATTGTGAACCTATCAGGTTTTTTCAATTACTGTTAGAACACTGGGCTAATATGGAATCCTTGAAATGTTAGAAACGTGCAGTTAGAGGTTTAAAGCATCATCCAATAAAAGCTAGGTGAGCAATAAATTAATTTGTTCACCATTGTTCACCGTTTCATCTCAAGAACATCCCCTCATAAGGGATGAATCTAAAGGGTGTGGATACACTCTCTAGTGTTCAATCAGGTTATATTTTTATTCCCATCAAGTTTGACTACGTGACCTCCTCAGATCCCTTCCAACATGAATCATCCTGTGATCCTAAGTCATATTTTGCACTTTACTTTCAGGCTATCAACAGGAATATAAATATATTCCAAACATAGTGAATCGTTATAGCTGTAGACATCAATTTGCATTTCCTTGAAGATGACACTTTATTGGAAATTGCTAACAGTTGCTAACAATTATTAATAATTAGGACTGAATGTTCTGCTCATATGAAAATGTGCACCTTCACTGGCTTGAAATATCTGCATTGATTTATGCAAATAGAGGATTTGCTTCACAGCTTTACTTATAAAATACTGTCAGGGTTTTTTACATTAACGAAACATGGTATTGATAACTCTCTTATTCCCCTTTGAATTACTGTGAATGATATTTTAAAATACTCTTTTCTGATTTGTAATTAATTACTTCCAAGTAAAAAAAAACAAGCATATTTTTTCCTGCTTTACCTGATTCTACTAAAATTTAATCTCTCTTCATCTAAGAGCTAGTTCACTTATGAATTAGATTATATTTTTTCATTACTATTATTGAGAATGCAACTGTCTGAATACTTGTCTGTATGAAATCAGTGTGAGAGTAGTGAAAACAGAGAGAAAAAAAGAACTGGCACATTTAGTTGTTGCCTATATAGAACACCAAAGCACGTGCCTGAGCTTCCAGTGCAGAATTTTTGGTGCTCAGCTGGCAATGTAGATGAGTGCCAAATCCAAAAGGTTTAGAACTAATAACTACAAAAGTGATGGGTGATCATGGTGGCTTCTTTTTCCAAAGATGACTGTTTTTCTCTAAAATGTCTCTTGTTTGCTTTTCCAGTCAGAGTGGTGCTCAAAGTGGAGCTGGAAGTAAGTTGTACATATACTTTTTGGGGGGAATTGTTTCTGTGTACTGCTTACCTTCAAATCCAGACCTCTGCAGCTTCCAAATAATGCAGTAATTATCCATAAGCATGCTATATGTTAGCTAACAGGCAACAAACAAGGAAGTATAATGGCTAAATTAACTTTCTTTCCACCTATGGGAACTTGGACAAAACAGAAGTTTTGTCTTCAGATGCTGTGAACCAGAAGCATGCCAGAAGATGATAGAACTTTGTGTGAAGGTAAATCATCCTACAAAACAGCAGAGATATAATTGGCAAAATATTAGCATGAGCAAGAGGTTTCGTGCAGGAGAAATCCAGTTCTGAAATAACCAGTAATACTACCAATTAAAGCTGCATTTTGCTGACAGAGTTAAGGAGAACATCAGTTTCGGTGATACTCCACAGTCCCAACCAGTATGACTGCAGCAGTTTCACACTGCCAAGAACACACCAAGTTTCCCCTTTGGTAGCACATATATTTATGTAGCATTCTCTGTTGATCACAAGAGCACAGCTCATCTTCTCAGCTTAGAGTTTAGATACTAGTCATGGCAGAAGCATCCCCTGGCAGTGCTGAAGGAAGCTGGTGCCAGCTAAGTACAGATTTCAGTGATTACTCTGATCAGTGGCTCAAATTGGACATGGAAACTGAGCTAACCCCACACTAAAGAAGGTGGGGCTCAAAGGTCAGAACTGAGACCAAAATGGGGAGCTTACATTGCACTTGCCTCTGGCTTCTGTGGATGAACACAAGGCGTCATTTGCTGAGAGTGTTGGTCTGACATCTTCAATCATCACTTGAGTCACACACAAAAATTTAAAAGTCATCAGTCATCATAATGACTGGGCCAAAATCAGCCATTTCAAATTTCATCAAATACAGTGTAAATGCATTTGTTTTCAGTATTCATGCTCTTGTGATTGGCAGTGCCACATTTAAATGCTGTGGATGGCATAACCAACTGGGATCAGTCTAAATCACTGTTTTAATAAATAAGCTGTGCTGGTTTACAGAAAGATTCCATTTGCAAGTATACTGCACAAACTGCACACACAAGGGACATACTTAAGAGACCAGTAATGAATACCCTATTCAGCAGCATTAAATATAAACGTATTAATTCACTGTTTGATCTGTTGAAGAGATGTTTCCGCCTCCTCCTTCTGATCAAGAAATTTATGATGGGATTGATGATGAAGATGCTGTAACTAGGTATGTTTTTATATCATTTAAATAATTTGCTTCTTTAACAGTGTTTTCATTTCAGTTTTTAGTACTTTTAATTTAGACTTAATAATTAGCAAGTATTAGGATAATCAGCAAGTAGGTATACATCAGGATGGATTCATGAAGCTAAAAAAAAATGGTTCTTTGGTCTTTTAGAGAAGTTCTGTTCTGTAATTAAATTTGGTATGTCAACAAAAGCAGCTGCAGTCATAAAAATCCCCAAATCCCCAACTGGACAGAATAGCTCTGAAATGAAAATAACAAACTGAAATGCTAGCTTGCTGAGTTACAACATGAAAACAGTAAGCCACTAGATTAATAACTATAGCTACAAATATACCTAAGTATCTACAAATGACCTAACATACATATTTCTAGTTTAGCATTTTAGTGTTTCGCTTTCAGGTAAGTGTCCTTGCCTTGTGGTATATACATTGTTGGCATTAATGACAATTATGTGCATCAGTGAAGAATTTAAACTGGACCTTTTAAAAGGAATGTTACATTTTACATTGTGATAATTGCATGCATACTCCAAAGGTCTGTATCACAGGATGAAGATAAGAATGATATCTGGTCCTGGGGAATCTTGAAGAGGCTAAAGGTCAAAGATGACAAAAAGAAAAGTGTACGAGAAAAAACAACCAAAGTCAATGGGGCAGAAGATAATGGAGATTTGTTGTAAGATTCTGTCAGGAAATCACAGTACACATTAACTAATTCTAATAAACCATTAATCACATGCTACTAACATGTTCTCACAGCGGCCTAATGAATCACTCATCAAATTGCAGCTCAGGATGATATTTTTCTGCAAAAACACTGACCTCCTTTCTTTTCACCTGCATAATATAATTATTGTCTTAACAAGCTGTATTTGTTGCAAAAGTCTGGTAATTAAAATATACACAAAATTTTTTTTGGTGAAGAGCACCAAAATAATGCATCATCTTTGTGCCATTCTGGTGATGTAAGTTTGCTGTATCCTCAGTTAAAATGTACTTTGCTCATGAGTACGATCTAGCTGAGATGAACTATTAAATCCAGTCCCATTATTCCAAATTTTAGGATGTGTCTTCTACCCATCTCACCTAGAGGTTAGATCAGCAACTGGTGTTTTTACCACCACCTTCTCTCATTCAGTTCTGAACCAGTTTATAGTCCATGAGTATTGCTGGTGTCAGCAGAGCTTCAAAATGTCTGGAGATTACTTGGGAGTCCTTGTGTTGCAAACTTTTAAAATTATCTAAATGATGCAAAAGCCTATTAATGTGATATAAATACTTAATGAGCATTTTTTTTTTCCAGCATGTCTCCTTCAACAAAGCAGTTTAGAAAAGGTAATTAATAGCCTATTGTTCAGTCTCCATATTGATTCCTGATCCTTTTTTTTCTGTATACATTACTCTGTATCATGCTAGTCACAAAAATACATCCAAGGAAGGAAACAGGATATCCCATTGCTTACCCAGTTTCAGCAAACAAATTTCAAATACTGTGACTGATTTGGCTACAGACAAGGAAATACATATACATTGCAAGCTCTCTAGAAAACAATTTAATGTATTTTTTAAGAAGTCATGATTTTTCTATGTGAGATTTCCACTAGTTCATCTTACTTGACATTACGTATGAACAGATACACTTGGAAAGAAGCACTTAATTCAAGACTTCAAAAGTATAAAGAGATGCTTGTTGTCATTTTTATCACTTGCAGTGTCTTTGTAAGATAACATATAAATATCAGCTCAGCCACAGAATAAAAAGCAAGTTCCTACAATTTTTGAGGCTGTTGCCTGAACTGAGTTCTAAACCTTTTATCTCCTACTGTGATATTTCTAGCCATTGATTTGATGAGTTGAACAATTGCTTCCTCTCTACAAATATGCTGAATGTAATTCAAAGTATATTCTTGGGGTAAGAACTCTTTTCACTGCTTTGGCACTGCAAGATGGCCTAAAAACTAGCATACATGTGATTCATATCCACTTCTAAGCAAGGTTGTATTGACCAGAGTGCTATAGAAGTGCATGAGTGTACATTAAAATCAAACTCCAAAAATATACTTTAATGCAACACAGTGGGAAATGGACTAATTAAAATGAAGATTAAAGGCTACTGCATTAGCCAACATGTGCTAAAACTTGCTTCAGCTTAAGAAGATTAAAATATCAGTGAATACCTATTAATATTAATAAAGAGTCTTATTCTGAAAAGGTTGGGTGGTGTTTGTTTTGCACAGTAGATTGTGCAAAACAGAGAACCCACAGTTACTACAGACAGTAAATGGCTACAGTACTTGCTGTAATTTCTGGTCAGCTTAGCTACACTACTATAGATTGTAACACAACTTCAATACTTGAGGATCACATAATAATTTTCTATTTTTCTAAACACTATTTTTTCAGACTGTGAAGACGATGTTTATGATGATGTAGATTCTTCAGACTTCCCTCCACCACCGCCTGAACTCAAGCAAGTGAAAATGGGAATTACTCCCCTGATTAGAAATCTGTAATACACTGTAAAAAATTTTAAAACTATTTACTAGATATGTATGCTTTATTTGGTGTTGTCAGGTTTTGTAGTTCTCATAACCTTACTGTGGACAATGAAGGATGAATGCTCCCTGCCTCCATTTCAGATTGAAATAATAATTAGACTATAGAATAAATAAGCATGCTTTGAATTTCCACAAATTCAGTCCCTGATGGACAAGAGGTAGAAATTAATACATGGCCTAAAGGTACCTCATTGTAGATTCTCTGCATGCAGTCCTCTTCCTATCAAAATTTGGGGACTGTTAGGTTAAGCACTTGATCTCAGCTGCTGTAGAATTTTAAGAGAAAAGGAGATAGTGCTTTGTGTTATAGACATGAAACACATCTGGAGGTGTCAAGTTCAACATGGAAAACTTTTAACCCTGGACCAGGAAGTTATGGACATCTCTGGAGCACAGATGTGTTATGAGCACAGATGCATCTGTGAAGATGCCTGCAATATGTCACATTCTTTTGTTACTAATTCCACGCAGGTAGAGCTATAGAGTGCACTACAATAATCTAGTCTGGAGGCATTGAAACAGAGCTCTTCGAACTGTGTATCCAGTTCAAAGGAAGAAAGGATCAAAAAGAGTCAGAGTTTAAACTCCCAGGTACAGCATCAGGAAGGGAAGTTAGGGCATGAAACCTTTCTGTACTCATTTGCACAAAACAACAGTATCAGGGATGTGGAAGAAACAACAGAACTTGACATGGGTCATGTAATGCATATTTCCTGGTGTAACAAGGTCTTCTATGGGCACATAGGACTAACACAGCTACTATATGAAAGGCTAAGACGTTCCAGCTGCCTTCTCAGTGGGACATGTGTTATACAGCCTATTGCCCAAAGATATACAGACTTCACAAAAATTGCTCCTTGCCTAGAAATTCTGAAGTGACGGGTATCATTTACCTAAACTATTTTTAGTAGATGTAAAGTTGTCATTGCAGTAGCAGCTAAATACTTCGAATAATTTTCCATATTCACTTACATGATAGATATATTAACATTAGAACTCATTAAAAAAGTAGGAAAGACAACCCCAACTTTTTCTTTTGAAATCAAATCTGTATTGTATGATTCATATTAGTTTTATAGAGCAACAAAAACATACCGGACATATGAAGGCAAATGTATTTTCACTAGAATTATCAAAAGGTTGTCAATATCTCAGATGTGTTGTTAATTTTATCTGTAACCTCTTGTTTTAGCTCATCAAAATCACCAAGCATTGGAAAACATAAATCAGATGAAAAAGATGCACAAAAGCTTAAAAGGATGGAAAGAGATGAGAAAGAGTTCAGAAAAAAGTTCAAAGTAAGTTTTGTTCAAAGTTTTGTTTGCATAAAATATAAAGACTAAAATATCTGTATGGTGTCCTCTAATTTGTATCCCCTAATTTGTAAATAATCCATTATTTTGCCTTTGAAAGGTAAAACATTACTACTTGTAAAAATAGTGAACTGAGCATTTGTATCAAAATGGCAAGCATGGACACATACCACGTAGCATAAACAATTATGTGCCTGATTTCCAAAAACTTAGTAATAAATGGGAATATATTGGTCTAAAAAATTTCATGATCATAAGCTTTACATTGATGTTTTTTAACCAGCATCTCTTTACTTTATTTTTGCAGTTTGAAGGTGAAATTAAAGTTCTTTACTCTACCACCACAGTCAAGGATTTGCCCCAGAGAAGATGGGGATCTAAAGACTTACAAGTTAAACCAGGGGAGTGTCTTGAAATTATAGAAAGCACAGATGATACCAAGGTCCTATGCAGGAATGAAGATGGAAAATGTAAGTTTTATTAAAAAGCTGTAGTACAAATCAAATTGCCAGAGAATGACTGAGTCAGGACATGTAAAACCTTCACTGTCATATTAAAACAGTCTTGTACTTGTCTTTTTCCTTGCCTGGTGGTTGACAAGAGGTAGATTGCTGTTATTTTATTATTGTGTTTTAAGAGCAGCTTGCCTTAAAAAAAAATAAAACTCCAGTAGACAAGAAATACCAAATGTGAGAAAAAGGACAACTTAGTTATGTAAATCTTGCTTTGCATCAACTAAGATTAGCAGAAGTTTTTGTTGCTTCTGTCTCCCTCTGTTTGACCAAAAGTGTACAGCTATGATATCTTACAGAATCTAGTAAAAGTAAAATCCTTGCTGCACCTCTGGGTAGCACTTGCCTCTTGATTGCAGCCAAGGCAAAATCAATAACAATATTCTTACTTTGGATTGACAGAGACGGAGTTTAATCTTTTCAACAGGCCGGGGGGGGGTGGGGGTGGGGGGGTGGAACTGCTTAGGAGTCTTCCCCCCAGCCCCTAGCTCATTCAAGGCATATGTCCTCATTGGCATGTCTGCTTGTTTTGGGAGCCGTGTGAGGCCTTTCAGTGTTTCTTTGAAACCCTTGGCCAGGGTGTGCATTGGCAGAAGTTCCTGCATTTTTTGAGAAGTCTGGACCATCTACTGTTGGTTTCAATTTCTTAATGTGCTTCTGTTACAATACTTTTCAAATCTCCTAATGAAACCTCACTTTGTGTAGGAACAGACTACATTCCAAGTAGCAGCATCCTTCCACTCACCTTTACTTTTTACCTCTGACCTATGTAGAAGACAGTCTAATGCTGTAAACCTCTGAAGGGGATTCAGTCACTTTCCTTCTATTTTTTTTGTCCTCTGTGCTCATCTGTTACAGTCTGGAGTATAGCCTTCTTCCTGGCAGGCCTGCAGGGTGAGGAAGAACTTCTTGCATAACACATATGTTTTTCAAAATATGGATTGCACTAGTGTAGCCACTTCCCAAAGGGCAACTTTCAATGCTGCATTTTTTGAATCAAGCTAATGACAAAGAAGAAAGTAGTTCATGTTGGCTGTTTTCCTCACATAGTCTTCAAAGCCTCTCAAATAGTGACAGGAGCTACTGCTTTGCTATGCATAATAGAGCAAAACAAATAAAAATATCCTCCCTGAAAACCTCTGAATAGATCTCTGTCAATTTTGACATTAATTAGTGAAGTTTGAATCCTACTTTAGTTAAGTGCATGACAGTTTTGGTTGTTTGCTCTAGTTGCTCTAGTTCCTCATACCTTAAAGCTGTGATTTTACCTTTGGAAAGCTGGATACACTGCAAATCAACAATTAAAGATGTTTTTGTTACTTTCTTGCACATCAATTCTTCCATTTAATTGTTAATTTATGAAGCACTTCCATAGCTTCATGCCTCTACTGGCAGTTAAACAAAATTGCAAATTATGTTATAATGTCTTGCCACCTTTTTAAGCAAGGGTTGATAATCTTAGCAATGTATTTTGAAATTTCAAAAGTGAAAGAAGGAACTAATTCTCATTTACCTTCTCAAATTCCTTCTTACTGTTGCCTTGGCCTGACCCATGCACCTTTTGAAATACACAGAACCCTTCAACTCACTTTCATAAATTTTGCTTAAGTATTAGGATATAAATGGACTTCAGTGCCTGGAAATTTGTGTCCCCTCCAAGCTTCCTTTACACCATCAGAGAGCAGCTGGCCTGATGTGTCATAGCTTTCAGTTGTACTAAGTAATCAAGATGAAGTGTGCTGACCTGCTGCCTTGTTCCCTGTTACGGAAGTCACATAAATATGAATATATTAGTTAGAAATTAAAACTTTGGATTAGTAAATTCGAAAGAGTGTGACATCAGCGGTGGCTGTATCTCCCATGCATTTAGGGGCTAGGGACTGTCAGAAGAACCTAGATTATGCTTTGCAGCGGTAGAAGGACTGTCACATTGATGTCCGGCTTGCAAGTGCACTGTGTTTGTACACCATGACTGTAAGCAAAGAAATTTTGCTTTCATGTATTTCATGTGAAAAAATTAAAAGAAAAAACAGAGAAGACTAGATTAGCCAAATGATTTTAAATGATTCCCAGGAGACGTCAGGAGTCCCGGAGGCTACTGGACTCTGCTTAAAGAGAATATAAAAAAGATGACATCTTAAAAAAAGCAAACAACAATTTCCATGCCTTTATCTCAGAAATTAAAATCAGCAGAACAACAGCCAGGCTACGAATATCCTGAATAGACAGAGCTTTCCCTATGTATACCAACCTGCAATCAGCCTGAAAGAATATGCAGGTGACTGAAAATCTGCAGTACTGGGTTCTTTGACTATCAAAGATTACCTGCAGTTTAACATTTTTAGTAGGCAAAATTTATAATAGAATTTATGTAAGTATCCAGTCTTCATGACCTTCAAGATATAAATACAGGCAAATTAAGCAAATTTTATCATACATAGCTGCAATCAAATATTAAATGCATAGAACTATTTTTTTATTCATGTAACTTAAATCTTAAACAGAAGCTAAAGCAGATTAATGTCAAATAAAATATTATGACATGAGATTAATGCCCTTTTAGGCAATATTCAGCTCTAGCACAAGACAGAAGTTTTCTTTGAAAATGCAGTGTTTTTAATGTATTATGGCCTTTACAAAGCAAATCACTAATCTACTTTATATACAGCATATTCTGGAAAAAAAAACTTCTTTACATTTGAGATTTATAGCAATATCTGATAACTACCTATTTTAAGATGGAAATACACCAAGATAAAATGAATTATGCCGATGTTTCTTTATGAAGAAAAGCTGTATATAAGAATGAGTTACTTACTACTATTTGCAGTACTATGTGGGATACTAGTCTTGTCAGACAACTTTTCCAATATTCCATATAGGAATCATAGGATTTTTTTATATATCAAAACACTGGCCAGTTGAAGACTGTGACAATTCAGCAGCTTTTGGGAACAGTACTAACTCATTTTGTCTGATGTCAATCAGTAGGTTTCCCCTACTAACAAAGTTACAGATTCTGAAAAAGTCTATTTCAGTTATAACAAAATTAGGGCTTGGATGTGAAAAAGGTTTCACACAAAGTGTGAGACTCTTTAGCTGCACATTACTGTGCATTTAAAAATATAAGATATTTTCATGTCTTGTGTATCAGAAAAGAAAAATCCATGTGAAGGAGGAAATATTTCTTTAAGGTAAAAAAATAAAATCTGAGGATTCACCTAGACTGACCTGAAGGATTGCCACCAGAAATGCTAGCAGAAAACTGATACTTTCCACTACATAAGAGTTCCCCTAAGCACATGGAGCAGTAGCAGCACCAAGAATTCAAGGAACTTTTCAGGTCAAGCTAATAAATTTATTCTAAAACCCATGAATTGTGTATGAATTACTAAAAAACTGTCATTTTTGTGTGACCATTTAAGCCTCCCAATGAATAAAAGAAGAAAACTTATACAGTAATTTCAAAAATAACACAAAATCACATTTCTCTTCTAGATCTGTCATATTTTGTACCAACATACTAATGTTTACCTACAAATACGTAATTATAGTTATGGCTTTCTCTTTGGTTGTATATGTTATACCAATTGACAAGTATTTCAGTAGATATCTTTTATCAAAGACAGCAAGTAATTTTTTCAAGAGATTGAATATATTGATGAATATGTGTTTTATCTGATTTCATTAGTAATGCAACAGAGTAACAGAATAATTCACCAGTGAGTAGCTTTTCTAAGCTTTTCTAAGGTATTTCCATTATCTATACAAACCGTGTTTATCAATCTGAAACACTTAGAAATTTTTAAACAATTACAGTTAATGATTATTAATGATTATTAATTAGTGTATATATATACTGAAATACATTTTTGTCCCTGTAGGAAACTATACATATTTCTGTTATTATTATAAATATTATTATATCACTTTTTTGTGCTGTAATTTGTGAACTGTACTACATTTTGTGTTAATAGCTATTGTTTCACACCCCTCTCATGCAACCAGGAAACTAAACTATAAGATGAAAACCTAATCTTGCATAACCTGTATTACTATTTTCTCCTTTCTGCACTAGTTTTGTGCACAACGGAAACTATTGCAACAAAACAAGAGAAATGACATTTTATGAATATGGAAAGCACCTTGCACAGTAGACATCTAACTGGTCTTGGAGCTATTGTATTATTCTGATTCCGTATCTAAGGCACCATGTTATACTAAACAAGGAGATAAGAGTGATTAAAACTAAAACTGGACAGAGCAAAATTTTCCTCAAGTACATATTCATTGTACATCACTATCCATCTGTCTTTCCGTCTGAAATATCTAAAACAGAAAAACTGCATTTCACTAGTGCTAGCAACAGAACAAATAACATGAATATTTAAATTTAACTGAAATACATGTATCTTTCAATTTTACAGATGGCTATGTTCTGAGAAGCAATTTAGTTGAGAAGTAAGTACAAAGTGATCTTCTTGAAAAGTTTGTTACAACAGTCAATTTTGTTTTAAACTGTTTGTCCAGTAAAAGTGAAATATAATTATTTTAGTATGTCATTCTAGTCCTGCAAATTAAGTTATTTTTATGGAGTTTAGATTTCTCAGGCATTAGTCACATACATCCACACTGGAGAATTTCCATGGCCCCATCCTCATTGCTTAACCATAAACTCTGTTTTAAACTATGAAAAATTACATAAATTAAACATTATCGGTACTAGAATCTTACTGAACCGCACATTAACATGATTAAGTGTATTGATGCCATTTTCAAATGTTTAACTCAAATGGACCAATTTTTCTTTAGGTTTATTTTTATTTCAGTCTTACTGGGATTAGGCAGATTTGGCTCAGTGTTGCTCCAAATAATTGCATGGAGTTCAGCATTTAGGCTCTAATCCAAAACTCTCATCAGACAAAGCCTTTCTATTTCCTTCAATGGGCTTAATGTTAGACCCTTAAATATCAAATCAGATGTCACATTTAGAATTGAGGCCTGCAAACACTTATACACATGTTAAACTTATAAATAGTTTTATTGGCTTCCATAGGCCTGTTCATGTATCTAAGTGACATACTTTGAAATTTCCTATTCATGGAGCATGTATCATTTATAGACATTACCTAAATTCATTATCTAAAAAGCTGCTTCTCCAAAACTATTATGGCATTGACCAATACAGAAACAAATAAGAAGTTCAAGGGCATACTGATTTTTTTTACTCATCTTTTCTGGTTTTCATTTAAAAAATCAGTAAGTATTTAATTTTTTATGGAAATATCTCTATGAGTTTGTTAGAATAGCTGCTTAAAAACCTAATTTTAAAACAACGTGCTAATAAAGTGAACCTTTCATGTTAGAAAGAAATGTATCCTGTTCTACCCTTCACTGAAAATCCCTTAACTGGACCATCTTGCTCAACACTGTTCTGTACCACAAAGGTTGCACTTTTGTAATTAGCAAATGAATTACTTGATAGCATGACTGCACCATACTGTTATACTATTTTGTATCTGCATGCAAATAAGAATATATATCTGATGTCTCAATTTTTTAATACATTATTTATTTTTTTTTTAACTTACAGTGATGGAGAGATTTACGATGATATTGGTGATGGTATGTTGAACATTTCAAACAATACAATAACTATATTCAATTACACCAAATATATCCTTGAGTTGAAGTACTACACAATACTAATATTTTTGCATTTTATTTCAATTCCAGATTGCATCTATGATAATGACTGATGTAGAATTCTACGCAAGTAAGAGCTTCATTGAAGATCAAAATCTATTTTGGACTTCCTAATTGTGAAAGCAAGAAAAGTCACTAAATCTAATTACAAGTTAATCGGTTACACTCTTCTAAACATACTATTAACCTTTGTTTAAGATTTCAGGGTTTTGTCACCCCTTGCTTTGTATGACATTTGTATTGCCATTTATCTGAGTAACTAAAATTCAGGGAATATGACCTAAAATTAAGATTATAATTTTCAACTTCCTTTCCACATTTATGACAGTCCATGTAAAAAGAGTTCGTCAATTAGCTACACCCAAAGAGGCCAGTTCAGGTCTATGAAGGATACAGGGAACAACAAACTCTAGGAACAGGTTTTACTCTGGCTCTGGTCTATTAAACACCAGAGACTGCCACTCTGGGGAGGACAGTATCCTGAAAATAAATGCTTCCTTTGGTGATAACATCCTGTTATGAAAACAGGAAATCAAAAGTGGGCATCAGAGAAGACAATACATTGCTGACCTGCCACTCCAACTGCAATAGCCTTAGCTATACTGACATGTACAGCCACGTACCACTATTGCTGAAGTTTCTTTCTCTACGTTGTACTAATGATAGAATACCATTTTCTAAAATTCATTTGACCATTTTGTAAGTACTTTTTGACTAATATTAATAGTAAAATAGTAATGATGTTATATGTGTTACATACAGCACTCTGAGATATAACCCATAGAGGAGTCTACTTTATAGTATAGTGTTGCTCAAAATAGAAAATTTAGGTTAAGACTTAATTTCTTTTTAGTTTGAAGATATGTTGTTGTCACTATAGTAATTTAGGCATTAAGATGGACCTATAAACTGATGATAAACTGGTTGGAAATCACTTCTAGACTATACATGTAGATTTATCACACCTTTTTGATAATATCTTTTTCTTCTAAGTATTGCATTTTGTACTAGACTTGGCTAAATGAGAGTATAGAAATTAAACGTTTTAATGCTTATCCATTGTAGAAACAACATTTATTCCTAAAGATCATTGGTGATGCTGTTCTTTGAATGAGCAAGTAGCAAATCAAAGTAAAATGAATGGATGAATCATAACAATAAATATCACTTTGTACTTACATATCAGAACTCACTGGAAAACAAAACACATTTACAGTGCACTCCCGATGAAGAGGGTGAGCATGTGCAGAAAATGGAACATGTATTTGTAATGCATGATGCTTTTGCTGTAGCGCAAGATTACTGAAAACCTGCAACAATCAATGTGTCTGGATCAGTGTAAACAGCTCCTCTTGATAATCAAGTCTCCTACAGTCCTCAAGGATACAGTGCAATGTAGCAAGATAGCAGGTTTAGCTTATAAACATAAGAACATTTTGGCTCTGTTGAAGTGAGTCTCGGTCTTACTTTCAGCAGAGCTGAGATTTCATCTTACACAACTGCCTTTCATTGATGGTTCAAAATACAGTAAATCTCTAAGGAGGTATAATGCTATGGGGATATCAAACATAAAATTAACTGTAGAGATAATAGCCTATAAGCTATTTTATACTGTATTTAAAATCACTGATAATACACTGAAAAGCTATATGTAAACTTGAGTTTCCTGTCCTGTATTTTCTACTCAACCAGCATCCAGGCATACAAATACCAATTTTATGTGTAAACATCAGCACCAACACCCAAATTTAAAACATGACCTTGTATATTAAGTACAATGAATGTGTCTGGCTATTTGGCTATGTCACTGCTGGTGGTTTACTTATTTTTCAGGGGCATTCAAGAGGATATCTGCATTAAAGTTAGTGATATACCAAAGAACTGAGAGGGAATGCAGACATTTAGAAATGCACAACCACTTGTCAGTTAACAATAGGATAAATAATTTCATGCTTTACACAGTTAATTATCTCAAATAGAGTTTGTGTTAAATTCTGACATATATGTCCAGTCTTGTTTTAGTTTTAACTGCTGGTAGAACTTCATGTGTTGCAGTGAGACCAACAAAGGAACTTCCCTTCTGAATATAGTTTATCTTGTAATAAAGGACTTCAGTGGAACACAAACCTCTTTTGTCCCCCTGAAAAACAAGTGAATTTTATTCTTTGTGAGATTTTTTGGTCATATATTTTCCATGTTCTTAGCCTTGACGTGTTGTAGGTACTGTGTTTCCTTACTGATTATACTGGCTGAATTGGTTGTATGATACATTAAATCATCAAAAGAAATAATTGTAAGTTACTTTAAGCTGAAAATCTGTGTCTTGTTTGGACAGATCAAATATAATGTAATTTTATAGGCCGTTGAAATGTATTTATAAGGTACTACACACTGAAAAATTACTGGTATTGTATGTTTTTTCTTTTCATTACTTTGCCAATACAATTCACTGGATGCATTTTTTTCTTTCTCTGAATAAAAAGTGTGCTTTCTGACAAGAAATGTGGGTACATCATTTTGTGCCAACGTAGAAGAGTAGCTGAACAATAACTTCTGAAAATTATCACTGAGCAGCTGACAGAGTAAAAATCAACTTTATTACTGCTGCAAAGGCAGCACAAGTACAATGTGGCATTTGTTTGTCAATCTAGATACTATCCAAAAAGTGAAATGTAAGCAGAAAATCTTCCAGACAGGAAAATCTATACTTAGGCAGTTTAAGGAAGTCTGTATTTTAAGGGTTTATCACCTGTAATTTATTCTATTATCTTTTAAAAGTCATAAAGAAAAAAAATAAATATGTTCCCTCTCTTGAAATTTTTCCCTCTCCAAACTCAACTATAATCCTGGAGTATTTGGCTGTGCCTGCTAAAATATTCAGCAGTGAAAAATCAAAATATTGACAGAAAAATTAGACTGTTCATTAGACTAGAACACCCCAGGTAAGGTAAATAGAGCTGGTTTCCATCTGTATTGTACCTCTACACTCCCAGTGAACAGGCTAAGCAAAACTGGGAGGGCAAAAAAGACTAATCCAGGAGTTTTAGAGCATTTCTCTGCTGTTACCACAGGCACTGGACTGCAGGAATGCAGCTGATCTCCTGTGCATTCCTGTGTAAGAGGTTTATATTCTCGCTCCACATAATTGCAGATCCCTTGGCTACTCCTCCCATGGTGGTAACAAAACCCTCCTCTATGTGTGATTTTCTGGCATAATCCACCTCCACTGTGAAGATCAGTGCTTTGGGAAGGAAATTCAGCAGACGAACCTAGATTCACTGTGTGAATTAGATTAGCCCGTGCCCACTACATTACTTCATGACAGATACAGGTGTAAACATGTGTGTGTGTACGCGTGTGTGTGTCTGTGTCTGCCTGTGTATATTTTATGTCAAATAAGACAACTTCTGAGGAAACTAGTAGACCCATAAAAGGATACCCTTATGACTTCTGTACAGCAGCCCCAGATCATCCTACATGGAAAGGTTTTTGCATGCAGCTTCACTACAGAGAGAAGCACTCAAATGCTAGGAGGTGCAAGAAATGAGTTTGTATTTGCACAGCCTCAGTTCTGCCTCCTTGTGTGGATGCATCTTTAAATGCATGCATAGACTATAATTACATGATGGCTCAGTATTTTTTTCCACAGGATCCCTGCCTCATTTAGTGTATGGGCTGGATGAGAGTTAACAGAAAAGGCAGCTGTTCAGCCCTGCTCATTCAGTTTCTGGCCACTCCTTTATTTAGTGCAAATCTTCCCAAGCCTGTGCTGCACCCAGAACTATTAGTTTCTCATGGCATTCATCACAATGATATCTTAGATTCCCATGAACACTAATGGATTTATCTTGTGAAACAGAAAAATATTTTATCCCCATTTTTAATGTCTGAAAGGAAGGCATGAACAGAGAACAGTTTGTGGCACATACCCATTAATCCTGGATAGAAACCCAAACTGCTAAAGCTAAATTAATTGTATTTTTAGTACTTTCCTAGATTAGGACTCACTGTTTTCTCTTCCTCCTCTTTGTCTCTAGTTGTGGTTAAACACAAAGAGAGAAAACACCTTGTGTTTAAAAAGTATTAGCATTCAAAATGTGTATTTTAAATATACCATGTTTACAGTAACAAAAAGGAGGCAGATGGGGGATAGTGATAATTTAAATAATAGTTCAGATTATATTCTGAAATGATAAAAACTGGGGACAAATTCTAGAACTGAATGGTCTATATTAATGAACACTTCATCATTTGCTGTCTCCCAACTCCCATGTCGACAGCAAGCTTCTTGGCATGGTTTTGAGTCAGGTCTATGGCTTTTGCCAGAATTAAACCCTTATGTGTATATGGTCTGGGAATATGCCAGGCTGAGACACCCAAACCAGTTCTGAAAGAATTCACCTACTTATCAGAAGCCATTCACCCAGGATAGCCCTTCATTCACCAGGATAGCCTTCCAAGCCCTCCAGCTCGACTACTCAGCCTGGGTAAGAAACGAGGTATTAGTGCAGCTGAAGGCTCACAGTAAGCAGTTTCCAGCGTCCTAGACAGCTCGAAGAGATCTCTGTGCCACTCAGGTTAGCCACGGTACTGCAGAATGCCACTGCAATGTGTCATAGCCTTGCCCAGAGCAGCAGCATGGTAGCCCCAGGTCCCCTTCTTTGCCTGGGTGGGGCAAAATTACAATGATCTCACAAAGCCTTTCTTCTCTGTGTTTCATTCTAGCTAGCTGGCTTCTGAACTTACATAGAATTTGTTAAATTATCTCTATTTGCCTTCTTCTAAACCACTTTGAGAGAGAGGATTAAGCTGTTATTAAATGCACAGTGTTTCCTGCTCAAGGCTTTTTATGTTGTGGGCCTTGTTGAAAAGAATATAGGAAACCATATGTTTATTTTTTTTCTTAACACACAGACATAAATATTGCTTAAACTTAAAATGATCACTGTTAGGCAGAAAGGAACTATGCAAAATGTCAACATGAATGTGAATGTAATGTGAATTAGATGGATACCAAGGGTTTTAAGAAACTTTATATGATTTGCATTACTTCAGTAATATCACCAAATCCTACAGCTCAAGCATCATGAGACAAAGAAAAGAAAAATCAGCACTGGATTTTTTTCCTGCCTTTTAATTCTTTTTTTGGCCTGATTCCTGATTTTCAAGTTCTTAGTACAAAAAGCTGATCCTTCAATTGTGTGTGGGTACACTTCAAGGGGAAAATGTACACAAAACACAGACACAGAATCCAGGGCTCCCATCCCCTTTTCTTGCTGACAGAAGGGATGCCCTGCCAAGCTCCCTTCCCTTTTCCTGCATCTCAGCTTCTTTCACGTTCTCCTGCCCAGGATGATGCCATCACACCCCTTCCAGCTCACACAGGTAAGCCCAGTTTCTTCTTTGGTATTGATCCAAAGACATCTTTATTTTTTTGTTGTCATTGCCTCCTTTTACCACCTGAGATGTTCTGCTTGCTTTCTCGATTACTTCCTGTTTCCTATAATTATTCCTCTTTTCCTTGATCCTCTGACCATGGCTTTCTGTCCTTTGCTTTTGCTTCCTTGTTCCTTTCTCTTTTCATCTTTTTAAACTGCTCCCCTACTTCTGCATTCTTGCCCCTGGCACTTTCATTTTTATCCCATTTTTAAAAGCTGCTCTATTTAAATGCTCATTTTCCATGCAAGATTCCTAACTCTGTGGGTGACACCAGCAGAGGTTTTATTACTCACCAACCACTGAGAAGACTTACAATTCTTCTATTTTGTGTTCTACGCTGTTTATCCCATAGCATTTAAAATCAGGCCAAACAAGCCTTCCTTCTGCCCTCAGTATTTGGGGGGGTGGGTGTTTCAGTATTTAACTTGGGATGCTATTTATAAGTAAGTATTACTAGTGCCAGTTTAAATAAATAAATAAATACATAACTTTTCTATCCCATCCCTTTTTCTGCTCCCATATTCATGGCAAGCTACTTGCTCCCGGTCATGTAAGAGACTGAAGCCTGTTCTAATGATATCCACTGACTGATGACCATTTCAGATATTGAAATATAGATACTATGATCTATAACATCATTGCTGTTAAAACATTAGCCAGCCTTTGTTAGCCAGTGCCCAAAGAAAATGTTAGTGGGCTTCCTCAGTTTTTAAAAAATAGACCATGAAGACTTACAACAATAGTTTGTGCTGCCGTACAGATGATAAATTATCCTTACATACAGTTTCAGCACTATTACTGGAGTTTATTTGGACTGAAACACTTAACAGCTGTATTTTTTTAAAGTTTTTTCCCCAGGTCTAATTAATATGCCAACCATACCTAAACTCAACACCTGTTGCTTTTCACAGCTTCAACAGGATTATGCAGTGCAGAATGCTGTGAGAAATCTTACATAAATGGGTGCTTAAATGGGAGGTTGCACTAATTAACAACCCAGTTAGCAACCTGCACCGTTAGTCAGGAAGACTTGTTTGCATCACTTGACATTGTGTTATTTTGCAGCTGGTTGTTGTTGGTTTAGTATGATACTTAATGCTGCTCTTGCATAATTTTCTGCTATGCACTGTATGTTCAGTTTTTAATTTCTTCCATTATTGGATACTGAAGAAATATTAACATTTTACCCAATTGTAATCAATCATATATTTATTAATAGCTTTTATTTCTAGCTGGATTTAATGGTACTATATTACTGAATTAACTTAGATTATACTGTTTTCCAAAATCAAAGAAAATCCAGAAAAAAATATTTATTGAGTTAAAATTTTTGTTAGAAATAGATTTTTCTTTAGCCAAATCATGTTGCTTTTGCAAACTGTAATAATGATACTTAAAATTTTATCTACAGAATTGCTTTTCCATAACAATATATGTAGAAATACATCTATTGGGTTGTATTTGAAAAGGCTAGCACAGGAATATATTAGGAATATACCACATTAGCCAGGAGAGCAATTACACCCCAAAAAGCAAACCCAGTGGAGACACGCTCCCTGGGAAGCGAACTGCCCCTTGCTTTTTCTCCAAGCTGCTTGGTGAACATGAGACGAAATGGGACAAATCAAAAAACTAAGACATGGCTCAAAAGTTCAACAACAAATATTCAGCATCCGCATAAACCTAGTGGTTACACACTAGGGTCCTCTTTCCTTGGCTTATTCTCTGCACTGTCCCAGTCTGAGCAGTTTGGCAACTCACCCCTTGCCTATAATCAAATGCAGCCTCGGCACTATAGTTGGATCCATACTCGTCACTTGAAACAGTGCCAGAGAACATCCCTGGGCACTGGACCTTAATGGTCTTTGCGGTCACATTGGCCAAACCAGACAGTTTTGGCTCAGGACCAGTGCAAGGCTGTCCAAAGATGGCCCAGAACACATTTACAGGACCTCCATGACACCAATGCTCTCCCCAAGCAGCCCCATCAGCCAGCTGGATTCCCAAGGGAGCAGATGTGCGTAAAATGCAATATCACGCTTTCACACTTGTGTTTCAAGTCCTCCGTCCTTCCTGATATCCCAAATTCTGCTAGGTTTTCAACAGAGCTCTGGCCACATTCACATTTCCTCAGATCCTCTGGCAGGGTCCAGGGCAAAGAAACACCATTCTCAGGAGGCAGCTGATTTTATATACAGGAAGAAGAACCTTTCCTATTTCTGCTTGTTGCTGTATTATAGAGACACAGAACACAAATCTCAAGAACAGGTCATTAAAGGACTTTGATTTATGCAAATTAAGCTGCAGCTAGTAGGGTCACCTTTTTCCCCTTGTTTCCTTTCCCACATCCTCTGAAGACTCAGCCTTTCTAATATTGCAGCATCACCCTCTCCCTAGCAGATCCTAGCGTCTTCCGTTGCACAACAGGCACACAAGCCCTGAGCTGCAGCTGCATCCTCCCACAGACAGCTCTGTATCACTGGATGGAGATGCAGCGCGCAGGCTCTCACCACTTTACACCCGCTGTGTAGCACTCAGAGGTCAGAGAATATCAGTGAGTGGCGGCCCACAGGCCACCCATTGAGCAGGTCTGCTCGGGTACCTGTGTGTTAATTCAGAGTGACTGCTGGAGGACAGACTGTCAATAATTTAATTCAATATTATGCATTTCTCCAGCTGCTAAAAATTTGATGAACTGGATTTGATTGTCCCAAACTGTAGAACTTCTAAACCAGATGCCCACCTGCTCCTGTTCTTGACCTAACTCTGAGATGCTGCTGAACTAGCCATTTTTACAGTCTGAGATTTTTTTACATAAGAAAAACCAGGTCAAGTGATTCTTGTAGTACCAAATAGACAAACCAATACCTTGTCATCTTTGGTGCAGACCTGTTCATCTATCGGACCTGGCCACTGATCAACTTCTAAGATACTCCATTCAATCAGTGATGGTTTCTTTATACCTTCCTTTTTATACTTCTCTTGCCAGCATTTCTTGGCTGCAGAAAATAGAGCTCATGTCTTATCCTTTCCTAAGCAGTCTGATGGGCTTCACATGAAGAAAAAGATTAAACAGAGTGATTACAAAAATTCTTGCTAACAATCTAGAGATAGCAAAAGAAGCAATGACTTTTTTTTTTAACCTTTTGATCTCATTCATTACATTTTCTCCTCTTCCTATTTGTCCCACTCTCATTCAGGATTAATCATCTATTTAAAGGCAATTTTATGACACTGCAGATTAAGGAAGAGTGTTACAAATGCTGAACAACTACAGATCACTATAGTTCAGTTGAACAGAAGAGTTTACCCTCTTATCTGCATGGCCCCGATTCATGTTTTTTTCCTTTTATGTGTATATAAAGGGCAGGCTGCAGCTGGTGTAAATTGCACATCCTTATTAATTTCCACAGAGTTTAAACAATTTGAGCCAGTTAGGGCTCTGCCCCTAGCTTGTCCCTTACACCCATATTTCTTCATTTGACATCAAACAAGTGGAAAGCTCTTCTCTTTGATCTTCATACTAGATTTTAAATCTTTAAGATTTATAATTCACATAGTAGTATCCTCTACAGCATGTTGCAAAACCCTATTCAGCATATAAAAAGGTTGTTACTGGCAAAATCCCACATGTGAGGGGGCAAAAGGGACAATCTGCTGATTGGAAAAGGATGGAACAAAGCAAATTCTTCATGAGCCCTTCCATGTATGTGCAAAAATGTAGCTCTAGCTTTAGAAGCCTCTATCCACCACTGAACATTTACAAACATTTTAACATGGTTTCAAGATTAACCTGTCTCTACAAACCTCCAGATGACACTGGAGATTTGTTGTTATGTTCTTATATGTCGTACTTTCCAGGTGAGAAAGGAAGTATGCCAGCAGCTCACAGGAAACTCTGCTTTCACACTGTGTCCCTGGCTTTAGATTTACTTATTTATATATAGAAGTTATATTCACATAAAATTATAAACTAAGAAGTAAAATTGAACTAGTCTGATTCCACATTTGACCATTAAAACATCTTTAATTTGATTTATTTGATTTATTGTGATTTAGACAGGGACAGAGAAAAACAATGAGTCGAAGAGGCTGCCTTACATGGGATCAACTGTAATTTGTGAAACAGACAAGCCATCAGATGAGTGAAGAAGTTCATTTTCTCTTTGGTATTAACCTCCCCCCTCCAAATGGGCAAAATAGGGTTTCTGCCCTCCCCCCCCCCCCCCCATGTTTTTACCCTCCTGAATACTCAGGAGAAACAGTGGCTGATGAAAATGTGTAAAAAATTTGATAGATAAGGGACCTTCAAAATTTTTAATCAAATTTTTGTGATTCTTTCCCCACATTGAATGGGAGAACAGAACATGGGAAAAGCTCCAAAAATAGATCCCAAAATGTCCTCTACTCTCACAGTGTGAGGACTCTTCATACCAGTGATAGCCATGACATTTTAAGGATCAGTCTCACTTTGCAGCATGCATTTCTCTTTTTTCTTTGTGGGGAGCTCCCACATGTCTAAGTGGTAATTAAGGCTAATGCATACTTGGTATTTTCCATTTCACAGTAACAAAAGCTTAAAAATCTAATGGTTTTTTGTGGTTTTTTTCCCAGTTGTGGCAAATATTAATTATACTCCGAACTGCCTTCAATGTAGCCTTGTGGATTACCACTTACAACTGATATTATGGCATTATTTTGTGTGTCATTATCAGAGACAACATCAATTTTATCTGCATAATTCAAATATAAGCCGGGGGGGGGGGGGGGGGGGCGGGGCGGCGGGAGAGAGAAAACTGGAGCCCAGTGTGTTAAGTGAAATATTTTGATTAAACATCTGGGGTATCTGCAGGAACAAAGGTGCAAAAGAGTACCCTGGACTTTAAACATTACTCCTTTCTTACTCTCCCTTGTTGGAAGAAGATGTTCTGCTTCTTTTAAAATATATTGACTTTGTATCTGTAAGGGAAGAAGTAAGTGCTGTATGGCAGTAGCATTCAGCAGGAGGGTCCAAAGCATTTTACATGCAGATTTCAAGTTCAAATCCAGTCCAGAAGTTTAATAGCGGCCCAACGCTTAGTGGTGCTTCACAGCTTACGTGAAATGAATTAGTCCCAGGAGAATTTTTAGTAAACAGGATGTAATATTACTACCACAAGCAGCAGCTAATTTGGCATTTTCAGGAAGTCAATGGTTCCCCTGGACATGAAATTTCAAAGGGCAGCCCTGAGGTATATTGGTGAAACTAAGGAGGTTTGACAGGCTTTGGTCCTGTGTTATGGATGGATATTTTATTGTTTAGACTCTTTTGAGAAACTGGGGTTCCTCGAGAATCTTCATATTAGCTTCATATTCAATAACCAAAATCAAAACAGGAAAGTTGTTGAAATGATATTTTAAGTTAAAGATATTTGACATAATCCTATTAAAACACGATTCTTACATGTGTCATGTACTGATATGCCAGAAAGTTTTTCTACCATGATTTTACAAATAATTGTATTTAATCTCCTAAATCAGTATTAGTGTTTTAGAAGCACACCAATCATTCAGTGTAAAAACTAACTTAAAATTTTTGAGATGAAATTTAATAAAATCAGATTTTTGTGAGTAATGCAGGATCTGAGCTGAAAGACCTCAACAGAGAGAAAACTGAGTGGAAAATGATTGGTTACAAAGCTGGAAAACAACTACCTGAGCTTGTGAAGCTATTTTTATATGGGTGGTTACTTCTCACTTCGATTATTATTTGCTGGTTTTGTTCCTGAGAATTTGGGATGTCTGGGTGCAAGAACTTGCCTTGTCTACGGCTGTAGTGTCAGGACACAATGCAAGGTGTTATCTGCTTATTTAAACTTTTGCCTAAAAAGGACAAAAGAACGTACATATATTGTTTCTTGTAGTGGAACTTTCTTTTAAAGTTTTTAATATATCGACATATTTGGTAAGTTTAACAAATATCAAGATAAAAAACAGATCAACACTTGAGACTGCAGAGACACCCACTGCGTATAAATCCAGAAGGTAATGAAAAAGCTTTTTTTCCTGGTTTTAATTACTTCACATATTAAAAAGCAGAATGCAGAAAACATCCGGTGTACAAAGCCAATGGTCATACCGTATCCACGTGAATTACCATCTCATCACAAGGCAAGTGCAGCTTGAAAAAGGAAAACTACGCAGGCAAGCCTCATAAAAACCAAACCACTTCACAGACCAAAACCTTCAGATGTGGTGACAGAGCAGTTATGTAGGAAGCCAGTTCCCAGCGGGGCAAGCTCTTCAGGAAAAGGAGGCATTTCGCCACGTTTTGTGGCGCAGCGAGGAAGCCCCCTCAGATGCCCCTTTCGCTCCCGCCACCCTCCTTTCCCCTCAACTTTGCCCTCTCGGGGCTGAGCTGCCCAAGGAGAAGCCCCGCAGCGAACCCCAGCGGCGGACGCGGCCCCTGGGCCCGCCCTGCTCTGAGGAGACCAGTGCTTCTCCCCCAGCCACGCTTCCAGCGGCTCCAGCGCCCAGCCCGCCGTCCCGGGCCGCTGGGAGCGGGACCCGGGCGTGCGCCCAGACAGGCGGACCCTCCGCCGCCGCCCCGGGCGGGGTGAGGAGCGGCAGCCCTCCCTCACTCGCCCTCAAGTACTTAAGCCCCCTCCTCAGAGCCACCGGGAGGAAGGCCACGGCCAGGCAACGACCGCTGCGCCTCCTCTCGCCACGCCTCAGCCGCCCTCGCTCTCCTCCCGCCGGCGGCGCGGTGACAAGGCGGAGGGAGGGGAGGGGTGCCGTCCGTGGCGGCAGCTCCGCGGGCTTCTCCTCGCGAGAGCGGGCGAGGTTTCCGGTGTTGTGACTGCGGGGCCGTAAACATGGCGGTGAGTCTCCGCGCCCGCTCGTTGAGGCACCTCCGCATCCGAGGTAAGGGGCCCCGGGCAGGCCGCGGCGGCAGGCTGTCCCCCCGCCGCCTCTCGCGCCACGCCGGTGCCCAGCCGCCGCCTCCGTGCCTTTCCTCGCTTTCTCCTTCTGCGGCTCCTCCCTCCCCGCCAGCCTAACGCGCTTCTCTTCCCCCGTCCCCGCAGGTCGGAACGACAGCGGCGAGGAGAACGTCCCCCTCGATCTCAGCCGAGGTACGGGCCGGGGGCCGGCGGGGCGGGGGTCGCCGCCTGGCCCCTCGCTGCGCACCCGCGGCGGAGGCGGGGGGAGAGGCGCCGGCGGCGAACGGCCTGGTGGTGCTCCGGGGCGGCCGCGGGGGCTCAGTGGGCGGTGAGAGGGAGGCGAAGAGGGAGCGGGGTGCTGGTGCCCGCCGCCGGTGGGCTGCCCGGCGCCCTGTAGTGAGCGGAGCTGCCCGTAGGTGGAAGCCTCTCCTCAGCCCCCGCCGGCTGCGGGGCGGCTCGGACACCGCGGTGCCGTGCCCGGGCGCCAGGGCTGGCCTCGGCAGCCACAGGCGAGGGGAGACCCTGCGAGTGGGCAGGGGTTCCTCGGCCGCTTCTGGGGCTGTCTGCGCAGGAGGTCGTGGCTTGTCGACGGGGCTGTTGACAGTGTCCGGCCCGCGGCGGGGCTGGCCGCGCAGCGCCCATCGGCCTCCCCGCCGGGGCTTCCTCCGGCCGGGGCTCCGCTCGGCGGGTCGGGCCTTGCGCCCCTGGGGGAGCACCTCGGCGGTGGCGGGTGGTCCTGCCTCCATCCCTCGCCCTGCGGATATCCCTGCCTGTCCTAGGCCGGCTGGCCACCGTGTTTCCAGTGAGCCTCTTGCTGTAGACCAGAAAGCACTTACCTCCCATTTACTTGTTAAATTGGTCCAAACATCCTCCACTGCTCTCAGATGTATGGGGGACGGGGGAGGGTGGGGGGGTATCAAGAGGAAGGAAGCAACAGTAGCATCTGCTGCACGCTAATTTTGCCTCAGACAAATGCGAACTCGTTCACTACACAAACGTGTAGTTTGCCTTGCCTTGCTGGGGTTCCAAGGTGAGGGTTAGAGTCTCCCAAAGAGCCAGATAAAACACAGAAAACAAACTGGACTACTAGAAGCATGATCTTCCCTGGGGCATAGGATCTCAGTCCGGGAGAGAAAATAAAATTGATGCTTGTAGTATAACTGTTTGGCTTCAGGTGATCCAGGACTGCTGCTATCCTGAATGGATTCATTTTATTAGGAAGTAGGCAGGGAAATGACAGAATCATTGAGAGAAAAGTGGACTGTGACATGTAGAGAAAGTACAAATATTAGCAGCATCAGTAAAGTTTTCAGCTTAGTAAGAGGCTGCATCAACAATTTCACCTCTACTTCTTTTTTCTCCCAGTATGATCTGCGTTTAGAATTTTTTATTTAGTAGTTTTACCATGGGTTGGAAGTTATCTCTGTGTATACGTGTCATATTTATAAGTGTATTCTAGTTCCTGGAAAATGCTCTGAGTTTTTTTCAGTTTAAAGAAACAGGCTTTTATGTCTCCTCCCACCCTATCTCCAAATGGACATGATTGCTTTAGTGAGGAGCTGTCTTTAAAAATAAAACAAGTCAACAAAATATGGGACAAAGGCCTTAACAGGTCAAACACATGACACCATTATTACTGTAATCAGTGTTATCTGTTTATGAAATTTACATAATCAGGATTTTAATGAATTGTTTTAGTAACTTTTTTATGTTGTATAGCATCCTGAAGTCTTTTGATGTGAAAGAACAACACACAAAATTTAAATGCTGGAGTGGTTATTTTTAGATGTGGTCTGTTTGAAATCTTTTACTCAGTATTTGACAGGTGACTATCCTTATGATATTGATTTTTGCCGCAAGGTGTTTCCAGCCACCTACTGATTCCGTGAGATCTGTAGTAGTAGCAGTATCACTACTAAACATGTATTGTATTGTAAAAGAAGCTCTCAGGTAAGATGCAAAATAAATTTTTAATTCAGTGAAAAAAAGGTGGTTTACACTGTGACTGTATATAGCCCATGTTTAAAAAAAAAAAAAGAAATCATTGTTCTGGTGATTGCAGTTGAATAAGGAGCCGCTTTAAATTTAGCTGTGAACCCCTTACCAAAAAAGTGAGGCTTTTGGGTTTTTGTCAGAGAAACTACAGCTGACTGATCAGTTATCATATAGCTTATTCATGGTAGGTATTAAGTTTAAAGAGGAAACAAAAGTAAAAAGCCTCAGCAAGACATTAACTAAGCTAGATGATAACTTGATTCCCCCCACATTGAACACAACGAATGTGTGTTTTTCCAGCTGTTCAATAGTTATATAAGCAATTAGTTTAAATATTTTAAATTGTTACCCTAATTCTGTACTAATAATACACGTTTTGATTCGTTGTGTTGAGCAGATCACATAGTTTTCCACAGGGCTCACGTTTTCAGTAACTTAAAAGAATATTCAGATGTCTTTTGTTTCCCCAGACAGCTGAACTTTGTGTTGATTAATGTGAAATATCTGATTTGGGCAAAGTAGAAAATTGCCATAAACAGTGCCTCAGTCATATGCTTCTAGTTACAGTGGCCTCTTTATTACAAACATGTGAAATTGTATTGATATTGCCTTGTTTTAAACAGGTTCCTGTTAGTGATGGCTGGATGAACGTGATTTAGCGTATAAATCAGACGTTCACTGGTCCATACCTGTGGACTATGTACTAACACTGACTTGCCATGCAAGAGGCCAGTGTATTTCAGAACTTATACTAGGTGCGGGGAAGGTGCTAACCCTGTTTGTGCTCCTTTGGGTCCTTCTTCCTCACTTTTGTGCAGTAAGGCTCAGAGTGCTTTGCTGCTCGGAGGGCTGATCTGCCTTTCTCTGTGTGCTTTTTGATTGCTCTTTTCCCTGCTGCTGTAATTTGACGGTTGCCCATGTCTCCCCAGAACACACCATGTTGTTCTTTTGTCTATTTTTACCATGGCTGGTAGAGTAGGGTTTCTGGAGCTTCTTGGTGTTCTGCCTTTCTAAAAATAATATATAATAATGCTTATGAAAGGCATTTTGTATGATGGTGCCACTGTGTGTGTGTGTGTGAACTCTCTATGTACAGGATTAGCCTGGTTAAAGTCTGTGACTTGCTGTTTCTGGGGGTTTTTTTGGTTGTTTTTTCTTTTAAACTTATGGGGCACTCAGCCCTGGCTGTACCCCATCTTTTAAGAGGATTCTGATAAATCTTATTTTGGGACAGTAATTTTCTTAAAATCAGTTTGCTCAATGGATGATCAACTCTTGGAAAATTGTCCCCAGCACAAATATAGTTGGGCATAATGTTGGTATAGTAAGAAAAAACTGTTCAGGTACAGGTTAGACTTACTGCTTTTGTCTACTTTAGGTCATATGTCATGTCTTCTGTTGATTACAAAATTGCAATTAATAATAGGGATTCAGAGTACTCAGGTTTTGGCCTTGTGTTATATTAACTGCTCCACATAGAACAGAAAAAGAAAAGGAGGAGAGACTTGTCACTGGTGCAACTCCCATTGCAGTCATCTGGAAGGAATTAGCAAAGGGATGAGGCAGATTGGTTTAATTAGACTACTGAAATCAAGCTCATAACTTCTTAAGGCCAGAAAGGACAGTTGGAGCTATCAACCAAGTTAGTGCGTTTGGCAGGAATTATTGCATTGAGTCTGGTCATGGTTGTGTCTGTAACCACGATGTAAGTATTGTATGCTTTTAGCATAATTCATCTTCGTTTCTCACTGCTTTACAGGTATTCCAAGCTGAATTATAGAAGCTTATGTACCTCCCAAAGCTCTGTACACTGTAAAAGGCTTGTGTAATCCACGCTTTGTTTGCTGTTAAATTCTTTGCTCATGTCTGTAACTGAATCACCTTATCCTGTTGGGTGACCAACACTTCTTCCTTTGTTGGAGTTTCAGCTGTTGCCTTTGGGTTGTAAAGGCCTAAGTAGTTTAGAACTTGCCTAGTTGAGAACCGTGTCTCAGAGTGCCTTATCTGCAGTCAGGTTCCTTTCAAATGTCCTTCCTTCAAGGAATTCCCATTTAACTTGGATTCTTTGAGCCTCCAATAGGTATTAGGAACTCTTCAGAGCTTGTTTGCTTGCTGAAACTTTGGAGAGATACAGGGGTGCCAACTGCTGATGGTCAAGTGCTGTTCATATCTGTATATCTTCGTTTCCTCCTCTTTGAGGGTAACAGTCTTCACTTACTGATACTGTACTCTTTAATTAACTGAAATGTACCTATCTCCAACATCAGTACTTTCATTTATTATTCATAAACGTGCATTACAAGATGCTACTTTGATTTAGCAGCTTTTCTTGTACAGCCAATTCTGTTTTGTAAATGTTGAGTCTTCTAGCTACAGCATGAGGCAGATACAAATAAAGTAGCTGAGAAAACTGTGTTTTTTTCCCTGAGAGTGAGTTTTACAAAATTGGCTAGTGTTACCTGAAAAAATACCCTTTTCCTTTTTTACCTCCATTGTCTATAATTTCCTTCTATCGTGTAAGTAAAAATAAAAGATACAGAAGTTCCATTTAAGTTCATGAGACCTGAATTGTATTACTTTTCTTACTGTGCTTACATCGCTTTAAACCATGTCGTATTTGATTCCATGTGTCCACATGGCAAATTGTCATGCATTGCATGTGGGACAAACATCTCGGGATGCTATTTGCAGTTACAGCCCACAAAAATGTCGGACATTTTTAAGAGTTATTTGCGGGATAGTCAAAGAAGGCTGGATGAATTTTGTTTCCAAATTCAGGTTGAGATTTGATGACCACTCTGCTTCCAGCATCCTTCATCAGTTTAGAAGAAGCAGGGAGGGACATTGCACACCTGTCTGATACTGAGAAGTCAAGTAGCGGGGGAGGGAAGAAACCCTTTTGGAGTGCTTGCAGCAAGGCAGTAGGAAGCCAGTGCAGAGATGGTACCTGGGTGGCTCAGAGGCACTTCTTCCACACTAATGGTGACTGTTATGGAAAGCCTTTTAAGTTCTCTGTGTACTCTTGCAATATATGGTCTGGCTTGAAAATATGGAGAAGCGGGCCTCCACCACACTGTAGAAACAGTATTTTCAAAATAACCAAATAAACAAAATGTGTGGGCACCTTTCGCCTGCTCTTTGCAGTATGCCATCATTGTAATGGGTAACTATAGCAGGATGCGTGTGTTAGAGCGGATCACACAGAGCAGTAGCTGGTTTTTTGCTCCCTTGTTTGTGAATCTGTAACAGAAGCTGTAATAGAAGCAAGAAGGTAATTAGTAACATCTTTTTTCAGTTCTGAGATATAAAGGTGCAACTTGAAAAACAGCTGGAGAGAGATCTTACTTGTCTTGCTGTCTGAGAAATTTTCTGCTGTGTTATTCTTGTATATTGTGTTTCTTTTTATGTAGGGAGACCAAAGGGGAAGTGATCAATGATGGTGACCTGCTAACTTTTTGGGCAGCATGTAACCTTTTGGTAGGTTTTAAAAGTGAGAGAGTTAGAGGTACTAAGTATATGCACTCCAAAATTAAGGCATACACTTAGCTTTCATGTCTTCACTTGTGCTTGAGTTGACTGTTGTTTTGGAATTGTATAGTGCACTGACCTGGTTAGATTAATAATACTTGTGTATCCTTGGCTTTGCTTCCTAAGATCTTACTGCTTTTACAATGTCAAGACTTCTCAGAACTACTAAAATGGTGTGTGCTTACAATATTTTCACTTTCTATTTCTTGAAAACAGGAACAACATGAAGGAAAAATCTTAACAAAAGGCAACTTTAAAATGTCATGGCTTGCTTAGCATTAAGGTACCTCTAGGAGCTGGGCGCTACCATGTCTTTCAAGATCTGCATTCACACCTGTCTTTAAAGTTTTTGTGTGCAGCATCTCTAAATTTGTTTTTGTGGATGGGTTTTTTGTTTTTGCCACTATGGTTCAGATTGATCAACAAATGTCAGTGCTCTTCTTCTGAAGGGCAGAAAATAAAATGATTGCTCTAATATCTTGCGGGTTCTATTTATATTTGATAAAAGAGATTGTTCTGTGATCTGGATTGATATAAATAGCTGCTTAGGTCTTTTAGCAATACTGTGTTTCCACAACATTATAGTATTCTGCTTTTTCTGCCCGTCCTGTCATTTGAATCTCAAACTGTCAAAGTACCAAAATCCTTAGCTTCTGCCTTCTTGATACAATTGTTTTAGTCTTTGTCAGAAATATTCTTTAGGGTTTTTTCCCTACCTCCTCTCCATGCCACTCTCATTTGAGATTAATGCAGTGCTTAGTTTCAGGTGTTTTTTTTGGTCAGAGCCTATCCAGTGTAGGTGCTGTGTAAAGAAACACACCCCAATCTTAATTACAGTAAATAAGGAAGCTATGTCAAGGATAGCCTTCATAGAAAGAAATACATCACTTATTTGCCCATTCTCATGACCTTCATGCATACTTTACCAATTACTTAGCAATCTCTGAAGTTTTCCCCTAATAACAGAAGAGACACTCAACATCAGGTAGAGTTTTTCTTTTTAAAGTGGGAAGAAGTGAAATAGTCAGTTACAGTGAAATACAGCTGTTTTCCAACTGTTTCTATCCATACAAACCCAAACACTGCAGAAAAGAACAATGTTCAAGAGCATTATGGGTGTCTTGAGAATTGATGCTGTCTAGTTTGTGGGAATGTACTGAAAAAATCGGATTGGCTTTTTATCTTTCATACTGATTGAGACTCCTGCTTGAGACTTTTTTAAAATAATAAATGACACAAGTAGTCTACCTTAAAACCAGATAGCTTCTTACAACTAAGACATAACCATGTGACCTGAGGCTTTGATAACTGTGCAAAAGATTAGATAAAATAAGAGGTTTGCTTTTCATTGGAAGTGTTTTTAACTATGCAAGTAGGCAGATGCGTATACCATAATGCAGGTGAATTTGCATGCTGAGCAGCACTCCTGTGATGAGTTCTGATACAGGAGGGAAGGTGCCATAACACTGCTACACAGATGCTGGTATTTGACAGCTTATTTGAACTGGAGCACTTGTGACTTTCACAATAAAATGAATTTTGTTTTATTCTAATTTTAAAATCTGTAGTATTAGTATACTTGTGTATACTCCGGAAGTGATTTTTTTCATTTGCCAACCATCTGTTGTGGTGATGGAAAACTTGGGTAGAATGCATCAGGAAAAAAGTAGGAGTTAGCAAAACTTTAGAGCATGATTAGTGAAGAGTGTATTCACCAAATCCTCGCATCTGGTGAAGAGGAGGAATGATGGTAAAGGTGCATAAGTGAGAAAGTAAGAAAATGGAGTAAAAAACCCAACACAACTCAATAAAAAAAAAAAAAAACTAAAGAACAAAACCCCCTGCTTACAGTTGTTGTTCTTCCTTAGTTATGTGACTGAATTTTACTGTTAGCACATACCTGAAATCTCTGTAGGACTCATGTTCCTAGGCTTCTGTTAATACTCATCAGTGTAGCGAGATGCATCTTGATGACAGCCTGAATGGGTTTGGATAACTGAATATTATGAGGAAGTCTCTTCTCCTGAATTCTACCTGAACAGCAATATCCCAGGAATCAACTTTGTTCATTAATAAATTAGTCTGAGTGATAGAGCCTTTATGATAGTTTTCATAAAAGGGGAGACTTTGTTTCTAAATCTGCTGGGTTTGTTCTTTATTAGCTAGACTTCTCTAAGCTCATTTTAGTCCAGGTGTTACTTATTGCTACAGTTTTGGCTACATCTGATTATTTATTTAAATAGCTGCTCCTGGAACATTCCAGATAGCTACTTTTAAAAATTTTTATTGTGCAGAAATTGAATATACTTAATAGTCTGAGATATAAAATGAAAAGCACAAAGACTTTGAATTCCCTTTCAATTGGAGAAACGGATAGTTAACAAAATTTCATGCTGTTTATCAGTGAAACTCTGTGAGTCCAAAGACCAGAAGAATGGTAAAGATCAGCAAGGACAGTTACTCACTTGTATTTGAAATGGATACTGTCAGTTAGCACTTGCTTGACTAAAGTGAAAGGTACATGTCTATACTTTGTTTGCTTAAATTTTATTTGTTGTGAAATGAACTACAGCTATTCGTTTAAGACTACAGAATGATTAGTATGAGATACTTGTGTGATACTTGGGCTAAGGTATTTAAAGCAAAACAATGTGGCCTTGATTTACAGAAAAATATATAATAATTATAAAAGAGTAACAAAGAGTAATTTCATTAATCTCTTCATGTAAAGCTGTATGGGGGATTTTGTTTTTTTTTCAGCTGCATAAAAGATTGGTTTCCTCTATTGAAGTGTACACAGACTATAAATAAAAAATATATATTTAAAAAAATAATTACTTCATAAAAGTGGAGGCCTACCAAGAACAGCTGTTGCCTGAAAAATTACTGTTTTTTAAAAAAATTATTAAATCTGTAAGTAATCTTTTTCCTTTGTTACCTTCTGAGCATTAGTGAAGTCAGAATGCAGCTTTAGCAACCTCATATCTGGAGAATTTAGAATGTGTTCATCTTCTTTATGCAAGCCATATGTGATTCTCATGGGTAGACTTACTAGGGTTTTTTCATGAAATACAAAAAAAGAAATGGAAAAAAATGTTGCTGTTTCCATAAATGTGATGTTTCCAACTCCATTTTTTAGGTTAGTCTGTTACTTCAGTGGGATAGACTTTTTTGTAAGTTGAAATTGACCAATGAATTAGGTGGCTTCTGTGTTTAAAGAATTGTACTTACATCTTGATGTGGAGTTTGTAAACATGATGCTTCCTGTCCCTTCTCTGAAAATTACCTTTTCACCAGAAAAAGTAAAAAATCTTGAACAGTTACAGCTATGGACAGATGAGACCTGTCCTGTCCCTAGTACGAGGGACTAGAGTTTCCAAGCATTATCAGTTTGTGCACTATTTTGAAGTCTTCTGGTTACAGTGTTTTAAGAGAGGTAGTTACCACATTGCACATTTGCCACAGTTTGAAGGTTTCGTGCTGCAGTTAGTGCTGTTTGTGAATTACCTTTGGTTTCTAGTTGTGTACCTTTATTAATGCTTGAATTTGAGGATGTCACTACTTTTGCTCTTCCCATGTCTTGACAAATTGCCCTTCATGTCTTCATTGGTAGACCTGGCAATCCTCATCTGCTAGTGTTGCTAGGCTATTTCGTCTTATGTGACACCGTATGTAACAGGGTATTTCTTGGGACAGTGGCTACCTCCTGACAGCTTGGAGTTTATCAATAAGGGCCATTTAGCTGGAAAACATTTACATTTTTGGGTTCTTGAACAAGCTAAAATGATGCAAAGATGAATCAGAATGTTAATCGGGAAAATATTCTTGGATGTGATCATATGTCACAAATTTTCTTCTAATGCCAGTGATATTTCTATTAACTTGCTTGTCAGTTTGATAATATTCAGAGATACATGATCAAAAGTCTTTTGAGTAGTTTGAAGGGAATTTGCCTGATAGACTCAAGAAATGGTATTTACATGGTTGTGAACCAGTCACAGTGTACCTTTTTGTTAAAGCAACTAAATATTGACTGTCCTGAATTTTTTGTTTCTAGAATTTGTGGCAGAAAAGAAGATGGGTTGGAGGAATTGAAGATAATTTTCTAAATTACAATTAGAGGAAACTAATTTTCACCATTCAAATTCATAGTTGATGTTATGGGAAGTATTGATTTGATTTGTGTAACAACATAACCACTGTTGTGAATCTGGGAAAGGCTTATCCTCCAGTCTCTTGACCATAAGAACAGCTGTACTGTGTCACTCCAGCCTTGTGTCCTATCTTTGACAGTAGCTGATAATAGATGCAGAGGAGAGAGAACAACAGGGCAAACAAATGTATAGCCATGCTGCTGTGGAGTGTTCCCCAGCTTCCAGCATTTTGTGCCTCTGTTTTCTGTTACGTCTTTTTTTCTTTCCCTGTTAAACATCTGAACTTCTGAAAGTTTTAGAGCAAGCTTTTCTAGAGTTTAGCTGTGTGTTCTCAAATTGTTAGGAGACTACAATCTCAGCTTGGTTTTTTTCATCATGGTGTGCAGTAGTTATAGTTGTGTATCTAATATTGTAGAAAGATGGCACTGTGTTTTTCATGGGGGAAGGAGGGATGATAATTATGTAATACACAAAGACTCTATATACCAAGAATGATTGCTAAGATGCTTGGCATTAACATCACGTTTTCCTGAGAGTTGAGGACCTAACTGTAAATTTAAATGGAGGACTAAATCAAATATTTGTTCTCTATGAATAGGCAAGTTATTTAAAGAACAGCAGTTTTTTTTAAAAAAAAAAAAAAAAAAACAAAACCAAACTGCCTTAGTACCTTATGTAGTCCTAACTTTAATATTTTCATAACTGGTCTTTGAGGAAAGTCATGCAGGACTGTAGTCTGTGTACTGCTATAAAGCATTTAAGGGATAGTCTGTTTATCAAAAGCCACATGTAATTAATTTTCAAATTAGCATTGTAGCTATGCTTTGGAATGGCCCTTCAGTTTTTTTCTTTCTGTGTTCAAAGTTTGTGTTTAAGTTTGTCTTGAGCAATCCAAAATAGTTAATGTGGCCAATCTTCAGCTTTGTTCTGTGCTTCTGTTTAAGTAGTAATACTGTAGCTTTGAGAAGCTGTTAACATTTCAACTATAAAACCTGTTTTCCGAAGTTTTAGCAGTAAAACAATGTCTACAAATTGGACATACAAGATCACACACTGGGGATAATTAACATAATTTGAAGGATGAGGATGTAAGGATGGCTTTTCTGTACAGATGACCTCATTGTCTTGGTTAGAAATAATATTATAAGACAGCAATTTAGAAGGTGGTTCATTTTTGAACTGCTGTCACTGCTTCAAGCTGACTGCAACAGCAGAATGTGTATTTCCTGCCGCCTTTATCCATACTTAGGATTATTTTAAAAATTACTTTCCTGTTTACTTACAGAAGGATGTATGTGCATGTCTAGATGTACAAAGCTAAATATGAAGGATTAGCCTCCTAACTGTAATCCTGATACAGGACTCTTCTTATCTGAGGTTCTAGTGATTTCTGGATTCCAGCTTGGATATGCTGTCTTTTCCACTGCTTTCTAGTTAATAGACATTTCTATAAATGTGAAAGTTAATTTCTACCTGATTAATATAGGAAGAACAGTCCTTGTACTTTCTTTGCTGACTGCCATAAAAGACAGGAGGTGTGCTTTTTTCTGTATTACTGTGTCACTTTCATCTATTCATAGCTTTCTTAAGCAGCAAGAGTGAAAATAATCGGAGTTCTTAGCTTTTGTTTTCTTTCTGTTTTCGTGAACGTGAGTTACTGGAACTTCTTTGTTGTAATCAGAACAAAGTGCTTTATGTATGGCTCACCTATGGAAACTACGGGAATCAAATCTCTAGGTACGTTCTGCAGAAATCACAGGTTTTGGTCACCTGTACTTTTCAAGGGGATGCTCTCAATTGTTAAGATTAGTTATACATTGTGGGTTTTTTAATCTAAAATTCATGAGAATTATTTGGCAAAACTAGTACAGCACACTGTAGCAGTGCAAAGTATTTTGCACCATACTAATTCAAGTGTGATAATATAATTTTAACAGTGATCATAGAGGATGTCTATCTGTACATTTCTCAACATGAAAGTAACTACCTAAACTTGATAGTACAGACAATTATTTCTATGTTTTTACCTTATAAATTGAGACTTCAGTCTAAATCTATATTACTGTGTTTTTGAAAATCATAGGCTGAATGTAAACTGTTCATGCCCTAATTTTTTTTTAGTTTGGCAAAGTGGAGTTGATGTATCAATATAAATAATTCAGGAGTGATCTCTGTCATGCAGTTTGCTTTTTTAAATGTAGCTTTCTGTTCTTCCATTGTTCTGAGAATCTGGTTGTTTTTCTTCTGTGCAGTTTCTGCATTTTGAATTAGATGTAAATTAAGAATACTTCATGTTATGAGAGATTACATAATTGTCCTGATTTTATTTTTCAGCAAGTTGATAATGGCAGGATATGCCTTCTCATTGGTGTTTCATTTCATTATGAAAGGTGTTGATAAAAAGTGTTTTAGCAGACTGATTACCTCTCATCTAGGCTTACGTAGACACCTTTAAGTAACTGATTTCTAATGTTTCATTGCTTTTAGTAACTGATAACTCATGACTATTTCAGTGGAAGTGGAGAACAGTGCATTAATGTTTCTAGTTGGTGTGTGTTTCACTCAACTTCCTTAGTTTTGGCAGCATGAAGTTTAACAAGCCACTAAGAGCAGCTTTGCAATATAAAGTTGCATAGCACTTAGACTTTGAAAATCTATAATAAATGAGGTGTATGTTAAGTTCACCAGGATCATCTGTTTATATTGTGATTCTTCAGTAACAGGAAGATATCTCTTGTGTTATTAGTCAATGATGAAATGCTTAACTAGTGAAGTACAGCTTCCTTTTTTAAGAGAAGTCTTAAGGCATGTTTAGTCTCTTCTTTCAATTTCTGGCACTATGATTCTAGTAGGTGTGATAGCAACTCCTAGTGCAGTCTCTCACTTGAGAGTTTACTTACTGCGTGTATATTAATTACTGTGTACAGCTGCTGTCCTAGCATCTACAAAGTAATGCATATAAAATATACACTCCTCAGTTTAACTCATTATGCCTGACTCGAGTTACTGAATTATTTGTGTGCTAAAGCCTACTATTCTTTTTGCTTTTCATTCACATGTGCATAACAGAATAGCGAACTGGCATGCTGCTAGAGTACTGAATGTGGTCAAACAATGCTGCTAAATCTGTCAGGGGAAAGGCGTTGTCACTTGTGTTAATATAGCTATTGCTGGTCCTGTTTCATCCCTGCATTAGATGGAGTGCTAGCTGTTTGTGTAGCTGGAGCGCTGTGGTGTTCTTTCTCTCTGGAGAATAGGATCTGTCAGAATGCATCATGATTCTCACTGGGGAAAAACAATGTCACAGTCCTGAAGGGGTGAAAGAATGAGTCAAGCCTTAAAAGATCATGAGTGTTTAAAAAACCAAACAACACCACAACTTTGAAGATTTTTAATATACATGCATCTGTGAATTATGTTAAGAATTAGAGAACAGCAGATTTCTTCAGGCCAGTGTTTTAAAATCACCAATTTCACTCTGTGCTAAAGATTATCTTTATATGTACTGGATGTTACTCAGTGCAAACAGTTTTGGGTGAGAAACTGTGTTTGGTCTAACAGAAGTACACACAACAAAGATATCTGCTACTTCAAAGTGCTTGCTGTCCAAAAAAAGGAAGACAGATACAGAGAAAATGAGACAGTAATGATCAGCGAGCTAAGCTGTTGTTGCAGAACACAAGTGTGCTGGCTTGAAATTTTTGTATATATCAAGAAGTTTTTAAATTAGATTTGGGGCAAAGTGGCTTTGTGTACATTAATTGGGACAATTTGCCAAGTGTAAAAGTGCAGGTAAAAGAAAGATAGTCAGACTTTTTTCTAATGGTCGCTTCTGGAAAGGGTATGCCCTGCTTCTGCCACTCTACCTGTGAATGGCTCAGTGGCACAGCCACTTTTGTGTGGATTTTTGTAGCCACAAAAAGCTAACATAGCCGAAAGAATGAAAAGTATTCTGCTGAGTTAGCAGAATTTTTTTAATGTGAAGTCAGTGGGTGCCAGAGGAGTGTGAAAGATAGTGTGTATCATATAGTGAGAAAGGGTAGAGGGAAGGAAAGGAAGAGAAGGGGTTGTGCATCTTTTGGCAGAAGGAAGCTGTAAGATCAGCACAGTCATTTTGCACAGCTCCACCCTCAGAAGCACCATGGGAAAGAACATGAAGATATTTGGCTGTCGCTATGGGCCTGCTCGAGATCAAAGAATCTTTTATGTTGGAAAAGACCCTTAAGATCAAGACCAACTGTAAACCTAACACTACCAAGTCCACTACTAAACCATGTCCCTATGTGCCACATCTGCATATCTCTTTAAATACCTCCAGTGATGGTGACTCAACCACTTCCCTGGGTAGCCCTTCCAATGCTTGACAACCCTTTTGGTGAAGAAATTATTCTGAGTATGAGTCAACATCTCAGTAATAAATGAGGTAAGTCAGGAAAGAACAGACTTTTGAGGGGTCTTAAAATCATAACAAGTGGCTTCTCTTCTTTGCTTTTTTTTTCCCCCAGATAGAAAATGAACTTTTGAAGAGCTCGAGTAAAGGGTTAATTAGAGCTGAGAAATGTCTGCAGCAGTAGTTTGAACTGGGGTCCTTTAAAAAAACCCACAAAACCCAGTCATTGTCAACACCAACAAGAGCTGTTAAGCTTGACAGTGAAATGTTAAGGCCATATTTCTTTTGGGAGATCAGTCTCTGATTTTGTGCCATGTTTTTTCCATTCCTGCGTTAATCCATGTTCTTCAGTGCTGTTGCATGAGATTTTGTGACAGGAAGGTATGCAGTGCTAGATCTGATCTTTGATTACAGGAAAGCCGCATGGCTTAGTTGGTAGAATCCAGAATGTATTTAGTCTATTTTCAAGTCCATTTTAATGTAAGGGACAGACTAGCAAGAGACTATATCTTTATTTGTGAAGTCATGTTATTTTGTTTAAATTCTTCTACATTGCTGCATGTGAAGTTCTGTTAGGCCTCCCTACCTTCCCTATTGGCTTTATTTTTAATAAAAATGAGTCATGCCTGAGTAATTTTCTACTTCTTTCTAATATATGATGCATTTCCAGAGAAGGGAAAACAGCATAGCCAGTCTTCCCTTGAAGTTAGTATGTCACAATTCTTTTGTTAACTTTTTTTGAGCATATTTTTTGCAAAAAGGTTCTTGGGAAATTTAAAGGAAGACTTGAACTGACAAGGCTTTGCCAAAAAGGCTTCTGTAATCTTAGTTCCTTCTGAGGTGGTATACTACTAGAGGGTATTTATTTCTTTACTATCTTGTTTTTTCTACAGCAGTAGTGTTGTTGATCTAATCAAAGTGTGAGCCAGCTAACTTGCTGTATTCATATCATCAATCTGATAGTGAAAATGTCTGTGATGTTCTCAGTTCTCTGTGTTGTAGATCTTATACTGGAGTCCCCACTTTGCTTCAAATTACTTATCTGCTAGTGAAGCTTCAGGGAAATACCTGACCGCTGTGCTAAGCACTACAGAGATGTTTTTCCTCAGACTTTTCTGTCTCTCTAGAAATGAGTTTTTCTCAGTGGAAAGAAGACAATGTGAGGAAAAGTTGCAGTTTTTCATAAGCAGAGTAAAATGACTTTAGTGCACATTTTAATTAGGCAGCCTAGTTATAAGGATCTGCCACTGATGCAGAATTGTTAACATGGGAAGCAGTAGCATCATCGTGTCCTGGTTTCTTCACATCCAAATTGGCTGCCTTTCTGCGCAGCACACTTAGCTCACTCCTGAGTTAGTGCCCACTCTTGAGGTAGCTGAATAGAAATGTTCATTGCCAATGAAGTGCAAGAGGTTTCCTGGGCTAGTCTTGTGATCTTCCCTGTCCATATAGCGAGCTTAGCTTCAGTAGAGGTTAATGTTGAGTATGTGGCCATCTGCACTTTCAAAATCAAAAATTACAAGCATATTTCCAGTCATTTTGGTAAGTTTTTGCTGCTGCTTGTTCTCCAGGGTATTGAAGTAAGACATTCTGGAGAGCTCTAAGGCTGCCTTACTGCAGTGTAATGGGGTATGTTAGAGGTCCAAAAGTGGTGTGAGCCAGGGAAATTCCCACCTGTTACTGAAGGCAGGCCAAAGCATAGAAATCAGCCAAACTGTACTTTCAGAGAAACCAAAATATGAGTAAGTTATTTTCCTCTCATATTATATTGACTTGAAGTTAGGGGCTATGATGTGAACTATTTGTAGTGCCGTAACTGTCGCAGCCTACTTGTTTTCATGTTTCTCTTGTTCTCTCATTTCTATGGCTTGTGCTATTGCAAACCTCTCAAACTGAGTTAAGCCCTGGAAAAGTAAACTGTGCAGAAGAATCCTGAACTCGGGATGAATCTAGTAAGATTTTTCTGTGATTGTATCAGACTTTTTTTTTTGGCTGGGCTGGGGATGAATTCAGAGAGATGTGCACACGTGTTCCAATTCAGTTATTGGGTGTTTAGTTTCACTATGCATACTGTTCTGCAAGTCAGGGTAACTCTGTACTTGTGGCTGTGTATCAGATGGTTGACTTTGCTTAATCCTGTGACTTAAGTTTGTGGAAATGTGTATTTCACATCAAGCTGGTGATAATTGATGCTCACATTTAGGAACCTGTCTTCTTACCAAAATCTCAGTGATCCTTTGAAAAAAATCACAATTATGTGGTGTGGCAGTAGCGTGTCTGTACATGTGCTAAAGTTTCATTATAGGTGGTGCAGCCAGCATGATTGATTCACCTTACCCTTGAATAGGTATCTTGCGGCTAGTCAGGTTAATTGTTTTTGACTTCATTAGCTGGTGGATGAGATCTCCATTGACAACAATGGGTTTACAGGTTTACACACCTTATTTCAGGTGCCTGCTTGTAGGTGTCTTAATCTTTAAATACAGTCTTGTATTCCTGATGGTAGTTCAAGTACAGGGTCTTGTCTTTCCAAATACTTTCTGGATATATCCTGACAAGATCGCTAGTTATTTCTGCTTTTTCAAATTCATTGGTTTAATATTTTTAAACTACAGTAGGTGGTAAAAAAACTCAGCTTAGTTTGTAGAGTGGTGCTGAAGAAGGTGCTTTCTTTACATCTCTGACACATTTGATTTTCTTTGTGTAATGAAAAATACACAAATATCCTTTCAGGATGAACAGGGAAGTAAAGGTCTCTATGTATACACCACAAATGCAGCTGTAGCTGTTCATACTGCATTAGGAAGCAAGTTTCTTTTACTGCAGTTAGCATGGGGTACCACACACAAAACCCTTCTCTTTGCTGCTTTCCAAATGACTGGTTTGGATTCTTCAGGCTTTTTCTAAAGATTTCATTTTGTGTAATGCAATTTTTCCCTTTTGGGTAATGTAGTTCACATAGTCTTGGTATTTCATTTATTTCAAACTACAGTGCTATTGATAGTATTGTTGTAGTCTCTGTCACACAGTGTCTAATGCAAGACCACGAGAATCCTGCAGTCAAGCACCTCTCTTTGAAAACTGTCCTGCCACAGTAACCACCATGTACAGAGCTTACTGCAGTTTCTGCTCTAGGAGCTCTGCATGCAGCTCTCTGTACCCAGCCCCACTCTGTGCTGCTTGTCCCACTCTGCCTCAACTCCCAACCTTATTCCCAAAGGCAGGGCAATATTGTCTCATTTCACGGTGTTTGGTAGTCCTTTTCCATTTCCCAGCAGAATTCAGGATCATGAATTGGTGGTTGAATCCTGGTTTGTGGGTTTTTTGGGTTGTTTGTTGGGATGGTGGACCCTTAAGAAGAAAGGAGATGTTCCTAGTCCCCCTGTTTACCTTGTAGTTCAGTTCCCATGTCACTGGAAAGTCTTAGCTCTCTAGTAAGTTTAGAGTGATTGTGGACAGAGATTAATATGGAGAGCAGAAAAGAGTCCTGTCTTCCCCAAATCCTACCAACCTTTTGTCTGGAGGGAAAAATGTCATGTGGTATGGCAGTAACATGCTATCTTTTAACTTCCATCTTCAAGTTTACTTCTAGACTTTAAATTACAAGGGGATTAAGGATAAAGCTGTTCTGTTACAAGATGTTAGGACTGGAGTTTCAGATGCTAAATTGATTTCTTTGGCAAGTGTAAATCTAAGGTAAAGATTAAAATACGCTTTAAAATAGGAGTCTCTCTCCTTCGTGGGCTTTTAGCATTTATTCTAGAGAACTTGGGTATGTCTGGCTTTGGTTCTAAGCATAAATCAAATTGATACCTCTTGAGGTGAAAATGATCTGCATCCTTAGTTAAGACCAGGAAGGTACTTCTTATATTTTGGAAACTTCATGTTGAATGTATGTTTAGATTTTTGACTTTTTTATCTGTATCTGCTAACAACCTGTTTTCTTTTGCAGAACCCTGTGATAATATGAGAGAGATTCTCCAAAATGTGGCTAAATTACAAGGCGTTTCAAATATGAGAAAACTAGGTCACTTGAATAATTTTACTAAGGTAAGAGCTCAAATGGTGTCATAGAACAAGTGATCATACAAGCGGAATGTTTTGTATGTACTCTTATCAGACATTGTCTGGGAGATTCATGAAACAGCTTATCATGGAACAGTACTTGAAATCTATATACTATGGGAGAGGAAAGGAAAAAATAAGGACAAGCAAATATGTGAATGCAGGTTTATGCTGAAGTTTGTCTACATGGCCTACTGGCTGAATTTCTGTAATATTTTAGTGCTTAGAGCCTGAAATATTTCCTAATTAATGGTTTAAGTTGCGCAAGTAGAGCTAGAGATTGGTTCCTGCTCCACAGAAATGAATCAAAAAATGTGAAATGCCAAACTCTCTGAATGCAAACTGGGAGAGTGTAGGGATGGGGAGGACTGTATCAATGAGCACAATATGCAGCAGTTTGGACACTGATAGAAGAGCAATAGTCAACTTTCACTGCTGTTTTCATAGTGAAAAAGATATAAAGGGGCGATTTCTAGAAGTGATTATAATGCTGATTTTCAAGGTGCTTTTTCCAAACACATACTTCCAAATAATGGGAATGTGACAGGTATTTACCTGAAAGTATGATGGATATGTTGGAAGCTGTCATTGTGAGCTGACAGGAGGCAAGAAGTAAAACCATACTGTAGGGTTAGAGTGTAGGCTGAAGACAGAGGCCATGAACAGCCTTCAGAAGGAGAGCAAGTACCAGTTTTGGGGTAGATGAGGAACCTGTGGAGAGGAGCAGAGAGGACTGATGGGAGATGGGCAGGATGTTAAGAAAAGGATGTTTGTTGTAGCATACTTAATGGTTGTGGTTGGACCAGTGTTCCATTTGTCAAGGCAAGGGAAAAGTGCATTGCAGTCAATGAGCTAGGAGACACGAGCTTCACTGTGAGTGTTACATAAATGGATGGACTGATACTCAAAAGGCGCTGGTAAGTTGTACACCTTTCTGATAGAGCACCACAGGTAGCGCAGCGTGCCTGAAGATGAAACCCAGGTTTCTGTGGGAGAGGATGGATCCTGCAAGCAGTAGTAGTCAAGAAACAAGGTAGTAGTGGAGAATTTTGTGGGTAAAGTAAGCTTAAATTATTGTTCTTGTAGATGAGCTGGTAACAAATCATTGAGTAAGATAAGCAGAAGGCTACTTGACAGTTCTGAGAATCTCAAGTGAAAGAAAGAATGCTTAAGGGCAGGTTTGGGGGACCAGTTGATGGGAAGACAAATGTATAATCTTCAAAGTAGGCATGCTTCTTGGCTGCTAAAAGCACTACTTGTAATATTGCACAGCACTTCAGTGGTAGTGTGTGAGATTCAGTTAGCAGGAGGGTGAGTACTGAGGACAAATCAGAACTGCAAATAAACTGATCTTCTAGTGCATTAATAACAAACTGGTAAATGCTCCATTTTCTGAGTTGGTTCAGAGTGCATGTAGTGCATAGCATTCACTGAGGAACTGAACTTACTGAAATCTTCTCTTTGGGTCATTGCCTTAGTGTGTCTGTCAGACATCCACCGCTGACAAAATGATGCTGTTTTTACTGAGATTCCAATCTGTGTTGCCCTTTATTCTGCTAGAAAAGGCTGATGCATAGCTGTGTTTCCTTTTTGTGCTAATCTGGAAACTTTTAAATGTGAATGCTTCCAAATTCTCTAGTTCCCTTAAAATTAGAGTTGGATTAGGTTTGCAGATAGATGATTCCTAGTGAAAAGTCAATATCTGAAACTATAGATTTTAAAACAGCGTTGATTTTTACTACTGAAAAATCAGAATTTGTTCTTTATGCTTAACCTGGTGTTAAAAATGAGAAATACTTACACAGAAACACAAAGAAGGCTTTCATTGGATTTAAAATTGCAAGACATTATGAATTTGTGAAAAGCAACTTGTTAAAATTAAATATTACTTTTGAAGACATAGACTGTAGTTCATAACCTGGTTTTGATCCTGAGTCAGACTGACCCTGCATAAGGGGATCATCCTACTCTATTTAATATTTAACACTTGTTCTTATATTCATCTTCCTGGAGTATCTGCTTTACACATTTGTAACTTGTGTATTTAGTTTTGAAAACTCTTCCTATTTTTGTTTGAACTGTAAATGTAGTTAGGAAAATAGAATAAAAATTGCAAATTGTATTGAATTGTCTGCCTTGTGGTTGGAGCAATTCTGTGTTTTTCATTTCAGTAGTGAGTGAAAGCCTGGAGCCTGGGGGAGATGGTTTTATTTCCTTTTTGCACTCTGGTCTTATACCATGAATTGGTACAGTCTCAGTTCCCCCTTTGTGAGAGAAGAGTGTGAGGAAGATGTGCTAAGAGCTGAGGATGTCTGTATCCTGTCTTGGAATTATACTGAAGATGATTGTTTGTAAATTCTTGTATTTTATGGTCCGTTTTTGAAAGGCAACTAGTTATCTAGGATATTTGTCTTATGAACAGGGAAAGGACCTTTGAAACTTTTTTACAGCATATTTCTGGTAATACAGAAAGCCTATAAAATTTAACTTTCCTTCTAGGAATGTTGTTATACTTAAAAGATAATGTCAGCACCAGACTAAGAAGTTGCTCTCCACTGCCCCAGATTTTTTCCTCCAGACACTGGGCAAATCTCGCATTTGGAAGAAATACAGTTCTACTTTTTTGTTCAGGGGAAGCAAAATGTTTGTGTTCACGTGCAAACAAGTAACCTAAGTTCAGGTGGACTCTCCTGACAGAGATCATGGTAGACATTAAGTTTTGTATTTAAAGATACCTGAGGTATGTTAGGTTCAGGTTTCTTTTCAAGGAAAGAGGACTAGATTTTTAAGATGGGGCTTGTTCCCCCTATTCCCCTTTCTTTAAGAAAAGCAATCAACCTTTAAAAATTACTGAACTAGACTCCAGGATTTTATGCAGAAATTAAATAACTTAACATTTATTAAAATAATGGTGGTCAGCAGTCAACAGCATTTGTTACTTTATCTGCAAGAATTATACCATAAGGCAGATACTTTGTATGAAGCTTGTATGCCTAGGAGATGTAATTCCCTTTTCACTTCTTTCCCTTCAAGACAAGTGTTAACTTGTGACGTTCAAGTCCCCACAGCACCCGTACTTACTGTGCAAAGTATGCTGTATATATAATATCTTAGGAAAGCTTACATTTCATTCCTCAAGTTTTAGTTAGTACTTCTTCTTAGTAAAAACCTTGATGTTCATGTTTTTGGTTCTTCATCTGCACAGTGTGGATCATTCTTGCCCAACAGGTGCTGTAACTTTTTTTTTTGCTCCAAGAAATTAGCATTCCTGTTCTAGTGGTGCTCAGGCTATGGAAAGATATGTTTAGTTCTGAATTGCAGCAGTCCAGCCTTAGAAATTTTTCTTCTCATCAGCCCCTCATCATCTAATAAGTGAAGCTGCAGTTTTGTGGGCTAAAATGTTTATGAAGTACTGCCTAATCTGTATTAGACAAAGATAATCTTGTTCCTTTCAAACCACCTGTATCACTATTTAAGCTAACCTGAATTTTGACCTGAAAACTGGTTTTGGATTTAACCTCAAGTAAATGGTTAGTGACATTTCTGGTTGTCACAGCTGTTCACAAGCTTGGTATGTGTCTTTGGCTTCAATAAACTGAGTAGGATTACCCATCTTTCATTTATGTGGCCTCCTACATAAGGCAAGCACCTTGAAGTTTCCCAGCTTCTGCTGATTAATACCAAAACATCATGGCTACTTCTTTGGGGTTTTCCCCACCCCTGTGAGAATAGTAAGCGATAAATCACTGAAAACCAGAAGAAACTGTACAATTGCATTTACCTAGTGGAAAATACCTTCTGGATTTGAAGTATTTATTTACAATCTTTTCTTATAGAAGGTTTATCCCACTGTTAGCTTCCAAGAGATCCTTTATACTTTTTTTTAACCTAAAAGCGTGTTTAAATAATGAACAGAAAAAAAGACCCACAGATGTCATAGAGATTTCTGTTTTTCATTCAAAATGAAAAGTGCTTCTTTAAGGACAATGTGAAAATTAATTTTAGTTTAAATTTAGCAATTGAATAGCATCAGTGATACAGGAAAAATATTTTTTCAATCTGCTCAAAAGTAATTCTGTCACTTTATGAGTTTCTACTATTCTGCTCTATATATCTGTTAGCTTTTGACCACGCTGCTGAATTTCACTAGGATATGGATTGAGTTTGAGGCTATAGAGGCTTTCATGGATTCTGTCTCTCTGATTCATCCATCATTTTAGAGTCTAGTCTCAGCTGTCATTTGCAAAACCCAAGTATCTTAGAATCTGAGTACAGTATTGACTGACTGTAACATTCATCCATGTAGCTAAACCACTATGGGCAAAACTTGAAATCTCATGATGAAGCATGTCGCAGATAGGAACAGAACATCTGCTTAGGGACATTCGGCTGTGGAACAAACCTGGAGGAGAGCTAATGGATCTAAATCCAGAGTCCACAATTTCAGTAGGGGTTTCCCTTAAGACTAGGATCTACAAAGTAGTCTCCTCATAAATATTACCAGTGATGGTTCAAACTGTATTTCCAAAATTAGTGTAATAATTACATTTTGGGTGCATAGAGTAATACTGTACTTTTGCTAGTAATTGCTGTGACTATTCTGTTAAATATAAATTTGAATGGTCTCTGTGTGCACTCAGTTTGTGTATGCTGTTGACCTCCTGTGGTTTTGTTGTTTAGAGCTACTGTTTCCAAGACATGTTGATGTGTTACTCATATTGGTATGACTCATCCAAGCAGCATGAAAAACTCATAGCTGACAGTAAACATGAAAAAACCCTTCACTGTAGGTTAGTCACTGTCTGGCTTAGCGTAAGTACCGTTTTGTCCTAATATTAAATCATACGCTCAAAGAGTCTGTGCTATTCCCATTCTTTGACTGTATCAAAAATGTAGACTCTTATAGTTGACTTATTTGCAGTTTTAACGAGCAATGTGTATGTATATATAAATATATAAAACTTGTCTGTCTATAAAAATACATACATTTTATATATAAGAAAAATATAAAATGCATTTGCATAATTCCAGGCATTTACAAGATATGATAAGTCATTGCCATTTTAGTGAAATATAGCAATGTATAACCAAAAGCAGATTTTAGTTTTCTGGTACTGCTTGCCTACAAACTTATGCTACAGTGATATGCATGCTAATTGTTAAATGTTACAGGCAAACATGACAATTACTTGGCTTTATTAAGAATTCAGCTATCTACAAAAATCACTGCATTTGGGTCAGAATCATTGACCTGCTTAATGTTGTTTGAAGGTGAAATGAGAAGAAAGTGGCAGTTTTACCTGTAATATATTTAACACCAGACACTTTACTAAGCGAATACCTAAAGCATGGAGACCAGCTGAACAGTATCTTCTTTATAGCAACTTCCATGACTTTTTCCCCTTTTAAACATGTATCAATCCAGCCTTACTCTTGCCAGGATTATATTTCCTAGACTAAAACCCAATGTTTCAGCCTTCATGGCTGTATTTTCTAGCTGCCTTGTTCATTTTTCTGCTACACTTTTTCCTCTTTGCTCTTAAAATATGGTGCCCAAAATATTGCTCTACATACAGTTTTGAAAGCAGCCTGTGAAGTGGAAAAAAGATCTTTTAATCTCAAACATAATGCAGTCCTATTAGTATTTCCAAAGGTAAAACTTCCTTTTTTTCCCTGAAATTGCATCACATTAACTCATTTATTCATAGTTTACGCTAACTTACAGATACTGCTTTTCTTTTGAAAGTTGTTTTTGTATTTAACATTCTGATTCTTTTTTGGACATCTTGTATTTCTCTGCTTTCAGGTTTTGTCTATTATTTCAAATCCTTTCAGGTTCTGTCTATTAATGTGTGGTACACCGAAGGATATGATATGCTGTTCCTTTTATTTAATAGAATTTTCTTACTGTGGTTGGGTGCTCCTTTCAAATCATTGAAACATTTTGAATTCCAATCTTGCTGTCCATCTTTTAAATTCTTTTCTAGCTGGAAATCCTTGTAAGCATAGTGTGAGAGACAAGAAACCAGGCCTGCGAGAAACTGAGAAAAACAGCCTGAGAAAGCAAAAGTTGAGGCTGATCGAAGAAATGCCTCAAACACTTGCAAGGCAAAACTATGAGTCACAGGGTGCATAGTGTGGAGGTCGAAGCTGATAAGGCTGACTGAATAACACAAGATGCAGCTGGAGGAGGGAGCCTTGTGGAGACAGGACGGCTCTGCTCTGGTGCACCTGGCCAAATTTCAAGGGCCATCTGTCCAGTGAATGACCTTTGCTTCATTATCCACGAAATGCATATTAAAGTTAACACCCCTCAATATGCTAGTGAAGGCTAACATGATCATGCTAATTACATCATCCCATGAAACACCTTACTCCTCCCCGTACATGGGATATGTAGGTATGTGGGCTGACCTGAGGGACGGACCCAAGAAAAGTGGGTATAAATCAAGGGGGGGAAGAAAGGGCGGGGGGGGGGCCCTGGAGAGCGCAGTGAAGCAAAGAAGACGAATGCAAGTGAAAGACAGATGCCTCCTGGAACCCTCGCCAGCGGGATCAGTGCAGAAGCCTAGATCGGTGATCTGTATTTCCCCATTCCCTCTATCTCCCTCATTTCCTTTTTCCATTAAGAAATGCAAGGCATATTGTATTGCTTGCCACAACTTGCGATATGCTTAGCCAATTATAGTGTGTTCAGTTAGTACATTGTGGGTAGTTAATAAATGCTTGGACTTAGAGACTTGTTGTCCACTTCATTGGGGATTTGCGAATCTGAGTCACTTGTCTCCCTCGTCTGAGCGGGACGTGACACATCGTACAGTGTGTAAATAACAAACAAAGCTAATACATAAGTAATGGTGGCACACTGGAATGAGAGTAAACTAATAGCTACAGTAGCTAATCTTGTACTTTACTTCTTTAGCCAATTTTATCTGTTCGTTCTCTGAGAAGTATTTCACATGTACACACAGAGACCATCAAACACTCTGATAATAATTATCACATTCAGAAGTTTGTATCCACACAGCAGTTAAACTTAATAAAAGTTAGAACTATCGTCAGGTTACATCACTGAGTTTCAGGATAAAGTCAAGTTTGTTTCTACATCAGTAAGGGTGTGCACAGTGGGAGCACATATATAGAGGGAAGTGGTATTGAGGAGCCAATAACCACGCTATATGTATTTGGTAAGAGTGGTTACTGACAACTAGACTAGAGCTGGGCCAGTGAACTGAATGCTCTTTAGCAATTGCAGCAGGTTAGGTGAGTTTCTGGAACACATCATCTGCTTTAGTTTCATCTCGGGACCGTTCAAGATGCAAACCGATGGCAAGTGCGATGATAGGAGACTTGCTTCAGAAATGCAATAGTGGCCACAATAGCAGCTTTCTCAAAAATGTTTTTTTCCTACATGAGAATTATCATTCTGTGGTTTTCTTAAAGTAGGAAAAAAACCTGTTGAGGGTAATCTGGTATATTAAATTAGAATTTCTCATCTGTGTCTGGGGTGGAATGATGGGGAGAGGTTTAGATGTATAAATGATTAGCCTAAACTACTGTTGATATACTTGTCTGAAGGTGAACAATGAACTGTTTTTACTCACTATCTTCTCACACTGTTTTGCTTACACTCTGCCAGCCAATTTTTACAGTTCATAAGATATCAATAGAAATGCTAAAGCAGCAGTGGTGGCCTCAGGCAGTCCAACAACATGACATAAAAATAGATTGATTCTAGGAAGTGACATACTGTCATAACCAGTTAATGCACCAATTGTCTAGTTTTATTATGGCTTAAATTTGAAAGGTGGGGGAAAGAGGTTATATAATTTCCTTATGTTCTATAAGCATTTTTGGTTGTACGACTGTTAAGAAAAACGCAAAATCCAAAATATTTCAGTTACCTGAGATTATTAGACCGCAAATGTGGTGGTGATCCAGGCCAATTTAATAATCTATCTCATTAACAACTTCAAATTTCAGCATTATCACTATGTATTTTTTTCACAATAGGAAAAATGCTTTCTTAAAACGTAGTGTGATGCTTGGAAGAATTTTTACTTGTTGAGCATAAACCTAAGTATTGTTTGAATTTAAACCATTATGCTGATAAAATGAATTTACTTAAAAGCAGAGTTTCTGTGCAGTGTGCTGGTTTTTCAGGTGGAGGTGAACAGGAGCATGGAACATGTTAAATATTTCAACTTACAGTAGCCTTAATTTAACTGTTTGGTTAGTTTATTATATACTTCGTACTGTTAGCAGTAAATACATATAAAGAATGTGGCACAGGGTTTGGTACATTTCAGTACTTTCAGAGCTGGGGTATTCACTAGTTAGCAGAAAAGCTTCATGAATTCCTTACTGAGGAGAAACTTAATACTGCGCTGGCTCAGAACCGAACACATGCCTGTTTCGAAAAGAGAGGACAAAGTGCAAAGCTACTGCAATCGGTATTAGTCACTTGAGTTTTTGGAAGTGCTTGGAAAAATGTTTTGAGATTTGGACATGATAATAAAGTATCTTATTTTAGGTAGAAGTAGTAAATGTGAGATTACTAGGAATTTCTTTGCCGCTCTTCTAAGAAGAGTTGATGCTGTTTTCCTTCGCAGAAGAGACTGTTTTCCTTTCCCTCAAGAGGCTAAAACACTGGCACACACTAGATTGCTCCTTTTGAAATTGGCTTTGGACATAAAAACTGCACTTGTAAATCTTCAGGCTGGTGTTCAAAATGGATAGATATGGCTGAAACGTTCAGAATTCGCAACTGTTTATAGGTGTCTTTTTGTATGTATAAATTCAACCTTTGTGCTGATTTTTCAGAGGTACAAGTTCTATGGAATCGATGGCAGGCCAGGCCACATGTCAGTTATGGGACACTTACCATTGGCAATGCCTTCTGTTTTTTTTTTTTTTCCTACAGCTGTGCTGCTGTGGCAAAACATGACAGTGGACCATCAGTGTCAATCTTTGCTTCAAAACGCTCACCTGAGCCCTGTTTTTGAATGCAGATGTGCTTTGACTTCAGTATTTTTCATCTCTGCTCAGGTTACCAATTGCCCAACTAACAATGTGGAGTTGAAAAACTCACCAGTAGGCAGTTCAAACAATTGTTCAAGCTTTCTTAGAGGCCACAGGCTTGTGTGTGTCCAGCATATATAGAAACAGAATACCAACAGTAGAAATTCTCAGGGAAGTCTGAAGTTGGTACACTTTGCCTTGCCATGAGTGAAATTTCTCAGGTTTCTTTAAAAGAAATTTAGTTTTACATAGTCATTTTTAAAGAGTTATAAATAATAAATGTTTTCTTTTATTTTCAGCTTCTTTGTAATACTGGCCATGCTGAAGAAAAGCTAGGTTTTACATATGACAGCATCATAATATGGTAAGTATTAAGGAGCACTTGAGCAATACTAGGGTACTTTAATTGTTCTAGGTGCAATTAAATAAACTTTATTTGTACTTTTGAGCTAGTATTTTGTATTTCTAATGTGTCTGAAATTTCATAATGCAAACATATACCTTACAAATATTTTAATGAGTAAAATCAGTTGCTTTCAGGCAAAGAGAGGGGACAAAACCTCCAAGTTGAAAGTGTGGATTTCTTTACTGTATTCCTCACAGATGTAAAAATACCTGTAAGGATCTCAGTACTTACAGAAGGCACTTTTAGTAGAAAAGTGCACCTACACAATTTAGAGCATACACTTGATGTAGAATCAAGATTTAAAGATAAACATTTTATATTAATTTGGTGTGTATATATCTCTGTAGCATTGTTTTCCCTGCTACTAAAATGCCCTGGTTTTGTATTTTAAAGTGGAATTTTCTTATATTTTGTTGCCATTTCTGACATGCTTATTTCTATAACTTCTGTGTTTTTACACAGACATCACAAATTTGTCCTGAGCTCAGCACTGGTGGCAGAAACAACAAAGATCTAGTATTTATTATGATTTTGTGTTCTTTCAATTTAGTTATGTGACTTAAGAAGGCAAGTTTAGAAAAGCTAGTCACACTTCAACTAACATGTTGGGAAAACTTGTGTAGTTCCTTGTGGAAATGTTCTAAGTGGTTTTCTTCAGTAGAACTGATTTTCTTTAGTAGAACTAAAAAGTAAAAAAAACTTAGTATATTTTTGTGAATGCCTATTTTGCTGTAAGCTTTAATAGGTTATCATCTTCCCATCTTATTTATGTAATCTACTGTAGTGCTTTCTGATGGAACTGAACATCACCTAAGAGTAGAACTTTAAAATTCAGAGTTCTTTACCAATTATTTTAAAATACAAGCTTTAAAAGGTTATGCAAATACTGGTGTTTGTTTTTATAGGAGGAAGTTTGCAGAAAGATCTGCTAATCCAAACACAAGTATGGATATTGATAAGGAAGAGAGAAAAATGGTGTTCTCAGCACTCCACATAAATAGTCCCCTACTTAGAAAAATGCCAAAAATGGCTTCTCAAAAAAATAAAAATACATACAGGAAGAAAATGATCTTGGTTAGTGTTGTTACTTTGGTCAGTCCAATGGTTCCTCTGTGTATGTACATGAGAAGCAAATTTTTTCTGCATATGTGAAGGTTATTCTGCTATAGGGATAATTTTCAAACTCAAGGATACCACACAAATACTCACATTTTAACCACAATAATCATCCTGATTGCAGAAATATTTATAGACTGAATTGTTTTCATGCAATACAGACTTTTCAGGCAAACTTAAAAATTTTACTCTACAGAGTTATAGCCATTCTGCAGTAGTATTCTGTTTGGATATTATTTTGCTATACAGCTATTCTGAGTAACTTTCAAATACTGAACATTTTAATTTTGGAAATTACTGTCACATAGGCTAAGTAGAACTTTATGTTGTTTCTAGTTTGCTCTGCTGATGTTCCCAGCGTTATTGTAGATTTCAGTAGGGAAAACTTTTTCTTCTGTAGAACAAATTTGGTTCTCTTTGAAACAATGAAGTTACTTGAATGGAAGAAATACTTTGTTTTCTGCATTTGTGAAGCATGAATGGCTGACCTTACAGCATTAAACTATGTGAATCAGTGATTTCAAGAATAATTATAGATTTCCTATAAAGTTCTAGGTATTGGGGCCAGTAACCTTGATAAAATATTTACCCAAACTAAAGACAGTTGCAGTCTGCAATAATTGCAGTTATTCTCAACTTAGACATCTATTTCTTAGAACTCATTCTCTTTTTAGAATTTTGTTAGTCCACGTGCCTGACTGTAGTTTCTTCCTGCCAGCAGATGGAGATAATAGTGACGCATTTTGTTGTCATTCCCAGTGTAGATGGGTCTTCCTGGTTCCCAGAGCACCATACCATTGACAGATGAGAGGAAGCCTTGAGCCATGAAGAAAATGGAGTGTTGGTAGGCCTCAAACTTTTGAGGTCTTTTAGTAATGTACCAAGAGGCTTTGGCCATAAAAGTAAAATTCAGAATATTCGCAATTACCTGGCTGGGTCAGATTTGTCAAAACCGTGGTTTTCTGTAGTGAGTGGATGATACGCTTTCGAAAAATGTGTCAGAATGATCCTATAATAGGTAGCGAATATCCTTTCATATTCTATCCTTTGTTAGTTCTTCCAGAGTTTTTATCAGTCTTCATGTTTATCAGCCTTAGTGCTGTCTTAGGAAGTTATTGTCATTTCTGCAGTGATGCTTACAATACTGGGCCAAATAGTATTGCGCTTACTTTTTCTCTTACAGAGTCATAGTGATGTCTTCAGCATTTTCAGCCACAGATGCATGTGGAGTGTGCATATCAATCATTTTCTTGATCTAGCTATTTTAGAATCATGTAGTATGGGTTTATTACACAGTTTTTGTCTTGATGTACAAGTCACATCTAACAATCTAGAATCTTCTTTACCACCTTGTTAACTATGCATACAGATAATTCTTCAGTTCTGTTGAAGTTTCTCATAACCCCATCCTATTCTTATTAATATAAACCACGTTGCCCGCTGTATTTCTGCCCTCCCATCCCCACCCCTCTTCCTCCAAATCAGGAATTGTATACTAAATACTGCCTACAAAAGGAGACTGTGAACCTGGATAAAAATCAGGACAAAAAAAATTGTCAGGATAAAACTCTTCCATTCACCTCTGCTCTTTGAATTAAACTCTTCAGATTTTTTTTTATTTTTGAAACTACTTTTCATCACTCTATAAAGTCTTTATATCCCTTAATACCATTTTCAGCAACACTTTATGCCTCTTTATACACTATTATAATAATTCCTTTCAAGACTTTCAAAAGATTAGTAGAATATAGTTTGTGTAAGCTCTACTGGGTGCTTCACATGGCTAACCAGTTTTATTTTAAGGTGATTTTATTTTAAGATCATAAGCAGCCCTCTGGATACCCTTTGGAATACTTTTTGTATAGACCTGTTTATTGCCTTTTCTCCATCTTTGCCACTACCGTTTACTATACAGTGCTAGCGAACATATGCAGATAGATCATGTTAATGTTCTTTCCAAACACTTAGATGTGAAGCTTGGTGAGCTGCTTACCATACTTACTGATAGATTTCCTCCAGTTCTTCCATCATTTTCACATCTTAGTCTAACTCATATTTTGCATAATAAAAAAGGCTTTAGGATAGGAATCTTCATGCAAATCTCTAAAGCAATGTTTCAGTATGAAGAAAATGCTTGTTTCTGTCGTATGTCTGTTGGCCTCTTATTTGCTTCATTCCTTCTTTTCCTTTTGGCTTATCCAGCAGGTCCAATTTTAAGTTTTCAAGTTTTTTCTTGAGGTACAGCTGAGTCAGAACATGTAGACACATACAGACACACACACAGGTCTTCCTACATAGTTTTTTTTCTACCTGCTGTAGTATATCTTCATTGTCTTTATAAGGTCAGGTTTCTCTCAAGTTTTTATAGTTCAGTCATTAACTGGTGAGGTTTTTATTTAGTTTTTGTTCTTAATGGAGAGATTTTTGTTCAGCCTTGTACGCTTCTATGAGTCATTACCTTCATTGGACTGTTATGGATTGTTAAGGCCTTTATTTTCGGTCTATATCTTTCTCGCTAACTATATATTTTCATTGCATTCTCACTGTTTAAAGATAGTGACACATCCCTTTTTGGTACCTTCTGCTTTTGGATTTTGAAGCTCATGATAGTGTTGTCCTTTGTAGTGGTTTCACTGTTGCCAATTCTTAAATTAACTTCTGTCTACAAATTAAGAATATCTTCCTTGTTATTGTAGAATAAGCTTTCAAAGGGTTGATCACTATTTGAGAAACATTTTCCTCTCAAATATAAAAGTAATGTACTTGGTTAGGGGGAAGAAAATCCAGATTGAGTATTTGGCTAGTAAGAAATGTCATAGATAGCAACAACACCGTTTACATAAGTAATGGGTAACTTCACCCCTAAAAGGAGACTCCTGAAGTGTCTTAAACTGACATATCCAAACCAATTTTAAACTATGAGGTAAAAGTCCAAGTAGAAAAATACCATTGAGTAGAACTGAGTCTTGTATGCTCATCCCTCAGACTTCCAACTCTGCAAAGCTGCAAAACTAGAAACAAAGCATGAGTTGTGATCTAAAGAATACTTACCTACTCGGCACAATTGAAGAGCTAATTTGCTTTTCTTGAATGGCTTTGGAAATAAATCCTCTACTGCAGCTTTCTTTAGAGCAAGATTTTTTTCTTAACATCACAGTATTGAGAATCTGTTTATTTGTTTCAAGCTCAGTTTAAGGTAAAAAAATAAAAGCAATTAGTGGCACTCATATGAAGAAGGATATTTGATATTACAGCAGAGATGGCCTTCCTGAAGTAATTTCCTACTTCGTACTGAAAGTAATAATCAGTTCATCTTTATTTGCATATAGTATTTCAGCCTTTTTACTTTGTCTAGATATCACCTGAAAGTAGGTTCCTGTTACAGTGACTCTTACACAGGCCAATTAATCTCCAGAAAGATTCAGAAGACTTTTGGCCTTGAAGTAGCTGATTACCATGCATGATGATCCTAGAATAAAATACAAATGGCTTGTTTTTTTTCTAAGTAGAAATTCAGTCTCACTGGCTGAATTGTTTACATTCTTAGATGTCTGCTGAAAGAATCCTACAAAAATATGTCACTGGAAGGTTGGGGGGTTTTCTCCCCCTTTGTAGTCAGGGAAAGGGGAAATCTTTTGCGGGCGTTCAGAAGGACAGTGTGTCACTTAATACTTTCACACTCTATCTCTAGAGACCTTCAGTATCTTACTACTTTTTACCTAGATAGTGAATTTAGGCAATTACATTAAGTTCACAGTTGTGTTTAGGAATGCTCACTTCTGTGTGAGGAAAATGCCTTCAAAATCTGTCTAAAGAGAGATACATTTTGGTTACGTGTTGAAATGAAATATGTAGAAATCTGTACTGTGGGGGCCTTCTTAAGTTATGACTGTCCTATTTCATGTAAACCTAACATGGTGCCATAACATCTTTAGTGAGTGGTGCATGTAATTACTTAAGGTGCACATTTGTCTTTGTTAGGTGTCAAGACGTTGTTTTAAGGACTCATGCTTACGGGTTGTCAGTCTAGCAGAGGAGGAAATGCTTTCTACCTGTTAATTTTCTTGGACTAATACTGTCTGCAGCTGTGTTGTCAAATATCAAGTCGTATACAGGTCTCGGTCATATATCATTCCATGGATGCACAAGCTGTTCTTTGGGGAAAAAAATCGGTTTGTGGCTTTTTCAGATTAATATATTGTCTACATCTGCTGGCAAGGTGAAGGTTTGCCTTCTAGGCTGTACAAGCGAATATCTCAAAGACAGAAAAGTAATGCAGTACATTTCTTTTTAAAAATCAGATGATATTTTAAATGAGTTGGTAGTAGCCGTATGTCAGATGGTGAAGTCTACTTTCTGCTAAATAATTGTTTGTCCCCCTTGTTTTCTTCATTGTAGTCTGAGGTTAGCTTTACTAAATGAAGCAAAAGAGGTGCGAGCAGCAGGGTTGAGAGCCCTCCGCTATCTCATTCGAGACTCCAGTATTCTCCAGAAGGTGCTAAAGTTGAAAGTGGATTACCTGATAGCCAGGTAATTTTTCTCTTCCTTCTTGCTGTAAATTGTGCAATGGTAGATCAATTGCATTTTCATGGTTGAGACAGGTGAGAAAAAGTGTTTTCATATCTTCTTACATTCTTGGTATGTAGTTTGACAAAAGCCATTTTTCTTCAATATGACTAACGTTCTTTAAAAATGCAAGGATACTACATCTAAGCAACTAATCCAAATAAAATGCTGTCCTAATATATACTATGAAATATCTAAAAAATGTCTGTCTTTTTCAATCATAAATGCCATTAATCATAAATTAATCTGTGGTGGTGTTAGAAGGTTGAAGCATCAGTATTTTTCATGTCTTAAATTGTTTTATGGGAGTTTCTCTGATTCTTTGTATTATCATAGCACTTTGGAGCCTCTAGTACAGCATCAGGGCTAAAAAGTAGTTCATGCCCAAGAATTTGTAGTCTATGTATAACCCATGACACAACAGAAGAATACCTAAGGTCAAACTAGCAATGAGATAATAAGATCAGCATGATGAGTTGATGTAAATATTAGCATTTCTAGTGCTTCCTTTGTTAAAATCTTGTTGGATTTAATATGCTGATATAGATGTGTGTGTGTCTATTTATAAATATAGACACATAGTTTTAGTGTGCTGTTTAGCTTTGTTGGAGCAAAAGGACTTTTTTGATTGGAGAACACAAAATTTGTTGATGTGAAACATTACAAATACTTTGTTTAGACTCCTTCGAAATGACAAAGGCAGCTAGCTCAGAAAATACTTGTTGAAGCCATTATGCCTTGTCACTGTGTATTTGAGAACATTCTAGTGATCTAATTATAGTGAAGATAACTGAAAAATATAAACAAGCTAATTGATCAATCATAATGAGTATGCTTGCTGAAAGAATTTTTAAACAATCAGTCATAATATTCTTTTTCTTCTGTTTATTCAATTGTATAAATATTAACATAATATGTTAACAGTTAAGGTGTAAGTCTTGTTATAAACAAAAATGTGTGTTAACTTTTTTAGGTGCATTGACATACAGCAGAGTAATGAAGTAGAAAGAACGCAAGCACTTCGATTAGTCAGAAAGGTAAAATCTAACTATATATGGTCTTATCAGCTATGCCAGTACTGACTCCTGATTTTTCTCCATCAGCAGTTTTTTTTCACACAGTCTGTAATACCTTACCTTACCTTTATCATGTGAGGAGAAATTATAGCTGATAATTCAAAAGAAAGAAGGAAGGATAGTGCTGATACTTGTGATTTTAATCTCTTACCACTGAGAATCTTGAGTGGCCTAGAAAAATCCTGTTAATTTGCCTTTGATAGAGACCATACTGTTCAAGATTTGGGAAAAACTTAATCAAATTATGAATGCAAGGGTATAAGAACCATATTATTAAGTTTCATCTAATGATTTAACTTCAGTGATAGTGTGTTTAAGCATCTGTGAATCAAGGATGGGAGATTTTCTGACATCTGAGAAATGAGGCAAATTGCCATGGCTGGAATAATCAGTTGAAGGAATGCTTCTAGCCTTCTTTCTTTATCCGTAGAGGGTGATGCTATCCATAGTTCTTTTCTAAGGTACACAATAAAACACAGTTACTCTGCTATCATTATTATATTGTGTACCCATGGATATGAGATGTTTGAAGCTGTGGTAGCTGCATTTTCAAGTTCATCCTAGAGAAAATGGCATATGCATCTACTGAAGGTATTTTTTTCACGCAACATAGTATTCTGCCTTTCCACTGGACTTCATTATTTTCTTGTCGTGCTTATATTCTTCTACTGAGCATCTTAGGAAAAACTACCAAAGACTTGAGTAAAGTTTGAAGTAGTTGGAAGAATGGTTCCCCAGGAGCACTGCGTGTGTTTAATCTGTTTTGTGTGTATATGTATTTTTTATATTCATGTGTATTTAGGTGGAAAATATGAAAGTTTGATACACAGTTTCTTTTCTTACAATGAGCTTACTTGGTTTCTGTCTTACAGAATAGACAATATGCTTGATTAACTATTGCACCAAAAAGAGTTGTAAAGCTTCAACACCACTACCACCCCAAACATAAACAAACAAAAAACACAACCATAAAGGAATGGATCCTTGAGGATGTCACAATTTATAAAACTTCTTTGCTAATCTGCTTTAAAAAAAAAGCTTCAGTGTAGAGTCAGAATAACTTAAATAAGAAGATGGAATGAAAACACATAATTGGTTTGGATCAGAAATTTGTCCTCATTACTCCTGGGCTTTTTTGAGCATTTCCTAGTTGAGCAAAGACTTCTGTCTTGAAAGAGACAAGAGGAAGCAAGAGAAATAAATCCATTAGTTTGATTTGAAAAAATTATCCTGAAAGATAAGCATTTAAAAAATCATACAGGTGACTACCAGTGCTTTTTTTTTTTCCCCATCACTCTACAAGGGTGCTGTGCATGGGATGTACATGCATGGAATGTGCACTCTTGCAGGGGTGTTGATGATTTTTTGATGCTGACAACTATGTTGATGAAAGATGTTTCCTAACATCTTTTGCTACCTGTAATATCCTTTTTTCTTAAAAGACAATGTCAGACAAAGCCACGTAACCTGGCTACCAACACCTTTTTCATGTCGTGTCTGGGCTACTTAGTTAAGCATTCATTGGCACAGAGCAGTCAGTACTTCAGAAACTCTTGCAAGAAATACTGTGACACATGTCCTGAATGGCACATTCTGTATTTTCACACTGTCTGTTTGTCACCCTGCTCTTGCCCTTTTTCCATCTCTTTTCATCTCCCTCAATATCTCAGACTCAAATCCTGGTTTGATACCAGGATTCCTAAAACGTTATATAGAGGTCTAGAAGAGGAGAATGAGTGGAAAATGAAACGGAGTTAATTCATTTATGCAGGAGATAAGTTTCTCTGAGCAATGGAAGAGCTGAACTGGGTTCCACCAGCATCACAGAACTATTGTTTTCAGTTTCAAAGTCTGGATGAAATTCAACCTGGTCTTTGATAGAAAAATGCCTATGTAAGAATAACATAGATGTAAAACTCTAAAAATAAAACATTCTCTTGCTTTCTTGTCTTTTCACAGAGTAGAACAAAATATAAAATTAATCCTGTTTTATGAATTTATGAAATGCCTTTAATGATAAACTTGTTTTAAAATATGTGCAGGTTAAAGTAGTATAGGAAGGGAAAAGAAAGACAACTTAAAGTCAGAAACCAAGTTTAAAAAGTTTAAAGGCTTTCAGTGCTCACTGTCTCTTTTGACTGGAATCACCTCTACATTTCCTAATAAGAGCTTTGCAGTTTAGCAGTGTCTGCAGCCATGAAAAGGATGCCACAAAATTGCTTCAGAAAGTGTTTTTCTATCTAATAGAAGTCAGTAAGACCATTTTTTCATAATTTAATAGGCAGGATGTTTTATTTTCAAAGCAGAAGTTGGGGTTAGGTACAATATGAACCACCTTCTTTCTTCCTCCTTTTAAAGGAATCTTTAAAGACCAAATTTATAGTCTGTTACTTACTTCATCATAGCTGCTTGTAAAGAGCCTTGCATCACCTGTCCTTGGTCTTTAGAACTGCATTTCAATACCTAGAGCAGAGTGAAAGCAAATGCAAAAGTTCATATTTATTCTACTAATGTATTTGGAATTGAATATTAAAAGAAATCTTTCCTTCTCATGTCTTAAAACCAAAGAAAACAATGAAGCAGAACAGTCTTAAGAGGCTGCTTGTGTCCTCGCACTAAGTACATGTCAATATCTGTAAGAAAAAAGCTTACAGTTTTGTAGGGTGGATTAGTACACCCATTGTATTCTTAATTCTTGTTACTTCATGCCATTGTAAAAGTGAAAGACTGTGTGGGTGGGGAAGAGTTTGTTTTTTCTCTAGAGTCCTATCTTAAAGCTTCCTGTTTTGTGGGGATAACGTTATGTATGACAAGAAATTTCTCAAAAATATGTCTTAAAAATAAAACTGTTAAAGTGTTGATAATGGTTGATATCTTCTCATTTTAACATCCTCTGCAAAGAAGATAAAGCAATTAATCCCCTTTGAACAAATATCTGTAAGATGTCTAAGGGAGCTGCAAAATGAATATAGGACAAAAGAATTTTGGAAAAATAATGAAGATAAGCTTACTTCTATTGGAAACAAAAAGGATATTACACAAAACCTTGGAAAACTAACCTTAAGTTTTTAGGTGTCTGACGGCTATTGAGTATTTTTTTACATGTCACTTTTATTTATTAGCAGAAAAAAAATTGACATGGTTGAGTTGCCTATAACACATTACACTGTTCCCTTTTAAGCAGTCAGACAGACAAAAAGACCTACTTCCTCCTTAGTAATATATTTGTTTAGCGATGTTCCATGTTATAGAGGATATGTATATTTAATTTTTGCAAAACTATGAAAAAATGTGAACAGACAGCCACTCAGCCTTTGCAGTCAAAAGCCTCATTTGAGGAAGGGTGAAGAGTGCTGGTGTTTTTTTTGGAGCAGGTTTTTTTGCCTTTAATGTGTGCACAGGGTCTTGCTTCTTATCTGGTGTAAATTCTGATTGTCCTAAACTAGCAGCTGAGGATTTCCGTAGTGCAGGACCTCTTCAGTAGTGTAAATAAACATTGGCTATTAAAATCTGTTCTTCTACTCTGTCTCAAACTTACTGCAAATTCTTTTTAATTGAAGAATGACTTGAATAATGGATGCAGGTCTTGTTTTCATCTTTGCTTTTCAGTTTAATGTTTTTAAGCTGTATGTGGGGCTTTTTGTCCCATAGCTATATAATTTATGATGAAGTCGCATTACAGGGCAGTTCTAGGAAGATTAAGTACTATGCAAGAGGATATAGGGGTGTTACTGACAGTTTCTTTCCAAATACTGTAGCAGCTTCTTCTGTTGGCTGTCTTGTAGTTAGCAGCAACCTAAGGATCTCTCTACACAGGAGATTTTAGTCTTGGCTAATTAAACAGTTGAATAGGTGTTGAAGAATCTACTGCAGTATGAATGAATCTTCTAGAGGAGTTTGTAATCTACTCTGTGTCATTGGATAGCATTTTTTGTTGATACAGAAATTCTTGGAAAAACATGAAAAGGCTATCCATAGTTTTTTCTGCAACAGTCATCTTTTTAAGCCTTTCCTATTGATAAGATAATATAAAATTAAAAAACTGAAGCAGGAAGAGAATGGTAAAGGAAATTAACAAACAAATAATTTCAACAACAAAAGAAATAGTTCTGAGGATTTGCTGGATACAACTAAGTAATAGATGTAGTGGTCTGTCTGGCTGTATCTAGGAAACAGAATGCTGGTGAATCTGTGAGTATATTTAGAGAAATATTATGAAGAAACCAGAGGGCTTTTTCTTTCATTTTTGGCAGATGATCACTGTGAATGCTTCATTGTTCCCCAGTTCTATTACTAATTCTTTGATAGCAGTTGGAAACGATGGTCTTCAAGAAAGAGACAGAATGGTTCGAGCGTGTATAGCCATTATCTGTGAACTAGGTAAGATAACTGAAAGCTAATTAAGAAAACTTGACATGGTTGTCAACAGTTTTCTAAGAGATTCTCTTCTGTGGGTTTGTAGTAAATAGATTGTATTCAAATCATTAAGAGTATTTATTTAATAATGACTTAGATGTTAAATATTCTTAATGTCAGTTTCATGGATTTTAGTCATTAGTTTGATATCAAACAAAGTCAGTTTAACTTAAAATCAAAATCTCTTAAGTGGAGTACCTGAAGATTTCAGGTGCTGTTCTTCCCTCTAAGACTTGCCAATTTTTGATTTACCTTAAAAACATTTCCCTGCTGCAGTTCATGTTTCCAAAACTAATGGATTGGAAGTAGGGGGAATTCCATACGTGAGATGCTGACAAATGTACAAGAGTTCAGAGAACTATGAAACATCTTCCTTTTAAAAATTTCTACAGTCGGTACTGTGGTTAGATGGCTTCTGGAAGTCAGTATTTGTGTCCATGTAAAGTCTATCTTGGACAGTGGTTTGTACTAACTCCCTATACTTGTATGTGGGTACTGATTTTTAAAGTTTTTTTCAAATCAGTCAATGAGAAATAACTTCAGCAATGTTTTCAAGATACAAACTTCTGTTTTAAATAAATAAGTGATCTTTATATTAGAGTATAAATGTTTTATCCATGTCAGTCCAGTGAAGCACAAAACAATTTTTGTGGGAAAATCCAGAAACTACTCTATAGAAACTTGGTTGGAAATAAGTTGAGAAAATGCTGCACAGTGATGACTGACCAGTATTTTTGTTCATGGTAAATTAGTCCAAAATCTTAATTCATTGCTAATGTCAGTCAGTTCCATTAAAAGCTTTAAATGTGCCTCAGCAGTGTTCAGGAAGAAAAAGATAAACGTACTAAAGAGACAACAAGTTTGTCATATTGGAAGCCATGATATGTTTTCTTTCCTATCAGTGGCCGAAGTGACATGTTTTTCTTTATTTAGCACTTCAGAATCCGGAGGTGGTGGCTCTTCGGGGTGGTTTAAGTACCATCTTGAAAAATGTGATTGATTGTCAGCTAAGCCGAATAAATGAGGCTCTGATAACTACAGTTTTGCACCTCATTAATCATCCAAAGACCCGACAGTATGTGCGAGCAGATGTGGAGTTAGAGGTGGGTTCAGTTTTACTTGTTCAGTGACAGAAATTAAACGTTGTATTACTAATGAAAATGTTTAATTTTCATTTCGGATTTCACCCTCTGTGTTAGTGCAAAATTTTAAAAATACAACATTTTAGGCTAAGAGCATAATGATTTGTAAAGCAGGAATAACATGACAGATTGGAGTGGGACTGAGGAAAGTGGAAGACCCATTTAACTGTATTCTCATGTGAAAGTAATGCATGTCTTTCTTTTGTTTAGCGAATTTTAGCTCCTTACACAGATTTTCACTACAGGCATAATCCAGACACAGCAGAAGGACAACTCAAGTAAGTGTTAGTGCTGCTACTTGTGCTACCAGTTGTGTTCATGGCATTGGAATTAAGCTATTTTTCTTTCCAAAGTGAAAATAAAAGCAATGACTAAACTACTTGAAGTTGCATACAGTAGGTTAGAATGAAGATTCCTAAAATACTGTTAAGCATTTAAGATTCTGAAAGGGTTTCTTTAGCCTGGAGAAGAAAAGGTTGGGAGGGACCCTCCCCCAGATTATCAGCCTTTCTAATACCTGTTAAGATGTTATCAAGAAGATGTAGCCAGGGCCCTTAGTCCTGGTGAAAGGGCAAGAAGCAACAGAGAGAAATAGAAACAAGAGAGGTTCCAACTTGATATAAGGGCGGGCAGGGTGGGATTTTCTGCGATGCCAGTCAAGTGTTGGAACAGATTGTCCTAAGAGGTCCTGCAGCCTTCATCCTTGAGAGTTTCTAAGACCCAACTGGATAAAACCTTGAGTATAACCTGGTCTGGTCTCATAGCTGACAACTTCTTTGTGCAGGAGTTTGGACTAGAGACCTCCTGAGATTACTTCCAACTTGAATTACTCAGTTTTTTAAATTATTAAATGGCGTTAGATGCTTAGGTGTGGATAACTGAATAAGGTCCAAATCTCTAGGTCCCTGCTGTAGACTTACTGTCAGAGGTGCAGAGTGATTCATCTGACCACATACAGGTGCTTACTTTGTGATGTTATCCTCCTACCATGGAAACTCCCCTGAAAAAGAAAAAGTAACAATACTTAAAATTTCTAATCTTTGTGTGTGTGTATACGTATTGCATAAATATATATGCATACATAAAATATTTCTCTTATTCTGGATTTTGTCCCCCATCTAAAATCTCAGTTAACTACTTTTTACTTGCTGTGTTAGCGACGCTGTTTTATAGTAATTAACTGTATTGTGACATTTGTTGTTTTAATGACAGGGAGGACAGAGAAGCACGCTTCCTAGCTAGTAAAATGGGAATAGTGGCAGCATTTCGATCATGGGCAGGTAAGATTATTTTTTGTTTGTTTGAAGCTGGATGATTGGAAAGGGAATTTTACTTTCTAGTATAAGAGTAGTTTGTTTAAACACAGAATCTATCTCATTCGATTTGTCTAATTTCTATCAATACCTTCCTACAATGCTACTAAGATGTGTTTTGATATCGTAAATTTGGAGGATGCATACATGGTTTTCTTTGATAAATTCTGCTAACCAGATGTAGCACTTTTTACGCCTCGTGTAGAATACCTTATAAGATGTACCTTGATGGTACTTTTTGACATTTGATGGGTGAGAGGATATTGAAAGTAACATCATATCGAAGAATTTGCCTTTGAGATGGTTCTGCCACTGTAAATAAGAAATCTTTTTGTCTATGTGAAGAGATACCAACAGAATAGTTTCATTAGCACCTACGTTTACCAGGTGCTGTAGCTGAAAAGAAATTGCAGATAGACATAGTTTGGAATTTTTCATGTAGGAGACATTTCTAAATCGAAAAAGCAGGTTTTTGCAGTTTTCTAAATCCTTTTCTCTGCAATATTACAATATGTAATATGAAGATACTGCCTCAGGGACTGCTCATTCTTTTAGTCAAGACAGTGCCTTGCAAATAAACTATATCAGTTGATATGACCGTATAACAAAATTCTGAGTAGGATTTTTACAGGCTGTACTGAGGAAATATTCAGACTGTATAGAAAGCCTTTTTCATTGTGATACTACTTGCTTTATTTTTAATGTTCTGAAAATAATCACTAAGCTTAATTTAATACCCAGGTATCCTTCAGAAGTTTCTCACATGTGTTCTAACTTGTTTGGGAGGAAGCTTGGGAAGTTTGTGACAACTTTGAAAGTTCTAGGAAGCAGTTTCTGATATGAGTGTTGCTGCATCTTCTCTTACTTAGACCCTTAGAACTAATAGCATATGCCTGAAAGGTCAAGTGACTGAAGAAACAGTTGTCTCGGAATATGTTAATTGCAATGACAATTTCACTGTTATGTATTCATCCTTTTTTATATTACTTGTTATGTTGGAGACTAGCATCTTAAATGTTTTTATTAAAAAGATGCCCTTACACTGTCTTTTCAAAGGACATGTAGCTAAACCAGGCTTGAGGGTGTTCTTGGTTTTTGTTTCGGCTTTTTGGTTGGGTTTTTTGCCTGTCTGTACTATCTGCTGTGTTCTACTGTTCTGCTCTCCTTATTTTCCAGACTGGGTTATTCTTCAGAGCTGATGGTTGCTATGTCCTCATGTGCAATCGTGTCCTTAGAGATAAAATTGGGGCATGCAGCTATGACTGCGAGCACCCAAATCTGTTCCTGCATTGCAATTGGGATGTTGCCACTCCTGGAAAAGGCCTCTGAGTTGCTCTGTGGAACATACTTAAATGCCCTTAGTGTGTCTGTGGCCACATGTGTGTGTCTTAAGTTTTTGTGACATGAAAGTTTTGAAATTGAGGACTTTCAAGATCATATAAAGGATATATCATTAAAGTTAAGTTTGTATTAGTGAAAATAAATAGATGAGTAGGTGGTATTTCTCATTTGTTAGTAATTTTTAAAGAATAACGGTTTGGGTTTATGATACGTAAGACAAAAAGGTGTGCAACCTGCATTCTTTCTGTACATTTAAAAGTTGCATTTTGAAGAAACTTGTTTGCTGGACAGCATGTTTATGTAAGTTTTAATTTGTTCTGTGAAGTATGAAGAGAAGTGGTCAAGGAAATGAGCAAGATTACTGTCTTTGCAGCTACATTTTTAATGAATAGACTGTATACAAATTGACGCTGAAAAATCAGTGTAAGCTTTAGCTGGTATTCTGTAACATTTAGAAACAATTTGAAGGTTTTCCTTAGTAATACTGAAATATTAAACTAATTGAGTAAAAATACAGTGTAAAAAGGACCAAGTTATAAGAGAGGTGCAGATTTTATTCTACTGTCTTGAAACGTCTGGAGATGACCACTGATCATCTGGGAAGAGATGGTTTACAACGGTTCACAGAGAATGTTATTCCAAGTATGTTTAAACTTGCTGTTTAGAATTCACCTGAGATTAAAAGGAACTGAATAATTTGTTAGGTTAAGATACAGCTTTTGATGGAGAAAGTTTTCACAGTTCTGCCAAGATGATGCAAATCTCTCAGGTTTAAGATTCAATATTGACAATTTTTTCAGTCACTTCTTCCGTGTAAATGTTATTTTTGCAGATAATTTGAAAATACTGTTCACAGTAGAAAAGGCAAAAGTCGCTATAGTTTTTAATGGGGAAACAAAATTTTGTGATTACTAAGTTTTGTTAGATATTATTGATTGGAAAGGAGATGACTTAAAGGTGAAAATGTTTGATTAGTAATTTTTGTCATATGTGCTTGTACTCAAACTGAAAATCAAATTTAACAGTGTGTCTAATGCCTTTTTTTTGTTTGGTGAGGGAGTATTATTATGTATTTAATATTTTCTAGGTATTATCAGCCTGTGCAAACCTGGAAATTCTGGGATTCAGTCTCTCATTGGGGTACTCTGTATACCAAATATGGAAATACGGGTAGGTGGTACATATTTAGTACTGATGTAGGAATAAGATTAGGTGTTTTAATTAACATATTCTTAACATTTTAATAATTTAGTATCTTAAACACAGACTCAGTTATGAGACCACTACCCTCAAGTTTATTTGACCCCCAAGTTCAAGTCCATTATAAAACTCCTGTGAGAATGCAGCACACCCTGTATGTCTGAGGGAAGGGAATGTAGGGTAGAAAAGTACATAAATTATTTTTCACTCTGGTTACAACTCAAAGCAAGTTCACAGTATCTGCAGTTATGAATTTAAAGCATAAAAATCAGAGTTGAATCTAACACAAATAAAAATCTTTCTTCCCAATTACCTATTAAACCAAGAAGCTGATGGTAGCAGCAGAAATATTCTAAAAAACTGTAATTGAAGTAGCCCGAGCTGCTTTAGAATTCATAGTGATGTTAAGGCACAGTTCTAAAGTAAACAAGCTCCTTCCCTTCTTCTCCAGATTATTTGAATTTATGAAAATATGCATAGTATCAAAAAAAAGAAACACTGAAACAAATACACTAATTTTAGAACTCTATAAAAATCTCAGCTTCAGTATTTATAGTGAACAAAAGGACAATTTTTATAAAGCTATAAAATTCCTGTTGTGCTGTTTTTTGGCAGCGAGGTCTGCTTGAAGTTCTCTATGACATATTTCGCCTTCCTCTCCCTGTTATCGCAGAAGAATTTATTGAGGCACTTCTCAGTGTAGGTAAGTGTTTAGAACCAGTTCACATAAGAATTCTGTCTTTTAAGCTCTTTAAAATTTGAACTGTCTCCTCTATATTGTAAATTACATCAATACTGTTTCATCACTGAATTCACTGGGTGCTCTGAAGTCCTGTTTAAAATTCTTTATCAGCTGTTAAGTGTTATAAGTTTGATAAAAGATCAGCAGTGGAGCATAAGTGGAGCATTTACACAAAAGATTGTGAAAACACATTACTCCAGATTAGACTTCTTTGAAGTGTTAGGAGCGTTAGTAACATAGAATAACAAATGTTCCTTAGCTTCATCCCAAGATGTGAACTAGAAGATCAGTCGCCTCAAGGGTATGTATAGCAATGCATGCTGCCTGGGGAACAAACAGGAGGAACTGGAGCTCTGCACCCAGTCAGAAAGTTATGATATCCTAGCATTAACTGAAACATGGTGAGACAACTCCCATGACTGGAGGACCACGATGGATGGCTCTACGCTGTTTCATAAAGACAGGCGGGGAAGAAGAGGTGGAGGAGTCACGTTCTATGTTAAGGAGAATATTGGATAACTATGGTGATTGTGGAAGCCCTGTTGAATGCCTCTGGGTCAAGATTAGAGGGATTGTCTCCAAGGGGGATCTTGCAGTAGGCATCTGCTACTGACCTCCAAACCAAGACGATAAGGCCAACAAAGCAATATGTGGGTGACTTAAACAAGCTTCAGGTCAACAGACCCAGGTTCTTGTGGGTGACTTCAACTGCCCAGACATCTTTGGAAGAACAATACAGTAGCTCACATGCCATCCATCTAGTTCCTGGAATGCGTAGAGGACTATTTCCTCATACAAATGTTAGATGTGCCAATCAGGATTGAGGCATTTTTGAACTTAATGCTCACAAACCAAGAAAACCTCCTTTGTAGTATCTCAGTTAGTGACAGCCTTGGCTGCAGTGATGACATTATTGTGGAGTTTGGGATCCTGCTCAGCATGCTGAAGGTTAGTACTAACACAAGGGTTTTAGATATTAGAAGAGCAAACTTTAGCTTCCTCAGAGTTCATTTGGGAGGGATTCCACAGGAAGCTTCCATGGAAGATAAAGGAGCTAGTGAGTGCTGGGAGTTTTTAAAGAACTCTCTTCTGGAAGCACAAAGTCCATCCCCTTTAAAGGTAGGGAAGTAGGTGGACCAAGAGACCTCTGGTCTTAATTGCAAGCTTCTGAGTCTACTCAAAACCAAAAGAGTATACCAGAGTGGAAAAGAGGATGAATACCCACTGAGAACTACAAGGGCATTGCCGGTTAAAAAAGCAAAAGCTCAACTCAAATTGAAATTGGCTGGAGATGTCAAACTACAAGAAAGGGTTCTTCAAGTATGTAAACAACAAGCAGAAACAGAAGGAAAATGCTGGCCTGCTGTTAAATATGAGGTGAATTTGTCACCAATAATGCTGAAAAGGCAGACGTCAACACTTGCTTCACCTCCATCTTTACCAGCACTGCTAGGCCCCAGGCCTTTAGAACAAAAATCCAAGTTGATGCGAACACAATCAGTGAAGGAGGGGTTGGTATGTGAACTATTACAGGAGCTTGACCTCTACAAATCGATGGGCCCTAACATTATCCCCCAAAGTGTGTTAAGAGAGCTGGCTGATGTCACTGTGAGGCTGCTCTCCATAATCTTTGAGCAGTCGTGGAGATTGGGGGACATCTCAAAAGACTGGAAGAAGGCTAATGTCACCCCTGTCTACAAGAAGGGCTTTAAAGGAGGATCCAGGAATTTAAAGGCCCATAAGTCTTACTTCACTCGCTAGGAAAGTTAGGGAACAAATTCCCCTGGGGCTATCCCAAATCAAATGAAGCACATGATTGGGAAAAGCCAGCACAGATTCACCAGGGCAAATCATGCTTGACAAACCTGATCGCTTTCTATGACAAAGTAACCTGCTCAAGTGATGTGGGGTGAACAGTGGATGTTGTCTACCTGGAATTCTGCAAGACTTTTGGTACAGTTCCCCACAGTCTCTTCCTAGAGAAACTGATGTGTTAACAGTCTAAATAAGTGGTCTGTGTGGTGGATGGGGAAGAGGCTGACAGGCTGCACCCAGAGGGTGGTGGTAAATAGCTCCTTTTCAAACTGGCAACCTGGCACAAGTGGAGTCCCCCAGGGACTGATGTTGGGCCAAATGCTGTTTAGTCATACATGGTCTGGTTGATGGGATTGGGTGTACCCTGATGAAGTTTGATGGTACAAAATTGAGTGGGGAAGTGGACACTTTGTAAGGGAGAGCCACGCTGCGGGAAGACATGGTTAGGCTGAAAGCTTGGTCTAACAAGAACCTTACAAAGTTCAACAAGGACAAGTGTAACGCCATTCACCTGGGAACAATCCAGGAGTGCAGCACAGACTGGGATCTACCTGGCTGGGGAGCAGCTCTCTGGAAAGGGATCTGGGGGTCCTGGCTGGACAACAAACTCAATAGAAGCAAACAGTGTGATGCAGAGGCAAAGGAAGCCAACAGGATGCTGGGTTGCAAAAACAAGGTTGCTCCAGCAGAGATAAAGAAGATGTTATCCCACTCACCACTTGTCAGGCCACACCTGGAATACTGTGTTCAGTTTTGGTCCCCACTATACAAAAAAGATGTGGACAGGCTGGAGAGCGTCCAGAGGGAGGGCCACAAAGATGATCAAGGGGCTGGGAAGCCTGCCATATCAGGAAGGTCTGAGAGAATTGGGTTTGTTCAGCCTTGAGAAGAGAAGGCTTAGGGGAGACCTTATCACCATGTTCCGGTATTTAAAGGGTGGTTACAAAGAATATGGAGACTAAATTTTTACAGGGAGTCACATGGAAAAGACAAGGGATAATGGGTACAAATTACCCGTGGGGAGATTCCGATTGAACACAAGAAGAAAATTTTTCACAGCAAGAACAATCAGCCACTGGAATAATGTCCGCAGGGAAGTGGTGGATTCCCCAGCACTGGACGCTTCCAACATTCAGCTGGACCAGGTGCTGGGCCATCTTGTCTAGACTGTGTTTTTGCCAAGAAAGGTTGCACCAGATGACCCCTGAGGTCCCTTCCAACCTGGTGTTCTATTCTATGAAGTGTTAGTGAATGTTACAGAAAAGATAGAAAATACTCCGTTTAATAAATATTGTGTATCTGCTAGCTATCTCCACTACACTTTAGCTGATTTTTACTTTTCCCTAGGGCAATTGTATGCTTTTCCATGTCTTTATATTTACCAGAGTTAGTCTTTTATCTTTAGAATTACTCCTTTGTAAAGCCATCCTCTGCATTGTCTCACAGCACGAAAGTATGATCACAGAATGAGCAAATTTCAGCCTTAATTTTACAGCAATTCTCTTCTCCAAAGTCTGGTTATAACTGTTTTATCATGCAGTTGATTATAAAAGCTTAATCCTTGTTCCTCGTTTGTAAGTAAATCATTCTTTGTTGCAAAGTTGCTACTTTGTGACATATGGATGTACATTTTAAAATTTCAGGTGTTACGTTTTCTGTGAAACAAGTTTCATGTGTTTATGAATTGGAAATGTCATTATTTTGGTTGATACTTAGATACAATCTTTGTCCTAGCTTTGAAGTTAGACTTGCCTTGTTCAGGAGCGTGGATTACATGACTTGTTAGAGATCCCTTCTGACAAAATAACATTTGTTGCCAAGAACTACTATTTACCTACTGACAACCATTAAAATAACACTATGAAATCCAATGTTAATAATTACCATTGTCCCTATTTTCTTGTTCTAGATCCAAGCAGGTTTCAGGACTGCTGGAGACTTTCTGATGGCTTTGTAGCTGCTGAAGCTAAAACTATATTACCCCATCGAGCTAGGTCAAGGTGAGCATTTAATGAACTTAGTCTAAACCCTTGGTTTTGTTTTGTGGTGATGTTGACAAAGTATTTGTTGTCTTCTTGCAGACACAAAAGCAAGGAACTTTCTAAACTGTTTCTGTACTTTTTTCTCCTTAGGCCTGATCTCATGGATAATTATTTGGCTTTAGTGCTTTCAGCTTTTATTACCAATGGACTTCTAGAGGTAACGAATGACTTTAAGTTTGAATAGATGCTTGCTACTTTTTTCCTGGAAGCATTAAAAGAAGATGTTATACACTAAATGTTGTAACAATGTTTTAACTTTTTGAAGGGTCTGGTTGAAGTGATCACAAGTAGTGATGACCATGTATCTGTTAGAGCAACTATCCTTTTAGGAGAACTTTTGCACATGGTAAGTTAGACTTCTTGCTGAATCTAAGTAGTATTAATAGCTAGTTGCAAATAGACATTTCCTAATACAGCTTTGAATTTGTGTTACGAACTTGGAACATCTAATTTTTCATCGAATAGTGGGTTACTTTACACTACAATTTTTGGCACTTCATATATGAAAACCAGTATGAATCAATAGGAAGGTCATTTGGAAATTATTGAAAGTACTAGGGATTGTGCCCCAAGGATAATCCTCAGCGCTCAAACTCTCACCAGTACACTTTCTTGCTTCAGTACCCAGTTGTATTTTTAAGTTGGAGTCCTGCAAGCTCACGCATCAGTTACTGTGTTTGTGAAAAGAACCGTTGCTGAGTTTTGCTTTCCTTACAGTAATGGTAGCCTTCTGGCAGTGTATTTAGCTTTCTGCCTCACAGGCTAGGCAGATGAAACTTTTTTCATGTTCAGCTTGATGTGACTGGGGCACTTGGTGTTACTCATTCAGACAACTCCAACCTGGTGGAGTGCTCTTTCAGCACTGCTGTGAGTGGCCACTGCTACAGAGAAGCTGAAGAACCCTTGTTTTTTTCTGCTTCCCTTTATCAAACATATCTTTTACAGTAGCTTCTCTCTCTTAATCTAAACTATTTCAGTATAGAGATGTTACTATTTTCTTCATATACACTCCAGGGCTACCTTTCAGCCTACCAAGGAGCTGTTAGTCATGTATGAAGTGATATGATTTACCTTTCTTGCAAAACAGTTCCTTTATTTTTCACATCCTCTCTTGATGACAAGAATAGTGTATGCAGCAGAACACTTTTTGATCAGTTTTTTTGTGTTTTTTTAATCTTCCCTCCAAATAAACTCTTTTTTATAAGAGATGGTAAGATTGTGAAGTACAACTTTGTCTTACAAAATTTGAGTATATATTACTGGACACAGACTGCATTTTCAACTATTGACTCATTTCAGTGGTGCTTAATGTTCCAAAAACCAAGATCACAATCTTCAGATACAGGATTTCTTATTACTACAGGGATTTACACCATCTTAGCTCAGAGGCATGGGTAGCAACCACAACAAGTCTTTCTTTAGTCTCTTCAGTGATTTTTCTTTAAGTGGTAGAATTTCTTGAGTATTCAGTCAACTATGTAGTTTAAAAAGAGGAATCTGTAATAACATGCTGTTTTTCTGGTTTCTGGAATACTTTTGAATGGGAGTGACTGTTACTGACACGAGTATGCTGCACAGCATAGGTGTTTTTTGTTTTTCTGAAGAGAAGATTTATTAGTCAGAGATGACTTTTTATCAAAACACTGAACAAATATTTGTACTTCTACTTAGTAAGTTTTAAGAAATTGAAGCAATTTATATTCATTATTCTTTAGTTTCCGAAAATATTTGCAGAATTACATATGTTTCCCAAAATAAAAGCAATTAACTGTTTAGTTACTGAGGAAGTTATGTTGATCAGATTTTTGTGTGTGCAGAAAGTTTTTAATAGAGATCATCAACTTAAGCTGTATTTCTGATTTTAGATTTTTTTTTAGTACTTTTATATACATGACAAGGATATCTGATGCTTTGCATGTGTATGTTACCACTTTAAAAGCCACAATGCAAACAGTACACATTAGAAGGCTCTGAAATCTAAAATTGCCTTAAGTTACTTTCAGTTGTGTTTCAGATTTATTAGTTATATCAAATATTATGTGTAATTATTGCTCTGACATTATGCGGAAGGTAGTTTTGTTGTCATGCATCTGTGAAAATGTTGTGAAAACTGATAGATTCTTCAAATGTTGATCCAAAAGAGATAGCTGAAAATGTTGTAATAAGTTATTCTAACTGGTCTTTTGTTGGTTTTTAGGCAAACACAATTCTTCCTCATTCTCACAGCCATCACCTGCACTGTTTACCAACATTAATGAATATGGCAGCATCTTTTGACATCATGAAAGAGAAAAGACTGTAAGAATACTAAGTTACATTTAGAAGCAAAAATAGTTATCTCCTTTTTCCCCTACAGTTGAGTGAAAACGTACAAGTTTTCTGGTGGCTGAAACCATGGCTGTCTTTATGGGAAAGCAAACTCATGCATGCATATAGAAATGCTCTGTCACACTTAATAGGAAAATAGTTTTCAATGCATGATTCCAAAAGTGTTTATAGTAACAATTTAGAAATTTGGGAGGAAAGTTTTGGTAGTGGATTTCAGAACACTTTTGCATAGATTACAGTATTTTTAAGCAGAGTTTTTCTTAAATGAACTCTGAGGTGCTGTTTGACCAAACAAAATCTGAGATGTGTTCTGTGTTTGATATCTCCATTGTTTCACACTTCTTTTTTGGCATTTTGATACAGTTAAGCTTTCAAAACTAAAAAAGCCTGTACAATTTTTTTCTTCTGTTGTTTATCTATAGCTCATTATAGTAATAGACCAAATCAGTGAGTTGTTGTTAGTGTAGGCAAGAGCATGAAATGTCATATTGGCATGGGGCTGTTTTTTGGGGTTTTAGTTTTTGTCGTTTTGCATTTTTTTCTAAACTGTTTTCTTCAGATTGATGATTGTAATTGTAATTATGTTAAAACTTTTATCAGTGCAAACTTCGAACAAAAGCACCAGCATTTTCTCAGTTCCTTTCAGTTCCATTTAAATATAAGAATGTATGAACAGAAATTTTAAATTTAGTGCAGCATTCTGCAGTGGCATGTACTTAAGCAGTACTAGGGAACTGTTTGGCATTCATGATGCCAATCAAATGTATATTTAGGCATCTGTCTTGAAATAGAGCCTTTTAATTTCTCTTTGGACTAGAAGTACCTGAATTCTCAGATTTTAAAAACCTGTGCTTTTTTATTTTACTTATTTTTTAGAATTTCTCTGTACATCTACTATTCTTGCAATTTAACCTCTGAAGTGTTCTCTCATAAAATACCATCTCTCAGGTACTTTACACAATTTAAACCTCTGAGGAAAAGTCAAATAATTTGATATTCATGTGTCTTTAAAATGTATTTCTGTAACTCAGTGTTCTTACTTGGATTTCTTTGTAGAAGACCATTTAATGGAGTGTGTTGGGATTTTTTCTAATAGTAAATTCTAGGAAATATTTTTGTTAATTACTCTGGCCATTCCTGATCTACTTTGTCAGATCAGTGTTATGGTAATTATACCATAACATTCTATTTCGTCTTTCATTGACAGTGATAAATATTGACAGTGATAAATAAGTGATAAATTACAGAACATTTCTGAACTGCTACTGTGAAACATAGTGCTCTTCTGCTTTTTAGTTTTGAAGGCTGCTTATATGTCAGTAGAAGATTCTGGTATGTGAAAACAGTTATTTTTCCAAAAAAGGCATATCTGAAACGCCGTTACAGGATATTTCACTGGTCAAAGCTGTGGGATGAGAGGAAAGATGAAGAGCAGAAGGGATATGTTTGTGGATTACCTGCAGTTTTTTTGCTTTTTGGCATTTGTGGACATACCTGATAGAGTAGTAAGAATTCCTCTTTTTGTTGAAAGAAATTGATTTTGTAGAAGTACTATTTTTATTTGGGGATCTTGGTTTTGGTCAGTGCTCTGCATTGTTTCCATACTCTGAAAAACTGTAAGCACTGTTACAGATTAAATTTATGTAACTTAAATAAGTGGCCAAATTCAAAGGTATTTGTTTGAAGGTAATACAAATTAAAGACTCTCTCCTTCCCTGTGAGAATTTTTGTTTATGGGAAAGAAGAAAGGAATTACCTCCTCATTTTTAGACTTTCTTATTTTATTTGCTCAGCAGGTTGTTCTTTTTCTGCTACCACTATTTTGTAATTAACTGTTTCTGCCCTTGTCAACTGTCATTTCTATTACTTCCTATCTTTTCCTGGAAACTTCTTACATGCTGTTGCTGAGCTGTTTAGATATCAAGAACAGGAAACATACTACTGATACTCCTGCCACCCTCTGGGGGAAAAAAAAGAGCATACACAAGAAATACTTTGTTAGTCAGAGTTGAAGCTAGCCCCCTCAACTCTCAACTTTAATGCAGAATGTGGATCTACTGTGACATCTCGCAATACTTTATCAACTTTAAACTTGATAGTATCTTCTGTGAACTATGATAGGCACCATTAATTGCAGAGCAGAAGAAAAGGTATCAATGAGGCTCACTTTGCAGTACTAGAAATTCTGAAAGATAATTTTCTGTGTGATTTCAGTACAAGACTGAGACCTATGGAAATATGAAAACTTATATCAAGAAAATTATTTTCCTTTTATTTGCTTTGGAATTATTGGTCAGTTCTTTCTTGAGCTGTGTTTATTTGCTCAAGATATAGCAGTGGTACTCTTCAGTTGCCAACTGTTACCCAACTACTGATTATAGGGGTTTTCTTTCTGTTAGACGAGCAAGTGCCGCACTCAACTGCTTAAAACGTTTTCACGAGATGAAGAAAAGAGGACCTAAACCTTACAGCCTCCATTTAGATCATATTATTCAGAAAGCAGTCTCAACGCACCAAAAAAGGGATCAGTACCGTGTGCAGAAAGACATCTTTATTTTAAAGGTACTTGTATTTTGGAGACTTAGATCCTGCCCCCAAGCTTCACTCTCTCATCTAATTCAGAGCAATTTTTGTAATTTCTTTGTAGTATTTTATTAATTTAATTTTCCTTGTAGTTACTTGTGGATACTGTTTTTCATTTCTAGAAATTGAGGAATGACAGTACAATAATTTTTAATGCTTCTTAGGACCAGTTGTGATCTCTTACTATTAGATTCTAAATGCAGTATTATAACCATGCAATTTACTTTCAAATGCAAATTACTGTGGAGCATAGCCCTTTTAGTGATTGTTACATGAACAGTAATTATATCATGTGACAAGACTGAAAAAAAATGTGAGGAAACTTACTGTAGTTTTTCATGTCTGTATTCCAGGATACAGAAGAAGCACTTGTAATGAATCTTCGAGACAGCCAAGTTCTCAATCATAAAGAGAACCTTGACTGGAATTGGAATCTAATAGGGACCATACTGAAGGTGAGCTTAAAAAGGGCATGATATTCTTTTTAAGTTGTTTGGAAAGAAGTCTCTATTTCACATGTGAGCTTTGACTTTCTAATATTAATTAATTCTGTAGTACATACCATAATCTGTTTTATTTCAGAATTAGGATCTCATGGGTTTAATCAGTGCTGATACAGTCTCTTTGTATACAACCCTTAAACTATATGCAAAAATACAGTTAAATTCACAAATTTCTTAAGCATGTATTAAATTTTATATAACATTATTTGTATAGAAATAGACTTTACAGCATTAGCTATAAGGACTTTAAAGCTACTAATACTTCAGACTTCAATCCAGACTACACAGGGTTACTGCCTCATTCAGTTTCATAGAAGATTTTTTTTTTTACATAACATGAGCTGAAGGTTAAGGCTGGAGGTGGGTTATAGATCAAACTTCAGATGCTTAGACTGAGCTACATATGAAGACTTCAGAAGTATGCAGTCTCATTCTATGTGCACAGCTTTTAAGAGACTACGTGTTTTTTTAAGCAGAAAACTTACTTTGGGTAAGAACTTTCTGAGGGAGTACTCGGTATAGTCTTCAAACCAGAATAGCTCCTGTCATGCTGTGCATTGAAGCCGTCCTTCTGTTGTTACCCCCAAGTAACACTGTTACTGTCTTCTTTACTGTGTTGTTACAAAAATGGTGGAAGTACAAAAAGGAGAGTAACGGTGACAATCATAGTCAAGATTATATTTTTTTAAAAAAAGAAACTAAATATTTCTGTGCATTTGTTCAGGGGCTGATAAACTTGAGACAGCACCAATCTGTCTGGTATGAAAGACCTGAATATGTATATGACAGTAGCTTTCTTCCACCAAATTTCACTGTTTACAGGCTTTTTACTGCAATTACTAGATTTACTGGATTACTAGATAACTATGATTGTTAATCATAGATATTTTTAGTTTTGATTCAGTATTAAAGATACTATCAAGAAACTGTTTTTCAGAATCTTACTGTTAATTAGTCTGTGTAGTGCTTTGACAAAGGAAGTTTTATGCAGTCAACCACTAAAGCATGTGGTGTTTTTTTTACCTGAAATTTAGGTCAAACTGTCAGTTTTCCTGCTATCTCAGACCTCCCCAGCAGTATATTTTCTAGTGTTCCATCAAACAGTTCCTAATGTCTCAAAATCGGTGACTTCTGTGTTTCAGAATGAGAAGTTTGTGTGTTTTCTGGTTTAATTCTAACCACTTCCATTCCTGTTAAACTGCACAACACCAACATAAATGAAGATAATGTTATCGGTGATCTATCTTTAGTCCTTGAATGAGCAGGATCCAGACTCCAGTGTTTGGACTTTGCTATTTCATGTGGCTACTCACCTCCCTCTTGTCTCCATCACAGCCTTACAGCTGTGGGGCATCAGCTTTCTAACCACCTCACTACTTGCATCTCATGTGGTCCCTTACTGCCTTTTTTTACTTGCTCAGCTTGCTATGTCAAGCTGCTCAAAGAGCAGCAAAAGTGGCAGTGGTCAGGATGGAGGAATTGCAACTTTGTCATTGACGGTAGAGCTTAATACGTTATCTGGCACTGTTACTAGTGTAGTCAGTTTTACTAATCATTAACTAGTGCACTCTATGTCTTAATACTAGTATACCAATTGGAAATGTAGAACTGTATTGCTTAGGTAGGAGAGAAAAACGTTTGATGCATTTTTTCCATCCTTCCAAAGAAGATACTAGTAGCAATAAAAATAAATCTGAAACTATAGAGACAACAAATGGCTGTAAAAACAGAGGAAAATAGAATAGGAAGAGAGGATAGGTGCAGAAGAAAGTATTATGACTTCATGTGATCTTTCTTAAAGCGTCTTACAAGGTATCAACAGAGGAGTTTAAATACCATTTTAATAAGCAGTATTTAAGTGAGCTATAACAGAGTAATTATTATTTTTAAAAGAACTTTGATTAGTAGTAAAACCAAAAAAGTTATTTCCCTATTACACATATCAAATTTTTTTTGTTATTTGCAGAGAAGAAACTGAGCAAAGTTGTTGATTTTTCATTAGCTTTTCATAGTTTTCTATTTTCATTAGAATTATGACCTTGTACACATAGCATGTGACTGACATTCCCTGTCCTTCTCTAGAAAAAAATGGAACAGTTCTTGGAGCAAGAAGTGTGGGCTTTTCAACAAAATAAGGTGTTTTTATAGGTTACATTAGGTGCAAGAAAACTTACACTTCTAATTATTAGGTAAATATAGCTATAATAGAAATGAGTAAATTTTAGTGACTAATCAAGGACTGATGTACAAGTTTCACATAATGCTATATTTGCTGTTTTTCTAGTGGCCAAATGTAAATCTAAGGAACTATAAAGATGAACAGTTGCACAGGTATGTAAAAACTATGTAGACTTCCTTTGAAGAAAGAAATTTGGAAAAAATGGGTTTTAATATTGCAATAAATTATTCCTTGGATTTGTAACATTTCTAAAACTTAAATCTATAGATGAGCAGCAAAAATGAAAATTTCAATAATTAGGTGGCAGTATTTGCTTTAAATAAACAGGTCTTTAAGCTTTAGTGGTTTCTTTTCTATACACAGATACTTTATGTATGTATTCCCTTAAGACTCATACCAGCTTTTCAAACACCCTACTTCATTTTAAACTTAAAGTATTACCTCTTTGATATTTCATACGTGAGTATTGGATGTCAGTACTTGACAAATTTTAACAGAATAGGTCTATGGTTGTACAGTTATGTAGTTAGAGCTTTCATCAAAACCAGGAGGAAGTTGTTTCTAGTTGCTATTAATGTCAAGGGAAGCATGTGTGATTTAAAAAACAACAACAAAAAACACAAAACCAAAACAAACAAAAAAACCCCAAAAAACCAATTCAGCTTTCGTCCCTTTCATGTCTGTTGGCATTAAGATGTTTTTATTACTTTTGTGCATGTGTGGTAATAGTGTTACTAATTAGTTCTTGGATGTCCCTTTTAACATGCATTTCAGAAATTTAATTAAATTATTTTGAAGAGTAGTTTTGTATTTGTAGGCATGGAAAGCTACTTCTCTATGAATTTGAGGAAAAAACCTAAAGCTAAAAAATATGCTGAAAGGTTCACACTGCTCGCTTTTAAGTTTTTAGTGAAAAACAGGCTACTTACATAGTGTTCCCAGCATAAGTGGTGGTCCCGTTGTAATCATGGCCATAATTTAATTTTGCATTTGTATTTTTCTGGGTTTTTTTCTTTCCCTGTACATTAATTGCCAATCTATATTTTGCAGTAAAGGATTATTTTCCAGATCTGGTGGTTTATAATGCTGCTTCTCTAAAGCAATGTCTGCAGTCCCAGCTGAGACACCCACACCCACCCCTCTACCTACCTCCCTGGGGCAATGTTCCTGTTTCCTGGTTTTGTGCTGCAGTCAAGCATTGTTCAGTGCCTAAATAATTTAATTTCAAAAACCTGAGAAAATCTAGGCTTGAGTTAGTGTAAGACTTGTACAGTTTGATACTTTCTGCAGGATTGCGGGTTAGATGCTTTAATGGCTTTAAAATGCTGTTGCTCTTAATTATAACTAAGCCCCGAATCTCTCTAGTTTCACTGCTGATCATAAAAAAATTCTCAGCCACTTTGTTTTTGAAGTGTAAAGTATATTTGTTTGTTCTTCCATAAGTTGATTTTGTTTTACTGTTAGTTTTCTAGTGATGATCTTACAGCTGTTAAAGTGAAATTTCACTTGTTTTTGACAGATACCTTCATTTCAGAGATAGTTAATTCAATGTGTGTATATACATGTTTTTCTGTATACACACTTAAGTATATACATATATACACAAACATATAAATGTGTGTGTTTATATAATATATTTATTGCTAATAACCTAGAATAAAATACATTTCATTTGACAAAATTTAAAGAAGGCCTGAGATTTCCTTTATAGTTGGTCCTGTGTTTGGAATTGGGGATGGTGGTTTACCCTCACTTGTTTAACTAAAGGCACAGTGCTTTAGTTAAGTTTTCTTAATGCTTGATATATCTACCTTCAGACAGAACATTCTGTGTTATTTTAAAGCACAAGTGTGTGTTTATGTTTTGACTAAGAATTGGCAAGGGGAAGTTCTTCGCTGAAGATTTATTCCTGCAATGCAAAAGTCAAGCTATATTGCTCACCATGATTTCAGAAAGTCTGAGTGAGAGTCTGTGTTTGCAATCACTGTGTTTATGCTAAGAAATGCTTAAGTGAGGTGAATGAAAATACTGTTGCTGAATAAATACGGCCTTTTCCTGGCACAACACAAAAATGTATCTTTCACAGTAACATTAACTATTATAGCTGAAGAAGAATCATGTCACAGATCCTTTTTTTAGCTCTTTGTAAGTCTAAATAGTGTAGTCTTTGAAACTCACCCCAGGATAAATTACAGCAGAATAAATTATAAGAATGAGAAGGAAGTTATGGCTTCTAAGAGCATAGAGATACTGAGTTCCTTTACTTATTTTAAGTCATGGTATAGAAAACCCTTAATAGAAAATTTATTGCCAATAAGGTAATTTAGTGATATCTTTTCTACCAGCATCATTTTTTACTTTGAGAATGTCCTTGTAATACTGAAAAATATCAAATTCTCTTTTACTTTCCATAGGTTTGTAAGGAGATTGCTATATTTTTACAAGCCTAGCAGTAAACTGTATGCCAACCTGGATCTGGACTATGCCAAGGCTAAGCAGCTCACCGTGGTGGGTTGTCAATTTACTGAATTTCTTCTTGAATCAGAAGAGGTAAGAAATTTTCAGCTACAAGACTGAAGGTAGAATGCTGCTGTATGCCACTTAAAGTAAGAAACCTTAATTTTAGTAAAGACTTCTATAGACTTTGGGTGTTAAATTTAAAATGATCAGTATAATTAAGAAATATAATTTAAAATCTTGAATTGTCCAGATGAGACACCGAGGAAGACAGCTGTATTAGTGGAAATCTTATTAAATACATCTTTATTAAATGTAACTTAGGGTTTGGAGTGGTTTTAATTTTTGCTATTTATATTCTTCCTTTCTCCACCTCCTTTCTTCTTGTGTGCTAAAAACTTTTATGCCTCAGGCCAGAGGAAAATGTCTTTGAATAATCCTTTTCCTGGAAAGAAAAGAATTGGTCCCAAGTTGTATCCAAGCTAAACTCCTTTTATTTGCCTTGAACCTTTTTCTTTAGTCTGAATTGTGTTTGCCATCCAGCATTTCTATTTTGTGTCTGTATTGTTGGTACATTTTAAGAAATTTAAAATCATGGATTTCAGTAGAGGGACCCAGTTCTGTTACTAGTAAATGCTATTACTCTTTGTTTTGTTAGGATGGACAAGGTTACCTGGAGGAATTGGTTAAAGATATTGTACATTGGCTCAATTCTTCATCAGGAATGAAACCTGAACGTAGTCTTCAAAATAACGGATTACTAAATACCCTTAGCCAGCACTACTTTCTCTTTTTTGGTACTCTCTCTTGTCACCCTCATGGAGTGAAAATGCTTGAAAAATGTAATGTGTTTCAGTGGTAAGTGTTTTTATTCTGTTTAAATTGTGCTTATGGATGTAATAGTTATGAAAATTGTGAACTGTGCATGAGGACCACCATCTGTAAAGCTGGCAACTTTAAAGTTCTTTTGATTTACTTGCAAGTAAAAATCACCAGTTGTGGGGATTTTTGATGTCTTTTTTAAGAAGGGGTCTTTTAGTCTGGCATTACTGAAACAGATAGGGGTGATTGGGTCACAAAATAGCTTACTTTTTCCTGTCCACATCTATCTGACAGAAATCAGTATCGGGAAGGATGATACTGTACTGAAAAGGGGGGGACACAAAATAAAATGGAAACAAAACAAATACACTTACCTTCCTAAGTCTAATTCACAGTACTGAAATTTAAATTATTGACTGAATAAATAAACGGGTTTGGGTTCAAATACTAACTTTTATTTTCTTCTCTCACCCCTTCCCCCCAGTCTTCTTAATCTTTGTTCTTTGAAGAACCAGGATCACTTGTTAAAATTGACTGTTTCTAGTTTGGATTACAGCAGAGATGGATTAGCAAGAGTCATTCTTTCTAAAATCCTGACAGCAGCTACTGATGTAAGTTTGATTCAACTTACGTTTCGTTGTTATCTGCCACTAGACATTTATTTTGTTATTCAAGGTGTATGACTTTATTTCTACGCTATTCTATATCAAGAAAGGTTTTTATTTGTGTATTCAGATACGTGAAACTCCTATTCATGTAGCTTTTGAATTTGCTGCGAACTTCATGCTGTATACCGTATTTGTGCTTAAGTCATTCAAACAGGTTTCTTTCATGTATGAAGGGGTTAAAGTCTTTAAATGCATAAACCAAGAGTAATGTTACTGTCTAGGTCAATGGACATACTAAATCAATGGTGAAGACACTGTTTTCACGAGCAGAAATGTGTATTTCTAGCAGTAATAAACAGGTTAACCTTCCAGTGGTACTGTTTGATAATGATTTGAGGTTACTGTGGTGGAACTGAGTAGAAGCTATAGCTCCTGGGACAAGGGACTGGTTCAGAAATAGGCATTGGGATTTGAACTTCTGAATCAAAGAAGGTGAGTGGAAATAAAACACAGACTTACATAGACTTGAGAGAGGAGGCTGTTGAACTTTTAAGAAAAATCAATCAGGTGTAACATAGTAGACAAGCAAGCATTGATGTCAGGGAAATGACAATTAGTAAGTTGAAATGTAACTAGGAAAGAACTTTCATTACTTCAGGGAGAGCTATTCCTTTGTCACCTGGACAAGGCAGAATATATTCTAGAGTGGATTCAAGAGGGAATAAGGTAGATGCTAGCTTTGAATGTCTCAGAGGATATTTCTCTGACACATCAAAGATATGATTGTTATGGGTAAAAAGTGGAGTCTGAAAGTAATTAAGATAGTTGATGTTGAAGTAATGACTCACTGAAATAAGAGAATAAAGCTCCTTACTGAGTAATTTTTAAATAAACTTTCAATGAAATAATGACTTTACCCTTTCTCCAAAGTTGTTTTATGCCTAGTCTGAGCAAGAAAACAAATTAATGGATTGTGAGAACACACGCCTGTGTCTTTAGACTTCTAAGCTCCTGTTAGATGACTGTCAGTTAAGAGCAATTTAGACCATGGAACATCATTTAGCTGTTTCTATTGAGATTTTGTGTCCATGGGTACTGCCCTCTCCACCAACTCCCAGCTATTTTTACCTCCTAAAAAGGGGCCGTATGTAGGGGAAGAGCACTCCAGCTTTTCAGTTTCTTCCAAATGCAGCTGTTTAACAATTAGAAAAAGGTCCAGGCATGCTGCCACAATCTCCTCAGTGAAGTGTACAGTTACACAAATATTTTGAAGCATTTTATTATGAATTAGTGTTTGTGGTTTAGATTTTGGGGAAGATTTCTTGATTCTGATATCTTAGGTATGAAGACTTAAATTCTATTTTGAGAGAGATGCTTCCCGATGTTTTCAAGCATCCAGTACTAACGCCAGAAGCATTATGTAGGTAAGAAGGGGTTAATCTCCTTCCAAGTGTTCTATAAAGACCTAGTTTTCTACTTTTTTTCTCTTATCGGGAACAGGGGGTGTGGAACCAAAACAGCATGTATTCGACTCTGATACAGGTATCACTAGCTGCAAAGCAGACTGTCTTGGAGAGATGCATATACTGTCTGAACATACTGTCCCAAGCATATACAAAGCCACAAAGCAGTTGAGCTACTGCAGCTCTTAGTGATGATAACTAAAAATACAATTTCCACCCATTTGTAATTCAGTAGGTAGTACTGTACTTCTTGTACAGTAGTACTATTTGTACAGTACTACTGTACAGAAGTACTACTTGTACTTCAGACATGAATAGGATAGACACCGCTGTCTGGCACCTTAGACATTAGGAAAGCTTTTAGAGCCCCCAGGTTTGCCTATTTCAGTTCTGGTCTGTTTAGGATTGTAGAAAGGATTAGAGATCATGACCTGATTGCTGGCATGATTACCTTGACTGTTTAATGCCAGACCTTGACAGATGTTGGAGAAAACTTGGAGACATTATACAGGCTCAGAAACTTAAGAACACAGATTTTGGAGCTCAAACCTACGTAATTAGTTAAGTTAGAGATCTTTCTTGCCAGATACACTGATAATTTCTGACATCTGTGATGTTTTAAGGTCTCAGCCTACATTAGTAGCCTATGGCTACTGAATTCTAATGCTTCCATTTCCCAGTCTCTCACTGATGCATGGATCTAGCAACATTGTCTAAAGAAACCACAGAGATTAAGTAACTGTCTATTTTTGGCAGTATCCTGAAGTATGAAAGAATAGAAATTATTAGCATATATCTTGTCATCTGCTGAGCACTGACTTAATCTGTAAGTAAAAATGTAACCTTTCTCATATGTGCACAATCTGGGTCAATAGTTCTTAATATCAGTTGTGTGTGCATTCAGGTATAGTAGGTCTTTAATCATAGCAATTGCCAGGTAAGTTCATAGCTGAGATGTGTTGTGACTTAAATTCTACTGTTTAGAGTTCAGTGTTGCACTGAATGAGACTGTACCTTGATTTTTGTACACTGCAATACCATGAGAATCCCTTCAATATTTTATTTTTTTAAGAAATAATTTATGATAACACATTTCAGAAATACAAAAAAAATAAATCTTGTTTGTTCATCACAAATGTAAATTAATCTCACTATCAGGATACTAAAAAAGAAGGAAATTCACTGTTTGAACCTCTTAAATAGAGCCTGACTTCCTTTGTGAAACATTGAACCCCGAGGGATGGATAAAACGACTTCAGGGCATTTTGTTTCCTGAATTTGTTGACATGCTCAGAATTCTTGGAATTCATAGGGAAGTATTTTGTATATTTCATGTAAGGAAAATCACAAAGAGAATGTGTTGTCTCAGCCAGCAGAAATGGGTCTACATTTGTATGAACTACAGGTGATTTCATACTTGGATAAAATGTATTTACTTCCTTAAGAAATTATCCTGTTCTACCACGTACCCAACACCGTATGCTCTTACAGTGGAACTTGAACTGATGGGATTTTGAAGAGAAAATTTCACTGAGTACTACCTGACAGAAAGACAAAATACTGACATGTTGAAGAACCCTTTGGCAATGCTTGGTGTACACATTATTGCCAGTATCATCTCTTGGACAAAATGCTTGTCTTCAGTGTTTCCGGTGTTTATGCTCCCAATAGAAAATCAAAGTGTAAAAAGCTAATCCAAAGGATAAAACCTTTTGATTATTCTGGTGTTAGCTCTATCCTTAGGGGTATAAGTGGTATTTCTAACAACTGCAATTGGCAAAACTGCAGGTCTCTTCCAGAATTAAAATATTCATGTGAGATGGAAATAGTTGTCAATTCCAAGAAGATACCTGAAATATAATACTGAACTATTGAACTGATAGGTATTTGCGTGGGCAGTTCCACTGACTGAGGAGTAATTTGGAAGTACCTCTGTTTAGATGTTAGGGGAAGGTATCTGCCATTTTCTGTGTTTTATGGTCTGGAGTTCTGAAACAGCAGCATTGTCAATAGCAAAAGAGAATTTACTCCTTTGTACATAGTAACTGTGATAGGGAAAAAAGTGAAACTTGTCATGGTTTATACCACTTACTGCTATGTCCCATAAGAAGGTATTTTTAAATACTACCAGAACTGACATTCTGTCACCTTGGACAAGTTAATCCTAGGATTAAAAATGAACATGCAGTTCAGGTCAAATAAGGGACTTAAAAGCCCTTCCTTCCCCTCACAAGGACTTCTGATGAGGACCTCATAGGATGAGTGGAGCCTGTGTAGTTAGCCTCTGGTAGGGTTTGTATTAATTCGTAATACAGAAAGCAAAATTTGATTTTGATTATCTGTGCTGCCTCTGGCTGCTAAATTTTGTTTAAAGGCAATAAAAATGTATGGGACTGGACATAATTTCTGAAAAGCTGTGTTTTGTAAGGGAGAATACCATCTCTAGTAAGGTTTCTTCCCTTCAGAAATTTTAATTCCGTGAGATGTTTATTAATGAAATACTTTATTTATTTCAAAAGCTGAAGATACTCTTTTTCTTGGGTTAACTGAAGTTATAGCCTCATGCCCCTTTTAAAGCTACAGAGAACTGTGAAGCGCTTTTGTCAGCCATTTGCTGATGAGTGTCTCTGAGCAAGGAAAAATAATTTCTGTAGCCAGCTTAGCCTTAGCAGAGGAAAGTAGCATTTTGGGGTGACTGCATACAACGAAAGCATTTACAGAGCAATATCCTTGCAGATCAGTGAAACAGAAGCACATCTTATCCTACTTCCACCTGTGCTTTGGTCATTCATGCTAAAGCAAATTAATACTGCCTCAGCTGCCTTTCTGCCAGTTCATGGTTGAAACAGCAGAGTAGCCAGTCCGTCCTCAAGTGCTGTAGTTCATGACCTAAAATTTTAATCTTCATAGGTGGCTAAGGGGTAGACTTACCCTGCACCTCCTGGCTCTATGCTGAGCTGTATGTAATCAGCTGAGTATAGTGACCTCTGACTTGCTTCTTCATTTCTAAGAGTCTCAAAGCCCTTTAACAGTGAAAGAAAATCTTCTGACAGATTTAGTGCAGGGCTTATCTCTGTTTTCGATGTAGTTCGTGCATGAGGGAAAGAGGGCAATGTCTGTTTCCTCAGATATCCTCTACACTGGTTTTCCTATCAGTTCTCGTCAAAAGTAAAAACATTCCAGGATCTTGCTTCAGCTGGAAATGCAATGCTGGGCTTTGCCCTTCGATCTGGGAAATGCATGCAGGTGATCTTGCTGCACGAAGGTTATGGTCCTGCATGAAGACTTCAGAATTGTTGGAAATGCATGCAGTGGTTTTGCAGCCCCAGGTCTGAGATTTGAACATCTTAGTCTGTTGAGTCATTCCTTGTTGTAAAGACCCTTTTCTATACCTTCAATTACTTAAGACACTGTCCTGCTGTTCTTTACACCTTTTAATTGTTCTTTTTCTTTCTGATGATGGTAGGAGAACCAGAACTGCACACAGTGTCCAAGATGTCAACATCCAGTGGATTTGCCTAGTGACAATGCTGATGCATTTTGTTCTGTTTACTTCCAGTACTTTTCATTGCCACTGAACTTTGTCTAACACTTCCACAGACCTGACTAATATTAGCCCCAAGATCTTTTCCCTGGGTAGAAAGAGCTGGCTCAGAGTATGTTGCGTGTCTAAAACTGCAATTATTTTTTTCACTTTAGCTTATTGATTCAAATTTTTCTGCAGTGAAATTTACTTGCCATGTTATTGTCTCGTTAGAGTCATGAGTTCCTTCTTATCTTTTCCTTCTCCAAACAGAAAGTAAAACTTGTTCTAATTCTGTACTAGCGATCTGGATAGATAATTCATGTTCAGGAAGTATTTCAGGAAGTGAATATTGTTATCTTTTGTTCCCTGTATCACACTCAGTGTAGTTACAGCAGTTACAGTGATTCTTTTTAGACAAATTTTAACACTTGAACTACATAACAGTGAATTCTGGTTTCATATTATTGTGTTATTCTGTAGGCTTAACATCTAGGTCAAGTGATCATTTTGGCATAATAGCTCTTGTTCTCATCTTTAATAAATAAATAAATACAATTAAAAAGTTGTCTGTGCCATGTACCAGGCATACCACTAATGGCATGCAAGCCATTTCAAAATGGTTGTGCAGCCTAGGCCGGAGTTGTGAATCACTGTTCTACAGTCTTTTCTTGATATGTATGTTATGTCATTCCTTCTTCCCCTCCAAAAGGGGAGCCTCTGTATATGGAATAAGTAGAAATGCGCATATGGTATTTGAAGTTAAAATAATGAGACAAGGTTTTTTGAAATGAACTGTGCGCATTCACATTTCCTACTTCAATTTCCTTGCAAGTCCTGCTTGCTAAATATTTCTGGAGGAAGGTAAAAATCCAGAAGATACTGTTAACCTAAGTAGTTCTCTCCAGCCTGGACCAGTTCACCTCTCTCTTGGAGTACAGATATTCACATGCATCCCAACATATATCACTTATATTTTAATGTATAGAAAATTTACTTGGTTATAGCTATCACAGCCTTAAAGATGTAGACTGAAGACCTGAAGAAAGATTTGGTCACCTGATTTTGTCTTTTCCAGCTATGCTTGTCTAAGTATAGATAGTATCTTCCCTACTAAGCATACATTGTCAGGGTAGTTCAGTGCTTACTCCAGAACACTGCAAATTCTTGTAGATTAAGCATGTATGCTTCTATTTTCTGGGTATTTTTTTTCTAATAGAAAATGGTGTTAATCAGTTTATGCTGTTCATTCAGCAAATCTCAGCAGTACAGAAACTGACAGGGTACTTACTACTTTCTGCTGTCACTTGGAGAAACTCATAGTAGTAAACTAATTGTTGGGAAACTCTTATTACAGAAAATCACGCTTTTCTATTTAGGTTTACTGAGAAGCTTTGAGGATCAGTTACTTTTCGGAAACAATTTAAGATTTATTAAAATAAATTCCCCAGAGGTTCTAATATTTGCTTGTTAATGTTTTTGTAAAACATGACATACATGAAACTATGTGCAATTGCACTGGCCATTTACAAGGTGTTTTTCCTACTAATCGTGATGACTTTGTGTGATGCTATCACAGTGAGTGACTAATTGATAAGGGCTTTCCAAGGGGACTTGCAGTGACCAGATTACTTGTGATCTTAGGCTCAGATTTCCCGTTTGATAAGATAGAAACAGCTCTCCAATAGACCGTAGTTTTAATACATAAGATATGCATCACAGCTACTTGCTGTAAAATATGGTAGTTGAAATGTATTTTTTAAAATGATAAATCATTAACTACATCAGCTATTTTTCATCCATTCAAAAAAGCATTTTCTTTTTGCAGAGCTGCAGATTGTATGCAACAAAACACTTAAGAGTATTATTGAGAGCAAATGTAGAGTTCTTCAGCAACTGGGGGATTGAGTTACTGGTGACCCAGTTACATGATAAAAATAAAACTATTTCTTCTGAGGCACTTGATATTCTAGATGAAGCATGTGAAGACAAGGTGAGCATCCTTTCAATTTTCAACCTCTTCTTGGTATGCTACTCTGAAACCTGTACCCCACCCCCTTCCCCAGTAGCAAAGTAAAAGTGTGCAGGAAGCTACTGATGGTTTCCTTTCTTGATTCTCATTGATGGACTTGATAATAGTTTATAGACCCCCTCGCTGAAAATACTGCAGTATTAATGACAAGAAAATGTAGACTTCTGGGTTATGCCTACTTTTAAATATGAATTCAGACTAATTCAGCTATTTAGATCATTATACTTTTTGTGAAATAATACATATTTAATGACAGAAGGTACCTCAAGTGGATAATATTAGGATGAGGTTAGTGCTGTTTGATACTTCCTTTTGTGAAAAACTTGCTGCTTCATTGCTGGCAGATCGTTGTAATTGTAGTTTTCAGAATTATATAGTGCTCAGATAGTCCTTACACATTTTTAATTATTTTAGGCCAATCTTCACGCCCTTATCCAAATGAAACCAGCTCTTTCTCATCTTGGAGACAAGGGTTTGCTTCTACTCCTAAGGTAAATGTTGAGTATGCTGTTTGCCTTTACACTGTGGAAACAAATAAGTGTTTGTTTTTATTCAAATTAGGTGATCTGTTTTAAGTGGAGCACTAACTGTCTGTTGCTACTTTACAGATTTCTGTCCATCCCAAAGGGATTTTCGTATCTAAATGAAAGAGGTTATGTAACAAAGCAAATGGAAAAGTGGCAAAAGGTAATGCAAGGAATAAAAAGTGTGCTTGATACTAGGATGAAGTGTGTGAATATGCAGGTTTAGAAGGTCAAAGATTCTTAAAAAATTTGCATATTCATATACGTATATTCCTAATGTCAGTACATTTATTGCCTCAGTGACTTAACGATTTTGCTGAAAAAAGTTGACAGGGACTTAGAATACCATAGCTCCTCTGTACGTGTGTGCTTTTGATTTACCCCAGTCCTTTCATGTAATTTTGATCTTTCAGCAAATATTTCAGGAGTGCAGTGGCTTTCTAAAATGCGTTGTTATGTAAGGTCTTAATCTAGAGAAGTGTGTAAAGGGATACTACCTTTCAAGATACCTGTTACCTCTGGTTGTTGCTAATTATAGTTAAATGTAGAGCTCATGAAGATAGAATTAGCTTATGCTTTTAGGAAGTAAATAGGAACACAAGACCATTAAGAAAAATGCATCATTGTCATGACTAGAATTAAATTCTTCATACATTACTTTCTTTTCATAGTTTGTTATAAGTGCTTGGTCTCATTCCTGTTGGAAATTTTTTTTTTACTAATTTATAAGCTTTCACTTCTCTAGGAATACTGAAATGCATGGTAGTCTGAGATCATTTGGGTTAAAGTCAGACGTGAAGTATTTCCTTCTTTCCTTCATTTTTTAACAAATTCACTGAAATAATCACAGAATGAGTCATTGACTCTGCAAACTCATTGTATGTATGAAGTGCAGTAATTCTGGTGAGCACCACTGTCAGATCATAATGATATTTCAGCCTTCCTTAAGGAGCATTTAATTTACTCCTTCATTATAAAGTACTATACTATAAAAACGTAAACCACTAAATGTATCATGTCAACCCTTGTCTTCCTTCTTTTAGGAATATAACTTAAAGTATGTTGAATTGATTGAAGAACAACTTAATGAAGCACTTACAACATACCGCAAACCTGTTGATGGTGATAACTATGTTCGTCGGAGCAACCAAAGGTAAATTTGGGAAAATGAGTCTTTAGGCGTAAGCTGGTGGGACTGATCGAGAGCTTTAAACTAGAATCTTTGGGGGAAGGGGATACCAACAGGATTGTGGTAGGTTAGCCAAGGGTTGGCATGACATCACGTGAGGGTGGCAATGCTAGTGAGAACATTTATACCACTCCTGGAAGCACGGAGGCCTCAGTAGCATACCTGAAATGCTTGTACACCATCGCACTCAGTGTGAGAAACAAACAGAATGAACTGGAAGCGTTGGTCAGTTCCCAGAGCTATGATATCATTGGTGTTGGCAAGACTTGATGGGATGAGTCCCACGACTGGAGTGCTGGGATGGAGGGCTGCAGGCTGTTTGGGAGGGATAGGCAGGGCAGTTGAGGTGGAGGTGTTGCTCTGTATGTAAGGGGGAGCCCTTACAGTTAGTGAAGATGTGGTTGAGAGCCTCTGAGTGAGGATTAGTGGGGTGGAAAACAAAGTAGGTGTTGTAGTGGGTGTCTACTACTGATCACTCAGCCAGGATGTTAGCACAGATGAGTTATTCTGTAGATAATCAGGAGAAATTTCTGGATCGGTAGCCCTTGTCCTTATGGGAGACTTCAACCTTCTGGACACCAACTAGGAACACCATACTGGAAATTCTTGAAGTCTGCAGGAGGTAAATTCTTGTCACAAGTACTCAGTGAGCCAACTAGGAAAGATGCCCTCCTAGACTTTCTCTTTCTAAATAGAGAAGGACTCGTGGGAGATATGATTGTAGGTGCCTGTCTTGGTCACAGTGATAATGAAATTGAGTTTAAAATTTTCAGTGTAATGAGAAGAAAGACAACACAGTTGCTGCCCTGGACTTCAGGAGAGCAAACTCAGGGAGTATTTAGCAGAGTACCCTGGGAATCTCCTTTTGAGGGCTCAGGACTCCATGAGTACTGCTCAGTTTTTAAGAACCACCTTTTAAAAGCACAGGAGCAGACAATCCCATTGTGTCATAAGTCAAGCAAGCGGGGCAGAAGACCAGCTTGGCTGAACAAGGAACTGCTTTTGGAGTCAAGAGGAAGAACAAATTGTGTGATCTCTGGAAGCAAGGGCTTCACAGGAAGATTGTAGAGCTGTGGTTCATTTATGCAGGGAGAAGACATGAAAGGCCAAAGCTCAATCAGAGTTGAAACTGGACAGTGTGTGTCAGATAACAAGAAGGGCTTTAAGTATGTTAATAGCAAGAGGACGTCTAAATAAAACATTGGACCAATACTTGTTGAAGATGGTCACTTGATTAATAAGGATGAAGAAAAAGCAGAGGCATTCAGTGCTTTTTTTTGTCTCAGTTTTTAATAATACTGATAGACCTTGGGCTATCCAGTGACCTGCGTCAGAGGACCACAAGTGTTGCATTTGTGAACACTGAAATTTTAAGGGACCAACTGTATCAGCTGAATGTTGACAAATCCACGGGGGCTGATGAGACTCATTCCAGAGTACTGAAGGAGCTAGTGGATGATATGGCAGGACCCCTCTCAATCATCTACCAAAGGTCTTGGGAGTCTGGGGAGGTCCTGCTGACTGGAAGCTAGCCAGTGTTATTCTGATTTACAAGAAGGGGTTGAGGGAAGACCCAGGAGACTACAGACCTGTTAGTTTAACCTCAGTTACAAAGATTGTACCAGGTACTTTTGAAAGGCGTTTAAAGAGTAATGCAATCATCAGGCACAGTCACCATGGGTTCACAAAGGGAAGGTCCTGTTTAACTAATTTCATACCCTTCTATGACAAGGTCACACACCTAGTGGATGAAGTGGTGGATGTCGTTTTTCCGCATTTTAGTAAGGCTTTTGATACTGTCCCTCACCACATCCTTCTGGACAAGTTGTCCAACTGTGGGATGAGTGGGTTCAGCATGTGCTGGGTGAAGAACTGTCTGAAAGGTGGAGCTAAAAGTGTTGTGGTGAATGGGGCTACATCTGGCTGGTGACAGGTCACCAGTGGTGTTCCTCAGGGTTCAGTTCTAGGGCCAGTTCTGTTCAGTATATTTATCAGCGATCTGGATGCAGGAGTTGAGTGCACCATTAGCAAGTTGGCTGATGATACCAAACTGGGAGGTGCTGTTAACTCTTTTGAGGGACAAGAGGCCTTGCAGAGAGATCTAGATAGATCAGAGCATTGGGCAGTGATTAGTGGGATGAAATTTAACAAGTCCAAATGCTGGATTCTGCACCTGGGATGGAATAATGTATAAACTGGGAGAGGAGTGACTGGAGAGCAGCCCTTCAGAAAGGGATTGCTGGTCAACAGCAGGCTCAATGTGAGTCAGCAGTGTGCCCTGGCAACCAAGAGGGCAAACCACATCCTGGAGTACATCAGACACAGCATGACCAGGTCAAGAGAGGTGATTTGCTGTATTCAGTGTTGGTGTGGCCTCACCTTGAGTTCTGGGCCCCACAATTTAAGAAGGATGTTAATGAACTTAAATATGTCCAGAGAAGGGCAACGAAGCTGATGAAAAGGCTGGAAGGCATGTCCTGTGAGGAGCAGCTGAGGACTCTGGACTACTTTGGAGAAAAGGAGGCTGAGGGGCAACTTCATTGCTCTCTACAGCTTCCTGGGGAAGTGGAAAGGGAGATGCTGATCTCTTCCCCCTGGAATTGAGTGATAGGACACAGGGGAATGGATCAAAGCTGTTTCAGGGGAGGTTCAGACTAGGTATTAGGAAACAATTATTTACCAAAGGGTGGTCAAACACTGGAACAGGCTTTCTAGAGAGGTGATTGATGGCCCAAGCCTGTCAGTGTTCAAGAGGCATTTGGACAATGCCCTTAGTAGCAGTTAGTCTTTTAACTTTTGGTCAGCCCTAAGTTGGTCAGGCAGTTGGAAGGGACCTACAGTGATCATCTAGTCCAACTGAAATATTCTATTCTATTCTATTCTATTCTTTCCTAAATTCCACAAAAGAATCTTTCATATAAAAAAACCTCAAGAGTAACTCATTGCATTACACTGTAATGTAATTTACTTTAAAAGAATATGTCAAAATTGCTGGGAAAGCATATGATTTCTTTTCCGCCAGATTACAGCGACCACACGTCTACCTGCCAGTTCATCTTTATGGCCAACTGGTGCACCATAAAACGGGCTGTCATTTATTGGAGTCTCAGGTGAGGATAATAATTGTTTGTAACTTGAAAGATTCCAGAGTACTGTAACCCTTTTTAAATACATTTTAAAAGAGAAGGCATTTAAACTGTCATTGCAAAATAAGTTGATAATGAAAGTCTTAAGTTATATGGGGCCAAAAAGTTGTGAAGACAGTCTTTGCCATCTAGTCTCATGTAAAATTCCTTCCTGACACTGAAATAACAGAGAAATACCTTGCAACATTTTTCTTGAAATGGCTAGCAAAATCTTAGAATGGAAAGCAACTCACCAAGAGAAGTAATTTTTCAATCTGTGAGTGAATTGTATATTGATAAGTAAAACTGAGCCTGTCCTTTTGTACGTACAAAACCATGGACATGAGGGAATAAAATCTTCTTTCTAATATCCTAAAAAGCTAAGAAAACAAACCCTAAGCAAGGTCATAGTTGCTTAAATGGATTCACTTTTAATGTGGGTTTGCAAGATGACGTAATGAATCCAGTAGTTGAAAAGTTCAAGAGAAAGGTTATAGATTGCAGTGTGTTAGTCTGAGTAGTCTGTTATCTTTATAAAATCTGAATCAACTTGATGCAATCAGTGGCTATGTGAAAATTTTCTGCTTGCATTACCATTGCTTTAATTTATGCATATTATTCCAGAACTACCACTGTTCATTTTAGGGTGTACACTTTAAATTAGTGCTTTATCTTTTATTAAAAATGCAAGAGAACCTGTCTGAGGTCTTCTTTTCATTTTCAACTGAGGTTTTGTTTTTTTTCTTCTGTTTTTCTCCTTCAGAGTATTGTTACAGATCTAAGTTACACTGTTCGTTCCCCAATGCTGGATAAGTGGGAAGGAATTAAGCAGCTGAAAGCAGCCCTTTGGGCCTTGGTTAGTAATAGATTTACAAACTTTCTGCAGTTGTTTGAGTTCTGTTATGACTCTTGATTCTGAAATAACTAAGCAAAATCCCATAAAATCATTAATGATGGTTTTTGTCATAAAATGTGTGTAATTTTTCCAAGTTGGTGTTCTGTACCTTAACTGGACTTTGAGTTCACTGCACCCAGATCTCTGCTTTGAGAAGATGTGGCTTGAAACTGTACTACCAACAAACAAAAATGTTGAAAACTTTACACTGATAGTTCTGCAGATCACACCAGAATCAAAACTTACTTGACAAATTTTTATTCCAGGGCAATATTGGATCATCAAATTGGGGTCTTAACTTGCTGCAGGAGGAGAATGTAATTCCTGATATAATGGCGCTTGCCCAACATTGTGAGGTTCTCTCTGTTAGAGGGTATGTGTATCTGATTTGTACATAAAATTTACAGATAGTAGTTGCCATAGGTTTTCAAATAGCCTTATCTAATTTACATTATTATAGTTTTGCACTTGGAAATCAGTTATTAAAGATCATTGATGACTGAGTTATCTGTCCTATACAGTGGCAAAATTATATAGGAAGTCTGAAAGAACATGCAGTAAGCAAATGAAACCTATGAAAATATATACTACTTTCCTCCTTTTTTAAAAAACAATTGAAATATTTGCTACTTATCTCTGTTGGAAGCAATTTGTTATTCCATCATTTTTATTCAATATCTTTTTTGAATTTTGAAAAACATAACTTGATGGTCTTTTGCCTAATACTGCTACTGCATTGTTTGTCCTTTTTTTAAAAAAGGTAATTTTCTGTTTTATGTAATTAGTTTTTATTTTTACAGAGCGTATTGTTCTCATTTCTCAAGCTTCCATTGGTTTACAAATAAAAATTAACAAAAAGCTACTTGGCAGTTTTGAAACTGTTTCCTTTCAAAAGATAAATAAGTTTAGTTAAATTAGACGCTATTATTGTTGCTCTTTTTTCTATATATACATTAAATACAGAACCTGTGTCTACGTGCTTGGTCTAATAGCCAAAACTAAACAAGGATGTGACATTTTGAAGCATCACAACTGGGATGCAGTGAGACACAGTCGTAGACAGCCTTGGCCAGTGGTCCCTGATGACATGGAGCAGCTCTGCAATGAACTTTCTTCTATACCCAGCACTCTTAGCTTGAACTCTGAGTCCACCAGTTCTAGGCATAACAGTGAAAGTGAATCTGCTCCTTCAAGTAAGTAACAACAAAACAAAAAAACCCACCACAAAACAGCATTTTGGCGTTCTTACCAACTTTTTGGCAGGACAAGGTGCAGGCAAATTGTATCAAGGTGTTATTGCAGGAAATAAGAGTGCAAGCGAGGGGACAGTTATGTGCATTCAGAGAGATGTAGACAAGTGCGAGGACAGAGAAGAGTGTCTTAGGTTTACATTTGGTGTAGGAGTAAAAGTTTATCATCAGGGTAAGTTACTAGTTTTTATGTCAAGTCATGGCAGCTTGCTGTAATACCCTGCAGAAATCTCCATGCTTGGGTATAAAGATACATTTACTTGGTTGTCCTCAAAGGAATATTCTAGAATATAAATACATATATTCTGTGTGTATACACACACACAGAGTATTTCTGTATTTAAATTCTTGTATATTATGAGCATCTAATACATTTTAATTTTGCTATGGTTATTTGGAATTTAAATCTGGAAATACACAATATTTAGATACCACGAAAGGAGTGTGTTGGTTGTAATCCTAGTAACTGGATATTTGCACTGAATAAGGTAGTCTGGCTTTTCTTTTGAAGCAGTGAAACCTTCAGCTCAGGTACTCTTCAAGGTACTTAATTTACACTACTAGTTGTCAAGAAAAATCTTTAATTAAAATTACAGTAAATTGCGTAGTGTCCTACTTTGACTTCTATAGAATTGTTTACTTTTTTGCAACGTAGTTTATATAATTTGAAGAAATGTCCATTTTCAGTGACAGAGTCTCATATAATTTCAGGCATGTTCATCATGGAGGATGACCGTTTTGGTAGTACTTCCACTAGTACGTTCTTCCTAAATATTACTGAAGATGCAGAACAAATATTTTATGACAGACCTGGGCCTTCAAAGGATAAAGACCGTAGTCCCTTTCCTTTCTTTTCCTCTAGTAGACTTGTGAAAAATCGCATTCTAAACTCTCTTACTCTACCTAATAAAAAACACAGAAGTAGCAGTGATCCAAAAGGAGGAAAGCTGACATCATCTGACAGTAAATCAGGCCTGAGACGAAATCGTACAGTAACAGAACCTTCCAGTAGCATAGACTTTCCTGCTGTGGAAGAATTCAACCCTGTTTTCAGAGTTCCTAAAATCCAGACTTTACGATTAGAAACTTCTTTTGTTGGAAGTAAGCACATGGAAGATACAGATAGTACCCCAAGTATTGGAGAAAATGATCTGAAGCTGCCAAAAGGTCTTGGAAATGAAATTCACCGGGAAAACACAAGTAGAGAAAGGCTAATAGGAGATGGTACTACACAAACACATTTCAAGAGTCGTAGCTTAAGCTTTAATACAGATACCACAACAAGTGGCATAAGCTCAATGAGCTCTAGCCCTTCAAGAGAGACCGTAGGTGTGGACACTACAAATGTAGATACTGACTGCGGAAGTTTGAGTACTGTGGTAAGCACAAAAACAGTCAAACCAAGTCACTGTTCAACACCACAGTCTAACCACCTGCCTCTCTCAAAATCCAACTCTGTATCCCTGGTACCACCAGGGTCCTCTCATACACTTCCCCGAAGAGCCCAGTCTCTTAAAGCTCCTTCTCTTGCTATGATAAAAAGTCTTGCTGACTATAATTTTAGCTACACAAGTTCTCGAGATGCCTTTGGCTATGCTACACTAAAACGCTTACAACAGCAGAGGATGCATCCTTCACTGTCTCACTCAGAAGCCCTAGCATCTCCAGCAAAGGATGTGCTGTTTACTGACACTATCACCATGAAGTCTGGCAGCCTGGATTCTCGGCTAACCCCAAGCCGGTAAGAGATTATTATGTGCTCATTTCTTACTTCAAAGCTGTAAGAGCAATTAAATAAGAAAAGTATCTTTCTAATTTTTTTTCCAACTTCACCTAAAAGTGACAGTTGTTGCGGGATGATTCATAACATCGATGAAAGCAGTATCAATATTAGGAGAATAAAATAATAGAATGAGCATTCTCAACTTTCTAAGTACTGTCAGGGAAGCGCAGCTTTCATAGCTGTGCTCAGTGCCTTTAATGGTGTTAGGGACAAAGGGAAATACTTCCTTCTATCACATTTGCTTCCTGTTTCACTTTTTTAGTATTTAAAGGCAATTACACTGCTAACATTACTGAAGTTGTAATCACACCCAATTGCCCATGTAGTCAGAACTATATTTCAGAAGAGGATTTTCTTTATGTCACTTGGTGAGGTTTTAGGACAGGGATAAATATAGCAAATATGCTATATTTGTGTTCACTGTGGCATTGAGGACAGTGATGAGGTACTGATACCATTGATAGGAATGTAAGTTTGGCTTTTTGCTACAACAGAGCAAAGATTTTACTCATAGCATTTATTTTTAGGTGGCAGAGTCACCTCTTTATTTTTGGGTAATATTAGATGTTCCGAAGACTAATTGGATAGTTATGTAAGGTATCTAGCTCATGACATTGACACTGTTCCCAGTAGCTACAGTCAGTGTTTAACAACTTTCTCCTAGAAGCTCTACTACCAAGCTTTCCCTTTCAAATCATCTTTAGCTAGTGCATTGGATTTTCTCATTACTATTGAAAGGGAAGAGACACTTTCTGTTCTTACCTAAATACCCTCTCTCAGGTGAGAGAAAGGGGAGAAGCTACCAGTACATATCTGCTTACTGCCCAGGACAGTAAATGCCCGGTCCCTGAACTCCACTCCACATACCCAGTTGAGTGTGTATATAGTGCCTGTTTGTTACTATGCATTTTTGTTTATATTTTCACATGATTCTGCGAAGAAGCTATAAAAGATAAGTTTTGTTCCCTTTGTTCAATTAAGTTAGAACTAGACTGAGTGTGCCGATTAAATTAAGGATAATTCAGTAGTTACCATGCACTCCTGGAAATCAGAAGTGCGGTTCCTTGCTCTGTCACTGGCTTCCTGTGCTAATGTGTCATTTCAGTGGCAGTACAGGTTCTGTTGTGGGTATACTAGTGTACTATTCCTTGCAGTCATGCCCTTGATATGCAAAGCAGCCTTGTTGCAGTGGACTTTCATCTGGTGACTCTGTATGCAATGTAATACTAACTGTATTCCTAGTGCTTAGCTGTTCATGATCTCTTGTATTAGTGGTGGGGCTCAAGGATTTGAGCGGACCTGTTTAACATTGAACTGAAATGGCTGGAGTGGTCGTATTTTCGAGAAGGTTAAAATGTTGCAGACATGCATCTTACAAGAGATTGTCAGATTGTGTTGGTTACTAATAAAATTGATTGGAAAGACTATGATGTAACTAGTATATGGGGTTTTCTTACTCATTACAGCTGAGTGTCTGCACTGAACAATTGTGGTCCTTTTAATTTCAGAGCATGTTATAATTTCCAGCTGAATATTGTCCTTAACTGCTAAGTAATAAATTGGAAAGAAATATTCTGTCTTTTTTGTCTGCCAAGGCTATTTTTCTGTTAGTCTTCAGAAAAATTTCTTTGATTCATGCCTCATTGACAAATGCATGTGTTCGTAGCAACTAGCAGCTTTAAATTGATTTTTGTGATGTTTCTAGTTTGTTTTGTTCAAAAGGTTGAAAAGCTTATTTCTTTGCATAAACTATTTTGTGGGGCTGAATTTTCCACCTTTGTCTTTAAAGACCAAAAATGTTAATGTGCATGTCTTAAATCCTGATCATGGCTCTCACCTTACCACCTGTAGACATGCTTTGCAACTGGTAATTCTGGGGCTTTTAGAATCACAGAATCATTTAGGTTGGAAAAGACCTTTAATATCAAGTCCAGCCATAAACCTAACACTGCCAAGTCCACCACTAAACCATGTCCTTAAGTGCTGCATCTGCATGTCTGTTAAATACCTCCAGGGATGGTGACTCAGCCACTTCCCTGGGCAGCTGGTTCCAATGCTTGATAACCCTTTCAGTGAAACTTTTCCAAATATCCAATCTAAACCTTCCCTGATGCAACTTGAGGCCATTTTCTCTCATGAAGTATGGCTTGACTTTTATTTTAAGTCCACTGCTACTGTCATTAGCATTGGTCAGAATTAGTAGCAAGAAAATTATTGATAGCATATGATTTGTTCTGCACATTCCCATCGCATAATAATGTCTTGAACCGTACATAGTCAAACCTTGATAATTTAATTTTATCTCAGTATAAATCTGTTAAGTGTTAGGGATAAGCAGACATTTTAATTGCCCATCAAAAAATCATCAAAATCACAAAATATCATCTAAATAATCTAAAATCATTAATCATCTAAACCAAAAAATGATAGAAAATTATTTCTAAGGCAGAAAGTCAAGAAATCAAATGTTTACTCTACTTTTCCTCTCAGTGTATAATAATTTGGAGTAACATAATTAAAATTTACTGTTCCTGAGATGTGTCTCTTTTTTACTCGGAAGCTTTAATCCACTGCATACAGACCATCTACATAAGTTGATTAGCAGAAAACATTAATAGGTTTTTATCTTCAATGAGAAGTAAAATGACAGATGTCCAAATGTAAAATTTCCATCATCAGGAGTCTTAGCAGCACTGAGGACTTGTTCTCCAGTCTCCTCTCTCCTGTCTTATTTTCCCAACTTAATTCTTTTTTTGTTCCTTAGGCTGCTTGTCACAGTCAGCACTGCTTGTTGCCTAGGTTCAGATTTGTTCTTTGTGCATTCATGTTGAACAAATTCTTCCTCCATGCTTTGAACTAATGGGTGGCTCCTTTAGAGTACAGGAAAAAAATGTTCCTTGCTTGCATCACTGGTACCTGGTAGGCTCAAGTTTTGCGTTTGCAGGCATGTGCCTGCTCAGCTTGGAGTTTGTGAATATCCAGGGAAGGTATGTTCAGTTAGTAGGTACATTTCAAAATGAGGCAGTTAACAACTCAGAAGCCTGAATCTTTACTGAACACATCTGGGCTGTAAAACTTTGAAGCCTGGTAAGTTGGAGAAAATCGGTGGTTTTGCAGGGTTGACAGCCCCTCCAGCAGAAGTTCCATCCTGCTGTCTTTCAAGTCCCTGTCCCAGGACTTCCAAAGAAAAAATTTTTACCTGAGGAACAGCCAAACCATGCAATACAACATGAAACAGAAAAAAGTAGTAAGCCTATAGCTGTAGTTTGACAGAGTAAGAAGCTCTTGGTTCTACAATGGGAAGATGAGGATAGTCTGTGTCAGCAGTCGTTCTTACTTTTAATGTGCTAGAATGAGAGATTTACCAAGATTGTGATTTATTATTTCAATGTTACAGGTTCATGAAAGCTTTAAGTTATGCTTCATTAGATAAAGAAGATTTATTAAGTCCTATTAACCAAAACACACTTCAGCGTTCCTCTTCAGTTCGCTCCATGGTTTCTAATGCTACATATGGTAGCTCTGATGATTACATTGGCCTTGCTCTGCCAGTGGATATCAATGAAATATTTCAGGTATGTATGTGATAACATAGTGGGTTCATTTGCATTTTCATACTGAAAGGTAGTCAACTGTTGCACTTTCATCAGAATAGATTAGATCTAGAGAAATGAGGAAAAGCATATGTGGTACTTTAAAGGAATGCATTTTGGAGAACAAGAGTTTCTTTCCTAACCCCGTATACAGAAAATCACTAGTCTGTATTGTATTCTTAGGCAAGGAAGACGCAGACTAGGTTAGAGTGTTAAACAATGGTAGCATAAATATGCTGTTGTAAGATTTTTAGTTGACAGCTAGCTTTTATACTAAAGTTAGCATAGTATGTGGACGTTTGTTAATACCTCTAGCTGGCTATTGATAGTCAGCAGTAAATGATGTGCATAATTGCACAGTTAACTTCCGGCTACTGTGGTCTTGATTAAATACCCATTTATTTGTGTCTATATATCATCATAGCATTAAATTATATTATCTTTCCTTAATCTCACAAAAAATATATTTAAGTTAAAACAGGCTGTTTTAAATGTCTTATCAATTGCCTTGCTCTTTTTAGTTGGTTAAGAAACATTTCCATCTAGCAAACTGATGCATCACAGGGTTTAATATTCTGTTACTTAATTATTCAAAAGAGGACATGGTCTGTGTCAGAGTTAAATCAGTGGACTTCCTTACCTTTAGTATACTTAGTCTTTGCATTTCAAACCTAAATTACTTTCTTACTAATCTCAAAAAATTACTAAAGCTAGAGCAAAGGCAGGGTTTTCCATCATACCTGCTTCTGTTCCCCCTTACGAAATAACTGCTTTTTCTTTCTCCTTCACAGTCTTTGTTATGTTGCCTCATTTCTTCTCTCAACTCTTTTTGTAGAGTTGAGACACATCTCAACTCTGTGTCATTTTACAGGCAACACTTTAGATGTCCTGGGTGTTTTTGCACTGCCCTCCCAAGATCTCAAGTGGTGTAGAGTGATCATGGACAGATCATTAAAAGCCACTTCTGGGTCCCTGATTTCCTTACAGCCTGTCACCACTGTTTTAACATTCACTGACTGTTCATAAACCTTCTTAATAAGTGTTCATTCACAAATGCATGTTTTTCTCGTTGACTTTTCTTTAATACTCGGGAGCCCATTCTTAATTTCCTCTTCTAATTAGATCTTTTTCCTGAAGTAAAAAATGGACAACATTTTATTTCCTCATAAATCTATTTGTCCTTTGTATATTATTATCAACTGTGCTAATTTTAATTTTCACATGAATATTCCAGGTAAAGGAAACTCCGTATTTCCAGAAGAAAACCACACCTCCATTTGATGACCGTGGAGCTAGAGTCTTTGCACCTGATGCAGGCGGTACTGTTTTTGTTCTTCTCCCCTACCTTTCTGTTGTTTATTTGTTCATCCGGTGGTATGGGGTTTATTTGTTAATTTTTCTTCACAGAAAAGGCTATTTGTAGCTGTTGAGAGCTGTGTTCTGGATTCAGGATAGCAGGCCATTAATTCCCTGTTTATTTAGTTTGAGATAATGTGATATTGCTTCAAAGCAACATGAGCTTGGTCCTACTCTTACAAATGGAGGAAGAAGTCTACATGTCTTTGATTATAATATGAGCTAATGCTAATCAAAGACTGTATTAAAGTAGGAAAAGTATTAAAGAAAGTAGCAAAATTTAAGCTAAGATAAAATATGTATGCCACATATTAAGCTGTTACATTTTGACTTCCCTTTGATTACACATGAATTTATAAGAACCAATAAAGCTATTAGGTATGTATTTCAGAAAGTAAATTTTCTCTTTCTGTGATGTTGCCATGACAGCTCATCAGCAGAAGTGATGGCACATAGTACAAGAGACTGCAAGTGCTCCATAATGCCTGGCTTGTTCTGGAATGCACTTTCTTTTTACTCCAGAGTAGTCAGAAATCTGTAGGGTGTCAGTATGCCTTTTCAGTAGGACAACTAAAAAAAAGATTTGAAACTGCTCCTAAAGTAATATAAGATAGCTGTTGACTGGAACTAAAGTTAACTGGAACTTTATTACAAGCACTTTGAACATCCAAATAGATACACCTTACGGATTTTTTTTTTTTCTTCTGTGTTGTTAATGTAATACATAAAACAGATTTTCCTGAAAGTGTGTTTCTTTAGTTTACTAAGTTTCAATGTAAAGTAACTTTTGTTCAAAATTGTATTTGTTGGTATTTTCCACCCAGGGAAGAGCATGTCACTAAAGTGTCTTCATCTTGTTTCTGCACTGTTGAGTCTAGTTTCTTCCTATTACAGGCGCTAAGTTACAGTGTTTTAAATGGTGTTTCTGCGTTCACTGATGCATGTGTCATTTAAACATCTGGTGTATTGTACTAATCTTGTTTGACACTGAAAATTTGTAATACATCAGTGTTATTACTATAGTTGTATTACTGTTAATGATGTTGATACGATGTCAGGATTTACCACATATCTTCTTAAAGTATGTGTGTAGAATGTGTGTGTTTAGAGGTTGAATTTTGTCCTTTGCAATGTTTTGTTATATATGATAAGCCAGGACTAAAATGTGATGTCTGTTTCCCAAATGCTAATGATATTGGGAGCTTAACCACTCAAAACAAAGTTTCTAGATCTTCATACACACATCTTCCCCAGCCCTAAAATGCTTAAAAGGTGAAATTTAATTGAAATAATATTGGTTACTTGATTTTGGGTTTTTCTCATGTCTAATTGCTTATCTATAGGTCTTCCATCAGGTACCAGTGATGTTGTCAAAAGTCCTTTTCAGATGCTCCGACAACAGATCAGTCTCACAGAAATAATGAATACCAGCCGTTCAGATGCCTCACAGTTTTTAGAAAATACAGAGGATACGGGCCTACAGGAGCACACAGATGAGAACTGCCTTTACTGTGTCTGTATTGAAATACTGGGTTATCAGCCAAACAACAAAGTGAACTCTTCATATAGTCGTACAGGTTAGTGTTCCTTGTGGGGAACTGTGATAAAACTGAATAAAAATACTGGATTTTGTTAATTTTTAAAAATGATTAATCTGTAAGGCTTTTTTTTGTTACAGACTATTGACCTTAAAATTAATTCTCTGTAGTAAACTCACTGTGCAACCAGTGGTATTTCTATGGTCATTTCCAGCTTTTTGGTTCCTGGTGGTGTTAGTGTGACTAGGTGCCTGCACATTTTTTAAAATATTTGTAAGAGCTTATCAAAATACAAAATTTGAAACCTTATTTAGTACTTAATATCCATGTCCTGAAAACTGATGCTTGCTGTCAAGCTAATGAAAACTGACTTCAAAGCAAGTCTACCATAAAACAAAACAAAAGAGATCGGAGGAGTCAGAAGTTGAGCCCAAGTTTCTGGGATTTAGTAATTTTCCTTCGTATTTTGAGATTCAGATCAGATTCAGAATTATTTTTTCCTAACCTTGTCTGCAGATCTTGCAGTTACATGCCTTTTTGCCATGTCTGTCATAAAAAGGTAATCCAGCAATGGATGCTTACTAGGAATCCACCATCTTACAACATTTTTACACATACACATACACACTTACAACAGTATTACACATTCAGGTGGTAGCACAGATAGAGTACTGTTGTCCAGGGGGATGGTATACAAAATGTGAGGAGTGGCCCCAAGAGCTGAGTTTCAGCTAAAGTTCTGTATTGAGAAAGGGTGGCAACTAAAATCCCAACTGTAGTCTTCAAATAGGATAAGGGGAATATAGGTGTGGCAGAGCCAGGCTCTTGTCAGAGGCACACAGCCAAAGGATGGGAGGCCACAAACACATGCTGTAGGAATAGAAATTCCAGTGTATATAAGTTGCACTCTTTGTGGTGTAACATAATCTCATTTTGAGGTGAACCCTTCTTTGAGCCAGGGATTGAACTGAGGTGATCTCCAGGAGTCCCTTCAGACACGTTTTTCTGTGGTTAACTACACAACAATTAAAAGCTTGGGTTTTATATTCATCTCTTTCAATCCAAAATGCCAAAGTCTGTGGACTCCCAGAGGAATCTTACATGTCACATCTTTCTGTTGATGAAGTGAGTGCCCTTTCTGCAACACCTGGGATAACTGTATGAAGAAAAAAAATATGGGTATGCAAGAGCATCTTTATTATGTCAGGTAAAATAGAGCATGGATATATCAATAAGAGCTCTATGTATGATGACAGTTTTTAGGCTTTCATTAGTGTCTTAAGAGTTGATTCTTTTTACCCAAGTATTTTAAGATTCAAAAAAAGGTGATTTTTTTTTTTTAGACATTTTGAGGGTGATTTGTCCAAAATCCAACTTCTAGTTTCCATCTGGTTTATATGCACAGTACTTAATGCATCAGTGTCTTGCATGCTTACCGTTGTTGAAAAATAAGAAAAGCATTTGAACTGAGGAAAAGTGTGAATAACAAAGATGCAACATCTTGTTTTTGTCAGATTTTTCAGACATTCCATATACTGACTGGTGTGGGCAGACCATACACAATCACTTAGATGTGCATTCCTCCAAATTTTCTGGAATTTCAGGCTGTAGTGATGCAGTATCCCATGGTTCAGCCAGCAGCACCAAGAGTACAGAGCTTGTACTAGGTAAGTTTGAAAGCCTTATGATTATTAGAGACTATATGTCTTATTTTTTAGGTATTGTGGAAAAATAGTATTTCATTTATACATACTGCAACAAAGTAATGGTCACTATTTAAAAAAGCAAAAACCCAAAAAACAAAAAAGAACAAGAATTAAAAACAGTCACCATCCTCAGATGGTAGAACATACTTTTAAATTCTCCTTTTGCTTTATAGCATTTCTGCAGGTTATTAAATAGCTCTGTATCTGACATTACAAGCAAATTGATTGCCTCTTTTCCACACTGATGATAGCTAAAAAAAAAAAATTTAGAAATTACTGAATAAGTAAAGAGAAAGACACTTCGTTTTTAGGCTTGAGGTTTACATTTTGAATTATCATAATTTCTTATGAAGTAGCTGGTTGATAACTTCTGCAGCATCTGATAGAAAGGTAATCACTCGCTCAGTTTGCAGCGTGATTTAGTGTAGAGACAGCACTGTAATTGAATCTTACAGGTTTTTCCATTTATGAAATGGTAGTTTACCTTTTTAAAATCTTATGTTAAAATTCCTGAAAATAGTATCTTTTTTTAAAGTTTTAATTTCCATGGAAGTATTTGTTGATAGTCCAGAATATGTACATATAAGTGTGCGTTTATGTTTATGGAATGCTAAAACAGGCTTACATGGCATAAGATAAGCACAATCAAAGACTATTCCGTTTAAACTCTATACTGTTTGTTCTTCTAGGAGTAAAATCAATCCCAGATGATACACCAGTGTGCAGAATACTTCTGCGGAAAGAAGTGTTACGTTTAGTAATCAATTTGAGTAGTTCAGTAGGAACTAAGGGCCATGAAACTGGACTTCTGACGTAAGTTCAATTCATTTCAGGCATTTTAGCAACATTTAGTTGTACGTATTCTGTAAGATCTCTAGGATAGTGATTATTTCTGACTTCCTAAAAAATTGTCAAGCAGATAAGGTTGAATGTAACGTAAAAGTTAAGCAAACAATTTTCCTTTTAATATTTTTGCTCTGTTTTTAATTTCTTACTCTTCCCTGGTCTTTTTAAAATCAGTAATTCAACTGTAGTGATACTTCATCACATACCCAGTCTATCCTGCATCTTTAAAAAGGCAACAGTAATTCTTTTTTGTTATTTGTGCCAAATAATGTATATCCGATAAGCAGAATAACAAGATGAAAGTAACTTCTTGAGAAACACAAATCTACTTTGACCAAGAATACAACTACTGGAATTAATTTATAGAAAAAAAAAAAAAACATGTTAAAGTATAGGACTATAAATCCAGGGACCGTGTTGGAACCCAGGTTTCTGGGCTACTGACATTGGAAACTGACGTACAACTGCTAAAAGAAAATGTAGAAATGCTCGTTTTGGTTTCAAAAATTCTTACAGGTAATTAAATTAGCAATTCCTTATTTTTTATTACTGTTGTACATGTGGATGCCAATTCTCTTGACATACTGTTCTCTTTCTACATGTATTATTCTAAGACTAGGTGATCTCAGCAATTCTGTACAACTTTCAAATTATATATTCTATTTCATCTCATTAATACAGATTTCTTTCTTTGTACAAAATAATGCTGTCTGTTCTGATTTTCTTGCTTCGTCAGATCCAGAATTTATAATGCCTATTACTGAAGAGTTCTACTTTGTTAATGATGACAATCAAAATCTAATAGAACAGTTTTTTAAAATATGAGGGAAATCTGTTCAAGACTTACAAAATTTTGTTTTTTCTGTTATTCAGAATTAAGGAGAAGTATCCCCAAGCGTTTGATGACATATGCCTTTATTCTGAGGTGTCCTACTTGTTAGCACATTGTACATTTCGACTTCCATCTCGAAGGTTCATTCAGGAGCTATTTCAAGACGTACAGTTCTTACAAGTGAGTGGAGGGTTCAAATGCGATGAATGCACCAAAATGTGCCAGCTGGATGCAGGTTTCACCTTCTGAGTAAAAGATGCCTTCAGATATGTCTTAAAGGAAACCATTTTGTGATGTCTCTAGTAAAACCTCTAACAACATTAATACTTCATCTGTCTTTTCCTTTTAGATGCATGAAGAAGCAGAGGCTATTTTAGCAACACCACCAAAACAGCCAGTAATCGATCCATCAGCTGAATCCTGACCTCTGTCTCACACAGTGCATTGCATACAGACTTTCTGAAATCCTCAGACAACCTCTGACTGGATAAAAAGCTTGGAGCATCATCTTCTAGACCGTTCCAGAAGCTACTGGTACCTGAAGACTGAACTGAAACCTTTTCTTACTCAACCAGTTACTGCCCTAGTCTTTTGAGCCCTTTGGGGATCTATTAAACATAACCATAGTTTTAATAATAGTAATTACCAGTATATGCAAGAGCCGAGCACTGAACACCTCCACGAGTTTTCATTTCATTTTCTACCATAAGAAAAAAAGAGGACAACATGCAGAGACATCTTTTTTGATTGACTTCTGATTCTGTTCCAGAGAAGCAGAACAATGCCTTGCTTTTTAAACCCTGGATAGGAGGAATCAGAGATGAGGGTGCATTCCATCATCAGCAATGGGGAGCCATGCTGTAGTCGTGGACACCAGGGGATTAATGTTAGCCCTTCTCTGTTGTTTTTTGTACTGTTTATAACACTACTTGGGGGTTTGTAACTTCAGACAGAAAGAAAAGCCTCTGTGAATCTGAGGTTTCCTTTAAGTTATTTTAATATTGCTATAGCTGTAAGTCATTTTATTAGCAGTCCCTCCAATTTCATTACATTTACGTACACATAACTTATCTGAACCAGTTTAAGGATTTTCACTACAGTTTGATTTTAAAAAGAACAAATCATTTAAACTTAAAATACTGAAGTCAGATTGTTTTCCCTGAATGATATGCATGTGTTTGCAGTTTCTACACTCATGCTCATATAGTATGAATGCTGGTCTTACTCTTAACTAAAATCCTTCAAAAAGCATGATTTGTATCAGATAAATTAATATTGTATGAACTAAACTTGAAGACATTTAATCATTGCTGCTTTTGTGAGAAGACATAGTATGAGTGTTTTCCAAGTTCCATGGAAACAGCCTTTTATAAAAACAAAGGTTTATTTGAATTTTCAATGGATGAGTGATCAAGCATCAGATAGTACTAATAATTGTAGTGAAAAGCCTTAAATACCAAATTTTGGAGCAGCAGTACTTACAATTTTATACTGGTATTTAAGACTTGTTGCAAATGTTAAATGATACAGTGACTGTTAATGACTGAAGTAGTTGCCTCTATCATATTACTAGTGAGGTTTCTAAATTAATGAGTGCAAGCTTAAAAAGAGAAAGTAAGAATCCCTGTCACTTTTATCATGAATCTAAAGATTCAGAAGCCTTTATACAAAGGTAATATAAATATATGCAAATGTGTATATACAGTAGCATGGCCACCTTTGCTAGAATGCCTGTAATAGAAGGGATTATCCTTTGATTTTGATATAGGTGAATAATTCAGCTGGACTGTACTAAGTAGAACGTATTTTTATCCATTCACTTTTACCATTTTTTATAATTGACGGATTAATACTTAAGTGAAGATAAGTGAAATTTATCCTGATGCTCATAACTCTGTTCTTACTAGCTATGCTACTGGAGATTCCAATTAAGTAGTCCTGTGAACAGTAAAACACGATTTCTAGTGAAATGCAGAATTTATTTGTTCTTACTGGAAATTTCGTCTTGCCACATAAGCACTGCTTTGCAGCTGGACTTCACTGAGTTATGTGCACTGCATACCATTCTGGTAAAGCAGATTGTAAGTTGCTGCTCGTCATCAAATTTAGTTCCTAAGATTATCTTTTCGTGAGTTCCCATTGAAAGAAGGAGCAAAAAGAAACTGATTCAGCTATGGTCAGTGACATAAATAATATATCTGTGTGTCAAGGCATATTTGAAATGCTCTGAAAACATACCACACCAGTAACTATTGGACTTCTCTGGTCATAAGAAATAAATGCTTCTGTAAAACCAAAATGTCAATCACAGTAGACCAAATAGTGGTATAAACTCCAAAGGAAATAATGTAGTTTTTCCCAAAAATGGGGCTAGCATATCTTATACAGTAGTTTCAAACACTACCTCAGTTAGGCTAGAGTATAAGAGGTTTGTTTTAATAACTAGATAGGGTTACACCAAACAACTCCATGTTATTTTTCTGCAGTTAAAGCAAAATAAACCAGTTTTATCACCTGTATTTAAAAAAACCACCTTTGTTCATTTGTTACCAGTTTAACCCATAGCACTTAATGTAGAAGGTGCCGTAGGAAGGCCTGTGATTATAAAAAGGTAAGCAAAAGCAATGTCAATATACTTCTGAAAGAATCTCCATCTTGAAATGCTTATGTGTTCTGAAGTACTCGCTTGTGTGGGGATCCATAACAACAGAAACTTGATGTACAGATTATGGCTGCAAATTCAGTTATAAAACATGATTTTTCTTTTGAAAGTGTGTGAGAGTCAGAGATTTCAACAAGTATGCATCAAGGATGTAAAGTCTGTACTGTACATAACATACAACATTTCTAGAATTTACATATTTACATGAAGCTCACATTAATGTTTCATTTTAATTGGCAAATGAAGGGATACTGTTATTGAAGGAATTTTATATTGGCCTAGTTATAAACTGTGAATTTCTAATTCTGTAGATTTCTTCTTAAAAATATCCCTTTCAAAGTTCTTACTTTGGGGTTTTATTTGCTTCATGATAAAACTTCAAAAGAAAATGGTAGTAAATAAAAATTGTGCTTATATTAACCCTAATAAAGAATCCTTCCACTTTCCCTAGAAAGGTTTGCAAGGGAAGCTGACAGACCACCCACTTTGTATTTTTCCAATCCAAACAATTGGCAATACTGTTGAATAAATGTTAAAGCATATAGTATTCCCTTACACTATATACAAATACAGTTTGGTTGCTGTGGCAAAGAAGACTCATGAATGATTCAACACGCTGAGACAAAATAGGCATGTCTGAGGCAAAAGCCTTTATGGGAAGGAGAGGCTGGGTGTGAAACCAATAGCATTTAGACTACTACATTAGCTGGCTAATTCAGTCTCCTTTTAGAGTCAGCAGAAAAGGGATAGCCCTTTCCTAAGGGCAGAGACCTAACTAAAGGGCTCCCAGTTGCTTCCCCAAGGGCCTGTTTCTCTCCACTGAGTGAGGAGGACAAAGTTGGATGCTGTGAGTGTCCTTTTAGAGAGAGAGACCTTTTCAGCTCTCTGAAATTCAGAGGTGCTGAATGCTTCCAGCTGTCATGGACATCACTTGGAGCTGGAAATGGTCAGGCTTTGTTTGAGGTGCCTAACTTGTATGTTGGACCCCTGGCATGTTGTGCTTGAAGTAGTTGCTTTTTCCTCATCTGACAGCTCATACTTGACCTGGTGTACTTACCCTAGATGTGCTTCCATTTGGTTTTGTTGTTTTTTCCCAAGACATAATGAAGTGCTAAAGTATTCAGTAGTTTAGGGAGCAGTAGCTTGGCACACTGAGGTAAGATGCCCTTACAAACATTTAAAAAGGCAGAAGTGAGAATTCTGCTCATCTTTTTGTCATTTTGAAACATATGTTGTGGTCTTGGATTTGAGTTTTAATTTGCAGTGAGAGACTGAAAAAACCTATAGCACCTTTACTAGGCACCTGAAGAAAAAGGTAGCTGTTTGAGAAATAGGTAATAAAGCCTAGTGAGAGATGAAAGAGTTGTTGTTGCTGCTTCTTCATCTGTGTTGTGGTCTTGGTATTTGGCTGTTTGGACTGCAGGAAGCTGGTGTTACCTTGTAAGTGAACGTGAGCTCAAGCTGAGCAGTCACAGTGGAAGAATTCTTGCCAGGCTTGGGAGTGTCTCCAAGGTTTCTGCTTGCCTCTTGGCAGGGCTGCACAGAAGTCCTGTTAACATGGAGCTTCACTGAAGCCAGCTGAAAGCAGGTCGTGTAATTTTTTTTAAGTTACACTTCTATTATCATGTACTTACTAAAAGTATACTAGGAGAGAACAAAACCGGAGAACTATAAAAGACCTTTGGGAACATGCTAGAAACCATGTTTGTATTTTGCTAGAAGCTCCCCCTCTCCTTGGATTTTTTTTAACTCCTGATTCTGGTTCCCTGGATAGAGTGAATGTGGATTTTCTTTGGACTATTTGTAATGTAGATGGACATCAATGCCACAGCATGCAGAAATTGCACATTTTGCTTGAGTTGCTTTGTAAAATACACTATTTTATTTGAGAAATGTAATTTATGCCAAAAAGTGTAACACGCCATTTTGCCACTGAATAGGTTGTTTTAGCACAAGATGCAATGTCTAAGGGGGGAAAGGGCAGACTGTTTGTATATTTAATTGGAAAACTGTTCCAATACTGGGCTGTCAGCATCCCTGAAACTGCATTACAAGAGATTATCTAAAGTAATCATTCTGAGGAGGGAAGGGATCAAGGAAAATTTCAAGACTTATTCTCCCTGTCCTGTGTGGTCTTTTTCTATTTAGTAATACGCTGCTACATATTTGGAGGTTCTAGTGTTTGTAGGTCACTGAACAGACATTGAAATCTGATTTATATTGTATACCTGTAACATAGAAATAAAAAGTATTTATATATTTTCCGTAAGAATATTGCATTGAGCTGTGTATAATTTAAATGGAGGCTTGTCCCAAAACGGTATTGCCCACCTTGATTTTTTTTGTTTTTTGTTTTTTTTTTTTTTTTTCTGTATAGTGTGTACAGTTCATGTCAATGGGCATTAAAAGCCTCCTGAAGCATAATCTTATCAAAGGGATGCATTGTTAATAAAATGTACTTAAACTTCTTACAGTTGTTCTGGTCTGATATGTACCTCTCAGCACTAGAAATAGGTTGAATTTTGTTTATAAGTTACTAATTAACTATAACAACCTGAAGCTTTCCAAACGAGCACTTGTCAAAAATACATTTTACATTAAGGCTTTGTAGGATGTCTTACGAACATAGAAGGAGACTCTTTTAATAGGTTGTATACTATTTTTATTTTAAAAGTTTAGCACACTGATAATTGAGAACTAATAATTTTTCATTAGGTGATAGTTTTAAGTATTAGCATTTTAACAGCTGTGAAAGTTGAATTATAAACAAGAAAAATGATAGAAGTTTACAGTTTTGAACTCATTCAACTATTAATGCAAGACAGATGTCTTAAAAAATATATAAAAATTATGTATGTCTCTCCACCCATGGAAAAATACTTTTCTAATCTTTAGGTCTAGCGCCTGGACTGTACTCTGTGGCTGGCACAAAGTCATCATCCTCCTTGGAATCCTCTGTTTGTGTGCTTTTAAGCAGAGGTGGTATCATGAAACACCACTCATCAGCGCCAGCAAGCAGAAAGGTTTATAGGTGGAAAGGAGCTAACTTCTCATCACCTCGCCAAGCAATCTGGTACCTAGTGAAGTGTTTCCTTGCTTCCAGATAATGAAGTTTCATCAGTGCAGGATATCCCTAGGGAAGACCAAGGGAGCTAAGGTAGGAACTCTCCACCAGCCAATGTGTCTCACCCCACCACTGGGAAGGCACAACTATATCACCCCCTGCCATATCCCTTTCCCTCCTTCCCTGGACTGAATTACCACAGCCAAGCCCCAGTGACAGCAGCTTTTTCAAAAGTAGGAATTTGCACTTCGTTACAGCTGTCTTCTGGCATGATGAACTGCAGCACGTTGAAATTTAGAATGCTTCATGGAATAGTCAGATGTTTTTGACTGACCTCTATCGGAATTCGTTAGATGTGTAACTCTTGATTTAGGATACCTTTCAAATCTTTTTAAACAAACAAGCCTTTTTTTGAAATGCACAGCTAGGAAGTTTTATTTTGGTAGTGGCAAAACAGCTCCCTTCTGTTTATTGGCCTTTTTTCCAGCAGTAAAACATTTAAATTACGCAAGTACATATGATGTGATGAAACACTTTGGAGAAAGAAGTGTTCTAAGTTGTAAAGATGCTATGGTATCAAATTTTCAAATTCACTGTAACTCAAAGGAGAGTAATGTAAAGGGAGGAACAGTTTCTCTGGGATATCTTCATTGAATAACATCAGCCTCCTCTCTTACTTCCCTGTTCTCTGTCAAACTGCAGTTCAGCTAAACGTGACCGGCCATGTTTCCTTACTCCACTGTCTGATGGCTGAAAGGAAGAACTATACTGCATTATTTTTTTCTACTTATCAAGTAAATCTGTGTGACCTACACATGGACACCACAGTGTGTGTCGACTGGATACCTCTAACCACAGTTAGCCATCTGTGTGGTTGTACCTCACCTTTGCCTGCCTGAAGACTTCTCCCTCCGTTTCCAGTCAGTGCTTGTCTCAGCCAAAGCCTATGCAAGGTCTTACTGGTTTTCCTGTTGCACACAGCTCATGGACATTACAACACTGTAAGTGTCTATAAGAACAGTATAAAACCCATATGTGGTCTAGTATCAAAACTCATTGTCTGCAGCTGCTTAGTTTTTAGGAAGTGTGACTACCTAGTTAAACAGAGGGAAGATGAGTAACCATTTTAACATATCGGCTGAATGCTTCATTTTTTTCCCTTTTGAGAAGTGCTTTTGTGCTGTGGTAACGCCTCTGCAAACAGTTGTCCAGCTGGAATAAACAGTTCCTTTCCATGTAACTCCCCCCATTTCTTTGTTTAGTAATGAGGATTTTGTTTAGGATAGTAAAGGGTCATTCTTCCAGGCAGAGAAGGCAGAAGTGTGAGGAGCCCCAGTTACTAGAAATGGGAGCAGCAGCCCACTACCAGGGGACTGTACTATAAAAATCTGTTTTCTGCACTCTTACAGCCACCAAGTGTAGTTAGAAGACAGGTGAAGTAAAAGCAAGACAATCATTGGATTTTGGTGCACACAGTAGCACTCGTAGAGAAATAAAAGTTCCTCTGATCTTTCAGTAACATGCCACCCTAAATTTGAGTAACCCTTCCCTGTTGATTCCTTACATCATTTGAGAGAAAAAAAATACAACCCACCTGCCACGTTGCTGGGCTGAGGCAGGCTCCAAAGCTGGGTAATGGTCCATGCACAATACACGCTAGCTAGAGCTGGCCAGAGGACATAGTAAGCACCCACAGAATACTGCAAGTGAAATAATACACTCCTTGAGCACAATAACCTACCTGCTTGTTTAACTTGCCCCTCTACTTTCTGAATAAATTTTTAATCTCTGCAAAATAGAGTAGTTCTTTGCATCAGGCTATGAGAAACTGCTGTGATCTAACCTTCTACATCATACAGGCCAGAAAACAGCCTGTAAATCTTCTGTATGCCTGTAACTTGTGATGAAACCATAGCATGCATCCTTCCTGTGCACAAGTTGGTATTTTTAAACTAGTCCTGAAGCAAAAGCTTTGCAGTGTTAACAGAAGTAGTGCATCTGGGCTTGTGAAAGCCTTCATCAAAAAAGTTGTCAGGGTTTTAGAAATTCTTATTTATATTGTGTAACAAAACACTGGATGGACTTACTCAATGGAGGAGATTACATCAAAGCCTCCTCCCTAGGCAGTGCACATCTGTTTGTGAAATGTATCTTGGACTGGTCTTTCTGCCAGCTGTTTCTCTGGGTGTTGAGGCAATATCTTCATTAAAAATATCAAAGTAGTAGTGTGGCTGGTACAGCACTACTGACAGTTCTGGCTTGCTTGCTTGTAGTCTCTCTATTTGGTAGGGGTCAGATTCAACTGCAAGATGAGAAGAATAAGCAAAATTTTCAAACCAAGTATGAGTCTGGGGTGTAGGTGTGGGTATAAAGTCTCTCTCTTCATTTTCATTAGGGTAACTCCAGGAAGAGTTGTGACCACCAATCTTATCTTCTGTTGTTGTTGAAGACAGCTGGCTCCACAGATGTAATTTCTGGGCTCCGGCCTTACTGTCCACTGCTAGCATGTCAGGAATGGTGTCACATATTTTCAATTCTTTCTCAGAACCGATCTACAATAGAATCATAAAACAAAAAAATTACTCAATGAAAAAAGCCCCGAGTAAAGGAAAGGGAGTGATTACTTCGAGCACTTCTAATATTGTCTTATAATTTTTTTTAGTTTGGATTTTTCAAACAGATTAACAGAATTTGAAAGAAAACGTATGTACAGAATGTTCAGTGGAAGCTGTAGTTTAGTATTTATTTACAGATTTCCTTTTAAAGTAAAAGTTCAATATGACTACATTTGAAGAAGGAACCATGTCTCTCTACTTTAAAGTCTTTGCCAGGTTTGTGATGTGTGTAGTTCTTAGTCTGAACCCCTAGCAACTGGAAGGCAGCAGCACAGGCTCTCCAGTTGCACAGACTTCTCCCTCTGGTGCTAGTGTGCAGTGAACACCAGCAGCAAAAAGGGCAGCAGTCCCATGTGTGCCAGGGTAAAGACATGCTGTAGTATTGCAGCCCCTTTGCATGCTGCATGGAAGCAGTAGCTCCCTCTTTGAAAGGCCTACAGAAGAAGCTGAGGCCTTTTGCCAATCCTTTCCTCCCAGACAGACCTGGCAGAGCCCCCTGCATCCTCCCAAGGGCCAGCAAGTGCATCTCTGCTGTGCCCTACTGCAGAGGGTTCTGTCGGGCAGGAGGAGTGGGCAGATACAGTTCACAGGCTGCAGCAAATCTGGTCTGTTGTGTTCAGACAGTGCTGGGTTTTGAAGACTAATACTGGAAGAATCACCTATTGTATCAAAATATTTCATTTATTCTCCAATTATGCTTTTGCTTTTTGCAGTAACAGACTGCAGAATATAAATTGATCACTGCAGAGTCACAGGAATATCAAAAGGAAAATTTTCCACTACATGATATTAAATTATGTTAATTTCTGTATAATAAGCATCACTCATTTTTAAATGTAGTCAATACAAGAAAATACTTTTCTGAAACTTTACTAATCAAAGAATGGAAAAATTAAAAATACTAGATTTTCAGTGATCTTACCTTAAACTCTTTGAATGACAGCACTTTGCTTTTGTTAGGACTAGGTATTACAGGACAGCAGCACTCCTTCACCCTGGAAATAAGACAGCAAAACAAATGACATTTCTGTTCTCTCATCAAAGCATATTCTACCAGCAGAAGCCACACATAGATGTGTAGAGAAACAGCAGCAGGTGATGAATGTCTCAGAAATGCCACAAGCCAAATACTTACAACATCCACACAGTTGGACAGCCAAAGGAAAAAAATGAATGAGGCCTTACAAAAGGCTGGAAGCAACAAGACGCAGCTGTGGTTTGTGAATTGCACTAGTTATGTTCTCTGTCTACAACAGAAAAATGCATTGTAACTTACCATGTCATCTTCCAGCGACATATAGCTGCTACTAGTGATGGAACTATCACTAGCAGGACTAGAAGGTACAGCATGTTTGCTATGAAAGAAAAATATTTTAAAAATCTGTTTGCAACTTCTCACTGTTAAGTCAATATAGCCTGAGTTTCTGGGAGAAAAATAACAGCAAGATCACATGGAATAGCTGCCACTAACTCAGCAGTAAAATTGTGTGGCCTATGGCTGCTACATAGTTTAGCTGGAAGTTCTGGGATACAGCTATAAATCTTTGGACCAAAACTGAATTATTACTAGATTGATTTTAAGTTGCCCTCATGTTGGCATCTTAACTATAAGGGTAAATTTCCAAAAGTTAAGACAACACTAACTTCACCTAACTATTTGTTTTAGGTTTTCTTTCAAATCCCCAAGGATGACAGATTTTTACCGTGAGACATTAACAGAACATCTGTACCTCCAGTATGGATGGACTGTAGTAAGACAGACACTGCACAAGTGTTCATGCTCTCCTAGGATTTATGCTGACACAAGAATCTCAGTATTTCCTTCTAGCTGAAAGACACAGCCCTGGGCTGTTTTTCACAAACAGTTGAGGCTATAATAAGCAGGGCAATGGGGAGCACTAGTTAGTGCTCACCCTCCCTCTGCCCTGCCCAGTGCCCTTTTGTCCTGGGCCAGCAAGTTTGTGTGTCCCTACCACACACCACAGCAGGGAATGGACATTCTCCTGTTATCTTTTCTGGATTAATTAAGACCCTATTTTGATTTCCTGTGTGGCTGTACAAATGTCTGTGCCTGCGCAAGAGAAGGCTGGCTACTGGGAGCTGGAACACAGGTGTAAGAGGCAGAACTGACTCTGTGAGGGTAGCATGAGGGTTTAGACACTCTTCTGCTAGTTAGCCTGAAGCACGCAGTCTCCTCCCATGAGCCAATGCTTCACCCTTCCTACCCTTCCCCCTTCACCTCCACCCCCAATAAATTTTCCAAAACTAGGCATCTCTGATTTGGATCATAAGTTTCACAACCACAACTGCTGAGTGGTATTTTCAAGGGAACAGAACTACAGGCAAGTGATTTCCTCTTCTGCTTTGATGATCAAATCTGCCCAGTTAGCAAACTACAATGCTGAAGCCAACAACCCTTTCTTATTGACTTATTAAGGAGTTACCTTGGCAATGGCTTTAAAGCCTGATGACAATAAGAATCAACATTAGAAGTTCAAGAATCCATACAGATTTGCACACAGGTCTGTATTTTTTCCCATATTAGAAAACAAGTTAAATTCAAATGCAATTCTTCAACACATTTTAGCAAACAGGGCTCACTAGTCATGCAAATGTGCATATATCAAGCTATTTCCCAGAAAGATAGAAGACTTAAATAAGGATGTAAGATTATTCTTATTCTAAAATAAAAAATCACAGCTACTTAAAAGTATAAAAATGCCTTGTTGTTACGCACTTTTGTTTCTCAGTTGGATCCTCTCTCAAGTGCACATTAAATTGAATTAAATGTTTTCCCTTGAGAAAGGACGATTACTCTAACCTTTTAAATCATCCACCTTCTGCTGGAAGACAAATTTTCCACAGCCAATACTCACAGTTAAATGGTGTATCGATGTATCTAAAGTTAACGATGGGAGTCTCTCCTCCACCTGTGTATGCTTTAACCACTAGTTTGTATTTTGTGTTTGACAATAGGTTTTTCACAGTGTATCTCTTTTCTTCTGGGTTTTCAATTGTGTATTTACATAGCACTGAATCATCTAAAATGAAACAGATAAGATGGAATCATGGAATCGCACAATCACAGAATGGTTTGGTTTGGAAGGGACCTTAAAGATCATCTAGTTCCACCCCCCCTGCCATGGGCAGGGACACCTTCTGCTAGAACCAGGTTGCTCAAAGCCCCATCCAACCTGGCCTTGAACCCTTCCAGGGGGGTGGCAGCCACAGCTTCTCTGGGCAACCTGTTCCAGTGTCTCACCACCCTCACAGTAAAGAATTTCTTCCTTATATCTAACCTAAATCTATCCCTCTTTCAGTTTAAAGCCATTACCCCTTGTCCTATCAGTACAAGTCCTGGTAAAAAGTCTCTCTCCATCTTTCTTATAAGCCCCATTTAAGTATTGAAAGGTTGCAATAACGTCTCCCCAGAATGTTACAAATCAGCTTAACTGAGACTGCTAGACCACTGAAATAACAGAATGTTTTCAACTCGCCTTCTTTGTAATTTGCACACTTTCTTTTGAGAAGGATGATGCATCCTGACTCATTGCCTCTGGGCTGAACTCACATCCCTTCTAACTGGACTGTCCACAGCACTGCCCATCCTCTGGCAGACCACCTAATATCTTGCTGCCAAAAGCTGCAACTGTGTATTTTAATTTCATTTTACTAGAACTTTTTAACAGAATGATTTGTGTTTTGCCATTTCCTTTTTCACCAGAATCCTGTAGCCCTTAACCTTAGGTCAAGTTCTTTGAAGATACTCAAAAGCAAGAAATCTCTGCCTGAAAAAAAACTCATTTGCCTCTATTGTGCAGCTCCCAGACCCCAAGGAGTAAAGGGTTAGCTTATTCCTCCTGTTCCCAGTCACAGTTCTTGTCTGCTAGCTCAGACAAACTGGGAAGAAGGAAATCTTCAATTTAAACATTTTAAAGTCTACCTGGGATTACTCACAGAATTATAGTACTTCTATGGTTAGTTTAGTTCTGACAGGAATCCCTTTTCAGCCTGGTACTAGTCTAATCAGCAGAAGGATCTGATAAATGACATGACCCAACTGAAAGAAGAGGCAAGGAAAAAAAAATAAATATTCTTGAACATGTTGGAAACATCTGAAAATTATACTGGAGCAAAGTCAGCTGGAGCATTTTTGAGTGTGGAGTAGGAAGATCAGATGTAAAAGTCTAAACGTGGCTTTGTGCCACCCCACGCTCAGTTCTGCTGAAGGAACTCCACTGTAGAGCACATCCACAAATACTTTCACTATAAAAGAATTTAAATGGGGAATTTACACAGTGCTCCAATCCTGAAGGAAATAAATTGTATCCCATCTGTTTCTAAAATGCCCCAAATCCTAGTAAAACTAACATACTTCCTATGATTCTCATCCAAGTAGACCACAAACAGATGTTTTTGAAATTCATCCAGAATTCAGATTGCAAGAGGCAGAAACCTGACTCCTCCTACACTACTGCAAAAATTTTTTCTGGAGCTCACACTGAAGTTAGAAAGAGCTACAGACAACAGGATGGGGGCTCTAATTCTGTATAAACCCAGGACACACTTCCACCCATTAGCACCTCAAGAATTAGAGGAATAAAAACTAGCAGGTGTTGAAATCTGTATATTGCCCAATGATCCAATTTGCCTGGCTAATATGAACTGTCTAGGAGGCTGCAATACCAGCAACAGTCACGAAGTCTTTCACCTATAACACAACTTCCTAAATCCCAGAGCTCATTTACCTGGAAGAACATGTTTTTTGGATCCTTTCAAACTGCAGTCCTCTTGTACAGGCGACACATAAACATGGTAGCCTCTTACAAAACCAGACTGTGACTCATTTGTGGGATAAGAACCCCAAGATAGTGTTACTGCATTGAAAGTCAGTTCAACTTTTTCCACAAGAGGGTCAAACAGAGGAGCTGGAAGAAAGGAAATTCAAGTTAAGCTTGACATTATTCTTCAAGAATTTTTATCTTCTCATTTGAATAACATCTAAATTCCCATGTGGTGTTTCTGTTTATATCTTACTTGTATTTAAAAGCTGAACAGAGCCAAAGTGCTCCACAAAAATCTGTCAACTTCACAGAGCCTTCATGCAGTCCACATTATACACAAAGCTAATAGCAGCTTTGGTTAGCTATTCTAATTAACACGAATTCTACCTGGTCACTATACTAGTCAGATATCCTTGATGGAGAGCTATGTACATTGTACAATTTTAAATGCTTCACTGATGATGTAGAAACCACACAGCAAATACATATTTAGGCAGTTGCAGGAGGAAGGCTGTGGAATTCTGGTCATGACAGATGAATTTAGCAAATAAAAAAACCCTAAATATGTTGCCAACTTACGTAGCTCCCTGAGATAACCAGTCTTCTTCGCCAGTAAGAAAGCTCTATTAGCAACAGATCCATAGACGTGGAAGTTGTATCTCACGCCCGGAACAAACGCAGCTAGAAAATAGTGTAACTGATTACAAAAATAGGTTATGATTTGTCTTTTGGTTTTGCTTTTACTTAACTGCTTTCTACAGAGGTCTATAATGCATTAAAAATCTTCCTAGTGTGCTACCGTACTATTAAAGCAACTGAAATAGACACAGGGTAAACCAGTTCTTAGTGTGCATAATGTGAATTGAACACACTTATTCTGTCTCAAAGAGAGAAACGGGGGGGTTAATATAATTTTGTTACTCTAGAGTGTTCAAGATGAGTGCACAATAGACTCCAAATGCATCAAAGAGCAGGATAATTTCATATCTGTTTCTGGCACAGGCAAAGGTGGTGTTTTGGACTGTTTAATGTAGACATATACCAATACATCACGATTCCATGTTATCCTCACTAACATCCCCTCCCTTTAGGATTAACCAAGTCAATCCACTGAAGAACTGGACCACATTTTTTCCATGTGTTACCACGCTCTCCTTCATTAAGGGTGCAGGCTCCCATGTGTTTGTATGAATTGAAGTGCAGTTCCTTTACTGCATATTGAAATGCGTTCAGTCAAATTTTGTTCAAACATACTTCATTTCAAAGTGAACTCTCAGCTCAAGAGACACCAGGAAGGCTATATTCTTGCAGCTGTGGAAGTATTTCAGAGCAACTTTCACACAACCAGAAAGGATTTAGGTCTAATGGCCACCACTGGGATAAAAACCACACAACTGGTCCTAAGCAAGGACTGGTGCTGAGATACATTATTTGTGGCATACTGACAGCACTAAACCTCTCACTGCACAGTGGGTGTTAAATTGCCTGAGTCTAAACTTCTGACCCACGTTACAGATAAGGCAAAGCTTCATTTTCCATCTCTCCTGCTAAAAGATTTTTAACTCCTTCATTAACCTCACCATCCTCCTTCAAGATGTTACTACAAGCTACCCAGAAGAGTTTTTTTCTAAAATACTATGGTGACTTTTCTAAAATGCTATGCTGACTTCTAAGGGTTAATGGTGGTGGCACATTTGTGGTGTCTAATTCATTTGCTAGACAAAGCATGAAGCCACACGCCTCTGAAGAATTACACCTGCACTACACAGACTTCAATATTCCACAGGATTTGTTTCCTAAGTTCAGTTAATGTCCACAGCATGAAAGATTGCTCCACAGACAGAAAGAAAAATTGTTTGGCTTTCACCTGAGTTGATCAGAGCACTGGAAGTGTTGGGCCCAAATCTCTTCCACTGGAAATCACAAGGCTGCAACATCGGAAAGTTACACCAGTCGATAACGTAACTGTCATATATATGTCTGGGCTCCCAGGAAATAAAAATGCCATCATCTGTACCATTAACCTGTTCTTCTTTAAGCTCTTCAGTGCCTAGGAGTGAACAAATCAGTCTCTATTATTTTCCTGCATGAGAGCTAAGATTCATAAATGATCAATATAGTTTCTATGTTAAACTCTTAAAACAATAATAAAATAGTTTCATTCCTTCACTTCCAGACATACGGGATCTTTCCCATGCTGAAAGCTGATCTCTTTGCATGCTGAAAGCTGACAGCTCAAAAAACATCCAGTAATTATTACTATATATTCATAAAAAGAACTCAACTGCAGAAACCTGGAGTGATAAACAAAAAGTTACAAGAGGCTAAATCACACACAAGAGTTCCCCACCAAGCACTGGCTGCACCTTCACGGCACCTGCCACAGGTCTGAGGCTCTAGTTTAAGGCTAAATGAGTTTTGCTCTGTGGTGACTCTGTACAAAACAGGCCTTCTGTTGTAAGGGATGGGTCAAGGCACTTAAGCTTAATACACATACAGTTTCCACCCTGCAGGTAAAAATACAGTAATAATTTCCAGATAGCAGTGATGTGAGTTAACAGGCCAGGTTAATTTGTTCCCCCAAGACGATAAATTATCATTTCATTTAAAACAGGTAGAAACAAAACTCTCTTAATGGGAATCTAACTGAAAATACTCCTACTGTTACCTGTAGCTTTAGGGATGATCAGTACTGAAGGAAGTGAATAATTAACATTGTTCTTTGCCATGATACTGATTCTGTAGGAATGGTTATCAATTGAAATCCTTGTGCTATTGTAGACAGATGAAAAGGAGATGCTTTCAGGCTTAGAGCCATCTTCTACTTTTTCCCAGCTTACTTCATATGAAATACTTCTTCCATTTGCTCGAAAACTTGGTGCTTGCTGGGGAAAAAGTTACGGGGGTAGACACCAATTACTTAGTAAATTTTGCCAAAAAAAATTAGAGGAGCATTTAGAACTTTAACTAACTAATTGGATGTATTATTTCTGTAAGAATATAAATACTTGCTTCCATACATGCATACATATACTGGCTGAAATGGAAATGCAGAAATTGTCTTGTTATAATACTTAGAAAAACAGAAACATATGTCTGAAATGCCAGGACAGCACACCATCGTACAGCTACATACATTCTGAAATATGTTATATATATGTGTCTTAGATTCTTAAAAGACATTTTCATACTGAATTGCTATTAAATGCACACAAACTTGTTAAAGTTCATGGGAGAAGTTTCCAACCCCTTTATGAATGGTTTTGTTTCCAATTCCGTACTGATGTCTCACCTTCCAGAACAAGGTCACATTCCGTCCCCCCAGAACAGGTGTAATTTCTCTCCAGATGTCCAGTTTCCCTGATGGAGCTGCAATAAATACAGCAAAACAAAGATGCTCTAGGTGCAGAAAGGGTAAACCATTTAATTGCTTCCTCCCATTTGAAGAAATTCCACACCCAAACGCTCTTTTTCTCCATCACTCCCAGGTCTTGCCAAAACATTACCCTTTAACTTCTTCCTCCCTTCATTCTTTTTTCTGAATGAATATCTGGTTCATTTCTCTAGAAAATATTTCTTCGCTTGCAGTTCCCAGGTGCTTGTTCCTACCTCTGCACAGTTCCTCCAGCCCCCACAGAACACTTTAACTAAGTCCGTCCACCCTTCCAGTCATCTGGATTTCCCACTGCCTACACTGGATGAAATGGCAGAGACTGGCAGATAGGATGAGAGTTGTTTAAGAAGCCACCTTCCTAAAGTTTTCTTAGTGTGCTTCGACTTTTATGCATGCAACAGGCCTCTGCTTTAGCTACACAGCAGAAGAGTAGCAACAAATAGCAGAGGTGGCAAGTGAAGAACATCCTTCAAGCTTCCCTTCTCAATAGACTTGGACATACTTGCTTCCTTTGTTCTGATGGTTCGGGCTTCACTCCATTCACTCCACCTCCAGAAATGCTTAGCTGCACCACAGTGTACTCTAGCTGTGTATGTAGTGTATGGCTGCAGTCCACCCAGGGTGATGCTGGCATAATGGAGATGTGTGTCTGAGCTATTGTGCTGCAAGACAGAAAAACAGAAGAGTCAGAGCTTAGTTCAGCTTCATTAGCAACAGGTTTTGTCTGAAAAAATAGTTCTTCCTCTAGATCCTATGACAGCCAGTTAAGTTTCACCTGGAAAAGATAATCATGGAACAATAGTAAAAAAAAAAAAAAAAGATATGCACAAGAGCAAAACACTGGGAGATTCAAAAAGAGGTCTGAAAGCTGTCTCTGTGTAACTGTCTGAGTAGGAGTCATTCACAACCTGTCAAATGACTACCTCAAGCAGGGAGTTTACTGAGACCTTACCCTCACACAGTCTGGGTCTCTTACTCAGTTCATATAAGTAGGCTGCTGTTCCAGATCTATGCACGGCATCGACAGCTACATTTTCTGTCCATTTTTCCCTGACCTTTTCCCTCACTCCCTCGTAACAGAGAGGGTGAGTTCTGGTAAGAGTTAAAAACTGAGCATGCTTTTAAGCCTCTCCTCTAAACTGTCTCCTGCAATGGTCAGCTGTGGCAGTCATTTGATCTAACAGCTCTTGAGAAATACTTAAGACAATGCAGGTTGATCCTGATCTTCATAATGCCTTTTTAATATGCTAGAGGCAAGCTGCCTTCCTAAGAAAAGGGCTACAGAGAAACCACAGTACACATTCAAAGAGTCAGCCTCACTGTTTGTGAAAGAGTGGGACAAGACAAGCAGTCTACTCAAATGGGAAGAAAAACTGTTCTGGGTTCCCTCTCTAGAAACCAGACAAACTACCATCAAGTATAGTCAATAGTAGTCAGAAAGCTTCTGGACTAATACAGACAAAGCCTTCAACACTCCTCTCAACCATTTGTGAGTAAAATGATACGAGTAATAAAAACATGACAAATCAAGATGTGTCCCTCAGGGCTTGGTTTTGGGGCCACTCCTGTTTAACATCTTCATTGATGACCTAGACAAGGGGATCGAGTGCACCCTCAGGAAGTTTGCAGATGACACCAAGCTGGGTGGGAGTGTTGATCTGCTCGAGGGTAGGGAGGCTCTGCAGAGAGACCTGGACAGGCTGGAGCGATGGGCTAAGGCCAACTGGAGGAGTTTCAATAAGGCCAAATGCCGGGTGCTGCACTTGGGCCACAACAACCCCCAGCAGCGCTACAGGCTTGGGGAGGAGTGGCTGGAGAGCTGCCAGTCAGAGAGGGACCTGGGGGTGTTGATTGACAGCTGGCTGAACATGAGCCAGCAGTGTGCCCAGGTGGCCAAGAAGGCCAATGGCATCCTGGCTTGCATCAGCAATAACGTGGCCAGCAGGGACAGGGAAGTGATCCTGCCCCTGTACTCGGCACTGGTGAGGCCGCACCTCGATTCCTGTGTTCAGTTTTGGGCCCCTCACTACAAAAAGGACATTGAATGACTCGAGCGTGTCCAGAGAAGGGCAACGAAGCTGGTGAAGGGTCTGGAGCACAGGTCGTACGAGGAGCGGCTGAGGGAACTGGGGTTGTTTAGTCTGGAGAAGAGGAGGCTGAGGGGAGACCTCATCGGCCTCTACAACTACCTGAAAGGAGGTTGCAGAGAGCTGGGGATGAGTCTCTTTAACCAAGTAACGAGCAATAGGACAAGAGGGAATGGCCTCAAGTTGCACCAGTGAAGGTTTAGACTAGGTATTAGGAGGTATTTCTTTCCAGAAGGGGTTGTTAGGCGTTGGAATGGGCTGCCCAGGGAGGTGGTGGAGTCCCCATCCCTGGAGGTGTTTAAGAGTCGGGTCAACTTAGCGCTGAGGGATCTGGTGTAGTTGGGAACTGTTAATGTTGGGTTGATGGTTGGACTGGATAATCTTCAAGGTCTTTTCCAACCTAGACAATTCTGTGATTCTGTAATTCTGTGAAGATTAGGAATAGCTAACAGCAATTATAAGGCCTATAAGTATTTTCATCTACTTCAACAAATATCAGAACCCATCCAGCAGAGGACAGAACCACATATGTGGACCAGTCACAGTGTATACTGTGACCAGCAGTATAGGAAGTATTGGGAGTATGAATTAGTGCCAGCAGTGGCTGCCCACATGGACCACATCATCAGTGTAGACCTTAGGAACAAACAAATTCAGAAAACAGACACACCAACACGTTCACAAGATTTAGAATGTATTCATATTGCTGGGGATTTAATTTTTAATCTCACATCAAAAAGATACTTGCTATGTTTTTGTGTATGAAATTTAGGTTTCATACCAGTTCTACTTTCCCATCAGGCTGGAACACTTCAGTCTGACAAAAGAGTTCAATTCCTTTGTTTCGATGTTTCCAATATAATGTGATTTCAGTATCTGTGTATTCTTCCCACAGCTGGAAAGGTGCAGCAGGATAAACTACCAATGGAAAATCTGAGTTAGCTTTTGTAAAACATAAAATATATGCAAAAATATTTAAAGGTATTTTAGCTGAACAGTAAAAGCAAATAAGAAAAACAGATTTTTCTGCCAGTCTAGGAGAAACAGATATAAATTAGTAAAAATTAATTTTAGAATGCAAATGCAAGTAAATGTTATACAAGATTAACAAAAAACCAACCTTGTGCTGACTTGGAAGTATTTTGGAACATCATGAACAAAAGTCAGAGACTTTTATTGTAAATCCAGTAAAATTCTCTAATCCAGGGCCTGGCAGAGGCTCCTGATGCAGCATGGTGAGTAACGTTTGCCACATTTCTACACCCCAGAAACCAGACTCTTCACCAGAAATTTTATTCACAACTCTTACATTGAATGCTGCCAGTAGTTACCCTCTGGTAAACAGTGCCAGTGCTACTTCTTCCAAAAGATTTCTGAGATCCTTTACTGCTATGTAAGCAGTATTAAGCAAGAGCAGCAGATCTCAAACTCTCCTGTATTATCAGTCCAGTTGTAAGTAATAAGACATGGTAATGCAGGTGAGTGGTATGTTTACAGCTTCGGCCATTATCCTAGAACTTCACAGAACGTGAATTACAGTTTGAGGACTTCCAGAGTCAAAGGAGCTTGTGTTCAATACAGAAGGTCCCAGCTACCACATACAGAATTGAAAACAATAGACTTCAGTCTTCCTTTACTTGCTGACATCCTTTCAGTAAGAAAAAGTCTACTGAAAATATGTCCAGGATCAGAGAAGACATAAAGGTCTTTACAGCAATCATTATTTAAAAGGTTAACTCATCATAAATATTATATGTGATTTCTTTAACTTGTAACAATCACTAGAACTGGAAAAAGAAAATTGTAGTTAAACTTTAATGAACTTAGCAAACTAAATGTGACCTTTTTTAGCCTGAATTCCCATGAAAACTTACTTTATAATGTTGTGTTGACTCACTACAACCTGTCAGTTTCCTCCTCCACTTTCTTCCTGCTCTATTTCTTCCACCCCAAACAATCAAATAATCAACTTCTAGAACTCTTATGCCTCTCTGAGACAAATTTAACAGAGACAGGCATTTATGTTCCTACAAGTCATATGAAAAGCATGTCTAGCAAAACTGTAATCAGTGCCTCTGAGGAAGGAAGCACTGCCAGAATGCAGCAGTTACACCAGCAGCCTCTCTGTCCATCAGCTTGTCAGCTTCAGAACTAAGCAAAGCACATGTTGCCTCCTGCTTCTTCAAACAGGTAAGGCTGCCATAGGACCTCAGGAACACTGAGGTGGATGTGGTGTGGCTAGAGGACAGATTTGAGAACTGCAAATACTGCTGGAGACACAGAAAACACCCAGGTGTTCGGAGGCAGGAGTAGGTAGGAGTTTATGGGGCACACTGTGACACAACTAATAGGGAAGAAGGAACCACAGCCATCAGTTACTGCTCACAGAATAGCCTGTTTTGTTTCACTGATGATGAACTACTCTTCCTCCCTTACAGTAGCACAGCAGATGTTACTGTCCCATAGCAGCACCAAGACACATTTGCACTAGCAACTCTTTGCTGGCAATAGCTGCTTACACTTGTCTCACATCTCATTTGGAGAAGTGTTAGTAATTTTATTTACCCACTTTTCAAAATGTGCCTCTCCATTTTATTTTGGAAAGACAGTAACATTAGCAAAAATATTCTGGAGAAAGGGCTGAATTCCCAATTAACCTCCACAGATACTTTTCTTGAACTCCACATTTTATATCCTTGTATCATGTTGCTTCTTATACTATGAACCAGCTTCAGCAAAGCAGCAGATTTTGAAGCATTAAGGGATCATTTCAATCACCAAATCTGGCCTTTGGAGTGAAGCTTTTTTCTACCATTAATACAACTTTGCAAAGCTGAAACTGAAGAGACAGCAGATAACTATAGCACAGGGACATATAACTAATAAAAACTGTGAAGACAAAAATCAAGGACTTCTATACTTTAAACTGGGGCACTCAGGTATTAAGATTAGAAGGAGGACAAGGCCTGCAACAAAACCCCTCAACAAAGACACAGAAAAGACCTTACTTCTGTGAGTTACATCAAAAACATCTGTGGCAGTTTTCTTTCCCAGCGGGTTTTCCACAGTCACTGTGATATTACAGATCCTCTGCTGGCCTATATCCCAAGAACACGAGCACTGCTCAGAACAACTTACTGTGCACGGAACTGTTTGTTTGGAAAACCTATCAAAAAGCAGGGGGGAAGAGGGGTAAAAAGACAGACATTTTTCCATAATGCACAATTGACATAAATGTTGAAATTTTTGTTACCCAAGTAGAATACAACAAAATAAAAAATAAGGCTGAGGGGGACTATAAGAAGCCACCCAGTTCTTTCTCCTAGCCTGAAGTAGGATGAATATAGATATTCTTACAACTAGAAGAAAGTTTTCTTCAAAGTCTAAGTTCACTTTATCCTTTTAAGATACAGCTAAGTTTACTTTACACTTTTAAGACACAGCTAAACTGCTTTTAGTGATTTCCTCATGGAAATTCTAAACTAGGGACTTACTTGCCAAGAATTAATCCATTCACATGTTTACCATTATTCTTTTAAATGAAGCAGTAATTTCAAGTGCATCTTCTGACCTTCAATTTTTTAAATCACCATCACAGTATCTTAATGGAATTGAATGATGCAGAGGCCATGAAGGTATATGCAATGATGACCTGCCTTCTGCTGAGATCTTTTGATGAAAGTTTGTTGTGATGATGAGACATCTGTTCTGTTTTATGAGCTCCCCTTTCTCTGAAGGCCCTATTGTAAAGCCCCTCTTCTCTCTATTTAGATGCCTCTGAAGCAAGGAGCCAAGGGCCAGGTCTGATATGCCACAGCTATGTAACCTTGACTCAGACTGCTAAATAGCTGTGAGAAAGTCTGCAGAGAGATTAAAAAAAAAAAAAAAAGAAAAAAGAAAAAAGCTGAAATGATAGAAATTATAGACAGAAGTAGGATTTTTGAGATAGGAGTGTCAGTAGGTCAAGGACTCAAGAAGGAAAATACCAGCATGTAAAGTTATAAAGTCCTAAAGATAAAGAACTAGGGAGGTTAATCAGACTAACTGAGGGTTAGCTGGGAATCATCAATTTCAGTCACTATTAGTGTCAATGGGTTGTGGAAACACTAATACTCAGACTACCAGCTGATTAAATCCTAGTTATAAATAATAAGTTATTATTTATCCTGATTGCAGGGTGTCTTCATACCTACTGAAAGATGTCTGAACAAATTAACCCCAAAAGAATGGTTAGAACAAACTTTATCAAGCAGAACTGCTCTAATGGACCTCCAGCTACTTACAGGTAGTCTAATTCAGAGCAGTTCTGCTCAGCTCAAAATTTGTTAAGTTGATCAGTGAGCTGGAAAGAGGCAGGTAGCTAACTGCAATAAGGATAAAAAACATTTGCACAGATTTTAAAGGGAAGAATGTGACTGTTCTGTACAGCACAGGCCAGACTTAATATAACAATGAGGAGACTTACTCTTCAAACAAGGTGTATTTTGGTGAATGACGTCCATAAAGATTGGTGTCTCCACCTTGGCTCCAAGTACATGTTACTATTCTCATGTCTTGGGTTTGGCAGGAAAAATAATTAGGTGTATCAGGTGGTTCTTTTCAGAGGGAATAGACAGAAAGAAAAAAACAACAGCATGGCAGTCAAGGCAAAAGTCATCAACAATTTTACTATATTAACAAACTAGAAATAATGGATATATACAAAGTCTGGTTTATTACAGATGTTACTACTTCAATTATACGTATTCAGTGACCACTCCGCAGAAAAAATCAGGACAACACCATAAATTAATTGCAATACAAACACTTGTGTGTTATTATTTTTTGTTATATTCATACATTCATTAATTTAATCTGTATTGTTTTCTATCTGTAAAAATTACTACTAGCCTTTGAAAGGGGGACTGTGCTGAGTTTTTACCATATGCACACAGACAACGAAGCTGAACTCCTAAATGGGTAGGTATATTTAAAAAGCAGTCACCTGTCCTAGGATCAATTAATGAGATTAATCTGAACACATTTAATGCTATTTTTTTATGCTTTCTATATGCAAGTGTAAACAGAGTTCAGCTGGACATGACAATTACAACTTACAGCAAGAATTTTTTTCTTCCCCCCATTCCCCACAGCCATCTTGACTTAATAACAACAGGAAAATAGAACTGTAATAAAGCATTCACTTACTACCAACAATGTAAACTGCATGATCATAGCATTGTTCTTCGTTGCAAGACTCCCTACAGTAGGCAGAGATGTGAGGCACTTCTTGATGTGCCACATTTTTTACAGTGAGAAGTCCAACTTGACCATTTGTGTGGTTGAAAACATGAACAGGTGGGTCTAGAAAGAATTCCTTAATGATTTGACCTTTCCTTGCAATGCAACAAAGCATGATGTCAGAGCCTTCCTCTACAATTTTTTCATTTGGAAAGATTTGTGGTCCACTGCTATTTGAAGTGTCTAGGCCTGCAAATTAATACATAATAAACCATTTCAAAATCTGCTCATGGCAGCCACCTTCAACCAGAACCAGAACACATAACTGAGCAATTACACAAGAATCTGCTAATGTTATATTATCCATTCATGCACTTCTGTTTAGTATTCTTCCCCATACAGAGATCAAATTCACATGTAATCATACCTATATTTCTCTTAAACCCATAACCATATAATATAGTCCAACAAACTACCTAAGAGACTAAATCCATCTCACTGCCTTTCACTTAGGGGAAACAAAGAGTGTGTGTTTCAGCACTGCCTTGACAGATAGACGCTACCTCCTGCACCTATGAACAGTCTGATGCTTACAGCCAAAATGCTTGCTCTTGAAGATTATGAGCAGGGGCCTAGAAAAACATTGTCCTGGTTTTGGCTGGGACAGAATTAATTTTCTTCCTAGTAGGTGGTACAGTGCTGTGTTTTGGATTTACTCTGCTGTGTCTGGGAGCATTTTGATAACAGCAGTGGTGATGTGCCTGGGCTGGCAGATGGCCAGGACATCACTGCTGTTCCTGTGCTGCTGTACTGGAGAGGCTGGAACTCCAGTGTGAACTCGAGTCAAAGGGACGGTGACCTGTGGATGAGTCCACATGGGAGCAGGACCCCCCAAAGTGTCTGTGGCCATGGGTAAGTCCGCGCCAGAGCAGGTGTATCTCGAAGTGTCTGTGGCTGTGGGTATGTCTGTGCCGCAGCAGCTATAGCTCTGATGGGACTGTGGCCCAAGGAGAAGTCCTTGCTGGAGGAGGTACACCACCAAGCATCTGCGGCTGTGGATAAGTCCATCCTGCAGCAGGTACACCCTGAAGCATCAGTGGCTGTGCATGAGGTCATGCTGGAGCAACTCAAAGCGTGTGGCCATGGATAAGCCCACGACAGAGCAGGTACCCCTGGAGGGACTGTAGCCATGGGTGAGGCCAGGTTGGAGCAGGTTCACTTCTGAAGGGACTGTGGCTGTGGGTAAGGCCATGCTGGAGCAGGTATATCTCTGAAGGGATTGTGGCCCATGGATAAGGCCATGCTGGAACAGGTGCACCTCAAAGAGACTGTGACTGTGGCTCAGTCTATGCTGCAGCAGGTACACCCCTGGAGAGACTGTGGCTCACAGGTAAGGTTCCACTTGGAGCAGGTACACCCCGAAGGGACTGCAGGCTGTGGATAAGTCCAAGACGGAGCAGGGGCAAGGGGAGGAGTTCATCGCAATGTTAAACCCCATAACCTGGCCCAAAGAGACCAGGGGTGGAGATTGTAATGGAAAAACCTTTAAATTGTTCTAATGCATGATTTGAGTTGCATGTTATGGGAATTACTATAGTGGGAACCACCTGAACCAATGGAGGACAAGCCTTACAAGAAGCAGTGCAAGTGCAGCAGCGATCCGACCTGAGCTGGCTTTGGTGCCCGATAACTCCACACAACACACCACCACTCCTGTCCTGAGTGACCACAGATGGAGCCCAAAGTCATGGATGAGCTCAGTGGACATTTTGTGGACATTTGTGGACATTTTACAGACATTTCACAGGGGTGATCCACAGACTAAGGGAATGATATCTGTGTATTTTATTGAAGGATGGGAAGGGTGGTGGTGGGTAATGAGGATGTATCAGATAGTGTGGGACCTGAGCATGATGTAAAATGGTATGGAATAAGGGGTGAAGAATGTGCTGGGTTTGGCTGGGATAGAGTTAATTTTCTTCACAGTAGCTGGTATGGGGCTATGGTTTGGATTTGTGCTGAAAACAGCATTGACATTTCAGGGATGTTTTAGTTACTGCTGAGCAGTGCTTACACAGGGGCAAGGCCTTTTCTGCTCCTCATACCACCCGACCAGTGAGCAGGCTGGGGGTGCACAAGGAGTTGGGAGGGGACAGAGCTGGGACAGCTGACCCCAACCGATCAAAGGCATATCCCACACCATATAATGTCATGCTCAGCATATAAAGCTGGGGGAAGAAGAAGAAAGTGTGGGATGTTCAGAGTGATGGCATTTTGTCTTCCCAAGTGACCATTACACGTGATGGAGCCCTGCTTTCCTGGAGATGGCTGAACACCTGCCTGCTGATGGGAAGTGGTGAATTAATTCCTTGTTTTGCTTTGCTTCTGCGCATGGCTTTTGCTTTATCTGTTAAACTGTCTTTATCTCAACCCACGAATTTTCTCACTTTCACTCTTCTGCTTCTCTCCACTACCCTACCAGGGGATAATGAGTGAGCAGCTCATTGTGTAGTGCTTAGTTGCTGGCTGGGGTTAAACCATGACAAATGTCATGTTCTGAAGCTCATGCAGAGCTCATCTGAGTCAACTCTAAATAAATCAGATCAGTAAGGTGATACTGAACTTGGAATGAGAGTCCTATGGCTCTCTCAATGTTGGACTCCTTGCTGGATACAAAAATTAGTGGGATTTAAGTGACCCATAGGCTTTTGCACAGGTTGGATAAAATCTACTCTTGAGAATCTGATCCAAAAATCTGATGAAGTCAAGAGTCACTATCTTTCAGACAGCTCTAAAGCAGGTCTGTAATTCAGGATCAATCTGTGACAAAGAAATAGTATTTTTGATCCCTACCTGATTTTAGTTGAAAAAATAAAATCTCTAGGATTGAGGGTAGTAAGAAAGAAAAGGAGTCTTGCATCCTATTTCCCATTACATAAGGTGAGGGAGATGGGCAATTTGTGTGCCCCAATCCAGGCATACAGACCTATGATGCTTCTACTGCCCATGATGTTTCCCATAACTGAAAGCCCTTGCTGCTCCAAACAAGAATAGTGTTTCTTTACAAAATCACTGTAGTCATTTTTTCTAAAGCAGTTAAATATTTTGTTTAAACAAAATTCTCTGGAACTGTTCTAGTAAAACATAGTCACCTGAAAAAAAAAAAGGTTTTTGTGATATCATTAATTACATTATTGGTTCACTCCCTGTTTACTCTCATATAATTCACAGAAGTTCATTCCAAGTGACATAAGGAGCTGACTTGGTCCTCTCTTTCCACTTCTTCAATACTAATCAAAGCTATAAATCCCAAACAAAAGCAACATATGCATCAGATGACGTAGCCATTGCTATGCGCTTCCTCTTCCCCATCTGGGCCAGGGCTGCGTCTGACCTGGTGATAGGCTACTCTGGAGCCTATCCAAGATCCCATGCCACTCTATGTACTGCATTGTTTTAACATGTGAGCAAGAAAAGCTCTAAAACTTTTCGTCTACTAGCTTAGGAGGATAGTCTGCAAATTAAGACAATGGCTGAAGCATTGCTATTATTGCCAACAAAAAAAGAGTTGGTCTGTGCCTAGAGATGAAAGAGTACAAAATGGATTTTTGATCTGATGCCATCTCTCCTGAATTGGACTTCACTGTTACAGTCACTGGTGAATAACAATCTAGCTTTGTACTGGAAAAAATAAAACCAATATTGCAAAGTCTTGTTTTGCTTACCTGGGACAGTCTCCCACACACTCCACTGACTCCAGATTTTTGATGCTTCTGCTTTGCTCCTGATCTTCACCGAGTGTGACATACACTCCAAAGGTAAATCTGAATCCCATATCCAATGAAGAGGCTTTCCTGATTTATCAAGTGTGACATTATGAAACTCCTACAAACAAAGGCCAGTAAGGCAAAGTACTGAAAACACAGTGATGTCTAGACACTTTGGAAGTACAATCAAAAGCAGTGTGAGAGAGATAAAGCTCAAAGGAGGAAAATGCTTTTGAAAAATGAATCTCTGAAATCCCACTTGTTACACATGACCTCACACTAGTAAACTAAGTAACTGCTTACAAATCTGTATTAGCAGCGATGCAGTGACTGACGTGCTGGCAAGACTACTTGATTCTGGCGACATAGTTGTGAGTCAGGCCCTGCTTCTCATGAAATGGATTTGCTCTCAGTGACTTTCAGTGGGTTATTTGCGCCTGCTGTTACATGAGTGCACCTTGTCTAATGCTCTGGGTTACATATCTCTGGTGCTGAATTACAGCAGGAATCTGCACTGGCCAGTAAGGATTTATGCAGATGACATCTCCTCATAGTTCTGAGGACAGTACTACCATCAGTGACCAGCAGAATAGGAAAATATCTGATTTCCCCAAAATGTTTGACTGCTGTAACATGTACATGCAAGAAACATGAAAAAATGCATCCAAAACTTTTAGAGCTCCATGAAGGTAACAGGACAGCCTAAAATATAAAATGGAGTTCAAAAGATCATGAGAGCTAAATGCTCTGTAATATGGCAAACATTTTTGTATTGAATTATATAAACGCAGACAAACAGCAAAAAATATAAAAGGTTCTGCTGCTCTCTAAGAGAAGATATCCCACAAATTTCTCTCAGCATGTACCTACTGAGCCCCAGCTGGGCACTAAATGAGCTGCACCAATACAGGGCACAGCAATTCAAAGTAACCAGGGCACCATGGAGTCACACAGACAGATGAAAATGTATCCCAAGTGTGAATCTCCCCTGGCATGAAAGCCCATAAGAAGCAGAAAAAAATGGCTCAAAAAATTCTATTAATCACCTGTAATTATGAATACATTTTAGAATAGAACATATATTTCAGTACTTCCTAAAGCAACTGTACCAGATTCTCAGCATATAGATCTGTGCTGCTTGTATGAGCTGTACCAGAGCCCTGGCTCACACTGACAACTAGACAACTGCTCTCCATTACTGCTTTCCATCAGCAACACCTCCACTTTCATAATACCACCACTCTGAGAAAATCTCTGCATTCAGCTTACAATTTAATTTCTCAGTTTTAGCACTGAGGAACGTAGTCACTGCTTTGGAAGTTATATAAACTGTCTGTGCTTTGGTATGAGCAGACTCAAGAGAGTTTCTTTATCGGTACACACTCTTCAGAAAAAGAGAGGCAAATGCAAATGTGGTAGTGACATCTGAAATACCCTATTTTCCTTGTCATGTTTACTATGAGTTACAGAACAGACTACATCCTTGGATTTGAAAACCTTGTTCTTTCTTCCAGCAAGTTAATAAGAGTTTGTTGGAAGGATACTCCAAAAAAACACTTAGTTTGTAGCTATATGGCCCCAGTTTCAGACTTCAGGGTTAGATCTACTCATGGGTGTTAAAAATCCTATCCCATGTATCAAAGTGGTCAAAATCCTCTGAACTGCGTAGAGCTCATTTGCAGTGAAGATGTGGTTCTTCAAACTCAGAGACAAAATACTACCAATTTGGCTGACCAGAGTAAGTTACAATTCTTAACAGTTATGATTCTTAATATCCCTAAAACATGCATTTAGTTCCCAAAAGATTCTGTCAAATCCAAGGGAGGGGAAATTTCCTTTGGAGACAAAGTTCTCACATTGAAGCCATGAACTGGGGAAAACATCAGGAACATGCCTAAACCTACGATTTGGGTGATCTCAACCTCTTCAGAAAATTTGACTGGTTTAGGTTTTAAGGAAAACTAGCAGGATAGGGACTTTGAAAAAGAGACATCACTACTTCTTCCTTAACTGGAAGAGATGGGTATAAAGTAACTACTAACAGGGCCAAGCACAGGGCTTAAAACGCTTCCCTCACACTGAGACTATTGTTTGGTTCACAAGGTGAGAGGAGTTGCAGCATGACTCTTCCTCTGCTAGTCCCCAGTGAAGGGTAGTCATCATGCTACAAAAAAAAATACCAATGGTAGGGGTGTTTCTGGGGGGCTTCTTCGGTGACCTGTACCTTGAAAGGGAAACAGGCCTTCAAAATCAGATCTCCTAAGTCTGCCACCCTCCTCAGTAAGGGTACACAATGCATATCTACATTCTGCACAGGTGGAAATGACATCATCTGAGCCAATATTTTTCTTGCACAAAACCTGCTAACATTAGAGCAAGTCTGGCACCTAGTGAAATACAGAGGTATTTCTAGTACAGTTTTGTAAATCTTAAACCTATACAGCAAAGCTATCTGCATATGCATCTGAACATTTGATTTTCCTTTAGCTTCCTTTATTTTGTAAATGACTAATATACCTTTTTAAAAATACACTTACTGTCCACACAGTAGTAGTTTCATCTGTTCGACGGACTTGTATTTCAAAAGACATTGTCAGCTCAGCATCATGTGCTGACTTGCCAACATCCCATTCCACCAGCAGCTGCTGAAGAGCCAAATCCTTGGAAACATTAAGGTAAGTTACTGGAAACACAATGGATTCTAGGAGCACAAAAAGGACACAGAACTATTAATGTTTAGCTAAGTTACAAAGGAGATCTGAAACAACAGTGGTTAGAGGTAAGATAGGTTCCACACCCAACAGTTCTGAAGGGAAAAAAGAAAAGTGATCAAGACCCATGCTGTTGATAACAAAAGCAAAGATAATCTTTCATTTTAAGACATCAGCAGGCTAGAATGAGGTTCCTAAATCTACTCAGTAGCCCCTCACCATGACATTGGGTATCTATTTAATTTCTTTATGCCCTCAATTTACTAGCTACTGTATGGGAATATTGATCCATCTCTTTATAGTCTTATGCAGAGGAACAACATAATGTATTAACAGGGACTGAATACCAAGAAATCCCAACCTCCAGCAAGCCATCATTATGGCAGAAAATCCAGAAAAATCTAAGCTCAGTTTTGCTCTCTGACTTAATTAAGATTAAATTAGTGTGGTGGTTTAGCCCCTGCCGGGGTCTGAGACCACGCGGCCGCTGCCCCTCCCCCACAAAGGGAGTGAAGTACAAAGCCCCAAGACTGAAATAAGGAAAGGTTTAATACAACAATGCAATAGCAACACAACCAACAACAACAATAACAGTAACAGTGATAGCAATTAACAGAGCAAAATAGCTACCAAATACAGCAGTGGGCAGCACGATGTACAAAACCACGAGTGCACCGCGCTCCGCGCCAGGAAAATGTGACCTGCCAGGATGTGACGTCCGCATGGTATCTGAATAACCCGGCTAGAGCTCCCCCCCACTGCTGGGGAAACTTAACCCTATCCTGGTTAAACCAGGACAATTAGTTAATGTAAATCAAGTATTTGAACAGGTCAGGTTCAGCATTTCCCTCCACTAGCCAGCTCAGATAATAGTCTAGCATCAGGCACATTCCTGGTTGCTCTACACAGTGCTTAGGTACTTCAGTCAGGGCTGTGGATTCTTCTACTGGAATTAGACACCTAGTTATACCAGCCAACCTTTTGTGGGTCTGGAGTTAATTTCCCAAATAAAATAAAGTTTAAAAGTCAGACTACCATCCCTTTTGCTGTCAGGAAAGGAAAAGCCCCTTAAGAAGACTAGCCTGCTAAAAACTACAGATCACCTTATGAGTGGTCCCCCTGTAATAAAACATATATGGTATTTGTTATTCAAATCTCAAGGGGAAAAAGAAGTTGTAGTCAGGATGTTGTGGCCGAACAGTTTTGTAATTCTCTTATGTAAATAAGAAATAAGATATATGTATATAGTTTCTATTGTTAAAATCAGTTGTTAGAAGGGAGGTAAAATGGCCCCCATCTCCAAGCCACTACAAAAACACTTGTGCTGAGTCATCCCCCCTTCTGTGACGGAAACCTGAGACAAGCCCGCCGAAACCTGAGAAGAGCCCGCGAAAACCTGAGAAAAGCCCGGGAAAACTTGTTTACACCTTTGCAGACCCCTCAGGGTACGCCCATCATGAATATGGATGAAACCTACACTATAAAGGGACTCGGTTCTGCCGGGTCAGGTGTGTGTCCTGGTAGAGCAGAGACTCCCGGCACACCCAGCGCTGTTTTGCTCACTCGCCGCTTGCTAATAAATTTATTATTGATCACTAAAAATTGAGAAGTGGTTATTTCCCGCTAAATTACTTCTAATCTATAACACCCCTATTTAGATATTTGCTCTGTCACCCCTCCCAAAATCTTAATTCTTGAAAGAGATGAAATATGGCACTCGCTGATCTCTATCTTCTCTCTTTCCTGAAAAATAAACAAACAAAAGCCCAAAAAACCCCTAAACTTGATCTGGTTGTAATGAAGCCAGGGAATGGAAATGGCCAAGTAACTAGGTTTTTTCTTTTACCACAGTTACTTTCCAAGATGCTTCTGGTTGTTAGAAACAACAGGGTCAGAATGCTTATATTGACCAAGACACAGAAAAGAAGTTACAGAAATAACTGTATGTTTTAATAAAACAGAACTCATTCTGAGCATTCCTGCCCCTCTACAGCCACAGTCCTCAGGGACATGCTGGATTGAGAGACTTTTCTCCCTGATGTGCTTCATCCACTGACTCAGTGATTATCTGGGAATTTTACAGACTGCAGAAATGCAAGCATTCAGAAAATTTAGTTTGAGAATCTACATTTTGATAGATGCTTCTGGCAGCAATTAGATATCCAAACTGTTTTGCAATTTATGCCTGCTTTGCACTAACTTCTGTGCAGCAGTTTTCCTACATACAGATCTTTACATTAACTGTAGGAAATTAAAGGCTGAGGAGAAGCCTTATAACAATCCCTTACCAATCAAAGGAAGCAAATAATACTTTATAAGCATATTTATTAACTATGAGAATACAAACACTGACACAGCTTAGTTGTTTATACAAGTCCAGCCTATAATTAAAGAATAAAGGAAGGAAAGTATATACTGTACCACTAGTAACAACTTATAAAAAACTGCCAAAAGAAAGGATTGTTTCTCTTTTAGAAAATCATTTACAAACTCTGTTGGTATATTTTTAATGCATTCCATTTTGAAAGGCACTGGAAGTCAAAGCAAAATGAAAACCATATGCTTTCAATCTAGAGGAAACTACTGGCATAGGCTTCTTCAGATACACTTGGAGGGAGAAATCAAGGTTTCATTATTCAAACACTTGGTTCAAGAAACAGAATTGTGGTATCCTAAAAATGTTTTTGAGGAAGAAGTATACACACACTTATATGCACATGTACCTTCTATCAATTCTAACTGCACCCTTAACATATAATTACTGGAAAAAGATGTCAGAATTTGACAGCATTAGTGCTTCTTTAAGGTAAATGCAAAAATGTTTCAAATGCAGAAGTAAAATTTCCATTGTGGCTATGGTTATGACATGGTCCTTAAGAAAAACATATCTGCTGCTTGACAGTTGCTTTTGAAAAATAACAGCCATCAGTTTTAAACTACTGTAAGGAAACCCAGGACCTACGACAAGTAGTAGATGTCTGGAACTGAATAAACAAAGTGGAAGGCCTGGGGATAAATCTCACCAGCCTAATGACAAGGGAGCAGCAATTTTAAGTTTTACGGGAAAACAGAAATATTGTTAGCTTCCCTGCCAAGGACTGACCAGGCAAGCAGCCAAAACAACCAAAGCAACAAAGTGAGCCATAAAATTAACTGCGGAAGCAGAATATCTTATGTTATTTTGGGAAGGTAAGACAAGACAGACTTCATCTCCCCACATTCTACAGACTTTCACCATCAAAACAAGATAAAGGCTGTTAAAATCCCACTTACTCTAACGAATTGACTATAATGTTGCTGCTCTCCAGCATGTAATCTTACTGCTCATTTTCTGGTCAACCTTACCTGTATGTTCATCATCCTTTTACCTGAAGTACCATGTACCAATCCTCTGAGAGGACCTCATTTCACATATGTAAATAGGTGGCTGATCTAAAGCTCTGGCCCTTGCCATTCTTGTGTTTTCCTTCTGCAGTGCTGAAGCAACTTGGGGAGACAGATGGGCCTAGCACAAATAAACCAACCTAAAGGAAGGGACCCAGTTACCCTGTCAATCAAACTCACGGGCACAAAGTAAGACTCCCAGAGAAAGGAAACAAATACACCTGAAAGAAAAGCAAGCCAGTTGGCAGAAACCCCTTCCTTTTTCAGGGTGCATCATTAAAAAAAAAAAACCCTGCATATCTTCTGAATTTCCCTATCCTCTTTTCTCCTCCTTCTCTAGCCAATTCTATTTGCAAGTGACACTACTATGCCTATTGCATTGACGATGAGCTTGCTTCTCTTCTCTACGTGTCCTCTCTTTGTCCAAGCTAAAATCTCATCCCTTTTCTCACCATGGAGAATATTTTCACCTGCCACATTTAATTAACTTGACAAAAAACAAAAGGTCTCATTAGTTTGTTTTTTCTTCATCTGTATGAGTGTCTCTCCACTATCTCCTTTCAGTTAGATGATGTATCACTTCAGACCTCACACAATTTTGTTTTTCTCAGAGCCTGGCATAAGGACAGTCTAGATCACCAGTCAGGGCTTATACACAGTAACAACAAACAGAAGAAACAATAAAGCTAAGGATATATCCAAGATCTTGAAGACCATTGAGTTACAATGTGAGACTTAAAGTCTTTCTAGTATAATTTACACATGCTGAAATATTTGTAGCATTCACGATTATAATCTTCCCCTCTTAGCAAAGTTAAATAATCAAGGCATCTTAAGACTTGTTTTAACTTGAGAGCTAACTCCAGACTATATGAATAGCTTTATGATTAACAACAGAGACTAATTTTATTCCTGAACAACTGCACGTGAAAACAAGTGACCAAGTTAGTGTAATGCAGTAACTGTTTGGACTTGCCTGCGTTACAATGTTTTGACACTCTAGTCTCAAAACTGAGGAACTGGTACCTTGGGTGAATGGAGTGTGAACACATGAGTTTCAAGGTTGAAGAGAGGCAAAGAAGTCTGAAACAGATATATTACCCCCTTCAGTATGATAACAACTACATACACAAACACCATCCCTCTCCCTCCTTCACCAACTTAATTAAGGCAATGCAGCTTCTACAATGCAGTCTACAATCTGGTAAATGCTGCCTCCTTAATGGTGGTCACAGAAAAGTCAATTAAAAATATTAAATCCTTTTTTTTTCTTTTAATAGACTCATGCCAATGCTATTGCCAGCAGCAAGTGTGCAAGCAGCACTTCTACCTTAAAATACACAAAATTCTGGAGAGTTATTTTTATATTCAACTTTGTTCCCTCCAAATATGCGTATTTCCTTTTTTCTCTGTATTGGATATATATGTGAAGTGTAAGAAATAAAAATCCAGTCCTGGAATCTTGTGGCACAATCACAAAAGAGCCAACAGAAGTGCTAAAGTTTTGATAGATATGACAAACAAAAAAGAGAACATGAAGGGAAGAGGTAGAAAAGTATTTGAAGACGACAGAGTACAGATCAAAAACACAGGAGACAGAGGGGGAGCAAATAAACAAATATACTCTGGCTTCACATCATCGCAGCTTATTGATTCAACAGTCAATTGTAGATAATGGGGTTACAAAAGGTAATTATACAAGGTGCTTCATCACCTTACCGAAGAGAATCGCTTGAATAAGCATGTAGCGTGTTGCTTAATCACAGGAAACTTACAAATGAGCAAGTCCAAAGTTTCCGCTGTTGTAGATTGCTTCCAAATAAAAAATCAGATGTTCAGACACTTACCTTGCTGTGAGTATGTAGTGTAGCAAGTCCTCAGGGGGAGCAGTACTGCCAGAACCATGAAGTGATTCATCATTCATCTGCCTTTTCCTGCACAAGACTTATCAGGAAAGAAGACTTTTCTATTTATTTGTTCCTTTTATAAGAAATGCATGTGAGACAATAGTCCAGATAATATTACTGTATTTAAGAATGCATAAATAAAAACCCAACCACACAGACTCTAGGCAGTTTTAGAGAAATTCAGGAAGAATGGACAAAGAAAGATAAGGAATGAAAAAACCCTCTTGTTTTGAGGACCTGGGTACAGCATAGCGAAAAATATACTAGACTCAGAAAGTTTGAATTAATCTAAACAAATAAAATATACAATATCTTTGAAGTTTTCCCTCCGCTTATTTCTAAGGAATATTAAAACAAAAGGTTGTCCTGATATATTTTGGCTTTCCTCCTGAACAAGTAACAAGATATTCATGCTAACAAGGGAAAAAAAAAACATCAAAAGTGCAAAAAGCCTTGTGGTTTCTACTCCTACTAGAGTCTGACTGATGAATCCAGCAGACTTTGGCAAGCATGGTCTTGCCCTTCGCCAGCACGCAGGGCACTATATGGAGGTCTTTAGTTCGACTGGAGTTGAAATACATGTATCAAAGTCTTAGAAAGTTTCATTCCTAGAAGGCTGTCATCTCAAGCACCATATAGCTCTATCTAGCATTCCTTTTACAGCTTTTACACTCACCTTGTGACAGGATGAAACTCCGTTTGACTTGAACAGCCCAGTCCTGAGGGACTGATCATATGTCAGATCTCAGAAGATACGAATCACCTGCAAACTCCCCAGTGTAGAAGGGAGAGGTAAACATTCAGGAGCAGTATGCTTAAAAGCACTCAGGCACAGAGGGTAGAGGAGTCCAGACAACAGGAACAGGACTACGGATACAGCTATCTTTAACATTTAATTTCCACTTCTTACATTTCTGGAGTTGTGTAGAATACTGATAAAGACTATTCTACCACCGCTTCCATAACAGAAGTTGAAACTGCTTAGCAGGACAGATAACCAGGATGACCTTCTGTCCCCACCAAAGCCAAGGACAGAACATTTACTGATTTTAGAAGAGCCAGGAATTCACTGCAGAATTTCTTCCTAGCAGAAAACCTCCAATTTAATAACTCAGTGCCACAGACACTAAAGTTTAATGACCCTGCCTTAGATTCATTGGTTTTGAGAAGCTCTGAATTTCTCCAAAGGATCAAATGAAAATATTTCAGCTTTTTTTTTTTTCATGTTTCTAAAACATCACATGGAAAATGTAGAAGAGTCCTGCACGCAGCACTGCAACCCAGGGCTCAGCGCTCACAATAAGCACCCTTGTTGCAGTGTGTCCCAACTTTTTCCTTGTGACACAAATGCTTCACATGAAGGCCCCCATATTTAAAAGGTGAATGTTGCCTTGCCTATAGTATGGGTGTCTGCAGTCTTTCTTGCCATTATACCAATACTCTCAAAAGTATTTGGACACACTAAAATCAACATGAATAAAGAGTCTAAATATTTTTGAGAACCTAGACCTAATTCACATGCAACTAATAGACTGTTCCAAGCACTGACTTAGGGAAAACTGCTTCTTTATACATTTTCTAAGTTTAGAGTTTTTTTTTCTCACCTGATCAAATTTAATATCTAAAAAGGAAAATAATTTGATACATTTTGTCTGGAATAAACATGATAGAATGGCTCCTGTAAATGCTATAGAGCACTGAGTGGTGACACAAAAAGAAGTCTTTCCAAGGCAGATTACGTTAAAACCTCTGATAACTTTTCAGTTATTCTTTTGAATGATACAAAATGAATATTGAGACACAAAGCCAAATCTTGCATGCCCTTTTTCAGAAAAAAGTGAAAATAAGGCTGCCTTTAAAGTCAAGGGAGTTGACTCTGCTTTAAGACCAACTTAATACAAGGGTGATCAGTTAGGTTCAGTGGCATAACTTCTGTCTTAATTACATCAGCATGATGAAACCCTGGCCACACAGGACTCCCGATTTTGCAAACATCACTTAAATCTAACATTAAATACAGTAGGAAAGTATTGTGGAAGTCATGACACTGAACTATTTGTTTAAATTAAATAAAAATTTGGAAAACAAATCCAAACTCTTTTCTGCTCATAAGTGGCATTCTCCACTATTGTATTGAAGTAAATGACTAATTTAACTCTCTCTCTCCAGTCATTTACACTGTCAGTTCATGAATTACAGCCTAGATCACTTTTATTGATGTACAGTACAAACACCATATACTACTAAAGGGCAGTGTAATATAACAAATGACCATTAGAATATAAACATATTTTGGACCACTACAATGCTTTTCACTATTCAGTATGTTAATAATCTAGTTTAATATTGTATAATAAATTGTGATAATATGTATCACAACTGTATCAAACCAGTTTTCATGGGAAAGTTCTGGAATTCTCTAACAAAATAATATGAAGTGAATTTAAATAAATGAAACACTATTTGAGAAAAAAAAAATACAGTTCCTAATAGAGAAGTAATATTTTGACTTAAATCATCTGTATGCAGAAAATTCTGCCTATGACTAACAAATTAATCACATACAGTAATTACTACCAACTAATGTCAAACACTTATTCTGTGTTATCATTAAGTATTTCTATAAAATCATAATTTAAAAATCTGTGTCTTGGTTTCAAAAATTAAAAGGGAATCAAAACAGTTGTACAAAACACATTATCAATTTCATTTAAAAAAACCCATGATGACAATAGATTAACTACAAATAACTGGACAACAAAGGGGATGAAGACAGGAAGCCAGGGAAGGTTTTTAGGTATCTAAATAATTCATCATTCTGAAAGAGGCAAAATACAGCCTCTGAGAAAGAGTGAGCAACTATCAAATGCCACATGAAAAGTGAAAATCAAAACCGTTGTTCTGGCAAATAGCTTGGTTCAGATTTGCCAATCTAAAAAGATATCAATACCACACTAGTTAGTATGCCACAGTTTTTCATCTGAGAACGAATCACTGCTGACTTTTTTTTTTAAGCCTAAAAGAAGTAATGTTTTGTCACCATGCTCCAACCTGGAGTGCCTGTGTTTCCATGAATTGCAGGTAAGAACAAGAAGCTTTGATGCTAGTGATTTTGAATATGGAATGCAGACACGTAATTTCAATACTTTTTCCTTTCTAGTTACTTTTGTCATTAAGATAATTTTGCTATGGCACTTCTCCAGTCTATCACAGAATCACTGAGCAGTTTGTTCAACTGAGTTTTGAAGAACTCCAAGGATAGAGATTCCACAACATCACTGGGCAACTTGTTCCAGTGCTTAACCACCCTCATTGTGAAGGTCTTTTCTCCTTATATTCATATATTCATTTTTCTCCTTATGTTCATATAAGGAGAATACCTTCTTTTATTCTCCTGATATTAATCTATTCAATTTTTCCCCTTATATTTTCCTTGCTACAATTTTCACCTGTTTCCTCTTGCCCTTCTGCTGTACACTTCTGCAAAAAGCTTAGCTCTGTCTTAGTAACTTTTCATTAGTTAGGTGAGGACTGCAGTTGGAGTTGCCCTTACTTTTCTCAAGGCTAAGCAAACTCAGGTCCTTCAGTGACTCCTACACATGCTTCAGCCTCCAAAGCCTCCTGGTGTCTCTCTGCTGGACTCTGTCCCATCTGTCAGTCTTCTTTGTTCTGTGAGGCCAAAACTGGACACAGTAATTTAGATATGGCCTCCCAAGTGCCAAATAGAAGGAAATAATCATTCCCCTAAGCTCTAATTCTTTGCCATCATTAACAACAGTAGTTACAGTTCTAATTTCTGTGATGAATCTGGTTATTAGGACACACTGTGAAATGATCTATAAAATGCCAGATGATACTAAGCCATAAATTGAGGATGACTGGGCACAAAATAATCTGTCAAAGCTATAGAAGTTAGCTGAGCAAGAAATTTTTGATTTTACCCTGTATTCTTCCCCCTTCTAAAAATTCAGCATCTGTGGGGGAAATAAAGCAGACTTGCTTAGTCTTGTCAGTCTGCAGCCTGAATCCCTGATAGGGTTTTTTAACTCATGAATATACAGTCTACTTGTCATTCTTCCCATTGGAAAAACTTAACCTGGGGTGTGACAAAACAGATACAGAGGGATTCAGGACTCCCCACCTAACTTGAAATGAATTGGTACCGATAGATACATCAATAGAACAGAACCATTTTGGAGACCTGGTGGCAACTGCAATAATATTCAGCAGCAACAGGAATTGTTTAGAGACCTGACAATTAAAGAGCAATCACTCAAGAACTGGGGACAGCACAGGAGTAAATTACCTTAGGAAGAGATGAAACCTCCTTCAGTAGGTCGTTTGTGAATAGTCTAAATAAACTATTCCTTCTTCAGAGAAAAAGGCTGGCTTAGATGATCCCTGAAGTCCCATCCAGCCAATACTTTTGTGGTGCCACGGATGAGAGGAAAAACAAATTCCCATTATTCATCTGGTAAACATTTCTAAGGCAAACATTTCATCAAACTTCTCTTCAAAGGCATTAAAACACCAAAATTCAACTGAAATATCTTTCAAGATCAGGCTCATAGTATTCAGGAGTTGTTGGGTGGCAGTTGGAGCTACATCGTGTACATACTGCTGCAGTACCTGGAATACCCATGTGTGTAAGAAAAGGAAGTCCCTGCTATGAACATCTAGTCATAGTTGACTGCAGAGTCAGTCTGTTTTGTATCCATCTTCCTAAATCCACATATTTCAAATTATACTTCATACAACTTTCCTTTCCCAGTGCCATTTGCTTTGCTTATTTAAAACAGCTGCCAGTCACAATCCACCTCCTCAAATGACTCAGAGCCTGAGCACAGGCTGGGAAAAGTAATGTTTTCAGCCGCTCAGATCCAGAAAAATTTATCCATTTAAAGGAGAGTATTAGAGAGGGACACCAAATCATAAACAGTATTGATTGAACAAACTTTCCTAAACCATACATGGAAGAGGACTGACAGTGAGGCAAATGCAGTAATACTACTAGTTTGGATTTATATAGCATTTTTCATCCTATGTTCTAACTCCCTCTACTTCATAGACAGACAGACTGAGGAATCACAATTCAAGTTCATACCATGCAGTACAAGGTCAGTAACATAACTTATGTGTTTAGTGCCAAAACCTAACAAACTCCTTCCATAGCCACCAGAGAAAGAGGCAGCCCTAGGAAATAAGCCAGACCATAAGTAGACTAACTCATCCTCTGGAGGTGTTTTTTTCCCGTCTTAAATAAATCGGTAACTAGGTAAGTGCCAAAATGAGCTGGTATGCCCTAAGTCAATGATTTGTACAAAGACTCTGCACTGAAGTATACCTCTGCTCTCCCGATTCCTGCAATTCCCCATATATCCCTCACAAAATCAACAGTGCAGAGCTGACATCTGACTGAGGCAGCTTTACTTGAAACAGGGAGCAGTGTCAAGCCATCAGAAACAGTTGAGTGTTGGTAAAGTAGCATCTGCCAAAACATCCTACAACTAAATAGATCCCTCTTCAAAATAAACACCACAGAACATTCAAAGAAAATTTAATTTGCAACAACTCTGAATTCTGAAAAATTCTGAGATACCAGATTCCAAAGTGGGTGAACTCTTTCTTCAGTGCTTGTACTCAGGCTTTCTTCTCCCAAGCAATTTTAAAGATGGTTTCAATTACACTTACCACACAAAGTACATCTGTGCATAAGACACTTGAAAGCTCCTAATAAGCCTTTGTGATCTAATGGGTGAGCAACAAGTTTAAAGAGCTGCATATGGAAGAAAGGAATTTCTATAATTAAGGTTTGATAGGTATGTATCATTTGATCACTTAGGGATAGCCTTATTGCCTGTTTTTTGATAAACAGAAAGCTCTCTGGGGCACGCTGTTGATTTTCTAAAGAGCTTTGCCAAAACAGGAAAACATTATGTACTTCATGGTCCCACGAAGGCTGGAATTCAAACAAAAAAGCAATTAACTAGTGAAAAAATGGGGTCTGAAAACATAAAAGTGCTGAACAAACCATGTAAGACTACTTCTTACCCATCGGAAAGCAAACGCTAACAACTGTAGGGAAGGAATCACATAATATGGTGGCATGACTCATACCAAGAGGAAGAATAATTTTACCATGTTTTTGAGACATGATCTACGTGTAACACTGTTAGGATCCTGTTTACTCTGCTGGCATAGGGACTGGTCCAGGCATGCGATATTTAGATAAAAAGAGAAATAAAAAGGTAATGCCAAAAAAATTGTCAAACTCCAAAGAATGCAGGAACCACACTGGAATTTATTTTGCTTATTTACTTCAATGATTTTGACATTAAACAACAGATTTCAGATGCTTAAAAGAAAGCAGGAACAACACTTTTTCCTCTGTATGATGCTGGATTTAAAGCTTCAGGCTTGCATTTCTGAGTAAGTCAAAACCTTCTTGAAGTAGTAGGAACTGGAGACTTTAAAACCAAACCTAATCATCTAGCAGGAGCAGCATCCTCATCCCACGGTGTACCTCACCTCTGTAATTTTTGCTCAAGTCAAATTAGGAACTTTTATGCTGTAGTTAAGCAGTGACATCTTGAAAGCAGAGAAGGTTGGAGGGGTCATAAAACGCTTTAAATTCAACGGTAAGTGATGGTGCTGCCAGGGCAGTCTGTTTCTGGAGGATGAAGGAGCAGTACAAGGACGTGTGCCGAGGTGCCGGCTCCCCTCCCTCCCGCAGCCCTCCCGCACCCGCCATGCTGAGGGATGCCTGGAAAAAGGGGGCTTAAAGAGCAGGCAAAGGGTGAAGAGGGCTTAACGGGCACCAGATGGCCCAAACTTCAAAGGGAAACTCCACAATGCGTTTCAAATAAGGCGCTGGGGTGGAGAAGGCAGATTTTCCTCAGCGGAGCAGGCTGAGCTCCCCTCAGCGAGGGCGGCCGGCGTGCCCCCGCGGGAGGGGAACGGAAGGGGGATTACTAAGGGAACGAGGGGCCCGCGGCAGGGAGAGACCGGAATAACTCACCTGCAGCCGCCAAGCAGCTCTCTCAGGCATGGGGCGGGAGGCAAGTCGCCGCCCGGCGACCAACGGGTCACGGCGGACACCCCCCCCCCCCGCCCCGCGGTTAGTACCGGGAAAAGCTACGGCGCGGCCGTGCTCGGCCGTCCCTCCCCCGGGCAGGGCGGTGCCTCCTCCCGCCCCGCGGAGGCCGAGTGAGCAGCGTCTCGGGAATTTCCCCTCAGCGCTCCGGGAAGCGCGGCCGGTTCCCTTGGCTGCCCTCCTAAAGGCAGGGCGAGGGCCGGCCTCCCCCCGCCTCGCCGCGCCTGCCGCCATCTGCCCCCTCCTCGAGGTGTCAGGCGGCGGAGGCCGGGCCGCTCCGGTGCCCCCCGGGCGAAGAGGGGCTGCGAGACCTGGGGGCCGACCCTGGGGTGGCCAAGCAGGGAGAGGAGGACAGGCTGGGTTAGCCTGAGAGGACCGTGAGGATCAGAGAATGGAGACTTCTCTCAAACAGACACTTTCCCCATTCTCCCAGTCCCAAGCTAGTCAGAAACCGCATGTAGGGGCGATGTCTCCAGGACGCCTGTGCCTCAGGTGCCATGCATGGCCCAGGGTTCCTGTGTCTCCTTGGTCTGGCCCCCGAGGATGGGGATGGTCACTCTGGCCACCAAGGCAGGTGGGGTGACGAGGTGGCCTGGTGCTTGCAGTAGGGCTGGGTGTTGAGGCCATAACCGGTCTGGTGCTGCGCCACTGTCTCGCATGCAACTGTCTGACAAAATCCCACTCAGAAACCATGTTAAGGAAGGTTATGGCTCACAAAGTAAAAGTCTCCACTACCAAAATCGTAGGACCATAAGGCAGGAAGGGAGATGGGGAGTTTGCCGGGTCTGTTGTCCTGCCCTTCGGCTATGGGTCCCTGTCGGATAGGCCTCGGTAAAGCATTCAGAGAGGTACAGTATGCCACGAGCTGCCTGGGTCGCTGCTTCTAGCAGAAGATACAGCTGCGAGAAAGTTTTTTTTAAAATCTGTTACTTACCCTTTTCAAGGTGTTTGTGAAGATTTCTCTAGTTTGTAGCACTATTACATTAAAAAGGTCTTCTCTCTCTTATTTTCTTAAGCTACGTTTATAGGTTAAACGTAATGTACCTATTAAGACACCTGTTCTTGCTGTCCTTTGGATTGTCTCAAATTCTTGAAGCTTGATTGCTTTTCCTTGGAAGGATGTGGACTTGGAAATGTTCTGCCTTTCTGGCTATATTACTTTTTATACATCCTGATATATAGTTTGCCTTTTTTTGTAACAGCATAGTGTTGCCTATTTGCACTTTGCTTGTGATCCACTTCAGCACCTTGATCCTTTTCTCCTGACTTGCTGTCTCGCCAGTTGTTCCCTGCCTCTGTATTGCCATGATAGCTTGTGCTTCCCTCTGTTGAGTAACACCCTGCTTCTTTAGTCAGCTTTTCCATTTTCTCATGATACTATTGCAAATGATTTCTAGTTAAAGGAAAGTTTTATTCTTCAGAGCCTTATTCTGGAGAATTACATGTGTTTCTTCTACAGAGTTCCTGTGCATGTTTTGTGAGTCATGTAAACTGAACTTCTCACAGAGGGTCACTAGTTACTCGTTTTTCATTGCCCACGTGCGGTCTGGAAGCACTGGAACAAGACATTTACTGTTGTGTCAGAACTCAGAGGACTATGTACATGAAAGGTCATCTAACTGCTTAGTTTTACTGAAAATGCAAATCACAGATGTCTAAAATTGGATGACAAAATTTTGGCTTTTTTTTTTTCTGTTTTTTTCCCTTATGCTTATTAACAACTCTAATATACTAATAAGTTCTTTCTTCTAATGTTTTAAGACAGTATACTCAGAAAAGCTGGACATTTGTCAATTCTATATTTGGAAGTAGGATTTGACTAATATGTGATAAATAAAACATGGAGGGTTTGTACATTAAGGGATCTGATAGGAAAAATGGCAGATCATCATGTAATGAAAACTAAAGGGAATAAATTTAGACTGCTTAGTTCTAGCACTTTTAAAATTTTGAATGGGTGTCTTTGCAGTCCTTTTTGTCTTTTAACATAGGGGTAGAAAATTCTTGCACATACTATTTTAAAGATAATACATTAAGTAATTTTTCTGCTTTGAGCCCCCTCATCTGTGTTTTAAAATGTTTCTTCTTAGCCAATAACTAACTGCTTTAATTTGAATTATGTATATTCTTCCAGAGCCTCTGTGCCTGGCTAAAAGTACCTGAACAAACTGACCAAGTGTGATGGATGCACCAAAGTCCTTAACCAAACTAGTGTTAGTTGGGTACAGGCTCCAAAGGAGGTAAAGGCTTAAGCTGTAACCAGGCCAAGAACTTCTCTAGTTTCAATCTGTTCTCTGAAAACCCACAAGGGAGCAGAGTGACACGGTGAGCATCGATGCATATGAGCTTGGAACACTGATCAAGCGATTAATACATGAATAGCAGGTGGCTTTTCCAAGACTCATTTATCAAGGAACAAAAGAAATTGTGAGTACAAGGAGTCTCATGCACACCTTTCCCATCACATGTAATCTGACTGCCAGCCAACCACTTTATTCCATAAATACGACAGCCTAAGTGAGCTTTCTTTGAGCTCTCCCTGCTAAGCAGCTGGCTGCATGGTGATCTCCTCTTGAGCTGGGTCACCTCTCAAGGTTACTCCCTGAGGCAGAGACACGTCCCACCAACTGCAGATGTTTGGTAAGTGACTGATACTGTGCGTAACCTGGTATTATAGTGCACTAAGATTTTTGTCTTGGTAACTTTGATTCCGTATTGGTAACTTTATTTCTGTCATGGTAATGTTGAATCACTGCTATATCCTTTGTGCAATAGTAGAGTGAACATTGCCATCAAATTTTGTTAAGTTGTATTTTTACAACATCATATTTCAATAAAACCACTTTTGCTGATACTTTTGGTGGTGGTTCTTTAAGCAGTCTAAATTCCTCACCTGCGACACCAAGCAGACCTCTCATTCAAAGGAGGACTTCACCTGTCTGATAAGTCTTGAGAGCCTCCAAGAAAGACAGTTTCAGAATTTTCCTAGATGACATGCTGTAGTGCTGCACTTCCTTCCTACAGGCAAAATTTTCTTAATATCCAACCTGAGCATCCCAAATCACAATTTGTGACTGTTACCTTATGTTATCTTGTGCCATCTGCCACCACGAAAAAAGTTGCCTGTCTACTTTGTAATGGTCTTTCAGGTAGTTGTAAGTTGCCTTTAGGTGGTCCCTTAGCCTCCTCTTTGGGAAGCTAGCCAGACTTCTAGTTCATATTCTCTGGGCCATGGACAATTTTGGTACTTCTCTGTTGTATCTTCTCCTGTTTCTTAACATCTCTCTTGAACTGGGGTGCCTGAAACTGGAGACAGTATTACAGTCTCCTTGTTGCTAATTAAAGGCAGTATCACTGCATCAGCACACATTGCTCTCCAGTGCCTCGTTTGTTCATTAGCATAGCATCACTTCAGGTGGGCACCTGGGTGTGGTAATTCCCCCCCCAAAGTATGAGAGCTTCCCCCATAATGCTGTCCTTTCTGCTTCCTCATTTGTGTGTGTAAGCTTGGGGTGGGCACCCTTTGATTTCCAACCCAGTCCACCTTCTTCACTTCATTGTCAGTCATCATCTCTCTCCTCATCATTCCTAGTTTAAACCTCTTGTCAGGATGGCCAACCTATTGGCAAAGGTTCTTTTGCCCCACTTAGGTTGCTCTCATCTGCTCCTAACAGTTCTCAATGCTCAGCAAGTGTCTTTTGGTCATAAAAGCTGATTCCCTACTGTTGACACCAGCTGTGCTAACATGTATTTATCCAGAGAATTCTCTACTTTCCCCTTCACTGACAGCATTAAGAAGTACCGCCTGAGCTCCCTTGCCCTTGGGTCTAACCTCCAGAGCCAGGTGGTCACACTTGGTACACTCAGGGTCTTCCCTCACAGTACCATTGGTGCCCACATGGAAGATCAGCACAGGATACTAGCCTCAGTACCCAGATCAGCATGGGATACTAGTCTCAGTGCCAGGCAAGCCTAAGCAGTCTCTCCACAATGTCCTGCATCCAAGCCCCCAGCAAGCAGAAAACCTTCCTAGACGGTAGATTAAGTCAGCGGATAAGAGCCTCTGTCCCCCATAGCAGGGACCCTCCCACTCTGACTCATCCTCTACGTGCTTAGGCTCAGCTGGCATTTCTGACACTTCGTTAAACAGTTCCCAGGCCCTCATCTGCTTCCAAGACACAGAGCCTATTCTGTAGTTGCAGATCTACAGGCAGAGAAGGAGACATCTTCCTGGTACCAGAAGTTACAAGCTTCCAGCCTTCACTATGATGGGAGTCTCCATTTCCCAACCCAATGTACACAGATGCTGCCTGTCCCTGCTTCAGCACAGTTGAGGATTCAAATTTTTGTATCTGTAGAATCTCGGAGTTCTGGTGAGCTGCACTAGACTAGACATCTCTCTGGCATCCTCCCTAGCTAGAGTCAGCTGGAGACAAGAGCTCAAAGCAACCTTTTATCATGAATAGCTGACAGAAGTCATTAGGAGTTGCTAGACCTTGTTAGAAGTCAGGGCCTCCTGAAGCTATCTTTTCCTGGCAGCAGTAGACACCCTGAAATTCCTGAAAGAGTTCCCAGGAGTTCTCTAGTGACCCAGAAGAAGTTCCCATAAGATACAGAAAATCTAGGGGCAGAGCCCAGAGACTGCTGTGCAGCCTGCTGTATTTGCTGTCTGCATCCATTAGCTGTCAACATTTAGTCATGTCTTTTTTTGCTTTGTGTTCTCCAGATACAAATGTTTCCAGACTTCATTAGTAAGAACACTAGGGTGAAGAGTTTTGAGCTTCTGCTTTGGGAAGGCAAGTGCTGAAATGATTACCACTCAGGAAACTACAGCATCCTATTGGACTTGTGTAAGAAATATTAACTGGAAACACACCAAAACTTGGGACTTTAAACAGCAAGTCCAGAGAATATATAACACTGTCAAAACAACAACTATGTTGTTTGGAGGATTAAATGCATCAGATGAATAAGCAAGGAACATGAAGAAAAGTAGGGTGTGGGGGTGTGTGTGTGTGCATCCACATCTTTGTGTCTTCCTTCAGACAGGGACTGTTGATGTAAATGTTTGTGCTAGCAGTACTCCATATTGTCTGCCTACAATTCAGGCAATGTAGGGTTGTACTCACTAAGAATTCAACTGTGCAGAATTCTGGGTTAAAATAATGAAACAGGTTAGGGGAAAATATTCAGAGTTTTTGCCTCTTTTGCAAATCCTATTTGCTGATACTTGGCTAGACAGAGAAAATAACCTGGCCTAAGAGGGAAGAATAGCTTGGTTAGGATTCTGAATAGAAAAATAGTCATGCCACTTAATCTCCATGAGTCAGTTTTCCTTCATTAGTTGGAATTAATAATATTTCATTTGTTTTCTTGTTTTTTGGGTTTTTTTTTTAATTCTCTTGTCAGTTTTCAGACCAAAGCCTCTAGCTTTTGCTGCTGTGCTCTATAATATAACTGCATATGAACACCAGGAGGATATTTTAGTCCCAACTTTAAAATAAATACATAAATAAATTTATTAAGAAATAAATACTGGATAAATGAATGAATAAATAAGTGTGTTCACTTGCAGAGAAGAGAGAGGCTGCTGTTGGTGGTATTAAGCTTGAACTTCCATTTTAATTTTCTCAATTTTAGCCATACTGATTCTAGAAGTGTTTTATTTAAATTATATATTTTCAGTATTTTAGTGTCAGGTGTACCTAAAATAGAATATCTTCCCTTTAACAAATAAAGTTTTTGTAGCCTCTCGGCATCTAAAATGAATTTTTCTCTGTTGAGGTCTATATTCAACAGTGTTCTTGCAATGTTACATAATCTTCTTCCAGCATTTACAAAATCTACCACTGATATGGGTATACTAATAATTTTTACCCATACTGACTTATATGGTGCCGTAAATGTGCCCCTTATGAGTAATAAAAAGGTAATTTTCCGATTTCTCCATCCTTCAGGAAGAAAGTAAGCCATTGGAACAATGCTATCTACATTAACAGCACCACTTCAAAGGAAGACAAAAAAAAATTTTCAAACAAAAGAGAATTCCCTTTGTCAGGCACTGAATCAAAGACTTGAAACAAGAGAAATAGGGTACTTAAATGTTCCTCAAATAGGGTAGTTAAATGTTCCTCATCAGCCAATGCAACGAAAGACTTTCCTTTACTATGTTATTTAAAGTAGAAGCAGAAATATTAGTCTGTATTTCAAGAGTTTCTTATTCCAGTTAGTTAATGATCATGCGCATGATTTTCTGGACAGTTTACTAAAAATGTTGACTCTTATTAAAAGCCAGTAATTTGTATGGAAAAGCCTGAAGTCCTTTCAGTTGTAAATTTATATTTAACATAGTGTGAAAGAGGCCATCTTTAGCCCCAAAACAGAATGAATCACAACTAGATCCTGATTCTCAGATTTTTTCTTAAAAACTTCCACTGCCAGAAACTGCACTGCCTTCCAAAGCAGTTCCTGGCTGGGACCTAACTATCCTTAGCAGTAGAAAGTTCTCTTATATTCAAACCAAAAATACTTACTATCTCTTTATACCCACCACTGTCTACCTGCAAACTAATAGAGACCAAGTTACTCTTTTCTGTTTTGCAGCCGCCTTTGAAATATTGAAGATTAATAACAGGGCCCTCTCAGTCCTCTCTAAGCTAAACAAGCTCAATTCTTTCAGTGGTTTAAAGAACTCTGATTGTGATCACCACTATTCACATCTCTCTTGAAGGCCAGTTCCGAAAGAAGAAATGGAGGTCACAGTACTCCCAACAGGAGCCTTATCAACTCTGTATTTACTTACAGATGTCACTTCTGTTCCTACCTGTCTGTGTATTTGCTGTCTCCTCAGAAGCAGAATGTTGTTTAAGATCCATCTGTGATGTTCTGTAAGCTACAGATCATTTTATCTTGCCAGCTCTTCTCTTTCCTGCTTGTTCAATTGTTTCTGCTTAAGACTACAACCTTGCACTTTCCCTATTGAGACACCATTTCTCTAATTTGTCAAGATGTTTTTGAATCTTAATCCTGTTTTCTGATGTGCTTGTGATCCCTCATAGCTTTATGTCATTTGGAAACCCTAGGCATCTTTTTTATCAGACAGACTGTTGACTGCTAACAGTCAGGACAGATCTTTCCAACTCTACTCAAGACATTATTCCTTCTTAACAGTGAGACACTGCTAACTGCTTTCTGACAGCCCAGTTGCAACTTCCAAAACCAAAGTAAAGCAATCCATTGTTCCCCACAGTGTTCCTCATGCAAGATTTAATTCCCAGCCAGGAACAATTTCTGTTTAGAGACAGTAGTTGCAGAAATACTCTTTCAGAGGAAAGGACAATAAAATCTTGAGCTGAACTGCTCTGGACTGAACAATTTCAGGTGTACTTTCTAGTGCAGCCAGAATGACAAGAGGTTTTCAGCAGTATTCCTGGAGTTTCTCTGGAGTATTTTTGGACATCCCACAGCTACAGAGGAAAGTAATTGAAACTGTATAGCCATATTACTGTTGGACTGAGCTAATATTCTTTGCTTCTCAATAGGCCTCTCAGCTTGGAATCAAGCTAGGATTCCTCACTGCCAACCTGAACTGTCTCATGAAATTCAGGAGGGAGGAATGGTGTAATTGTCTGCACTTGTTTTGCTGGTGTGTCCTCAGTGTCCTACACAAATAAGCTTTGAGCTTTCTGTAGGTATTTCCATTGTGCCTGTGATAGCTCACTGTAAAGGGCAAGGTCTGAGCTGTTATTGAATTGCAGTGTATTGTACACAAACTTGTGTGGTTTCAGCAACAGTCTCTTCTCCAGCTATATCTCTTTGATCAAGTAATAACTGTGGTACCTAACAAGAGATGATGCAGGTGTTATATATGTATAAGCTGATATGATCTCAGCTAATACATACCAAATGTAGGTTTATTCTAAAAAATGAAAAGCACAGTAGCATAAATAAATTATGGGATTACTGAAGAAAAAATGATTGGTTATTTGCCATTATCTAATAATTGCACAAAAATCCTTATGTTAAACAATTGTTATTAAGATGAAAAAGCAGTGACATGTAAGGAAATACCAACATCAGAATTAATATGTAACTTCAAGTAATTTTTTAATGCATATACATGGTTATATAGTGCTTAATTATTTCAGTTCTGGTTTTATTCACAAGGTCCGTCACCTCAGTGAACACTGAGATACACGAAGTTCACTTATTCTGTAGATCTTGCATATCTTATTTTCTTCCAACTGTTGACTGGAAAGGCTGCAGCTTAGTTATTCTGAAGTACTCAAACCCAGCTCAGAAGCTAAAAAAAAATATTCTCTATAATCTTTTTATGGTCCTTATCCTTGATGTCATATAATCCAAATTTCTGTACATCAAAGTAATCTAATAACAATCTCCCATCTTTTCCCCACCTAATTTACTTGGAAACTAAAGATATCAAAGCTACCAAAATTTTCTAGTGGTATTAGAAATGCAGTTGTTCAGCTGAGCACAGTAGTAAATTCATCACTAACTAATGACTACTAATGACTACTTACACAATTTAGGCATGTACTTACCCCTGAGGTTGTTTGGTGTCTAGAGACCAGCCTCTTCCAAGTACTTTTAAAAGTCCTAGTTTCTCCTCTGACTAGATAAATTCTGACCTGCTCATGTCCTGGAACTATTCTTTCCCATTGGATTGTATGAGGCACAAGTAGACTGCCTCTCAAACTCCAGTGACCTCCTGTGTCTTTCTGAACAATGACATAGCCTTAATTGGAGGGCAGTCTCCATTTACACCATCCTTAAATCTGTGTCTTTAGTCATTCTTTAGGGTTGTTCCAAGCATGTATTTGAAATTCTTTCAACTGAAGAGAGAATTGAATCCTCCTCTTTACCTTCAGGTTGAGCACTCTGGTCAGTAGGCTATTATAAAAGGACTGTGTGCCTTTTATAGAGGGTGTCCTGGACATTTTCCTGTGAGGGACAAATATGTGCAACATGCAACAGTCATACCCTAAGAAATTAAATTCCTGGGAATTCCCTCACCCAGTTTTTGACACCAGAAGCATTTGTGCAGGCTGTATGTTCCTCATACTGAAACAGTTCCGTGCATATGAAGTCTAGGTGCTCAGGGAATTTGAATGAAGAGGTGCTGAGTGTATTCAGACTTTCAGGTTAATGGATGGCTAGATGGGATTCCAGAGGGGGAATTAGCTTCTGCCCAAGAGCTTCTATGGGGGGCTGTGTGGTTTACTGGCTCATCCCAAAGCTCAGAAACGTCCACTCCCTGGATCCTCAACTTGAGACACGTACGGTATTATTTCAGATTAGGTTTTTTAGGAGAAACTCTCTGCTACCATCTTGTGGTAAACTAGAGGAAGGGACATCAAGAGCTGACCCACACGGAGGAGTCACAGGTTAAAACTCATTCCATATTTGGAGTTTTGGACTAATAAAATATCGAGAGTGTGATGGAACATTTCAGGATACGAGACCAAACAGCACAGTGTGCTAAAACAAAGTAGTTGTTCTACTGTCAAACATTGAGATTGTGGGTGCAAATATTCTGGATACATGCTTTTTTTGTGTGAGAAAATCTGCTAGGATGAAGAAGGGGCCCAGGATTTCTGTGTGATCAGAACATTAGTTACAGTGTTAGCAGGGCTACTTGATTACCTTTATGGTTACATTAGACTGCACTTTTTCAGGTCATATATACAGTACTGTCAGTCATGTCCAGGCACAACAGCCCATTTTGAGTGATTGGATAATGGAGTTGGGCATATCCAGAAGGAGGAGAAGAAGGTTCCCTGTGAATTCTTGCTGTGCTATGGACCTTCATTCTGGTGGAAGAACAGATGTGAAGTCTTCTGCCCAGTATCTGATGAAGAAATCATGGGTATTTCCCACTGAAGCCAATAACAGTAAAGGAGCTCTAGTTGATATACATTATTATTCAGCACAGATGAAACTGGGGTAGCAAAGAGGAGAACCAGACAAGGCATTGGGGCAAGAAGGCAGTAATGGAGTAGGATGAGGTCCCTTTTTGCCCAGCATTTGCAGAGCAAAATTCAAGGATATAAGAATGAACTCTGAGGCTGTATCAGTATATGAACAGTAATGCTTTCAGATGCAAAATCCAGCATTCCAGTTGGAGATAGCAGCTAGCAAGAGAAGGCACATAGTTTACTTGTCTGCAAAACTCCCTCTGGTGGCACAGGACTAACCTAAGGCCATTTCTGAGTTCTGGGACACAACAGGACACTGACAGGACATGATGGAGTACAGGCATGCTTCTCTGCCAGATAGTTACACAAATGAGACTGAGGCAAAGGGCTGTTTCCCACAGAATGAGTGTCATCTTGCTACAAAAAGATAGTTGTTTCCATAGGTGTTCCACTTTCCCAAATTAATCCTATGCTATTCTAACCCATAAGAGAATTATTTGGTTTACACACAGTTTCAGGGTATGTCTACTGTAAGTTAAATTGAGAAATCCGAACTAGCAGGCTAAATGAGCTTGCTGCAGCCAGATGCTTTCAGGCCCCTCTACTAGTTATTTAAAATGAGTGTGGGGATTTCCACTGTTATGAAGCACTGGGTGTAGTGGAACAGCTCTAAATGAACTCCATATTTCCCTTAAATATCATTCTCAGAAGCTGGCAAGTCATTTAGGCTGAAGTTTAAAAAAACACACAGTGGCCTACAACAGACAACTGGCATAGAAAATTCCAGCCCAACTGAGTTTTTCAACTGACAGTAGCATCTTCAAATGGTAACGCTACCTTTATATACTTGCTTGTATATCACTTCACAGTACTCAATAATTAATTGTAAAAGGGCTTTGTAAGCCCTTTGGTGAGACAAATCAAAAAAATAAGTTTGTTTTGTCCCATGTCTTGGCATTGGATTGCTGTATTCTGCAGTGTTGCTCCTGGACAGTCTTGTTTAGTAGAAAGTCCGTGGAAATCAGAATCAAGCTCTAGAAGAGGAGGTAAGCTTTCTCAGATGCTGTATAACTCAAAATATCTCAGCAACAATCAGAATCCTTTCTTTATAAGGTGTTGAAACATCCTGGATGACAAACCTAACGCATTTAATGGAAAAATAAAAAATGCTGGGTGTTCTGTGAATGTGCCAAAAGTAGAAACCCAGACTCCCACCACTGAGAAATAATGAGTTATCTCTTTCCTCATCCCCCAAAATTTAGAGTCCGGCTTAGGATGCATGAGATTTTAAAAAAAGAACAAATTGGAGTGCAGAAGGTCTTGAAATTTTAGGTACTTTTAGTGTTGCATACAATTTCTTCAGTAAGAGATTCTCAGATATTTAAGTTCACAGAATCACAGAATTGTCTAGGTTGGAAAAGACCTTGAAGATCATCCAGTCCAACCATCAACCCAATATTAACAGTTCCCAACTACACCATATCCCTCAGCGCTAAGTCGACCCGACTCTTAAACACCATGAATAGTGCTATTACTGTTAGAAAGTTGAATGTGTATTTAGTGAATGAATAAGGTAATTAATCAATTAGAAATTAATAATAAATTCACAATAGAAGATGATATAATGTGAATGCATGATGTAATGTATAAAAGGCTGGCTATGTTATTTTAAGAAAATTGCAGCTTGGATTATTTGGATTGTTAGGTTCAGTGATTTGATGGCGTGATTTGATGGCTGACATTTAGTGAAGTGTTTCCTATCTGCCATACTAAATAAAAGAATGTCTGCGAGAAAGCCAGTGTTGCATCAAGCAGTGCATCTAGGCAAGGCTGAGGAAATCTAGCTCGTGGAAGAGAAGGCATTAGAAGCACATCCTGGAGTAGTCGACTGAGAGAACTAAGCAGACACTGCATGGAGTGCCAGGAGTTGGGATCTCTGTGGCTGATAGTACCAGTTAATGACCATTAATTAGACAGGAGGTAGACTTTGGAAGGAACAGCCCAAAGAATATGTCATTAGAGCTGTTGTGAGCATACTCACAGGTATTGTCCATGCTTCAGGGGATTATGGGCATTCCTACACCAGCTATTCCAGCCCTAGTGTTGTATCAGGAAGCCTCTGCTGGTGATACAATTTACACTATAGAAAAGTCTTCACTGTCCACACTGCTTCCCTGAGAAAAATAACTGCTGCCAACCAGTGGCTTTTCTGCTGACGTAGGTTGTGTTTGCACTGGGCTGTAGGCCACACACAAGGTTGGATTTGTATCGCTTAGCTGTATGATGCTTTTTTCCTCTGCTGACATATGTATAGTGGCTTGCAGATCAAGTCTTTTTCTACAAGGGTAGCTTTTCTGATTTAGCTATAAAGCTTTCCAAGGCAAGAAACGCAAGCTAGAAAAACATCACCATCATACTAGAGTGTTTTACGCAGTGAAGTGTTTCAGTGTGTACTCAGTATTTAAATACACTTGATTGATACACTATTCCATGACAGCAGATTCCAGGGGAAAGTGCCCTCCAGGCAAGGCTAGGTGGCGCAGTAGGTTAATGCATTAAAGTTTTTCAGACGTTTAAGGTCTGCAAATTCCTGTAAATTTCCACAGGCTCCTATGTTTATTGACACATCGATGCGTTGATTAATGTGGGAGAACCTCATTGCTTTTTCATACTCATCCAAGTAAAAGTCCGCATAGAAAATCTTCAAAGGTACCTTCTGGACAAAACAACATAAATACTTTTCTCATTTTTTGCACATTGTATTTCAAGCAGAAGGGTAGCTGTGGGTAAACAGAGTCTGCTTCTAATTTGGGAAAATTAGAGTTTATTTCATTCTTACTGCCCTCTTGAATACCACAGGGCTATGTTTATAGATGTTTTGTATACTAATAAACCACTGTCTCCAAATACTTACCAAACATTGAAGAAATCCTCAATGTCAGCTTTTTCCTCCATGGAAAAGGAAAAATTTCTGAAAATACATTATTAATGTTCCCTCAACAGTTCTTCCATCTACCATAAAAAAGAAAGCTGAGTCTAGAGTGAAAAATCGCTGTTTTGCTTGGATAAACTCAGAACTACCTGGACAGTTTTGTAAAGCTACTTTGTAAGCATTAAATTGAATAATCTTTTGTTTCCAAATTAGGTAGTAGCAGACTGCTAGTTTCTCAGATAGAGAATATTGTTTACATAAAAAGCTCAAGATAAGTGTTTCGTGTTGTTATTTGCAGAAGATAACTAAGTGATGATTAATGAGTTATTTATATTCTTTAGAAGAGGTCAGAAGAGGAGTTATCAATATTTGAGCAGCATTATGTGGCATTTTAAATAACCCCAATTATCAAAAAGGTTGAGGGTAACAGTCAGATGGTTAATGTACTAAGCATTTAGCATCTGCTCCTGTGAGGTGTCAAGTGCCTTTGCAAGGCACTGAGTGCACTCAAATTACATTAAAATAATGAGGGAACTCACTTCCTTCCAGGAGATTCTCAGCCACTGTCAGGACAACGCTATTAGCATCCAGGCAGTAATGGATAGTAGGAAAAATCCATTTCCTCCTTTCAATTATTTATTTTTTAATTTTTTGTATATTTCTACTCCTGAAATGGCTTGCAGAAGTTACCAATGCTCTGTAAACACCAGCCTGAGAGCTGAATGCCTGCAATAAAGTATCTTCTGTTTGCTCTGAGACACAGGGTAAGCACAAAAGGTGAAGACGACAGAGGGAAATTGAAGTGAGCGAGAGGCCATGAAAACCTTTATGTGGTAGATTTAAACTCTTCACTACAATCTACTTCTATAGCACAGGGCGGTTTCAGGAATCTCAGTGTGCTGTGGCTTACTCCTTTGTGTGCAGACACGTTGGTGTTAGCTCTCTGCTGCCAGGCTCTGCCCTGAGCTAGAAATGCAATTGCTTAACAAGCTAATTCTGCACAAATCCCAAGAATCACAGCACACAGCTCATATCAGCATTCACAGTTCATATTTGTAACTTGTTCCAGGATAATCTGCTTATCTCATCATGGGGTTAAGGAAGGAGCTTGTTTAGATCCACTTTGGTGGTGTTCTGTTAGGATTTCTACTCTTAAAATTGCCAGACCTATGCCAACTTTTTGTTGGTACAGTGCAAAACTGTTTCTGGCAGGTTTACACCAGAAGGAAAATAACTAATATTCTGCAGAAGAGCAACAGCAGTTAAAAGAAACTGGGTGGATATAGAAGTGTGAACCAAGGTGATGCTGCTTTAGAACAGCAAGTACCTCCTACTTAGGCATTTTTATTGAGTCAGTTTTACTGACCCAGTGTCCACACACTTTGTATAGTGTAATCATAAGAAATACATGCAGAAAGTTGCATGAGGAAATATTCTGGAGTTTGAGTGGTAAGACACCCTGGTGAAAAAGTCAGCAATACGTAAGTGTTTATATTATTGAGGAAGCTCTCTTCTGGAACCTCCATCTCCTCTATGCCAGGTCCTGCACAAATATTGGACAAAATAAATGTAAACTCCAAACAGCTGTGGAAATTTAAAATAACAGACAGCTGATGATTATATGCAGAAAGGGAAGCACGAAGAAACGATACTTGTTATGTGGTAAGTAGTAGTAGCAGGATTACATGATGGTCTAGCTATGGTTGAAACTTCAACAGTCTTATGATACTGAGTGTGAAGGTGCTTTGGGGAAGCAAACACACTGCATTTCTCAAGCTGCTCAACCGTGGCTTCCATTCTAGGTCTATGTCATGTCACCAGAGCTGGGCTGGGCTGGAACAGCCTGCTGAGTATTTTCAGCTCCTCTCTGTGGGAGAAAGTAAGCCAGCAAGGGTTTCTGAAGCTGGCACTGTAAGATAATGCTAGGACCCAGCTTAACCCCAAACCACAGACAGAATTGTGGGTCTCCTGGGGAGCCACTGTCATCTTGGTGTGAACTGTTCTCTTTCTCCACTCAGCTCTCTGAGGGATATGGTGAGTGTCTTGTGGTTCCTAGCCCTCTGGTTTAAGGGTCAGCAAGGTTGTCTATGCTTGGGTTAGTGCATGAAAGGCTTTGAAAGAAAAGATATTTGGTATCATAAAGAAGGGAAGTCAGTGGTGTGGTACAGAAAGAAAGGTAACCAGTCAAAATGAAAAAGACAAAATGCTGGCAATAGCACGCTGGACAGATATGAGGAGGTCAAGCTGGGCAAGGCTTGGGAGGGGAATTTCTTAGTGGCTGACGTGGGAGACAGCAGTTTTCAGAAGAATTTTAGCTAGCTGTATAGATGGAAGAAACTAAGTTGTAGAAGTGTTTGTGTGGAAAGGATGTTTAAAATTTAGACCTAACCCAGAGATAAAGACATGGGAGAGTGTAGTCAATGATAATTCCTAGGTTATTGACTTGAGAGACTAGGTGGTATTATCTCAGAGTAAGAGAGTGTGGGAAGTGTAGTGGATTTCCGAGGTTAAGAGTGCCACCAAATTTACCAGCAAATGGTTTAAGGTTAGAAAAATCTATAAGTAATATGGTGAATTAAATATAAATTAAAAGAACTGGACAAATTATTAGTATATCTGGATTTATTCTACTAATGGGTCACACAGTAGTGAGCTCATTTTTACTGATTGGGTAGTGGGCCTTCGCTCATCCTCTATCTCTGCTAGAAATTGTTCTTCATATTCTATGGTGCATGGTAGCATCAAGATTATGCTAGGGAACTCATGATTACTGAAGGTTTGCTACCATAGTTTATGACTCAAAATTTACCTGTCAAACCCATTGACATCATTGAAACACCAAGTCTTACTGATGACACAATCCTGTGGAAGATGCTCCTCTTTCAATTCCCCTCAACATCTTCTCTTTTCTTTGCTACTCCATGTGATTTTTTCATCAGCTAGGGCAATCCTTTATGTATCATTACTGAACCACTGCTTCACTATCAACTTCTGTCTCCTGTCCCAGACACTGAATTCCAATTACCAGCTCATAACTTTACATGTATAATAATTTGTTCTTATTCATAGCAGACATAGAGAAGAAACCAAGAAGCACCCTCAAATTCATGTAAATGCCTTTTTACAACATTGCAAGTGATAACTTTTATATAAAAAATACATTTCTTTTGCTTATGCATGCTTGTGAGGAAAGTACTCCTCATCAAACCTGTGTTATTTACTGTTTCTGACCATAATGCCAGCTCATCTGCTTTCTCACCAATTCTATTCACCCAGAAAGTTTTCTGAAGGATGCATAAACCGTATATGAGAATACATGAATGACAACTTGATGATACCAGTTTTTCTGTTTTGGCTTCAGTGAATGATCTTGTAGCCATCCCAAATATCCTGTGTGGGAGAAGAAAAGAAATGGTGAGAGACAAGTTATTTCTTTCTTGTGTAGTTGACACTGTTAATCCTTTGAGCATCTAGTGGATACTTAGATGTGCTTTGAAGAGTTTGTGGTTGCACTGGGTTTAGCTCATTTTGACTCACAGGAAGGGATCAGAGGATCACAGTAACTCTGCTGTGGTTGCCCATAGCTGCACGTTTTCTTTGTGCAGTAACAAAATACTTTGAAAGCTACCATGAAGTTTGCCCAATGGCTTACCTAATGGTGATGTCTCACCATATAGCAGTGAAAAAGGATTGTACTTGTGTGACTGTTGGGCAAGGAGGAAACCATGGGTGAGAGACAGGAGAAAATAAAGATTTTTTTAAGATGACCAGGAAGCAGTGAGAACAACATCTGGGGTATTTGAACTACCAATTGTAAGGAGATTCATTACATCCAGAAAGTTTTTGATCTGCAGGATTATATTAAAAATCCGTATGACCTAATGGGTTAAAAACTCTTAATCTTTTTAACTTTATGTGATCCAGATTTCAGTAATACATGATTTGTATTTTGGTTAAAATATGTTTTCATCTGTCACAGTCAACCAGTCACAAGCTAATGTTATCAAAAGATCTTGTCTGTGTTGCTTTTCCTGTCTAATTTGAATCCACTTCAGGTTAGCATAGTGTGAATAAACCATTAGGTTGTTATTATTACCATGGGTACTCAGGCCATTTGTAAATGGCTTGCAGGTTACATCCAAATCCTTTCTGAGTATGAGGTCAGTGGATCCATGTTCTAGGCTGCTTTTAATCGCCTTATGATGGTGTAATAACTCCCTCAATATGAGGTCAAAGACTTTTTGAGGTACCTTTCTATAGCCTGTCAGTTCTTCAAAATCTCTTGAAAATGTGGACTGTAGAACTGTATTATTTTGACATCAATCTCAGCAGTTTACATATAGAGGCACTACTACTACTTCCCTCTTTTTGAATTCTTCCTCCTTGTCACATCAGCTTTATTCTTCTGTCACTGTATCACTCTGACATTTCTGTGGAGTTCCTTGTCCAGTTGGACCCATGTCCATTTCAAATTTGCTGTTTCTAGGAAATCTCCCTCTTGTTCATCTAAACCCACTTAAATTTCTGGTTTGAAGGAATCCAGCTCACCCAAGTGATTTATGGCTGTTCTCTGCTTACCTTCGTTTTTACTTACCACACCCCTTATTTTGTGTCATCCACAGAGGTGATTTTATTTTTATTTTCAAATTAAAATCCTTTCTGAAAATGTGGGATAGCATCCAGTCCTGGAAAACTGGTAACTGACAATTTTCCCTCAAAAAGCCCCCGACCTGTTATGATTCCTATTGACTGCAGCTTTTAGAAGTCTAGGAAGTGGCCAGTTCTTATCCTTGGTAAGTATGTACTTTACTAGTGTTTTTTGGCTCAACATTATTTCTCTACCAGTTTCTGAAATTTCACTATTCTTCCAAGTTTTATTAGAAACAAGTATTAGCAGGCAGAATTACTCCTTAAACAGTCTTCTAGAAGGATGAAACTCATCCATAATTAGAACTATTACACTGAGAGGGTTTCTTCTGTTTCAAATACAATTATGAAACCTTTTCCATGTTCTTCATCCTGACAGCTATAGATTTCTCTATAATCTTCTTCTTTTCGTATCAATTGTATGTGTTTGGTAACTTCTAATTTATATTAATTAGTCCCGTTTTAATGCTTCTTTTAAGTCTTCATTTATTTCTCATGCTAAACCAGACTTTTAGCAAAATAATTCATCTTTCTTGATTATAGGAGCATGTGGGGTTTTTGCTAAATAATAAATATCTCCTGGAAACTTTGTCATTTGCATTCCTATTCTTTAATCTTCTGTTTTTCTTCTAATAATAATTTAAGTTTGGTAAAATAGTACTTTTGATGTATGGCTCTATGTATGTCTATAGGTATAAAACTCATCTCGACAGACAAATGATCATCATACTGGAACATAAGCTGGACCGATAAAGGCTTCAAGTTTCAGCTTGTGATTCAGTGATAAATCTTCTCTATTGTTTAAAAAAATACTTAGCTCATGATGAAAGCAGTTTGGTGTAAGCTTTGGAAATTCTAACAATGTTTTCTCTGCATCTGCAGAAGGCGTGCAGCATATGTCTTCTAACACAGCATACATGCTTAACCATTAGAACAGTTTCTTACTAAGTTGAATGTTTATGAAGTGTTTCATTATAATTTTCCAGGGTGAGCATTCCTTATGGACCTTCAACAGTACCTTCTGTGGGGTTATACCTGTGAACTGATTCATATGTGTATTCCTTGGTGTGTGAGGTTTCAGTAGTTCCAGAGTGGTTGATCTTTTCTGCACAGGCCTTTTCCATTTGCCCTACCAGTTATAGGGTGGTTTTACAGTTCAGTCAAATAAATTAAAACGGAGACTGGACTGTTCTCTCTCATCCAGGAGAATTTCCAGTCCTGTTTATTACTTACCTGGAGTTCCTGCTTCAGCATATGAGCAATTAAGAAGTTTTTTTTCATCATTTGCCACATAGTTTCAGTTTCTCTATTAAACACAGATTTTTAACTTGTACAGCATTTGATTCCCTTCCCTCATTCTCTGTATCTCTGCCCTTTTCTGGGCTTATCAAATGTATCAGGTGCTACCAGCAGTTTGGACCAAAAGGATTTTCAAGAAACACACAGGAACAAGGCAGCTGTGTTTAGATTTCACTGAAGGCATTTGGAACGTTAAAGCACAGGGAAGCCAGGTTCTGCCTGTAATTATAAACTCAAGCACAAACAAAAAATGCCCACAGTCAGAACGTTATCAACAATAGTCTGATTGTACTGTATGAGATTAGAGATGCTAAATTGAAAGAAACACTGTGTTTTTTTCTTTTTAGTACACAGATGCAGTGACAAGGCAAGAAGAGTTTTCTAATGGTCATGTTGTGCTTTGACACATACGCAGCTTCATAATAGTGAAGAAAAGTGATATTATTGCTGATCGGCTTTCTTCAAGAGTTGAAAATCCAAACCTATACAGAGAGCATCTTGATTGTGCTTCTCAAATAAGATATTAATTTGAACTTTAATAACCAGAGCTCATTCTCCACAAATCAGCACTGCAAGCATTTAATAATTCCAGGCCAAATCAGGAAGTATTACATCAGTTTATTTGCTAGAATAAGGTTGAAGGAAGTGTAACAGGTCACCTGCAAATCTTCTGAGAAGATAGGAATGGTAAGGCCTGCCAGAAATGACTGAATTTTTCATCTGCAGTAAAAATCGCCTGCACAAATGTCAAATCTCATCTTTGTGTGTGTATGTGTGAGTAGGAGAGATAAAAATGAACTTAAAGTTGCTACAGGATATGACTGTCTGTTTCTAAATTGAAAACATTAAGACAGCAGTGCTGCCAAAAGTCGTAGATCTTGCGTGACATATGTGTACTCAGCAGACTCATTACAAGTTGTCCAGTCTCAGCAGGATTCCTGTGCATTTGACCAAGCTTCTAGAGACTTCTGACAATTGTGTCCAGGTCTTTATTTCAGTCCAATAGGGACAGTGCAGCCTTTCTATCCTCTTAGCTAAGAAAAATGCAACACAACGCAGTCACATAAGAATCAAGAACAGGCAGGAATGAATCCCTTGCCCTCTGCAATAAGACTTCCTCAGTAACTCATACTTTGCACCTTCACAGCTGCTCTTTTGCTACCTAGCTCAGCATCCACCCAAATGTAGAATTTCAGCTTTATGAGAAAATACACATGAAATCACAGTTTCACATGTAGGACAGCACAAAAATCTCCAGTAATAGGCAGAAGTCTCCACAGTTTTTCTTTTCTCTTCTTCACAAGGTTCAGTCACAGGCAGACAGGAAAGCCAGAGGTAGAAGGCCAATGTGCAGATGTGAAAGGCATATATGCTGTCATCTGTCTTCAGCACAAGAAGAAATGGTTGCAGCCTCTTTCTGCATACTCAGATCTTGCCAGCTCCAGGGATGGATAGGGTGGAAGAGCGAGAAACTGCTCAAATTTTTAAAATTGCATGTGGCATACATCCAGTTTTCTCTTGTGTTTAATCAGTCCAATCTTTATGCCTGGAAAATGTCTTTGAAAATTATGATCTTTGTAAAGACTGTTCTTCTTTATTGTAGTACCTGGAGCTCTCTTCTAGAAGCACATGGAGGAGAAGTGCACCTAATGGTTGGGACTTGTGTGTCAGATCTGAGGTTGCAGTGGGGCAAAGTCTTCTCACAGACCTGTTCTGGTGGCAGCATTATAGTTACTGAGCTTGCTTTTCCTTCTAAGCACACTGTGCTTTATGATGCAGGATTTCTTGCCATAAACAGTTGTGAGATCACACCGTTCCTGACTCTTCTGAGGCTGAGCTAAGAATGGAGATTTTTTTCAGGATGAGTCAATGCCACTATTTGAGAAACGCAGCCTGCCTTTTGAAGTACCCTTCTTTTTAACCACGGTCTGTCTTTAAAACAGCAGGTCTCAAGACAATAAACCTTAGCTGACATTCTCATGATCTGCTTTTGTTTAATTAGTCACAAAGTCTTTCTGCTAGTCACTCTCCCCACTTGACATACAGCAGAAGAGATTTATGATGCTATGAACCTCTTAAAGCCTGCTAAAGGAGTAAGTCTGAGACTTTTAAAGAAAAAAGGAAAGTCTTTTGGGCCTCAGACTCTACTAGAATGAGTGAATTTCCTGTTTTCAGGAAACTTGTAAGCCAGTCATAAGTGGGCACTCCTGAACTGCAGTGTGTGGGCAGTCAGCTAGGAGACTCAGGACTGAGGAGACCCACTTCAGTGAGAAAAGTGGAAACATACTGGCAACAAGAGTTTGATTTTCTTTTAATTTCTTTTCTGGAAAAAAATTGAAAATGCATATAGGAAATATTTTCATTTATAGCAGAAGGCAAAAGGTAGGCTAATTTTTAAATGATACTGGCAACATTCATTTTTTTAAATGCTTCCTGTAAGAAATGGATTTGAAATTTATTTCTGATTTTACAGTATTAGGCAGACACTATTTCTATGCAGTAGGGCCTACATATTATGTAGAGCTATGTAACTTTCTCGTTCCATTGTAAAAATACACATATAGCTGTCATGTTTATTTTCTATTTTTTTTTCTTAGAAACATGGGTTTCTTTTGTATCCTCATTTTAAAAGCACTTCTTTCACATTTTGTTTTTGACCATACAGATGTAACCTTTCTTTGGTAGTCAGCATTACTAAAACTTTCTGTTTTCTCGCCTGTATCAACATGAAAATAATACACCTGAGTATGCAACACAAATCTATCTGCGGTGGAACTGTGGTCTTCATTCATCAAATAATTCTATCATCTGTTCCTTTAATGTATCTATTAACATTTTTTGAGTGCTGATTACTATACATAATATCTTTCTGATATTTGAACAAGCAAATATGGTTAATTCCAGTTATCCTTTTGCAGATATTTTGATTTCCTCCCCACTGCCTGTGTTTTCTTATGGATAGAGGGTGAAATCAGGGTTATATTTAAGGATTGACTGGTTTTGGATTTACTTCAACTCTAATTAGGAGATAAGAATTGTCTTTCATACATGACCCTGAGCAAGTTGCTTTCCCTCTCCATTTTAATCTTTGTAGATAAGAACTTTTTTGTAACATAGTCCTTACCCACAAAATCTCTATAAAGTATGTAGGTCTGTGGAACCTGAAGTTTCTTAGAAAATAACATTGATACCAGATCTGAGAAGCACTGAGTGCAGGTTTTACAGCAAGACCTGACACTGAGCTATGACCTGATGAATGTCTCTGCAATTTCTGCTTTTTTCAGCATTCCTTCACTGGTTGTCTGTGTTATGAATATGAAGACTCAGCCATGTTCTTCTTAGCATGAGAAATGTTTATTTTGCCCTGATAAATAGCCTCCAGCTTCTGATTCTTAGGAATTTACAAATTAATTTTCTATTTATACCTAAGAAACTTTGCTACACTGGAACAGCCAGAATTTAGAAATGTTCTAAAATGTCAAACTTTAGCCATTTGGTTTTTGCAGTCAAATTCACTGGAAAAGAGATCAAATTTCTTCAGGTTGCAAAGAAAGTTATTGATTGATCTGGAGTGAAGTCCTCATACTTTAAATTTTTATGGGTCTTTTCTCTGGCCAACAACCAAGTGCTCTCTCTTCTCTTGTAGTAAGATAGGTTGATCTGAAAAGGACTGTGATCATTAAGTTCTGAAGTGTTTAAATCTTTCACAGTACCAGAAAAAACAATAGTGACTTTTATACCAGAGTGAAATTTGTTTTGGCAACATAGCACAAATGCACATTCCAGCAGCTTAACTGTATCGCAAGGATACTCATTAATGGAACTACTTTGCTGTAGTCTTGCCAATTTACTCTTGATATAATGAGCACCATTCAGTTCACTGTTAACTGAAGCTGGGTAGATTTGTTCAGACTGTGTCATTGTTCTATTTTTCTCGAATTGTTAGGTGAAGGAGGCAGCCTCCCTTACCAGTGTTTTTGCAAAAAAGAAATGTGGGAACACCTTTAAATGGCTATAAAATTTATGGAACAGGAAAATCATTCCCATTGTCTGAAGAGATGATTAGGAGAAACCCAATTGAAATAAATGAGGTTCCTGAGTTTCTTACATTTTGAAAGTTCTTTTGTAACACTCAGAAAATCAAAATAAATGAAAATAAAAGTTTATACAAAGATCCTGACAAAATAGGTTTTCACAGTCACTCTGATAGTGGTTTTCCTTCTCTCAGTTTGGACCAATTTCAAGGAACCAGCACTCTGTTGAAGAGTAACACACAAGGTTTAAGCAAAGGACAGAGTCAGTGAAACTCAGGGGCAGCAACATAGATCCTAATACTTCCTAATCCTAATCTTATCTTCTGCTTTTTTTGTAAGAGAGTCTTTGGGAAAAGTCTGGATTGAAGGAAAAGAAATATGAGAAAATGGTTCAAAGAACAGCCAGATTGTGGTTTAATTGAAATTGCAGTTGACAGCAAGTGAGACTTACACTTGCCATTCTGATAAGAAAGCATAGAGAGGAGAGGAGGCCCAAAAAATATGTTACAAAGACTGAAAACAGGAGGGCACTAAGTGGTAAGGAAGAGGAGAGAAGATAACTCCAAAGAAGGAGCCATTTAAGTTTGAAGAGATAAATGCCTGTGATTCCAAAAGAAAATAATGAATTGAGAAGTTGCCTGGCCCAAAACCCAAACCTTGTTCCTTGCACCTGAAAGCTGCAGGAAAGGTGCCTGCATGGGAGTTGCCAAGTGTCTATAAATACATGTTGAAAATGGAGATTTTAAACAAAATCTCATCATTTATAACATTCCTTTACAACAAAATCTTCTTTATAGAATAGACTCTTGTGTTTACATCCTAGGAACATCCCCTTTTCCCTGCATTCTTTCCTTCTAATACAGCTTTATTTTTTCTAATATGTTTTTTATTTTTCTGCTAAAGTGAAGCACAGACACTAGTCTCAAAAAGGAGTAATACCTACTTAACAGTCTGGTTTTTTGGATGCTGAATATGAATTTAATAACATTTGTTCCTCAGATCATCATCTGAGCAGATATAGGTACTTGCTAAGTGTTGCTGTTGTCAACACTCAGAGACAAGGACAATGGCTTGGTTAAAATCCAGCTGTCATTAGAAAAATCTTTCTAAAAAGAGCTCTGTGGGATTTTCTTTTCATTCCATCTGCCTTTCTTCATGACTTAAAACATACCAGTATTTCTAAAAGCCAAGCTAAGTTCCTTCTAGGTCAGTCATGATCTCCAGGGACAAAAGTCAAAAAGGAATACTTTAGATGACAGCTTTATCAATGATATATGAGGCAGAACAGAATTCAGTGTTGTTTTCTATAGCTGTGTTAGTTATGCACTGATGACAATTAAATATCATTTTCAGCAGTAAAGTAAGCTAAAACAATAGTTATGGCTGATTTCTTACCACTTGAAAAGCTCTCCCATACTGATGAACAGTAATCATAGCACAGCAGCAGCAGATGACCTTGAAAAAAGGATTTGCAAGGAGGTTAAAGGAATAGACTTGCATGGTTGCATATGTAAGCTCAGAACACACATCTGAAAATTGAGCAAGAGGTATGGAGACTGGTATTTCAAACTAGTCAGCCTTTAGATTCTGAAGAAGGGATGATAAATAAGGAGGCAACAGTCTTTGAAGTTATGAGAAACAGTTCACTGCCACACAAGTGAGAAAAAGGGAACTGGTGGAAGAAATGCATGGGATGGGATGGGATGGGATGGGATGGGATGGGATGGGATGGGATGGGATGGGATGATCAGAATCCTGGCTGGATCTAAACAGAGCTAAAAACATTGCCTTGTACTGGGGACAGATCTCTCTACAGGTAAAAACTCCAGTGGATTTCCTGGGGAAGGAGTGAAGAGGCTCCTCTAAGCAAGGGCTGTATGTGGGGTATGTAGCTTCTCCAGAACCCGGGAGCACCTTACTTGTACTGTACATATGCAGCAAACAGCTGGGGTAGAACAGGGGATTCTCTAAGTGCCTTTTCTTCATAAGGTTGGTGGGATCCCTGATACTGGATCAGTCTGTAAATCAGCCATACATCACTTCCATAGGGCCTTAGCTGAATGCCACTAGACATGCCACACTTCATATCTTCAGAAGCTCAGCCTTTGTGCAGTGAAGCAATGCCACTTAAAATAGCCAGTCCTACTGATATTCTCCGAAGACAGTATATTTTGAATTGAAGAGTATTGAATGGGACATGATATGCAAAGGGGAACAAGGGAACATGATCTAGAAGATACAACAGCTTAGTTCTGATACCGAAGCTAGACTGTAAGTGATAGTGAGTGGAGTTTTACTTTTGCAGGTAGTAAGATGCCTCATCATTTGGCCTTGGCATCCAGAATCAAAAAAATTCTTGTCCACAAAGACAAGAATTCTCTTTAATTGTGTCAAATTTATTTAGTGTTGAAGAAAATGATCCTTTTCTTGGTCTTTTGTTGGAGGCTGTGGCTGCCCTACTTGGGAATTGAGGGAGCGTCATCAGCCTCAAAGTTGTGAATGAGAGCAGACATGATATAGCCTTTTGGGCACAGTCAACCAGTGGTTCATGCTTTAGAGGGGATAATATTTCAATTTAAGCTTTCAGTGTAAAATTACACTATTGTTCTATTTCAGGATTGATTGAGCATTTGAGGATAAGTATTATGCACTAGCCTGCAAAAAAAAAACCCAAAACACCAAAATCAATCTGGTAAATGTAGGGGAGGTTAACTAGATTTTTCCCAAGAAGACCAGAGACAGAAGTGAAAGGAGTGTTATGGCTGTGGGACCTGCTGAAATCCCTCAGTTGTTTTTGGGCTAATCATGACTGGCTTTGAAGGGAGTGACTCAGTGCAGGAATGTAATTTATTTCCCCCTCTGGTTAGAGAAGGTGTAGTTCAGGCTTTTAACATAGGATTGAATGTTTTCTTGAAACCCCTTGGCCTCATTTAGAGCTCTGAGGAGCTTTGAAGATATTTGCAGTTCTATTACCTCCAAGTTTATACAGTCCATATCCATTGATGCCCAACTGAAATACAGAGGGGGAAATTAGTACCATCAGTGAGGATGCTACAGTACCACAGAAGCTGTTTTTTCCCATTGGCTTCGTGGAATATTTTATGGATTGGGCTCCTACTTGACACGCACATGGGATTACCGTGGGCTTTCAGCAGCTCCACAGTTCTGCGGAGCACATTGATGAAATATCCACGTGAATTACTTCTGAAATCTGATTTTTTCCTGTGCAGAACCACAAAGAGTGCCGTACCAGCCTAGGTATATCAACCAGTGAAGCTGTATTGAGAAGCCATATCCAGAGACTTTGCTATAACAAACCTTGAGGTCTATATTCCATTTTGTCCTAGAGCTGAACTGTGTCTTTTCTTTTGGGCTAGTGGCTTAGAAATGCTTTCCCACATAATGTTTCTAGGGATGGAGTCCTTACTTGTGATATTCTGCCACGAAGGAAACCACATATTAAAGGTCATGACTGCCATCTAAGTGTTCAGAGTTGATTAAACACCAATAGCTTGCCATGCAGCTTACCTGCCAAAACTCCTAAGATGTCTGCTCATGACTTTTTAGTTGCTGGACTAAACACCAATTCTAGCTCTCTATTTTCCAGGCTTGCTAAATTATGGCTGACCAGCACAATCTAGGAAAGAATTTGCACAGAGTATTTCATTCCTGAGAGACTGTTAAGTACTTTTAGGAGTCTTAGGAGACTTTAAGAATCTGTTTTTCACTGCCATGACTAACAGTAATGCTGCTGTTGACATAGTGAAATAATAGTGGCTTAATCTCTCTCTAAATGTTTGATGCGAGAAGGGGGACTTTTAATTTGCCAAATGAAAGTTTCATAATGCAGAGTTTAGGGATAACTACCACTTCTATCTTTCAAACATCTGAAGTATAATTAGACAAATCTTAAGTACTTCTGACCATTCTGTTCCAGGATGACAGCCCTGATCCCATGTTAGAGCACAACTAATGCAAGTCTCTACATATTGCCTTTGAAAAGTGAAAGAGGTTGGCAGAAACATCAAATAATGGTACTTATCTTTTGGAACACTTTTTGGCTGTAGAGAATGAGAAACTCTCCAAGTATTGTTGCAGCATATGAAACTACAGCTGATAAGTTCAGGTACCCTCTCCTTTTGCTTTTTCTTACTTCTCTGGTACTAACATTCACTGACTTACCCCAGGAAAGGTGTCACAACGAGGAATCAAAACTCCTTGTTGTTGGGAGATGGCTTTGTTTAAAGGACTTTTTTGTTTTAGAAAAGTTTGGAGCTCATGATGTCTCACTCCAGGGAGACACATGGAACAGAAACTGTTTTGTCTTCTATTGGATTCCACTTTCCATCCTAGTGCAGGATAGGAGGAAAACCACAGACCAGCTAATACTAGTGATGCTAACTCACATACAAATTCAGGGAAGAGGTATAATTAGGACCATGTCCTCCCATTGCATGTAGGCATCTGCATATCTTTTCTCTCTACAGGTTTCTCTGTGTGCTGGAAAATGCCTAGGAACAGTTGAAGGCTTCTGACAACTACTGTAGAAAGGTAATATTTCATGGTTCCTCCAAGGCATATCAGAGCCCTCCGTCTAATATGGGTTTCACTTCCTTGTCCTCATGTTTTCCATAAGCCATATTTCTTGCTTTTTTCCACTCAGCAGGTAAAGACAAAGGGGCTGATTCTCAGACATTCACAAATTCTTTCCCTATAGACTCTGAGGAGTAAGAGAGTAGGAAGCTACATGGTGAAAATAAAATTTAACCCTGAAATATCTCCATTTTTATTTTAGAAGTAAGAATGAGCATTGATTCCAACAGTTTCCAGTACTAATTCTCAGCTCTACTTGATACCTGATCTATTTCTGACCTCTGCTTTGTTTCCCAGATGGAATATCCTTTAGCATCACTGCCTTGTTGCCACTGGAACATTAAATTTAGCACTTTGGACCATAAGCAAGAGAGTCAGAGCATGCTTCGAAGACCAGCAAAACTCCCAGCAAAAGCCTGTTTTGTCCTTAAACAGCTTCAGAAAGCTTCAAAAGTTTCAGAGAATGGAACAGTTTTTCCAAATTGCTTCAATTCCACAAGCATATTCCTCCCTCCAAAGCACAATGCTTCCAGTGTTTTCCCAAACATTCAGAACTGTTCTCAAGTAATCATCAGAGCTGCCACACAGTAAAGCTAGGATGATCTTTGACTGCAAGACATCTAGAGATTTTCAACACCCTTTCCTTTCTCTGGAAGGCTGAGACATGTATGTTCTAGGAGAAATTCAGAACCACCCATAAAACAGTGGGTATTGCCTACTGACAGAAACCTTAATATATGATTAAGTATATTTAATATGGTGTAGCCTATGGAAACATCTTCATTTGCCTTTAGGTTAACTAGAGTTTTATCCAAGTTTGTTCTGCATCTGAACTAGCAGAGAACTGAGTCTAAGGGTATAAGTAACATCACCTTTGGAAACAAATTTCATTTTTTGGAAAACCTGAAAGTAATAATTTGCTTAGAAATTCCAAGACAAAGCATGAAAGACAAATGAAAGTCAGGAGTAAATGAGTGTTGTAAGAGAGAAGAGATCTTGTGGGAAGGTCTCCTGGGAAAGACTCGTTCCAGCCACTGAAAGCAAATACTGTTTTAATGTATAATAACACACTTTCTTTCCTTTGGTCTGGCTTCTCCCTTGAAAATGTTACAGTGCAGCTGAGCTGTAAGGAAAAGAAGCTGACTGTCTCAGAGCAGTTTTACTTGGCTTTGTATTGCAGTTAGTACCAGACCACAGAAGTGCACAGGTAAGGTCTCACCGGTGCAACAGAGGTGAAAATATCTTCTATCCACCTACTCTTCCAATGATCTTAAAGTCTTCCACCACTGAAGTTGGGAGAATCTTTGCCATATTCTGAATGCACAGACAGCCTAAAACACATGAATGAGAAGGTGGTGTTTGAAACAACATAAAGCCCTTACATGTCTTGGTCCTGGTTCTACTCTGTGTATATAGTTTCTACTATTTATTTTGTTAGAGCAACCAGAGGGCTAAATCCAACATCCTACTCAAATCTATTACTTTCATTATCATGCAGCACTACCGATGCTTCATCCTCCTAACTCTGTGTGTTTCTCTTTCTCCTCTTCAACCCCTTTGAACTCACTGCATTCATGACTACCTAACTACCTAACACTGATAGCAGCAATCAACTCTTGATCTCTACCCGTAATGAGAAATGTCAGGTTGCTCATATGGAAAAGGACAAGGATTTCAGGAAAAGCTGTTGAACTTGACAAACGACAACAGTGAGGTTCAACTCTTCTCTTGGAGAGCTGGGAAGATGCCAGGGAGAATTTACTAAAAAACCCCAACAGATCCTTTGATCTGCTGCTCCTAATTCACCTGTCTGTTGCTGAGCACTTTTAGACAAACAATATATGAATCCAGGTCCACTGGAGGTCAGGAAGTACTTGGCACCTGTCAAGCCTGCAAAGTGCTTCAGCTGTAACTCTGAGTGCTATTAGATGTCTACAAAAAGGACCATGGGAAGTCCCAGTAGAAGGCGTGTGGCCTCACTGTGCTATGTGCTGCTCATATGTATTGAGATGAGATGCAACAGATTAAAACATCAGGCTGGGGATGAGGAATCAGCAACACAGGAACATGGTTTTAACCTAATGACTAGTTGCCTCCACTGGGCAACCTGCCTAACCTTGGTATATCTGAGTTGCATCATTTCAGGGAATACTGTCCTTGCGTGATTATTACCGCAGTAAAGTTACAGGTCAAAAGGTCTGAAACATGACATGTTAGGAAGGATGGAAAGAAAGGTGGTGGTTTAGTCTGGAGGAGGAAAGACTGTGGGGAGGCATGGTACAGCTTCAAATTTGCAGAAAAGAGGAAAGGAATAAAATGTTGCAAAGAGGACAGGAAGTAGTGGACATGAATTGCAACAATGGAGATATGTGCTAGTAGTGTTCTGTAAAGTTTAGTTAGTCTGTCTCTGGGTTAAGTTGCTTAGGATACTGTTGAATCCCCATCAATGAAACTGAGAATGAATTAGACAAGTACCACTGTGTGACACGAATACTGTAGATAGGCAGGGAGATGACCTAGATGACCTCATGCTTTCTTCTGGCAGTAGTTTCAGTAATTTTTGTGGTGTCTCTGTGTACTTAAAATACACAGAAGGCTGTATATTTTAGAAGTTGTTTATGAAGAGCCTCTCCTAGTCTTTAGGGCTGCTTGATTTTGCACAGCAAACCAGTTTTTTTTCCCCTCTCAACTTTTTTTCAGCATCCCATATTTGAAGTGAGTATGGACAACTCTTTGCAATTTTAGTACTTGTGTGATAAAAGAGGTTTATTGTTTTGTTTCCCTCCTTGTGTTTCCAGTCTCTTGAGTTTGTTTTGCTAACTTGCATTGTCAGCAGGTTCAAAGCAGAGAAGCTAGAGTCAGAAGAAGTTTTATAAAACATTGACAGCTGTTCATCATACCATATTACTGACTGCAGTTTGTAAGGGTTTTTTTCTGATTCTCATGACTCTGTGTGATAAACAAGCATGCTATTACTATAGTCGAGATTTGTCTAAGCCTGACCTAGAGCAGCTAGTCCAAATGTGTAGAGGTTCACAGGGAGCAGAGTGATCAGGGAGCCAAGAAGCTGTCTAATTCTGTAGTAAAGTAACATAGCAAGATTACAGAACTGACAGCTTACTTATCACTACTTGTTGGTGTTTCAGTAGAGAGAAATAGCTCTCTCAACTCTTCACTGCAATTTTTTCCTGCTCCAGTACTGAGCTGGTCTTTCAAGTGGCACTGTTTCTCCATTTACCTTCTGACCCCACAACCCATGTTTATGAAACTTTTCAAATCATGGTGTGACTTTTTTCTTAAGAATAAGGCTCTCTGCCAGCTCTGATTAGAGGAAATACTTGAAGGCACATGACAGGATGGTGCTTGCTTGCTTTACTTGTGCAGAAATTTAGGCAGCAATAACCAAAGGGTGCAAATACAGTGCAGTTCCAACTCAGAGACACTGGACTGGGACCCAAATAACCATGTTTGCATGGCACTGCATTGTGTTCAGACTGAGTTCAGGTGTTCCTAAACTCTCATATAAATGGTATTTCTCCTAGTTTGTGATTTGGCCAAATCTGGACAGATTTTCATGCAAGCAATACAAGGTCTCATATTGTCAGATTATCCCATTATCATATTGCAAGATTCAGTCCAAATCTTGACATTTTTAAAATTAACTATTAAGTGTAATACAATATTTTCTCCTTAGTTTACTCTCAGAAATGAAGGTGGTGTTTTGCCAAAACTAGGAGCAAACCAGAACCGTGTAGCAACACTCCTTGAATGGTTAACATTTGGCAAAAGAAAATGAAGGTGTCTAATAGTATAATTGAAACAACAACTTAATATTGCCAGCTGTCTTCTTTATGGTCAGTATTATTTAAGATCTTTATTTCATTGAGAAAAGACAGTGATGAATCAATTGGTTCTTAGAAAAGTTGGTAAGTTTTAACTTGAAGTTTTTATCTTGCTCCATTGAAAACTAAGGTTTGAACGTGGTATGACCTTTGCATTTTTGATAACAGCCAGGTAACCTGAAGTTATTAATAACGAAATATTTGGAAATGTTGTTCTTGTTCTGGGTTGACAAGTGGCATGCACTGTGTTATCAGTTGGCTCTCTTCAGCATACCTTCTTAGGGAAGAAAATAGCTGGCACACTTGGAGACCTCTGGTTAAGATAATCTGGGGACAAGAGCAGGGGAGCTGGAGGTGTTGGAAATAGTCAGGCGTGATATCTGCCAAATACCGGCCAGATACCTATTTGTGGTTCTATCCTTTGCTTTTTATTCCTCCCTAATCATAAGCCCTGTCAAGAATTTTAGATGAAAAGTTAAAGGAAAAGGTTAAGTGCAATTCCTTTTACCTTTTTTCCAGCTGATATTTCTAAAACCCAAAGCAACTCCTGTGACAGTGTGGCTCAGAGAGGGGAGAGAAGGAACGAAAGTAAACCAAAGGGACAGTGACATTTGCTGCTAGACTCTTAGAATGCACAAGAATTGGAGCATGATAGATGCCTTCAGTGCATGGCTGCCTTCTGAAAAATACAGAAGACCAGCAGAGTGAGTCACCAAAATGTTTTTAAAAATCCAACGCTGGTTTCTTCCATTTTTGGTGTACTATGCAGGATCAAGTCTATCCAGTCCCATCAAGGACACAGTTATCTCTCTGTCCCCCAACTACACATGGGTTTTATACAATAGATTCTCATACAACTGAGTTTAGCACTATGGCCTCTCTCCTGCTCCACACACCAGATGCAGCTGGTTGGCCTCATTTGTGCTCCCTTAATCAATGGCATATGCATGTGTGGCCCTGAGTGGGACAGTGGTCATTCTACAGTGTTGCAGCGAGGATATGAAGGAAGAATTTGTACCTCATAGCATTGCCCTCGAAATAAAAGAGCCCTGACAGAGACATACTCCAAAACTGTAGCCAGTCCCTGCTCCACTGTACCATGTGTTGACTCCTGTTTTTAAAGGAAATACTCCCCATCATGTGTCCTAGCATGCCTCTGTCTGTGAATATCAAAAAGAAAGTCACCTGCAAGGTCTGCAAATGTCCTACAGTGAACAGCTGATTTTCTTAAACATTGAGTTCTTCCTTTCTTCTCTCAGACAGTTTACAGTAAGACCAGTCTCTGACTTTTCAAAGTCAACTGTATATTGAGCTAAGTACCCATATTAAATATGAGCTTCAAGGGTCATGTCAGCCACATGTTTTACTTGTGACTCCTGCAGCCTAATGTTATGCAGCTAAAGAAGTACCACTACTTAGTGAAGAATAAATAAACCTCAGCTTGTTCTGGTGTAGGTTTTCTTAAACCTGTATTGCTAAAATTATTATAAATTAATAGTAATATGTCACTTCGGATGGGTCTCATGTCTTTTTTTTTAAGTGACAATTTTTAGAAATATCTCAGGTGAAAAAAAGGTGGATTATCTCTGCATAAAAAAAAATGCATGCATTAGTAAATGCTGAAAGATGATTTTATGCACACTTTTCTGCTGTGCCTCAGTATCAAGTAAATATCATGGAATCATTGCATGAGTGCATGCAAGTGAGAATTATGACAGGTAATTTCTCTGATGTATTTTGCCCTTGGGCAAAATCTTCTAAAACTGAGTCATCCTTTATATGCAAAACAGCTAGAAATAATAAGATTACACCAGAGAATTTAAGATTACAGAATTAATGTATTTTAAATCCTTTTTTTCCTAGGAAGCTAGTGTTTATAAACACATGAAAATCCCCAGGATGTGCCTGATAACAAGACTACACTTAAATCTCGTATCCGTTAGGTGAAATTGAGAGCCAAGTTTTCACAAGACAGAGCATCTCTTCAGCATTCTGCTACCCAAAACCAATGTGGTAGGCAAGATGAAGAATATATTTTCCCCTTCTTACTCCTCCTCCCTTGAAGGTCAAATCCTTACTCTGACCACTTAATAAGAACTGTCATGCTGACAAGCCTGTTAAGCAGACAAGACCTCTTGCCCAGTATCCTGTCTCTGACAGGGACTGGTTACAGATGCCTAGCAAGAGACAGAACAACATGACCTGCTGCCTGGTATAGTGTCCTAGTTGTTGGTCTTTGGCACCTTAATGACTTCCTGAGTTTGTGGTTGCATCTGGACAGTGCCTAACAGCCACTGACAGATTCAGTGTCATATTCTTCAATCCTTTCTTAAGCCTGCAAGGGTTGCAGTTTACTATGTCTTATCTGTGCATTTTCCTGGAAGAAGCAGGTCAAGTAACAGAGAGGATGTCTGCCTTGAAGAGCACCTGAATGTGCTTACCAGGAGCAGGACAGAAAGGTGGGTAAAAGGCACTTTCCACAGTATAGGGTGGAGCAGGGAGAAGAGAGGCACTAAGGCTGTAGTTCTGCTTCTAAATGAGACAGGTTTAGAAGAGGATCTCAAACACTGAGCTGCTGCTTAGTTGCCAGCACAGTGGTAGAGTCTGGCCTGTGCCAGCTAGCACCCTCTGAAATATTGCCTGAGTATGGTTCAGGCAATAGCATGTGCCAGGCTATTCCCAATAGGCATTCATATGCTGAAGCCCTACCCTTGAACACAGCCCTTTTTCTATTCTTAGACATCTTAAACTGAAAGAAAAAACATGCAAAAAATGTTTTAGAGCCACATAATCACCACATGGAACACAAAGGAGACCCAGAGCCAGCTCTGCACAGTGTGGACACTGCCATTTGGCCAAGGGCATGGGAACAGTCCCTGCCATAGTGTCGCTTAACAGAATGAATGGATGCAGTGAGACTGGGAAGCTGATGAGAAAAGCAAGAAGCACACACCCAGCCAGACCTCAGAGATGGTAGAGAGAGCACTTCTTTTATGAACCTGAGGAGTTGTGTGGAATTGATTGCATGTCAGAAATCCACTACACTGTAGGAGTAAGCATAAGCCTGAATCCAACAGAAAGATAATTAGGAGGCTTATAAACCTTCTTAATATCTGTTCTATCTCAATATTCTCTACTTTAAAACAATTTTATTGTCATAGTTTATATCCTTTCCTCTCAAAAATGTTAAAGCTTAGCCAAACCCAAACTAATGAAGCCTTCATAGAGGCATCCTGAAGTATCCATTAGACCCATGCTCTGACACACTCAAAACACTGACTTCAGTTGCACCTTTCAGCTGTCCTGAACAGGACATTTGCCTTGTTCCGCAGAAAAAATTATCAGTAAAATTTTACAATTACTCCTCTGTGGAAGCTGTCATCTACATTACTTCCTTTTAGTCATCATTAAACTTGTATAGCATGGTACTCGGGAATAGGGTCTGTGCCACACAACCTTGGTAATGCAGTCTTAAAAGGCTGATGGACAAGAGATGTAAGTAACTTTAATCACAGGTATAGCAGCCATAAAGGGGCTTGCATAAATCTCTCCTCAAAAGGGCATTGGTCTTCCAAATTATCTCTCACCATAATCCTGATTCAACCAAGTTGTGCCAAGCACCATTTTTAGGCAACTCAATCTGACACACTGAATTGAATTTAACTACATCTCTTCCAGACTTTTCCCACTAGCTAGCACTAGCTACATGTGGTTAAAATTATGTTGGTTCTTTCAGTTTCTTGTTTTCAGAAATCTTAATATGTTTTTTCTGGAAATGGAAAAGTTATCTCTCAGCAGGCATAAATTCCTGTAACGATATCATCTTCTGTCATTGAATTCACATATTTTGCTTCATAATTGACCTCATAAAAGTTGATTTCTCATTTCTTTAAAAAGAAATATTCAGATCAGAAAGAAAACACAAGAAACACAAAGCATTTAAAGGGAGAAGAAACATTTGCTGAAAGTACTACATATTTGGCATACGTATAACAAATATTCTCACTTTTTTGTTTATCTTCTCATGTGGCCACTTCATTCCTGCAAAGGATAGAAGAAGACAGCTAGGATAAAGGCAGATACATAACCTGAGAAAACCAAGAAATCTTGATGGTGCTAAATAAATTCAGCCTGTGAATCACTTCAAATGCCTCTTTCTCTGAATCCACAAGTGCTTTCCAACACTTCATCAATTTGTTGTGGAGAATGAAATAGAATGCTAACTTGGGAGGGTTCCTTTTTTTCCATTGGCATCCTCTGGTGCCAGTAAATCATTAGCCCCCTAGGTTGTCACAGCAGAAAAGTCAACATATTCAATTTAGCTAGACAAACCGGGGCCTAATTTGAAGTGTTCAGATGAGCTCTTATTCCATATGGGGAATATTCCTAGAGAAAACATTAATAAAATTCATGAGCATGATGAGAAAAGGCAAAAACAATCCCTTGAGTAAAAAAATGAAAGGGACAAAAGTCCCTTCTTGACTCATTTCCTAGTTCAGAATGGTTAACAACATACAGATTATTTTCTCTGCTGCACATGGCATTTGCTAACACGCAGGTCAAAGTTGACTGACAGTAATAATATATGTTCCAAAGAAAATATTTTAAGATGTTCAGAGCCCATAATATGGTGAATTTGGTGTTTTCACTCTCTTCCTCAATGCACCTTCAGAAGCATAAATCTACTTTTCATAAGTACATTAGCAATTTGATGCACAGGGACTTTACACCATGACATCAATTAAACTTAATTAAAGTTCTACAGCTGAATTCCCACATGCTCTCAGCTGAAAATGTACTTTAATGGTGTTTGAACTTGTTGTTCTCTATGAGGTTTTTTCTGTAAGTTTTTTACCTTTTATGTCATTAAGAATTGCAGCACAATTTGCATGTTTTGCAGTCACTGTGTCCATGTGTTCTAAGCATGTATTTTTCCTCATCAGCTGAATTTCAACAGAATTACTCTGCATACTCTGACAGATAGGGTAGAAAGTTCTGACATACTGCATTGATCTTCACTATCATTTCCACCTGCCAAATTGTATCCTGACTGTTCATTTGTAGCAGGTGCTCTTAATTTACTTAGTGTCTTCATTTTTTCTGATCATGTTTTGCATCTTGTTTTTCTGTAAGTGCTTTTCTTTTCCCTCCTTTCTACCTACTCTCTTGATTTTCTTCTCAACTGTGTAATCAACAGAGTATCTTCTCATTATATATTAATGGCCTGCATGTTCCCAAAGCTTTTATCAGATCTTTTTACCTGAAAAAAAACATGTGGGGAAGCCATACCACAGGTCTTCAAAATAGAGCTGTTACTTTTTATTTTATCAGTGATATATTCTCTGTTCATTTAATCATTTACATAAGATCATATGCTGTTCTGGACAAATTCTGACTTCATATAGGTATCATTAAGTACAGGAGAATTTCAGGAAGTTTCTCTGGTTTTACAATGCAGATGCTGAGATTGCAGTTTGGCCCAATGCACTGAATAGAAATGTGCAAGTATTTATAAAAAAGACCATTAGTTTTAGTTTTGATCCTACATGCACTCATTCTAGTAGGGGAAGGATCCCTAAAATCTGTCTCTCTCTTATGTGTCAAGGAACAGCAAGAGCAGGCCATTCTACAAAGTAGGTCAAACCAAAGCAACCACAACACAGACTGTGCTCTCACCAGAGCATAGGTCCACCACAGATGAACAGTCTGGGCAGAGTAAGTCTGCTGATAACTGGTTCCATCAACAGCTCCACATGTGGGGAGAGGGTGAATGAGGTCCAGGGTCCATCCAGGGACCTAGTCAGGAGCAGCAGGAGATGGGACCAGAGACAGGACTTTAAACCAGACTACAGCATAGGCCCAAGAGTCCTCTAGGAGATAGGGCTGAAGTTAACAACATAACTCAGGGAGTGAAACGCCCAGGTCTGAGCTTACATTGAGCTCCTGGGCCTTGGGCAAAGGGTGGAGGTCCCAGATGAGGCTGGTCAGAGCAGTTAAGACGTATTGGTACAACTCGCAGTCCTGACTGTGTGGTCTTGGATGAATTGCTTAGTGCCAGGTTTTCAGCTGTTTCATCTAATTCCTACCTACTTCAAAATTAGAATCAAATAAGCTGTTTAAATATCTTTAGAAACCTGGCTGTAAGTGAAAATGATACTTGGCTGTTAGACACCTAAGAAGCTTTCAAGCACATCCCTGAGGTCAGTAAGGCCATTTATTTAGTCAGCAAATGTTTGTATCACATTTTAGCTTTAATCCCTCTGTCTCTTAGCTTTGTTGTCTCTAAGATGGCATTCTCATGAGAATTAATTAGTTCACATCTGTATTGTGTTGCAAAGAACAAAAATTTCTACAAACTGCAAACTGTTATGCTAAGGGTTACTTTACATCCTAATCTTAAGATTAGAATAGATATTCACACCAGGTAAACTGAATGATAGAAGAGATCCAGTAGAACCCTGTGATGGTTTAGTCCCTGCTGGGGTCTGAGACCACGCGGCCGCTGCCCCTCCCCCACAAAGGGAGTGAAATACAAAGCCCCGGGGCTGAGATAAGGAGAGGTTTAATACAACAGTGCAACAGCAACACAACAAACAATAACAATAAGAATAACAGTGGTAACAATGAACAGAGCAAAGTATATACGGATACAGCAAAGAGAGAACCGCCTGCGCCAACCCACACGATCACCGCGCCAGGATGTGATGTCAGCATGATAGATGAATAACCCGGCTAGAGCTTCCCCCCCACTGCTGGGGAAACTTAACCCTATCCTGGCTAAACCAGGACAAACCCATTCAGACTTCTCCACCTCCGTGTGCTTGTGTTTTGATCAGTTTGTTCTGCACTAACAAGCATGTGGAAAGTCAAAACCAGAGAAGCTAATTTACAGTGCTTCAGGAAGTGAGACAGGAGAAACGGCAAGGGAACATGAACCTCAGATGTGTGAAGCATGACAGATCTATAGTTTTTTTTGTAATAAATAGCCTGAACCCCCACTGTGCCTCATGAACCATCCAAGAGACCCAGAACAGAGCACATGAGAGCACAAGTATGAGATGAGGCTGAGTGCAGATTGAATGTACTTTGTAATGGATAGGGACTAGTCCTCAACATCCAGGGGAAGAACCTATTGCACTATTGATCTTGCAAATTCCAAATGCCATCATCCCCTTTGACTTGAGAATTGCAGCTGAGACATTTGGCAGGGCATCAAGGGCATCTGTGAGAGAAGAGGAGGAGACTGTCATACTTTGCAAGTAAGAAGGTTAGGGTATACAGATCAACCTCTACTGCATTCCTTCATGTCATAGATATAATATTTATCTAGTGAATATTATGCACCTATTTGTCACTTTCAAGGCTCATTCTGGATTTTTAACAGTTCAGCTATGTGGCTGTATAGCTGAGTTACTAATTTTGTAGTAGTGCTATCTTTGGAAGGTGAGCCATTACTAGCTGATTGCTATAGCAGTATGATGAGCCAAATTTACCCTGACATGACTGCATTGCTCAGGGCAGCCACACAGGTCTGTTTATGGGATTTCCAGACAACAATTCACATCCTCCCAATGCTGAATATTTTCTATTTCAGGTCTGTGTATCCAGGCTTGGCTCAACACTGCATTACTCCACGTTTATGCTGGTAGAACTCCTTTGGACAAGATGATATAAAACTGGAAGAATACAATGATAAAATAGGCTTCCTATTGTCATTTTCAGGACACTAAGACTACTGCGCTAAGATAAGGATGAACAGACATATCCTGTTTGAAATTGCTGCCTCAGCATGTATTTTTCACTTGTTGTTTTGGATCCTTGAAGCTTTTAAGTATTCGATGTGTTTCTGAGCACCCCTACTGGGTTACTCTGATTTGGTTTTTCCCACAGAAAACTGGCATTAAGTGATCCTTTTCCCAGCAATAATAATCTCATTTACTATAAATTATTTTATTTGTAGTGCCTTGGAGACACCCTAATGCTTTTACATAATAAAAGAACCATTTATTTCCAAATATTTTAAAGCTTGTTTTCAATGTTTTTTTCTCATTTTTAAAGTAGAAATCATTGAATGTGATGGGAAAAGAATTGCTATTAAAAAAAATCATTATTCAAGTGTATATATAATTTCATGTGAAGGGAAAGAAACAAGGAAACACCTATTTTTTTAAACATATAAAGGAAAATATAAACTATGTATAGATAAATAAAATGAAAAGTACATGAAACAAGTAAACTATGCACTGGAATGAGCTTTCCACTGACATTTACACTAATGTTTACAGCTGTCTGCATGAAAGATAACGTCTGATAATAAGGCAGGTTTTCGAAATCAAACTTGTACCAGCATGATTGATTTTTAGGCGAGTCTGGCTAAAAGGAGGAAACTTTAACACCCAATTTTAGAGGGAGGGTGAGGTAATGATACAGGTTAAGAGTTTACAAAATCCTTTTTACAGAATCCGAGCAACAGGGCAATCAGGTAGGGCTGTCCAGTGTACACACAAGGTACCACAGCAGCCTAAAAGTAAAATAAAACACTTTTGTTTTTCCTAGTATTTATGGAGTATATTCCAGATGTGGGATTATTGTGTGACCCTCTAAAAGGCCCCAATGTACCTTCTGAAGACCTGAACCAGCTGGCTCAGTCCAGCTCCATAGTTCCCACTGAGGGCCTGGGACCTGTATGGCAGCTTGTGCCACTGGTGGGATTTCCAGGGTGTGGCTCTAAATAAACCATCGTCTCAATCTACATAGATGACAGCGAGGAGATTGAAAGGATTTAGCACTGTACCATTAGCATTTCTTAAATCCAGGTCAACTGTAGAGCAGATGCAAATGTTGCTCCTCCAGAAAGACCCTGTGACCAGTGGCTGTGACCAGCATGCCTAGCTAATGGACCAGGCAGCAGGGGGGCTGTAGGACATCATATGGGAAGGGTCTGTTGTGAAGCACTGAGAAGCTGTGTGGGGTCAGGGCCAGAGGTGTTAATGCTTTTATGTGAATGCCACAAATTTTATTTCTGACTATTTATTTTGGTTCCTTGTAGCTGCATTCAGATCAAGGCTTAGTTGGATACCTGGGCAAGAGCATGGTAAATGTGTGTAAGTGCATACAGGTGTGAGTGTGTGTTTGACAGATTATTGGTCCTGTTCAGCAAATGCACTTCATTCCCATCTGGCAGGAATGAAAAGCTACCACAGACATAGATCAGTGGATTTGATGACCTGCGTGTACAGACCATTGTCCCACTGGTCGCCATCTGACCTCTTCCTGTATGAAGAGCTAGCAAAATTGAAGCCAGAGTTACAGATCAGTGTTTACCCTGTGGGTCATGGCACACATTATGAATCAGTATAGAACCATGCTATCAAAAAAATCTGCCTTTTCTGAACTGGCATAAGGCTTACAGAATAATTAACAAAAAAGTCAAGATTTTTCAGGTTGTAATGACTTTGCTTTGGTCAGGCTACCTTCCATGACTTTGATGCTTGTTTCCTATGAATGTTTGATCACTTGTTTTTTATGGAAGTAGTTGTCAACATTTACATTTACGATTGTTCTCATATATCAGTATCATCATCCTTTGATCTGACTATTTTTTAAATAATTATGCGTGCATTTAGAGTGCTGTGTTATGCTTGTAAAGCTAAACATGCCATATGAATTACAATTAATTACTGGTATAGTTTGTCTTCCTACATACTTAGAGCAGATGTGCATTTTTCAGGTTAACCAACATGATTTTGTGTTAGAGAAAGTACATACAAAAGTAATCAGGAACAGTTTTAACAGTGGGACTGAAGGATTTTCATCTGTCACTGGATCAGTTTCACAAATGCTCCATGTGAATGACTAATGTTCAACAACTGGACAGGCACATGAAATAGCAGTGGAGATGCTCTTCTCTAGGAATGTGCAGTAGACAAAAAATAGAATCCTTTCTACTTACCCATCAATAGATACTGCAGATGACTATAGTGGGCTTTTTACTTTATGGAGTGCTGTCAAAATAAGGTGCAAATCTTTACATTCAATATACGCACTGTACAGAATTTACAATTAAGAGGAAGAGCCACATTGATTTTTCCCGTAAGAATTCTATTTTTTTTTTTATTCTTAGCTCTCTGAGAGCCAAGTTATTAGCTATCAGTAGAGGTTGCAGGATGTTTGAACTCTGCTTTTTAGTGGCAAGAAAGTGAGATTAATGGGAGTTCTAGTGTCTCTCTGCTGACAAGAATCTCATTTCCATTTTTGCTTTTAAAGGAAAGCAACACATTTCTCGTAATTTGCAGGAGAGCCATCTGCTAGATATGAAGAAAAGAATATATATTCAGCCTCCAATCTGAGAGATGGCATCCTTGTTGTCACACGTACTGGCAAATGAGCATGCAAAAGCACTGCACTGCTGTGTTTGTTGAGCAGTTAAGTGCAGGCTTTAGTATACTGGGACTTCATAAACCACTCACTCCACCCCCCCAGTCAATTAACCCACATGTTGACTTTGCATTCTCATCCTGTGCTTCTGTCTTGCATGTTTTTCTTCTGTCTGCTGCAGATAGTTTCACAGAAATCTGTGCTGAAACAGGGTCAACCCTGTGTCCTTTGTCAAACGGTTTTCCCCCAGTGAAACTTGCCTTTGGGAGCTGTGGGCTGTGGGGAGTGAAACACTGCACAAACCACTCTGTCTCCACTGATTTGTGTGCACGGAGCTGTAACACAGACTTGTATTTGCCCTGAAAGCTTGTCTGGCACCTTTTGATTGATTGTGCAATCATTAATTTCCTCCATTTTTTTTCCCAATCCGCATGTACCATCACCAATAAGAGGCTGCACAAAGCCTTTTTAGCCTACGTGGTTTCTGTAATGTAGTGTTTAACTCCTAGGCTCCTAAATTTCATAGAATCATAGAAGATCTCAAGTTGGAAGGGACTCAATAAGGATTGAGTGCAACTCCCTGCTCCGCACAGGACTACCTAAAACTAAATCATATCTAGACTATATCCAGGCACTTGCTTATGAACTGTAGAGGAGCTCCCTAGAAGTAGTATATTGTAAGCTGTTCTTGGACTGCCATAATTAGGTTGTCCAAGAACGGCTTGCAATGTATTACTTATACTCTTCAGCTGTAGTTTTTAGGCCAGTCCTGATCAGACAACATCAGATAAATTCAATTTTTTTTCACTGTAGACAGCAAGAAGGAACCGACTGAGAATGAGGATAACGAAACCAAACAATGTAAGGATTCTCCTCTCTTTTGCTAGTGCAGAGAGCATTTTGGTAACATCTGCTCCTCTAGCTCTCCAGCTTTTTGGGTAATAACCAGTCTGGAAGCTTTAAACCTGGCAAATTTCAAAATTGAAAATGTTTGTTGAAAAGATAATTCTCAGGTTTTTTTGGTTGGTTTTTATCAGAAAATTATGTTCTGCTCTATTCTATTGGAAGGCAGGGTAGAGCACACTGTATATAGTCTAGGCACTTCTATAGGAAGGCAAGATTCCTGTCCTCTGAATAAATATGCTGAGATTGCTGGCCCCTCATACCTCTTTCTCATCTGTTTCTACCTGCACAGGTGTCTTCAGTGATGAACACTGTCATAGATTGCTGCTGTGTGTAAAGCCAGAGGCAACTGAAGGGAAGAAGGCCCACTCTATTATCATCCTGATGGATGTGAGATAAAGCAAGTAGGAAGATCAAAGCTGCTCCTGTCTGCAGGTTTTACGAGATCTGCTAAAACACAGAAAAAAGAAGCAAGTGGTAGCACAGTTACTGTGAAGGTAAGCAACAGCCAGTGTCTGCTAAGCAGTGCTTCTGAGGTCCACAAAAGTCTTAACTTTAGCCCAAGGATGGACAGGCAATCCAAGCTGCATGCATTTGCAGAAAACATGGCTTTTCAAATTCTGGCTGCTCTGGGATTGGGAAGAAGAAGGAAACATTGAATTTGAGAATACTGGGATAGATGGAAAAAGAATGGATCTGATGATGAAGACGTTTTTATAGGAATGGAAAATGTGGACTGGAAGGGAAGAACATATTTGTTAGGAAGTGGACAAAGCCTTGATCAGGCTAATTAAGGCCAATTGGTGCACTCACGGCCCTAACAGCCCTCTAGGAATATTATGATAGTAGTGGTGAGTGCTGCTGAGGAGAAAGGAGCCGTGTGAGACTGTTGCAGCAGCGAAGGCAAAGAGTGAGTTGGGAAGAAGGAAGTGATGTGTTTGGGAAGTGCTTTGGAAGGCAGGCAGTAGGAGGACAAGGGGAAATCTAGATGGAAGACATAACCAACCTCATGCCGAGAGCTTGCAATTTTCAGTTGCTCAACTTCTTGTTATAAAAAAGCATCAGTGAAATGCTAAATGAAACACCACTATAAAGTTTATGGCTATTTCACACTGTACATCTTATTTGCCTGACTTTGGTCTGAAAAGGTTATCCCTCCTCTGTGCCAGGAGATGCTGCAGAAATACAGAGTGTCTAGTAGGATGATCAAGGTCTGAAGTAATGTTAATGGTTTCTAATTTTTGTTTCATTGAGAGCACAACACACAGGTTGAAAAACAAAGTCGTGTTCATCCAAGTTTCCTTCTTTCCATACATGTTTTCCACAGTCACTCACTGCACTAACTTTAGCCCTATAAAACAATGGAAGAAAAAATGTACATGATGAAGTATTGTACATGAGGCAGTAGGAAGGCCTTTGCAGCCACCCCAGCTTCTGAGGCATAAATTGGATGTTCAAATTTGCCATTCTTTGGAATCCCCTTCCTTGTTTGAGTATAGCTTCCCTGACATAGCCTGAGCCTGCAATTTTACTCTCTCCTATAATAGTGTTATTGCTACTACCTAATAAATCCCCATGGCTTAATATATCTATGTGATCTGCTTAAAAGCTGTTTTGATGCATTGTCCTAAAGCATCCCTTACTGCATCTCTTACTGCAGACAGTAAAGTGGTCTCAGACTACCCCAACTTCTGGACTATTTTAACTTTCGGTTATAATTGACGAGGTATATCCCAGGCTCTTCAGGCCTTATTTATAGTAGTTATAGTGGTGCACTTCCTTCCTTGGGGAAAAGGCATGTACACTGGCAAAAGAGTTGTTATCCTGCAGAAATTTGTTTTGTCTATCTAGGGACACCTCTGGGGTGTCTGCCAGTGCAGTTGTCAGAGCTATGTATGATGCTTTTCCCCCACACTCTTAACCAGCATGTCTCTGCCAGTAAAACTTCCAAGTTTAGACTGGCTCTAGGGTGAATGCAGTTGTATCATTAAGGCTTGTTTCTGTATTAGAAGAGGACAATGTTGTACCATCGTAAGTACCTTTATCATCACACTTGTATTACGGGCTATATCAGCATAGGCACTTTGGTACAATTGAGAATTAGACCATTTATCTATCACACACTCTGCTGCTGACAAAGGGGCCCAGTTACAATCAGCTCTGAGCCTCTGAGGAGAAACTGCAGGATTTGCTGACTGGGACAAGTTATATATCACTGGAGAGATTCACAGTGTCATGCAGTTGCAGTGGTGGTTTTAAAAATAAGTATGGGAGCCAAGTGCTAAAAATCCAACAGATACTATAGCAACCTGATGGGCCACTACATGTTTGCTGGCTAGTGGCATCACCCTTGTTTGCAGGGTTTGTTGGGCTGGCCAAGGTTTTTTTTTTGGTCTTGATACTTCATGCAGTTCTTAGTGAGATATGATTCTGTGACCTCTTCAAAGGTTTTCTTAAGCTGCAGACAAGGCTACACCTAGATTTCATGCATTTTATTTTCAATCAGATTATTCAAGAGAAAAAAAGGCTCAATTGACAAAACACTGAGCAAGAGTAAGAGCAGCATGACAGGATGAAGAGACATGCATTAACCTTAAAATTTTAATAACTTGCTTATGAAACTGTGGCCCTGTCATGTTCAGCTGTGTAATCATAATACCTTTTCATCTTATCTCCCTTACCAGTTGTTGAGGGACACATAGTGTATGTGCTTTTCATGCAAACTGTCAGGGATTGGAAAGTATTTTAGTAAACATTCTGTGCACCCTGGTGTTGAGTGGGAACTGTTTTCTCCATTTTCTGGGGAATTCCAGAAGTACAATTTCAGAATTGTTTCCATCACAAAACAGAGTTGAAAGAAACCTGCAAATATCTTCCAGAGACCAGAATAGTCCAAGAGTTGTCCTTTACCTGAGAACCTCAAGCCTTTGAGCTTGGAGTGTTTTTTGGCAAAGACATGATTTTGTACTTAGGCTGGTTTCAGTAAGACATGGAGAAGCTTTCTGAAGGAGGCAACGTATCTGTGTGTGTCAGCGCTCACACAAGGGCATGTATAGGAAGAAGGTACTTGCAACAGTAGTACCTGACTGTGCTCAGAGCAAGATTTCCAAGCCTTTCGTAGTACCTAATGTATAGACTCTAGAGGTGATGTTTCTGAAACAACTTGAGACACCACACACTTCCCTGTCTGTACTTAAAAGATTGCAAAGCTTTTCTACTTTTTAGCAGTAACATGAGGAATCATCCATTCCTTTTATGTAAATTCTTTGCAACATGCCAGCGCAGGGTCCTGGGAAAAAGTTAAAAAAGGATTTACTCTTGTGTCTTACAAGCAGTAGGAAACTGTGTTGGATAGGCAATAGAAGGGTTTAAAGGCAAAGATTGCCATTTATCTGAACTGTCTTTTTAGTTCTTCTGCCATAAAAGCTTCTGCCATAGTCCAGGATGAAGCCAGACACAGTCCTAACCTCAGATGAAAGCCTGAGAGAGCATTTGCTTGTCTTGCCTGATTGACTATGCGGGTGCACTGCAGGCTCCCACCTCAGTACCCCACCCCAGGCTGTGAGGTAGCCAGGGTCATTATTGCTTTGTTGGCAGAACTAACATAAAGCAATTCTATTGGGAGAGTTAAACTGAGAAGCTGAAACAGAGTGGCTAGTTTTTCGGTTGGGCTGTTGGCTGGTTTTGATCATTTTTGTAAGAAAAATATTACAGTCAAGTTCTCCTTCTTAGAAGGACCAAAAACAAATGGTGAAACCTCCAGGATTTTTTTCTCAGAACAGAAACTGTGTGCAGCATGTACAACAGACTAGGCAAGTTGTCTCTGGATGGCTCTTTTCATGAATTTAAGGGCAAACTTCTGCCCTGTCTTACATAAGCTTGCCTCAGAGAAGACACAGGGACCTCCAGCTCTCTCTAGGCTTTGGCAAATGCATGCAGGAGAAGGACACCCTGTATTTCTGGTACTGTCCTTGGCACTCAGGTTGGTCTCAGCTGAAGCACATGCTGATAGTCCATCACTAAGAAGAGACAGTTAATAAAACATTGAGCTCAAGCTTTCATGTCTCCCTTCTCTTCCTCCAGGCCTTTGCACACGTGGCTCTTTTTGGTAGGAGCAGAGTTTTAGAGGTGCATGTTGTTCCAGCCCTTTGAACCTCAATGTTCTGTATGTGCTTTGAAACATTCTGTTCTTTGTTAACACACAGTTTCTAACCTGTTTCCGTCAGCACATTTGGTGTAGGAATCTGTTCTCTTAGTCTCAGTAAATACGACCTATATGAACTTTTAAGATGAGTATATGTTTAATCTCAAATTCTCCAGTCAACTTTTCTACCCTAAACCCATTTCTCAGGGGATGAAGTGCAAAAAGCAGCTCTAGTTTCTGTAAACGTCTGGAATTGGTCCGAGGAATTTGGTAAAATTAGGGGGATTTGAATATAAAGGGTACAGTGTGTTTTCTGCTTTTGATTTTTCTGCCTCTGCATTCATCTATAATTTGTGGAATCACAGTTAAGTCATGTTATGCCACTGACATTTTTGTATGGTGTAATCATGCCTGATTGCTGTCTCTGGCCTTTACTAGCTTGTTTCTGTCTGCAGTACAGCTCTCTTGAGAGACCACAATTAAAAAAAAAAGGAAAAAAAAAAAAAGAGTACCAGCAAGGCACTTTATTTTCGTCTCTGAATGTTTGAGTAAAACAGGTCTCCCCTGGAATATGAAGTCAAATGAAATGCTGAGCTAAGTTAATATGCCACCTTGTCATCTTTCTTACTGATTTCTTCCAAAGCAACAGAAACTTGCTCTCATCAGCAAGTCTTAAGAAGCATTGGTTGCTGGAAGGGAAGCAGTCTGCATTCTAGTAGGGCATGTGCCTCACCATGAAGGGAAATAAAGGCATGATTCGCATGAAATCTGTCCTGTTTCTGCATTGTACCATGTGAATCTCTCGATCTACTGGTATGCCCTAACATGTGTGCCTTGCTGTTTCTAGTTATTCTCAGTATGGACAGGTTGTGAAGAGGCCATACAGACAGTGCTTTCTGCCAGTTCTGTCCTATGTAGGCCTCAAACAGTGCAACAGGGAAACTGTTCTGTGAACAAACTATTGCTCATGGAGTGGATGAAAGGCAGTGTTGTGGCCTGGCACTGGAAATGTCAATTGAGGCAGGCTGGCTAGGAAATGTTGGGAAGCTTCTTCTGCTCTGGTGATATCTCCACACTCTCCACTGTGTTGTACTCCCTACCCAGATAACCGCATCTTCAGGGTCAGGAAATCTACAGACAATACCATCCTAGAGCCAGAAGTGTTTGTTACTTTGAAGGTATTGCTTAGAATATACGAGCAGTGTTGCAGTAGTGTTTTTACAAAGGCATCCCCTTCTGTGTCACTGGCATGTTATTCTCAGCTAGTATTTTACTCCAGATGGGTTTTAATCATTACTAAAGCATATCTGGCTCTGAGAGGACAAAACAGAGTGGTGACATGTGTATGAGGTCTTTTCAAATACTCTTTTGAACAAACACATTCTGGCCAGTCTACCTGGTGATACTAACTTCAGCCAAATACCTGCTAGATTCTCCCTGAGGGTAACCATCTCTTCAGTCTCAGCTGATTTAATCCAATAAATCATTAGCTGGTGCATTTGTGAGACAGGGCTGTGAACAAGGATGAGAGAGGATTCACTGACAGCTTACTGTCGGTGGCTTACAGGCACTGGCTATATCTTATGTAACTCATTAATACAGAAAGAGGGAGCCACAGGTGCTGGAGTTCACTATCACAGAACATTTCTCAGCAGATTTCTGCATGGAATTTGTATAATTTGATTTCTTTCTATCCTCCTTCCAGTGCTGTGACTGTAGTCCATAAAACAAATGGCAAAAGTGTATTTTAAAAGCACTTGTTTCCAAGCATATATTTCAATATCCACAAGGAAAGAAATAAAATGGATGAAACTGAATTAATAAATGAACGTGCAAAGTTTAGACTAATTTTCATGTGTCTATATGTCAGAACCAGTACAGCAGCTCTTCGCTATGTGCCTTTTGGATCATTTGTTTAATGAAAAAGCTGAGCTGTCTCCTCATGATCTTATTTCAAGATATATATTTTTTTTTAATACGAGTGCTTTACATTATTTAAATTTAGCTTTTGGACATTTTAGCCACTCTAAGTTCTTCTTGTAAATTATATCTTGCATCCCTGCTCAGCTCTATTATCTGTACAAGAAGGCAATATGAATAACGAGTCTTTCAAAGAATGTGTTATCTAAATCAACCCCATGAAATTTGAACATACAGCCAATCATTTGTATATGCTAGTGCCTATTGCCATACACAAATTCTAGGGTTATGCCAAAAATTTTACTGGCAATGCTGGCCCTTACATTTGAAAATCTGATCTTTAATGTCTCTGTGCATTAGTTCCCATTTGTAGAAACTATGAGATCTAATTGGCCTCTGCAGACTTCTGTGATTAATAGAATTCAAGTCTGGATGGGACAATGGTAATTATTTAATCTGGTATTTTGCAGAAGACTGACTGATATATGGAGTTCTCCAAGACCAGGGGGAATTTATTTTGATTCATAGAGTTAAAGAAGAAGGACAAACACTCTTCTTTGCAGTTGAACTATAACCTATTTTTCAGAAAACACATCAATGTAAAGATTTCAGGGGTGAAACTTGTCTTAGATCATTTCAGCTTTAGTCTTTGGTGTTTGCATCAGCTCCCTCTCCAGTCAACACAGAAATAAGCATTACAGGATGACATGTCTAAGAATGATGGGCTCTATCACCTCCAAGAGCCATCTGCCTCTCCCCACAGAATATAGAGGGGACCTAATCAATTAGTTGAGGACAGATTTTCATAAGCAATAATAGTAAAGTAAATGCCACCCCAAGTGCTAGTGTGGAGATATGCCATCAGCTCTCTAATGACTAATGCTTACATACCACTTTTTTCTTTTTGCCTAAGTATAGCCCACCACAAACACTTGCCTAGACCCTTGATAGATTAAATTGCCAGTTAGGTAAAGAACTCTTCTCCTTGTGGTATATCCTGAACGACAGTGATCCCATGAAGTTTCTAATCCCTTTCACAAATTTAATAGATTGACTCCTTTATAATTTCCATTAATAAGCCAGATTTCCTGGCCATGAATCATCTCTCCTGAAATACAAAGAATCAGAAAATAATCCTGCAAAAAGACCCTTAGAGTTTGTTTGGTCCCTCTCCTTTTCCCAGGATGAGGTCATCTCCTTCCTCAAGACAGAACATTTGTCATTCCTAACAGATATTTGCATAGCCTGTTCTTAAAAGCCTCCGGGGGTGGAGATTCCACCTTTGGATTCTGTAACCAAGCCATGCTAGAGTTTTACTGGTTTTTTAGGAAAAAGTTTTCCTTAAGATTAATCTTCATCATTGCAGCTGAATTTAAAGTCCATTATTATTGCCTCTGTAGTCTTCCGCTCTCTGGGTATGGAACAGTAGTGGTTTTCTCAACAGCATATACAGGAAAAAACTTAATTTTTCTCCCCTCCCTTTGTTTCATAGTAATGCAAAGAAGCCTGAATGTTAGATCTCTTTTTTTTTTTTTTTTTTTAACCTCTATGTGGAGTATATGTGTTACCTGACAATCTGTCTATGCACCACTAACATAATTCCGTGTTAATTTTATACTGATGAGAAACTGAGGTATATACATAGGTGAAACCATTCTCCTAGCTTTGGGATACTAACCATAGACAAAGCATGACTAACAGTTCTTGATAAGAAAGGGCATGATCAAAATGTAATCACCAGATTAAATAAGTACAGAAATAAAAGGCATGGCTGTGGGAAAAGCATTCTGCTGTTGATTTCAAGTCTAATTTCTCCAGATTAGAAGAGTGTCAGACTGTAACAGCTGACAGGCTATTGTTCTTCCCAGATACAGAATCTGCTGAGACAGGAAGGTGAGGAGATGGGTAGCTAAGTTTTAACTTGTATGCAAAGCACTGCCAGAACAAACAAACTTTCTGGATCATTTTCTAACAAGGAATCAGGGATATTGCTTTACTTCAGGGATGTATTAACAACAGAAGGTTACTGAACTAATGATCTCCATGTCATACAAAATGCCACAGGCTTCCAGAGTTGAAACCATTGAGTGAAAATTATGGTCCTATTCAGCAGAGAAAATGCTTGACTATAGCCAACTAAGGTCCACTTACAGTATTTTTCTGCAGTTGTGTGTGGTGTAAATGGAAATCAACACTGGTTTATAGGGATTTAGGTCAATATCCTTTCCACTGTGTCCCTTCTGAGTGGTTTAACAGCTACAAGTGCATACAGAAGAATAGAGTAGCTCCTCAAGTCCAAAATTTATCTTGTTAAAAAAAATATTATAGTTATAAATCTCAAGTTTTCCCATTCCTTTAACCTTCATCCTACATGCATACTGGCATGGCACAGAGTCTTCTAGACCAACGCCAAACACCCTGTGTATGTATCATAGAAACACATGACCTAAAGAGAGATGGTGCTTGGTATAACTGGAAACATCTTGAAGTGTACCTGTATGTCAGTAAATGTGGGATCTTTGTAACAATTCCAAAGCAGGACTCTACATTCTTGATGCTCAGTTTAAATCTGAATGAGAGCCTGAAAGAAGAGTGCTGACTGTAAATGGTACTGTGAAATATCAGGTTGTTTACTCATTTGGAGACTCAAACCAGACATGCTAGAAAGAACACAGGACCAAGGGTTACAAAGCTGTACACACAGAAAACCTGCTCTCAAATTCTTTGTACTTTAGAGAAAGAGAAAATAGTCTTTCATTGCATTTTTTTTGAGTCCTCATTTTCTTCTCTGTTTGTCCATGCTGCAGTGTTACTTGTGGTGCTTCTGTCACGGAGAGTCTGTTTCATTATCAGGGTCATGACTGAACACCTTCATAACTCCATTCGTTAGGGCATGTGGCAAAACCAGAGCACACAATAGCTGTGACTAGTTGTAACATCTCTATTTCTGAAACAGTTTTTGGCTGGAGCTTCCATCCAAACATTTGCTGGTTGAAGAGCTTTCTTGTGTGACACAGGGCTGATTGACCGTGAACAATAATACATTAGATAAGGTCAATGCACTGAAAACAATGGTATGGTCTAAGAACAGTGTTATAAGGGCATGGAGAAAAAAAGTTGTCTTTTGCTACTGAAAATGATTTGCCTTCCAAAAATGTCAATGTGAGAGTGAGAGAAGGCTGAGGAGAGGACAGAGCGAGCATCAGTGACTAAAGGTGCAGTACAAAAATAGTTAAAGAAAAATTAGATCATACCTTTATTATACTAAAATTACATTGTAATTTCATTATATAAGTACTTATAATACACAGATTTACATTATTATATATATTATATGTAAAATATCATACTAGCAGATGGTGGATTTAGGAGGAACCGTCTCCTCATACATGCAGACTCTGGAGTAACAGACTGGATTACTCAATTAATCTTCAAGACTGGCTACTAAAACTGGATCTTGTCAGTCCCCTGAGTGTACCCATAGGCCTTAATTGCCTTGACCAGCCTCACCTGGGGCCTCCATCCACACCCTGCCCTTGCAGCCAGGTGCCTCTTCTAAGCTCATGTCAGGGATTTAGTCCCTGCTGGAGGTATATTGTAGGAATACTGATCTCTAACTCAGCCACAACCCAGCCTAACAGTGGATCCCACTGATCCTGATCTACAGATTGATTTCCTTGCTTGTTCTCAGACCTGTATCATCACTGTGGACCTGCTCCATGATCACTGAGCTGTGTCTTGGCTTGGGTTGCTCTCATCAAATCTGACCCTGGTGGGTTTACTTCCTGGATTGACCTCAGACCTGCTGGATCACCATGAACTCACCTGATAATTTGGACTCTTTGCTGAACTTGACTCCTATCTCTGAAGTCTGTCCTGATCATCTTGCTTGGGCAGCATGGGTTCTGGGCTCCGGTTGATGAGGCCTTTTTCCTGCCATACCTTTATTATGCTCAGCCCCTGGCTCTGCTTCCCTTAGGGAGCATCCAGACCTCACTGTACCCTGAAAAATCTATCCAAAGCTCTGTTGCTCCTCCAAATGACTCCATTCAGATTACAGGAAAGCTCAAAATATCTATGCTACATTTCAAAGACCCTCCAAAAGGATGTGATTTCAATCTCTTTTCTGCATAAAGTACTGTACAGACTTTATTGTGGAATATTTTAATGCTTGGTAATGCATTAAAATACTCCAATACAGAATAATTCTTTATTATTATTAGCTCATATGAAGTTAAAACCAGTGCATCCTAAATCTTGAGCAGAGTGCCCTGCGAGGAGAAATGAAAATGGCCCATCTATTTCCCAAAATGGTTTTACATAGACCTGATGTATCAGCTGAATGGAACTAGTTTAGGTCTCTAACAGTATGTCGTGTTGTAAAAACTTGACATCCCAGGTCTTCTGTATTACTAATGGCTGTAGGTGTCAGATCAGTATTTTAGTGTGAAGATATCTCTATGCAGTTGTATTCATGCATGTGTTTACCAAAGGCAGTCACAGGGAACACTTGTTTACTGAGATGTATGTTCTTTGCTAACAGATCCAATGTAGAGAGTTGTACATGAATGCGACCTTTCTGCAGTGAAGAGTAACCTGCACAGATCCTCATTAAGTGTGGCTTGTGAGTGAATGATCCTCATTCACTCCTCATGACTGAATGAAAGTTTCATTCATTTCTCCCAAGTAATGTATCTTTAGAGACAATTTTGCCTCTGTTCAGGTTAAAAGTTAGATCTATTAATGCTAAAAGATTTCCAAAACCTCCTGCCAGAAAGGAAAGTTAAATACTTGAACCAGAGGTCTGAACAAAACAAAATCCAGTTTAGCATTGTTTTAAGGAATGAATGAAAGAATAAAGACCTTCTTAAGTTTTATAAGCTCTCAAACAAACTCCAGGACTGTGGACAGTTTGTAGTGTTTTATTTTTCAAAATTAAAATTGGTTCCAGTACAGTCTATGCCATTCCTTTACTGTCTATACTTTAATTTCATTGAGCTACAATTAGACTATGGAAGGACCCTGATAAATACATCCAATTTTAATATATACATATTTTGCCCATATTCGGCATTATTAAGGAAGTAACTGGTACCTAAATACCTAAACATATTGAGAAGTTGAGGCTTAGTTGTAAATTTTGCGCAGATGACTACCCTTATCTTTCCCCCCCCCCCCACCAAATATATAACTCACTGTGTGCCTGTATATACAGTAATGCAGCCCCATTCTTATAGTCAGACTCCTACCAAGAACCATGCTGGCAGGATGGCACAAGTTGCTCAAACAAGAAGGGGGAGATTAAACTGACGTCTGTCTACTGGCAAGTGATTGAGCAAACTACTGTCTGTACTTGAAAAAGAAATGATACAGAAACATGACAACATAGCTAATCTCTTTGAACAGGGAGAGCAAAAGCTTGCCTGTTCCCTGAATAGTGTCTGACTATTCTGGGAATACTCAGGTTTGACTCTGAAAGCTGTGGCTTCAGGGAGCACAAAGTGATCACAGAATAAATAAAGAAATGAAAATACACATATTCCCACACACAGAAGCAGAACAGGTTAAAATAGAAAGGGATGAACACTGAGTTCATTTTATTTACTTGGTTGTGAATGAAAGTCAGTGTCACAGCGCAGAATAACATGGGCCTTGGATTGTTTTTCAAATAGGTGAGGTAGTCTTCTGGTTAGAACTAGAAAAGAAGTAGTGGTTTGAGACAATGTGCCTGAAGAAATGAGCCAAACTTTCAGAGCGCTTGCATCTCACTTAAGTCTTACTTAAGCCTGAAGCCTTAATTAAGTTGTTATCTTATGGGCATTACCAGAGACCTCTAAATTTAAGTATTTGGGTCTAGTTAGTAATTACTCAAAGTCATTTAGGTCAATTGCAGTTCCACAGACTTCAGCAAACTTGAGATCATGTCCTTAATGAGAGTGTTTGGTTGCTATGTACATATACACAATAAATACACAGTATATACATGATGCATGTATTGCTACAGAATAAAGCTATATATTACATACAGATTTTCCCTGTCTAATAAGCATTAGTAAAGAGGGTTAAGTATGCTGTGGTTTGTTGGGGTTTTTTTTCCCCTAAGGCAACCTGTTTCAGATATGAACAACCATATTTTTGCAAGTTAACTATTACACAGTGAGTTATTAACTTTAAACACCCTTCATTCCTGAAAACTATGTGGTAAAGACATTTTAGGTTGGGGCAACTGCTCTTACATAAGAGAGTCTTTCTGCCAAGTTATTACCTCAGATGGTCTTTATGTTGTAGGTGAATGTTTATACAGAGATTTCTCCTCCTCGCACAACAGAGGGCTACTGGAGAGCTCAGATGCCCAGCATATGGCAAAAGCAGGAAGAAGTCAGTCTTGGGTGTGATAAAGCCAAAGAAAAACCTCTCCAAAATGCATAGAGAAAAGGAAACCAAATGCTGAATTGCAATCACGTCTCCTGTGGAGTCCTCCTTATTCCTGCTGCTCCCAGCAAAAGCAGAAATCTCTTGACACCTTGCAGAAGCTCAGGAACACCTGGCCGACTCTCAAGGGTAAGTCTGAACTTGTCTATGAGTTCACTAGAAAAGCACTAGCATGTTTTTCTTTTTCCACCTGACTTTTCAGCTTGCCTAGAGAGGCTCTGGTCAGTGCAGTTTCTGCTTCTCAGAAATTCCACCAAACAAACGCTGATATGCTTGGCTTGCAACTTAAAGTGCCAAGTTAAGCAGCTGTCCTGAAGGTCTTGGGCTCCCTTGGGTGCCTGAGGTTTCTATGTTCTTGCAAAAAGAATAGAGAAGATGACATAAATACACACTCCTTTATTTTTCTCTTTTCACTGGTTTGCTGGTCTGGGGACAGCATGTACTAGCTAACAAGTTCTGCCCTGTGCTATTGTTATCCTAAATTGGTGCTCTTTGGTTGGACAATTAGATCAGGCAATTAGAGGGCTCTGTTGTTAGGCTTCCTTTTAATGTGTATTTAGATTATGGGCAGCCTCAAAAGACTACTGTGGGTGTCTGGCTAGATCCATACAATAGGGTTCAGAGCTACTCAGTCAAATTCACTTTTTTCCACCCAGCCAGGAAAAATATTAGGGTGTTTAAGAGGGAGGAAACTGAGAGGTTTCTCACTGAGCTGTACTCAGACTATTAAGGAGTGGTGTCTATGAATGAACTTAGGGAAGGCTGAGAATTCTTACAGAAGAAAACTGCTTTGGCCCTAAAAAAGAGGTGTGAGCAAAAACCCTTTCAGACATTGGCTTGCTTCCCACTCCCACTGGAGTAAGTGAGAATGCCTGTAATTGATTTCAAAGAGAGAAAACAATGCCAGCATTCGCACAGAAATGCTATTTTTCATATATTTCAATACATGGGACCAAAGTTCTGGCCCTTTTTTAGCTTATGTAATGGAGTAACCTCCAAGGAAAGGGAAAATTGGCTGCTATATAAATGTGGAAACATTCATTAATCACTGGATCAGCACTCTAAACATTTCCTGTTTATATCCAGAGTGACACTTCTTTAAATGATATTGCCAGCTCAAATTTGGCATTGATGTCTTATTTTGTAAAAACAGGCTGTTATCAAATTTAACAGAAATAGAATGGTTTCCATGGAGAAAAGGATTCTGAATGGCCTTTGGTTCAGATCTTGTTTCAGAAAACAAACTTTCTTCAAAAGTTTTGATCTAGTTACCTCAGACTGAAAAACTGAAGGGAATCTGGTTGAAAAACTTAAGTTTGGAGTTGTTCTGTATTGTCCAATTCATGAGAAAAACAAAAATGAATTATTGTAGAGATTTCCAATTGACTGGCTCGGCTCGTGGTAAATGAGCCTCTGATGGATGTTTTTCTAAAGAGAAACTGCAGTTGTACTGCTCACACACCCAGAAACATCCATTCTGATTCTTGTTGTTTGTCACTTGTGTTCTTGCAGAATTGCCATGATCAACAGTTCTCTGTGTCTTTTTTTTTACCCCTCAGACCTAAACCTACCTCCTTTTTCTCGTCAGGAGCCAAATAACACACAGATTTTAGCATATTTGGGACCACTGCATGAGCATATAGACAGATTTTGCAGGGAGAGAGAGGGACAGAAGGAACTGGGGGAAGGAAAAAAGCAGCTGAAAGCCAAACCTTGTAATATTCCATTTCTGTCATTTGTCTTCAGCATGACAAGGCCAGGCTTCTCAGGATAAAGGTATACTAGGGAGTTCCTATACTAGGAAACAAAACCCCATTATTTAGCACTGAGTTTAACTGGCGCAGAGTAGCTGTGTCCATGCTGTTAAGCTCTTTTGCCCTTCAGAATGGGTTGACTGCATCCAGACTAATAGTGGGGACTGATTCCTGGAAGCATGCCTGGGAATTGTTTGGGAGAGCCCTACTTGGCCTTGGCTGAAGCCATACCCCACCATTCCACTGCTTTAACAGTTGAACGATGAAGGCAGTTGATTGTCAATGTGCACACATGTTTCCTGGCATTATATAGTTTACTAGTATAAACATAACCTAATTGTCCCCTGGACTGCAACCACTATGGATACTATGCAAAAAGAAAAAGTGCAATGAAAATTTAAATTATAAAATATTCTGGGTTCCAGGATCTCTGTGTAGTAATCAGAAAGTTTCGCCTTGACACTCTGATGTATCTCCTCTTCCCCCTACACATACCTAGTCAGGGAAGGACCTATATGGTAGGATGTTGTGGGGAGGGGTAGTGGCAAATTCTGTATTCCTAACACACATGTGGCTTACAAAGGAAGAGGGAAAGGCCTTTTTCAAAGAAGATAGTGAAGTAACACATCCAGACTCCAAACTTTTCTCTTGCCTGTGTGTCTGAGCCATCACATCAATCCATGAAAACACCATTCCCAAATGTTGAACTCCTATATCTCTCACCCCTCGGAAAACAGGTGGGTGAGTAATTCACATAAGACATAGTTGGTCAAAATATAGTAAATATCAGAACACTGTGTCTGTTCTTACTTCTTATCAGTTCTGCTGTTTCAGCACATGAAAGAAACAGGCTTAATGGCATATAAACTGCTGATGGAAGTGTGAGTCTCTCGTCATATTTTGTGTGAAGCAATTGTGATTCTCAGAGTTTGGTTTGCAAGGTAAAATCTCTTCAGCAATCTCAGAAGGAAATTATTCTTGATGCTTCAGTGTTTTGGCATTTCTAAATAAAGTCCAAAACATATCAGGAAGGAAGGCTGGAGTTTAATTCAAGCAAATTCTGTTCAGTGTAAGAGAAACTGTTTAAAATTCAGTGTGTTGCATCAAAGAGACTACAGAATAACTTAAACTAGTAATCATCTGTTGAATGTTTTTAAATTCAGGTCCCAATGATATGGCAGCAGAGGAACCGTAAAACTTTGGCTTTCTGTTCAAGCTGCCCTGACATACATTACCCACAACAAAGCCTTTGGCCTTTGCCTCTACAACATTGCCTTGTTCCCTGGCAGGGTCAGGAATGTAGGAATGTAGGAATGTGGCTCCCAGCCAAGCTGGTGGGGAGAGAATTCCCTTGACCTGGAGTATTCCAGCTCTCTCCACGTCTGCATCTTTTGTTCAGCACTCTGTGCCATTTGTAGTGCGTGTTTCTCCATGCTGCCCACAGCTGCTGTTCTCCCCCCTGCATCTGCTGTTCTCACACTCCCAGCCTGGGTGGCCATGCTGGGTTTGTGCATTGCGGGCTAGCCAGGATGTGGCTACTGAAAGGGCAAATATGGGGAAGGCCAGAGTTTGGCTATATGTGCATAACATCGAGTCAGTCAATGTTCACAGGCTGAGAATACCACAGTGTTTGAGCTAAGGGGTAGTTCTTTGTTTGCTTTTCCTTGCACTAGTAGCTGGGTTACTTCAGCTTAATACAAGTGTCTTTATTTTATGCTCTGTGAACCTGACCCATCACAAATCACTTACAGAAAGCCTATAGGTTCTTTCCTCCTGCTCCTCCCAGGAAGGGCAGTTGAGAATAATTACTAATGAATAAACGTGATAGTTCCTAGAGGGCTGTATTCAGTGAGCTCTAAGGTTTTCCTTCTGCTTCAAACTTTCACTAAAAGAGAGATGAGTTTCAGGTGAGGCAGTGGTAGTAGGAGAACAGGCATTTTACAGATCATCTTCACTAGCAGGCAATTCCCGACTGGCCCTCCGATATGCTCTGTGACTTTGGGAAGCATCTTCACCCAGGGTCCTCTCTGGAGGTAAAGTCTTCTGCAGAACATCATATGACTGCAAAGCAGCAGGTCCTCAGACTTCTGCTTGATACAGAGATGGAGTTTTACTTCACAGTTCTCCCTGTAGTCTGAATGTACCAATTTCTGGGAAGTTTTGTGTTAAAGGAGTGGTTTATTCTGCTGTAAAGACAGGTACTATTGTGAATTTATCCTGTGGCTCTGCGTCCAGATATTAAAGTTGACTGAAGCCCACCTCTCTAAACTCAGTGGTAGTCTACAGAGGAATTAAATGAATCAGCAAGGATTTAAATTGCATCTTTTTCCAAAACCTGTTTATATTCTTTGCTTTAATCATACTTTCATTGAGACAGCAAATAATAACATTGTAATAACATTGTGGCAGATAACCCACTTCAAAAACAGGAAGAAATAGAAATTACAGACACTGAACTGGCAGAGAAGACGACCACTAGAGATTGCCTAAATGGTGCCGCAGTGTCTGCAGACGTTGCAGGCAGACAATAGGAGACAATACAAGGGGATAGAAGCTGTTTCTGGAGGCAGGGTGTTTGTTCAAGGGATGGAGGATCACAGCCTCTGAGATTTGTATTTGATGTACTTTATTTAAGGCCATGTTTTAAAAAGTATTTAAGTATCTAAAGAGTCAGTTTGGTGTCTGTAAGATTTCAAATGGAAGCTGGGGATGTAGGTGCTTTTGAGCTCTTATTAGTCACCATTCTGCTGCTTTAAATACTGTAAGAGTGTGGCTTTTTGAGACTGATTTCTCAAAAGCACTCGGTTTCACTGAGGGATGAAACAATCAATTGAGGGATGCCCAAGACTGTGTAAGCACTGAGTAGCCTCCATTCCCATTCACACTGGTCGGGGTATGGAGATCCTGTTCTCTGCCTGTGTTCCCACAGCCTGTTACTTAAAATCCCCAGGCCCAAAGGTAAGATTTGACCTACATGAGGTTGCTCCAACAAGTGATGATTTGTTGCCAGCTTTTTAATTTCCTTTCCACCTTGCAAGAGAGTTGTGATGCATAATTTCTGTTTGCAAATTGCTCTGGCAGGAAAGCACTCTGACAAGCAATATGTTGTGTGCTGCAGAGTTTGGTTTTAGTCCAAAGAGACAGAAAAGCAGCAGGAAGGAGGCTGGAATTATATTTAATCCTCTGTATTTCTGAATCCATGTAGAATATATCTAGATCAGCCCCGAAATATCAGTATGTTGAACAACCTGCAAACATGCTTAGTTGCCTGTTTTGAAACTGTATTGGAGTTTTTCTCAAGCCATTGACTCTTGCAGGTCCAGCACATTTAGTGTCTGCAAGCTGGGAGAGAGCATCAGTGAAGTTCAGGCTGAATAATGCAGATTGAAGAGATGCATCTAGGTATCAAGGGTGGCTAAGTCAAAGCACTTAACCTCTTTAGATATATGTGACTGCAATGAGTGGATTAATTCTAAAGGCATAGGAAAGGACACTTAGTTCACTGTAGTGTGTATAGCCGAGGAGATACAAATGTTTGGTCAAGAAGAATACACTGCAGTGTCCACAGCAAACAACCTCTGACTCACTATGGTTATTCGCTAACTTCTTTAACTTAAAATTTCCTCTTAGTTAAAGGGAGAACATTGGAAGTTTGGAGTTTGTACATTCTTACATCATTTAATGGGGCTTACAAGGAGGTGTATTTAAACTGCCTATGGAGCATGGACATCCGAGGATTGGCTGCTTTTTATGCTAATACAAACTCTTAGTGCTGCTTTGATTTTGTGTTTAGCCAGTCCCAACTATTAAGTGCAAGGAGAGCTGCTGCTAGCAGTTGGATCTTCTGCTATTTGCTAGGTGGCAGGATGATGGATGGCTTCAGCAAGAGAAGGAAGCCTGATTTGTTGCCTTTCTTCTCAGCTTTGAAGAGTCCATGTGATTTGTAGCACATATGATCACTTCATAAAGAGAAATCTTCTTTGGCAGGAAGACCAGAGGGGAATGGGCTTTTACATGGGGACTAGCACATACAGACATCTATGTTACCTTGGAATTAAAGTGTCTGTGTGTATATATATGTGCATGTGTGTGCATATGAACACACATAAAATTTTGCAACAGCATGACATTGTCTCTGTAAGGAAAAGCAAAGAGAAATTCATAGCTATCTATAATATAGATGTCCACAGCTGAGCTAGTCACTCCACGTTTCCTTACAGTCGGTGAGAAACAGACACTTAGCAGAGCACAGTTCATCTTACCATCTGAAATTAATCACATTTTTAAAAGGCTGTTTCTCTCCATTATCTGTAAAGGAGCATAGGGCAACATCTTCAGCTGCAGAGATCCATGTTGCAGAGGTGTAACATGAAGTGAGATGAATCCCACCTTTCCTGTCTGAGCTCTCCAGAGTATTCCACATACAGTTTACCACATTATGTGTTGCTTACAATGCTTTTTGTGTTACCTGAGTGTTCACTTGCCAAAAGCCAGTGAGTGAACCTGATCTGAGAATTATGACATGACAGGTTTCTCCATACAACCACCCCAGTAAATATTACAGTGGGCAGTACTTTCTCAAATGCAGTCTTCAGTCTAAGGGATCTTCAGTTTTTGGAGGCTTCTGTTTTGAATTAAGTTTGTTTATTGATCTAGATTATAACATGATCACACAGACTATAGTGTTAGCACAATGAAGAGAGCTCTGCACTATGCCATGGGGCAAGGGGCAGCAATCTCTTAAACCAATATTTCTGCTAAAATTTGTCTTAGGAGAGAGAAAGTGTAAAGGACTGGTTTGTCACACAGCTGTTACAAGCTGAATGAGTTTACTTCATCAGTAAAATAATCAGAGTAGGTATTTGTCTCCTGCATATGCACCTGGCTAGAACATTAGAGGGCATTCTCCAGGGGGAGTTAAATAAACTATGTAATGTAAAAATTCACATTTCAGTAGCATCTACACTGACCACAGTTTTGTATGACAGAAGGTGCACCTCTGAGATGTTTAGGATGGTTTAGGTTCAGATTACACAGAGAAAATATCAGATGACACCAGCCTGGTTATACATCTTTTGCTTATTCATATATAGGTATAATGACATAGGTGAAACAGGGATTTCCTGAGGTATGCCCAGATTCACCCTACCTAGCTTCAGGTGTTGAGATGCCCAAGTCAGTTAGTGGAGAAAGAGAAAGGGGCACACCCAGAGACTAATTCATATTCAGATTTAAATTGCTCTCCATAGATGCCTCTCTCCACCAACTATAGAAGGATCGTAGGTGCTGTGGTTAAATGGATGAACGCAGGTGCTATTTCTGTCAACTCCTTAGCAGTCACTGTATGGCATTCACAGGGTCCACAGCAAGTCCAGATTCAGATCTGCATTTGGTATGTCAAGAGAAGAGCATATTTTTCCCCAGTTACTCAAACACAGGTTTATCAGCCAGCAGCATGTTGCTGTGTTTTCTGATAATCTCAAAATCTCTTTCCTGAGAGTGCTGACAGAGGGGTTCGTGGTGTAGATTTTCAGGCTGTACTAACTAGAGAGAACAGTACTTACAAACAGTTCATTAACTCCACTTCCATTAGGTACTTACACAGCGGATGTTTACTGGCTGTCTTGGCTGGAGTTGTAATGGTAAGTGGTTGCTAGGAGGCAGGAATGGATTAATCCTAAACACAAAGGAAGAAGAGAGAATCAGCTTTTAAAAGGGAAAAGTTTTTGTCCCTTTTGAAAAGAGAAGCGTGACATGGAAGTACTCTGTCCTCTGAAAAAAAAAATGCCCATGACATCCAGCTAACCAGACCAAACCTGGTGCAGGTGCTAGGGAAATTGTGAAGGTGTAGCACTGGGAATGTGTATATCGAACCTGCAGGGTCCTACTTTCATGCCTCTAGTTCTAATGGTGCAGTGCAAAAAATGAAGATAATGCTGCCCTGGCTAACGTTGCAAAGAACAAACAGAGATTCTCACATCTACTAGACTGACTTGTGAAACATGGTATGTTGGCAGCACTTGATGCACTGGACCTAGGAACACGTTTTTCCCTTCCTTTTTTGATCAAAAGGGTAAGGTATCCTACATGGAAACTTGCACCATATTTTCTCTGTTATTCCTGGAGATTTTGTAAGGAACATTTAGAATGAAGAAGTAGGTGAACTTTCTGCAAAATAGTTTTTTCAAAGCAAGAATATTCTCATAAGTAATTTTGTGAGGGGTTTTTTTTGGTGGGATTGTTTGGTGGGGTTGGTGGGGTAGTTGGTTGGTTAGTTTTTTTAAGGGGTTCTGCAGTGCTGGATAGTAGACCACTCCATCAGGGATTGGAAGGCACCTTTAACACTCCCTTCCACTGCTGAGATGAATTAAAAGGGAATTCTAGAAAGGGAATTCTAGAAACCCTAGAACACTTTCGGCATGTTTGTGATGAGAAATAGGATTTCACTGACCCCACAGGGTGCTCTTTGCTATTGCTGAAAATAAGAAGCCTTGTGCAATAGCTGGTAAAACCTACATGGAGCTACTGGAGAGAGTCCAGAGAAGAACAACTAAGGTGATTAAGGGATTAGAGCATCTCTCCTATGAGGAAAGGCTGAGAGAGCTGGGGCTGTTCAGCCTGGAGAAGAGAAGGCTTAGGGGCAGATCTCATCCATATGTACAAATATCTGAAGGGAGGCTGTAAAGAAAATGAAGCCAGGCTCTTTCCAGAGATGCCCAGTGACAGGACCAGAGGCAGTGGGCACAAAATGAAATACAGGAGATTGTATCTGAACATCGGGAAACTTTTACTGTGAAAGTGATGGAATAGAAACAGGTTCCCCAGAGAGGTGGTGGAGAATTTAACTTTGGAGAATTTAACAGCCATCTGGACATGGTCCCAGGCAACTGGTGACCTGCATGAGCAGGGGAGTTTGACCAGATGACTTCCAGAGGTCCCTTCTAACCTCAGCCATTCTGAGATTCTGTATTTGTGGGCCTGGACGGCATCTACGGATTTGTGGTTGTCAAAGCTCAAGGGAAGGAAGCTGCCCTTACACATGTAAGAGTATGTTAGTGGGGAAGAGATCATTTCCAGCTTATCTTTGGATGTCACTGTCCTTGCAAATTGTTGAGGAATTAACACACATGCAGGAATTAACGCTTTCAGGACGTGGGATCTGTGGACCAAGCTGAGCCACATGCCTCCTAGGCAAGAGGAATAGCTGAGAAAAATGTTTTATTGTTAACAATACTTGCTTGCACACCCATGAATCAGCTTGCTTTGGCTTCTTTCCAACTCTGGGACCCAGCTGCCAGCAACCTGGTTGAGTTCAGCTGATCTTTTATTTACTTTTTATTTTAAATGTCAAAGACCCAGAAGGTTAAAAAAGCAAAGGAGAAAACAAATTTAGTGACAAAGATGAATAAGAATTAAGTAGATTTTCTTTCATATGTTCATAACCAAGCATGTTTGGTAAACACCTGGCCTATATCCTCCTCCTCCATCATGCTTAAGAGAATCCTATACATGTAGATTGCTCCTCTTTCTCAAAAGAGGCAGCCTGAGATCCAGAACACATAGCACTAAGGAGAGTTCTGCTGGCTTTTGCGAGTGACCTTGGATTCTTTCCATAGCCTTTCCCTTGCAAATTCATCAGATAAATAGTAAGCCATAATTCTGCCTATTTGATAGGAAAAAATAGTTTTCATAAAACTTTTAAATAAGTTGACATTCTATTTGTTCAGACTGAACAGGAGAAAAGAGATCATATGAAAATGACCTAGGGCTAAATCATCTTTGGGGCCCTCGTATGAGGGTATAGCAGTCTTCTTACTGACCAGAAGCAGAATAAATGTGGTGGACGATCTCAAGTGTATATGGGTGAAATAACTCTGCAAGTGTTGGACCCAAATGGTCCTGGCACAACACAGCTCTACTTTCACAGTCAGTTGCTCTCAGAAGTTACAGTTTTCATGCTCCTTGATCATATCTACAGAATATGATCCTGTTGCTACAACTGGATCTTTTCAGCATGATACACATGCCACATCCCAAGTTGTATTCAAAGATCTTCCCAAGCAGTTGTGGTAGCGTTCCCTAATATGGAAAGTGCATTTGAAGAGTGGGCAGAAAATGAAAATGTTATGTGGTCCAGTCCTCTGTTTTCAAACCTAATCTTTTATATATATATATAACATGCCAAATCTGGTCTCTCTGTTTGAACTGAGAACTGTAAAGTTACTATGATTTGTGTAGGGTAAATGCTTCCTGTTGGTATTTTAAAGAACACAGAGGCAGGCTTAAAATAATGTACCAGCCCAAGAAGTTCTTTAAATAACACAGGAAATATGATGAACTCTGAGTCTACCAGTGACAACACAGGAAGAGGAAAGCCAGAGATCAGATAAGACCTTGGTAGCAGGAATGACGGTGGGATAATTTATTCCTCCAGAGCTTATCACATGCTTGATTCTGATATAGGTAGGCTCTCACTAATAAAGAGAAGATACTACCATGATGGGTTATAGTCTTCTAATTATGGAGCTGTTTCTGTGGTTACAGATAGAAACCACATTTACCTTGTTTTTGGTGGCTTGCTGCATGTATAGCTTTAGTAGTATGCTTCCAGAGAAATAAACAGAAAGCAAACAGTGATTTGTAGAAAAGGGACAACACAGCAACATTGTCCTGCTGTCTTGCTTGAACACACTGACAAAATGAAAGTTGGTAAAAAGATAATTCTGGCTACTTTTAAAAGAAATTTCCCTTATAAACTCAGCTCCAATGACCTCCAATGTCCTTCATAAACTGGATGGAAAAACTTGCTATCAGACACCGTATTTAATTATAGTTTAATTATAGTCCTACAACTAGAAATGTATTCCACATTTGGGGGAAAAAGCCTTATTTTTATTAGTGATATGTTGCTGCTATTAACAATTGCTGCAGAGTCTAACTCCCTCCCCTTTGTCTGTTGATTTATGTGGGTGTTGCCTCACAGAATTAGTTGATAATCTCATTATAGCTAATCCTGTTTGCTCCTTCTACAAAACAATCTTGTCATGACTGGCAGAGCTCCCTTTTCTTCCTATTTCTCTTTTCCTTTAGTTGTTTCAGAGATATTCTCTAGAAAGCATTGACTTTTAGAGTGAATGCTTATCCTGTTTGCTGGCCATAATTCCAGCCTCATCAAATTCAGCACACTGCCCTATCCCTTTCAATAAACATTTTCTTTGAGCCAAACAGCATACAGATATTAGCTGTAGCTCTTTTATGTTCAGTTCACATAACTGCACTATTCTGAAGCAATTAAAGTTTCTCAAATGATATTTTGGGTTTACATTATCTTTTATGCCTTTAAAAAGTTGTCTCCCTTACAAGGTTTCTTTATGGGCAACAAAGTAAAGAAGACTCAAAGCTGCAATTGCCTACATATATTTTTGGTACTTGGATACTAAGGTCCTTAATAAGGTACATTGACTTCATCCAGGATATTTCTATGTATAACTAATGGGGAGTATATTTTTGGTGACTAGCAGCTCTTAATGAGGTTACTAAAAGCATACAAACATTGTTGAGGTGAATACAAACATTAGGAGCATGCACACAGAAAACATAACTCCAAACATCAGTTGTAAAGCAAGATGAGAACCATAACCATATTTACCTATTCACCTTGTTAAGTGCTAATTGTATTCAACAATAGTATACCTGACGAGGATTTGCACAAATATGCTTTGTATTTTTTGTTTTCCTTATTTAGTGCTTGTGAAGAGTGCCAAGGAAAATGAAGCCTTTATGCTTATTTATATGACCTAGACAGTGAATAAATACATTTCCTGAGTTTGTTTTAATCAGATAATCCTATTCTGAAGTGATGACTTTCAAAAGTACTTCAGCACAATAGGTTTTGGAGGTAAAGAAGGCTCATAAATTTCCTAATGATTCCTTTTACACAGTTCCAAAATAGTTATTTATACTGTAGTTATTCATCAGTAGTTGTCACACAATTTCTACACTAAATGGGGCAGGAATTGTAGGAGAAACTAATGTCTCATTTTGATTCAGCCCAGAAAAACCAGATAAGCTTTTTGGGCATGTAACAAGAATAGTTCCACTCAAAAATCTTACCTTCAAACTTTTGGACCAAGAAGTACATAATAAGACTTTTAACAGCCTTAACACTACATATGTATTAGTTATATCATACATGAGAAAACTATTTCAGCATCATTACACAAACTGCAGTTCCATTATCTTCCAGTATCCAGTATCTCAAGACTGCCTGCCCAGAACTGCCACACAAGACAATAAGCGTTGTTCATTCCCTATGATTATTTTGCATTCAGCAACACCCTGATGCTTTGATCAGGATGCACTAAACAGATAATCCCTGCCAGGAAAACTTTCAGTCTAAATAGGAAAGATCATCTGATTATGACAATGAAAAATCTCACTGGGGGAGAAGGGACTGTCTCAGCACAGTCTCTAAAGTCATAGCAACTAAATTTATGAGGACAATTAAGGCCCATATTTCAGTACCATGTTACCAGTAAGAACTTCCACAGCAGAGTCAGTTGCCATGTAGCTGTCTAGCTGCTTAAAATCTTTGTGTTTTACTTCCTGCTTTTTACATTTCTGAAGTTTCTACCCATAGGCATTATGCCTCTGCATTGGGCTTCACTCAAAAGTCAGATAGCAAGAGGAAGTCCCTGTAAATGGAAGAATAGGTTTTACATCCTTACTTCAAATTATTTAAAGAAGAAAGTATTTAAATCGAGTCCTGCCCCCCCTCAGCTGAGCACTCTAGTCACTGGCCTCTAAAGTAGATATTTTAGACTGGCAGATCTTTTAGACCATTCAAATTTTTCTACGTCTCATAAAAAGCTGAAATACCTGCTTGGAACAGGGACAGGAATCCCAGTGCTCCAGAATTGCATCCTAACATCAAGAGAGAGAAGCAGTTCTCTTTCTCTTGCCCAAAGACTATTTCAATAATTTGTATGGAGAGAGATAACTTCTACAGGAGAAATGGAAGAAAACTGCCCCATTTGACATAGCAAAAATCTGCTCTCAAATTTGAACCAGAGGATATCCCAGATCACAGTCTGGGTCCTTTAATTAACAGGCTAATAAGTTATTAATGGAGATGGTTTTTTCATGAGAACAGCTGATCCGGACGCAAACGGATCCAGCTGATATGCTGATATACAGAAATAGGAGGTACACACACAAAGACTTGCCCATCATGTAATAGGAAACACATCCCACTAAATGGTACCAGTGTGGGGGAGAGGGAGGCTGTGACCAACCTGGTAAATAGACACACTCTTACCGTTTCCTCTTGGGCAGCTCTAAACAACTCCAGTACTCTTGGCTCTGTGTGTTGGCTTCTGGACCTCCTAGCTCTGTCACAGGCAAAAGATGTTGGGCATTGAACCAAAGCCTGTTATTTCTGCCTAGGTGAAGAAGGAGTTACATGTTCTCAATGATGAGTGTTGTAGTATTCACCATCAGTGATGTTCTCAAAGATTTACAGCTGTGGAAGTATGTAAAACCAAGCCCAGACCTAACTTCCATGCTAATGTCTTGCTCTTTACATGGTCTCTTTTTCTCTACTCATCTGTTGCCTTATGGAAATGATTCTTAAACTTTGAGGTTTTTTGGCCAGATTTGCAGTCCAGTATATCCTGTAGTTGTATTACTGTATAATAATTTACAATAAGAATCCATTAGAAACACACCTCTTAAAATGACATAGGAAGCATCCCAAGTACTTACCTGTCTCAGAATTTTCCTCAGTTTCACTGGTTTCTCTCCTTTAAAATCTGAGAGCTTTTGTAGTGCAGAATGTTAGCAGAGCATATTCCCTGGGTACTTCAGGATGTTGGCATGTGAGGTAAAGGGCTTTTCAGACAGCTGTTCTTTCTCTGCTGCCCCTGCTGCTAATGTCAGCCTGTTTACCTCATCTCTGCTTACTTTTACCTGTAGGAGTCTTGCAAAACTCTGCACAATTGGGCAGTTCGGGGATAGAGCCAAGGAAACACTTGAATATACTCTCCAATTCAAGCCTGGGAGACAAACACATAGAGACGCTCTCCATATGCAACTTTGGGGTATAACCTGGTTCAGGCTACTGAGTGCTCTGTAGGAGGGCTTTACAGTCTTCTGTATTGCACAGAACCATTATCAGTTTTGAGATAATAACTCAAAAGAGCATTTCAGAATAGAGCTATGTTTTAATTCTATTCTCAAACCCATCTTTGTTCAACAAAGAAACTAAATATCAAATTAAAACTTGCTTATATAATTTGTTGCATCAATCCTTTACAGGCAGCCTGCTTTTTCTTCACAGTGCTTCACTTCCTACTTCATTGTAGCTGTGATCCTGGCATCTCAACAGCAGGAAAGTATGGCTGTGCCCTAGCATTACAAACAGTGGCATTTGAGATAAAAACATTCTGAGGAGAAATTCTAAGTCACAGTTTCCTTATAACAGTTAAATTAAACCTGCAGATATGCATAGTCAGACATAGGTATACAGACAGATATCCAGAGAAAGGGCCGTCATGCTGTTTTTACTTAAAAGGACACAGAGTTTTTTTGCTTTACAGGAATTCCCACAGACTTCTAGACGCAGCATTGATGAGACCATGCTGTCTCTTGCCTAAACAATTTCAATTGATTTTATTAAGAAAAAGGAATCTGCTGTAAAAGACAATATCTTTCTTATTCTGACATAATAAGTGCTGACAGAAAAAAACATAGAAGTATATCTTCTGTGAGACATCTCAAAGTCGCTGACAGCTGCATTCAGTGTTGTGTTTGGGCTGTAATTTTCGAAGGATTGCAAGGATGTAGGGATTCAAATTCTGTGTGAGTTGGGGCCTTTGTTCTTTAGGTGCCTTTGAAACTTAGACTTACTGTTTGCTGCAAGAAATACTCTTTAGTGCATGGTAATCCTTACCAGACATACAAGTAACATGGTTACTCAGGCCAAGAGTACTCCAAGCTATAGTGCAGAAAATATAGAATGACATGTAATAGCCTTGCTAATAATGTTTATGAAATTCATGCTGTTTTACTCAGACAAGACAATCAACAGTTTAAGGGAAATAAACTTTATGGTGAGTGGTGCCATGGCCATGGAAAGAGAGGTATCATTCCGAGGTGGACCTTAAGAGCTATACCAAACGGAGGGAAAGCTGTCCAAGGCTACTTCTGCTTCCTAGGAAGGAGTATCACTATTTATTGTAGCAGCAAGGGTGCTGAAAGAAGGTCAAGAAGAGAAAATTATGTCTCTATATCTCCACTGATATATTATCATCCCACTGAAATTAAATTCTCAACTTTTATAAGCTTTGAAGGCAAAATGAAGCAAACTGTCTGTATCTCAAGCTAGTGGAACATCCAGTACATTAAGAATAAATAAATGTGCTCCCAGCAAAGAAATATCTAACAACATAAAAGATTAATTCTGTGCTGATTGTGATAATAGTCGTCAAGAATCTTGCAAAATGTAGCACCAAGATAGTGGTGGATGGGTGCAATACAAAAGTAGAAAAGGAAGATGTAGAAGACAGTGAGAAGGATCTCATGTTTATCATGTAACAATTAACAATGACATGAGATTAATTGGTTTTGTCACAGTTAAGGATGCAGTTGAATAGTACAGAAAGTTTCTTAAGAAACATGTTCTCAAGCATATCCATTTATCTACAAAGGTGGTTCCTAGTAATATGATTGCATATTTTGTCTCAAGATGCAAACCAAAGATTGGAAGCATAAGAGCTGATCATAGAGTGATAGCTGAAAAGTGGTAAGAAAATTCAGTAGACAAGTTACAGATGTAACACAACATCCTGGAGGTATCTGAAAAATAGGTTGGCACAGGTAGCTATTAAAAAGAGGCTTTGGGAGATATCATGACAGACTGAAACAAAGAAGATAATTTAGAATTCTTAGTATAAGGAACAAGGGATCATTGAACAGCTCATGGGAATGTAACTGGAGACAGACATGCAAACAGTGAGAATATACTTCCAAGGTGGTCTCATGCTAAGTTTGATAAGGCCAGAAAAAGAGCTAAAGGACCATGCAGGATTTGCAGGATTTGGTGGACCGAATGGAGCAAGAGGAAAATGCATATAATGTGGGAGTACTTTGTGAGAGCTACAGCACATGGAGACAAGAAGATCAACTGTAAGTCTGATGAAGAACAGAATGCAAGAATGCAGTTATGAACAGGGGGAGGGTGGGAGCTCTTTAATGACTTAGTATGGACGTGTTACAGATACTTGAGCTGTTTGTGGAAGATATATTTATAAGAGATTTAAGAGGCAGTTTGAACTCTCAGCATCAACAAAAACCAAAATGTTGGGAATTTTAGAACTGAATTATTGAAACCAGGGAGATGATGGAAAGGACTTTGCAGAATGGTGGGATAAGATAGCTTAAAGACTATGCAAACTGACTTTGTTGGACTGAAAACAGTGTTTCTACAGCATTTTTTAAAAAGTGTTGAAATAGACAGTAATAAGGATCATAAAACTTCCTAGTCATTACAGTTTATAAATTTGTGACATTTTACATACCCACCCCTTACACAGAAGAGGTAACAGCTGAATAGCAATGTGGTTTCTGGAAAATAAGAATGAGAGTAGACAGAAAGATTGACTCTTTCATGACTTCTTAAGGTGTCCTGGGAGTCATGGCACAATTATAAAATTTGCTGGTTGGACTGAAATTAGATGATCTTTACCAGTCCTTCTGATGTTACTGATAATTTTGGTGACTACAAAAGACAGAAAATAACATACAAAGGATAACTGAAGACCTCAAGGAAGTAGAAAGAAAAATGGAACTTGAGATAAATAAAGATAAAACCAACTGTTGGCTTTAATCTGATAAAATGATTTTAAACAAGCTTCTCTAGCAGCTGATAACTGTAGATACCAAAACTCTGGTAGCTGAAGTACCTCAGGGCATTGACAATCAGAATATCAGTGAGAACACTGATATTAATGCCAATCTGAGGAGGTAAATGGAGTAGGAATATCTGTTTCTTTATTTTAAATTCAGAAGACCAGAGTTTAGGATATACCAGACCATTTTAATGTATTTTGTTTTACATAGAAGTGACACTTGATCACTTACTAAAAAGACAAAGAAAGAAACTAAATAACTTCAGAAATAAAATACTGCTCAAGGATGTGTGGGTAAGATTTAATTAGGAATTATGGGGGATCAGTAAAGAACATGAATAGTGATTTAATCCTCATAGCTTCAGTGGGCAAAGTGTGTGGTTAGAATGACACAAGACAGACCAAGAAGCATCTGGGGAAAGCCCTTCCACTGCTGCTTGAGGCTGGTCAATCAAAATGAGAAGTGGAAACAGTATTCTTAAAACGCCTGACCAGCTAGCAAAAAACGTGCCTTAACAGGAGGAGTTTGGGGCAAATTGAGAAGCCATGAATCATTATGAGCTCTAAAACTGTGAAGGAGGAAAGGAAGCAAGTAAGTGGGAATGAAATGGACCACCAGCAGAGACTTGTGCTTTGCAGGCGTAGCCACATGCAATAAGAGACAGCCGTGTAACAGACAAGTACATTGCGATTATGGTCTGCCAGATGGTGAGCAAACCAAATTGTAAGCCATATCACCATTTACATCATTCCTAAGTTTACTCATCCAGATCTCAAAATAAACAAAAGATGAACCTCATATTTTAAGAGGTCCTACTTCAGCTTGAACAGAAGTTTGAACATATTCCCTGAGTCCAAAAAGAATGTCCAGCTGCCACTAATGCCAGTGCCTCTGAGGTGAAAGTGAGATGGATTGTAGGTGCTTATAATGCACACTGTACTGCTGGGCTGGCCACACACAATATTGAAAGTAATAACAAAAATTGAGGTGTAGTTTATGGCTCATTTGTAATATGCTGCAGAAGCTGTGTGAGGAGCTAATCTGCCCAGAATTATCAAGGAGGCTGTGGATTTCAAGACAGATTTAATTGCCATTATGAAAGAAAAACCTTCCCACTTATTTTCTGGAGATTATATTTTTGCCTAAGTATTTGAAAATGCACGTACTGCTGCCCTGAAATACACAGTAGTGAATAATAATGCTCCTGGTTCTTGCATTTAAAACATTATCCCTGGAGCTAAATGATACCTCTGTAGAAATTTGAACTGTTACAGAAGCAGTTACACTGTAGTTTTCCTAATACAACAAGGCCGCATTCCTGAAGTCAGGACAAATAGGGGTTTTTTTCCTTCTAAATTTTGGATGCTTTTGATTGAAGATGCTTCCCAATGTATCTAAAGCAGGTGTGCATCAACTGTCCTTGTCCACTCCGATGCAGCTAGCCACCAGTGATTCCCAAACTCTTTATTCTGTGTGGTTTCATGGAACCATGAAGGAAGTGTCACCTTTGGGCTTGGAAATCTAGAGAAGGGTATTTCCCTCCTGTGAGTGATTTTATAACAGAATTATTTTTAACTAGCAGTTTTCTTCCAAGTTCTATCTACAATTGAAAACAGAAATAAAAGAGACAGTAGTGCCTTCTGGGAAGAGTCAGTGGCACAGAGAGAAAAGAAATTACTTTACAAATATATTCCAGATTTGAAGACAGACTGCATCAAAGCTGAACTGAATTTGAAGCTAAATCTATATTTTAAGAATACAAAAACAACTTGGGGTGAGTCACTGGGAAGGCAAAAGTAACCACAAAGTTTGTGCACAGTCTATACAGTGAGCTTGACATGGTTTCCAAAACCTTTAATTTCTGTTGGTTTAGGGGAACTAAACACATCCTTTAAACAAAATGCTGTGTTTTTGCAAAGTTTACGCTTTGCAGAAATGAAAAAGTTACTGAAAACATTAACTCTTCAGTACTGTAATCACAACATGTGGGAAGGATATGTACTACTGAAAAGCTTGCACACAGGTCACCTTGGAAATGGGTGTCTGAACTATGGGCCTGCCCTGCAAAGTGTTCAGTTGAAGAGAAGGAGTATTTTTCAGCACAGTTGCTTTTATAGTTCAGAGCTTCTCTTCCAGATGTATTTCAAGATACTGTATGATGGAGGAGATATGATTTTATTCATTTCATAAAAATTAGGTGCCTAATTTTCACCAGACAAACCTGAGCTTGTTATCTAGACTGTTATCTTCAATAAGTCACTAAAATTTTTTCTTTGTGAAACTTTTCTCACCTGCTGAGAACACATCATGCCTACCTTGCAGGTGCTTATCAAAATTAATGAATCTATGTTAGTGAAGAAAAATTTCTGGCCTCAGAGTCCAAGCATCTTATCCAAAGCTCACTGGATTCAGAGGGAGTTTCTCCATGGTGAGGATTTGAACAAAGCCTTTAGTACTAACGTGAAATCCTGAAGAGAACCGTTTGTCCTTAAAGATGTCTTTCAGCAGTATCAATATGATGTCAGTGCAAAGATTTTCACTGGCTTCTGTAGAAGCAAACTGGTAAGAAAGCCATCATAAACATAAAGTATTTTCTGAGTTACTCTGCATGAAATGAAGGAAACAGAAAACCTTATAGCCTCCTAAAAAGAATAAATTACATTTAAGCAGGTTTTGCTTTACCTGTGATGATATGAATAGAAGTTTGTGATGATGACAGCAATGAAAGTTAATAAACTGTGTCATAAAAAAATCTGGTGCCCCTAAAACATCAGTGGAAATTCTCATCACATTCTCACCTATTTGCCTGAACCCTGAGTGCACTATCCCCTCTCCTTACAAGGCAAATGAAAATCTTTCAAATCACTTCATAAGTGTAAAGCCTGTACAAATTTTTCTCAATAGCTCACCAAGACAGTGTGAACTGGAATTTATGTTTCAGCATTTTTTATTGGGATTATTCAGAGTATAGATTATATTTTCAATGCCATAGTTACTTAAAATCATAAGTGCATCTCTCTCATGTAGACTGAAAAATAAATAGTTACCTGAAGTGTCCTACACATTTGGCTCAAGGAAACTGCATACATGAGGCAGGTAATTCCTTAAGCTGTGTGTGTGACGGGGACAATATGTGTCTTTTTCACCCCTTCTGTTAAAGCCAAGTCACTTTGTAGAAAGACTTCAAGTTTCATCAAGAAGGAAAAAAACAGCAGGAGCCTGAATCCTTAATGCAGTAATTGAGGCACTTTCACAGACTAATGGAAAAGTGGGTTCTGGTCCTGCTTAAAGAGCTATTTATGTGAAGCAGTAACTGGATTCAGTGCATACACAGTCCTTGAAGCAGGGGTTAGAATTGACTTCTCCCCTTCTCTTGACAAGTACCCAACTTAACACATTTAAAACGTCATTTTCATCATGTCCCTCTGTTTTAGCAGGAAGCTGGGCAAATGTCTGTCATTCATGTTTTGTATTGGCTATATTCAGGCATCTTTTGTAATGAGAACAATGACCTAAGGCAGCTCCTTGCCCTCCGAGCTCAGAGATTCAGTTATGAAAGCCAAATGCGCAAGGCTGAGACAATGTGTGACTTTGAAGCACCTAAGAAAGAAGCAGATATTGGAAGCCAGGCTTTCCAAGAACTCGTTTAAAGCCTCTTCTTAGCCTCGGGTCTGTTTATCTCAGGAGGCATGGGAAAACAGCTCACAGCATCTGGAACATGGTAATTTCCTGCAAACTAATATTTAAAATTGTAAACCTACACTCATGTAATATTACTACATGACCCTCTTACTTATAATGTACTGTGTGTTAAGGATAAGACTGACAAAAAATGATACAGATGCTGTTCAGAGGACAGGAGGAAATATGCTGAAATAGGTCATTATTTGGCTATTATTTATGTAATGCAGGGGCCAAAAGTGTTGAAACCAGATTATTTCTCCCTGTGTATATTGAGGAAGAAAAGGTTACCCAAGATTTTCTATGCATTTGGCCCAAGGATGCTGCAGTATGAGAACATGTGACTTGTTAGGAAAATCCTATGTGACTCTTCTACAGCAGCTAACCAAGTAAACAAGAAGTGAGCTGGAACTTTCTGTACAAGGACTTTTACTGGAATAATTCGGAAGCATTTGAATATACTCTGGTTTCCTCGGGAGGTTCCCTCCACGTTAGATGCGTTGCTGGAGGCATCATCTCTCAAACAAATGAACTTTGAACAACTTAAGATTTTGGACTTCAGAAAAGGTTTTTCACCCCTTTAGAAGTTTAGGGTCATGTCACCACAGTGATTTCTATGCAAGTTGATAGGCTTTTACAAAATATGCTCTACACTTCTGTCTATTCTTTAAAGGAAAGAAATAGCATAAATATAATTTAAGAAAACTTTGACCATACCAATCTTGTTGATAATCTTCATGTATAATATGAGTATCTTTATAAGGTCACAGTTCATCTCTTTGCATATCTCCACATGTGGCTTTTCAGACATTCAAGCTAGCATCTGTCTGTGCCATTAAATATAAAATGATTCAAAACTTCCTATCTTATTCTAAGCTTTCATCTATGAAAACCACCAGTGTAATTCTTTTCTTGACTCCAATGAAAAGCATGTGGGCATCACTGAATCCTGAAAGCTCAAGTCTATCATGATCAAATTATGTCTCTCAGGAGAAATCAATGTTAAAATGTTCTTAAAAATTCACAAACAGAAGGCATCAAGAGTATGATTATTGCTGAAAAAGTTTTAACTGACCAAAGCAACTCAGCTCATTCTTATAAATGATTTTTAGCCCTCATTCTGCATTGACATTTTCAGAGGTACATCAAGATCTGCACACTTTCTGTAAGAGAATATGGACATGAAATTATTCTTTTTAAATTATTTAAAAATGTGTTTCCCTTATTCTAATATGAAAGTGGTTGTATTCAGAAGTTGATGACAGGGACATGTGGGTGTATTTTGCCCTTCTTTTGTTCCGTATCTGTTTCTTCTCACTTGGTTTTCTTGTGCAAGCATTTCCACACTATTTCAGAGGGAGGATCTCAGCTCAGAACTGCTGGCTTGTGCTTGCAGAAACAAATTTGAACAGTGGGTGCCCATCACCTTTAAAATTCATCTTGTCTGTACAGTGACTATGCCTGTTGGGCTATGCCCCATGACAAAAACACAGCAATATTTTGTGCCAAAATTTGGGAACCACTGAATCTGCAAAGCCCTGTCCATTGTCCTCAGAGTAATCCTCCAACTTTCCACCTTAAGCACTAGAGCCCCATGGTTTCCATTAGTTTCCATTAGTTTCCAATACAGAAATTGCCTGTGAAAATTATTTCTCATGCCATATACACTGACACTTCTAAATTGTTTGAGTGAGTAATAATAAAAAAAAAAAAAAAAAACAAACCTCTTCAAATCTGCATACAACAAAAGACTTATTTGTAGATGAAGACTGGACACTGTTTGTGTATTTGAGTTTTCAGGTTGGTTGCCTGGTCTTTAGGCTGTAGTAGTAACCATTCAGGATAAATATGAAACATCACTGTTTCATAACTAAATATGAAACAACTGTTCAATATTCAGTAGTTATACTTTGTATCTAGGGTATTTCTAAGATGCATGTATCCTATAATTTTGGGTAGTTTTGTATGATCCTTCCAAGCAATACTGCCTCTCCTGCACCCCCATTTCATTTGAGCAACTAACAAAATGCAGGCTGTTGTAGATGATTCCCATTCAGAGAAGAAGGCAGTGACAGACTCAGACCTTTTGTGATGTATTCTAGTTTACTTGCAATGAACCTAGTAAGCCTGTATCCCTGGTTATACTGGGATAGAGCTGGAATCACTGCTCTTAGTTCCCTGTTCCTTTCAGCCAGCATTCACAGGAGCTCCCATCTAACTTTCTCAGGTGCTTGTGGCAAGTGCTCTGCAGTGACATCTGGTATTTCCATGCTACTTTCTCTTCCTGATCATTTCTTTGACTGTTGGCTATACAAACCTTCACAAATATATACCAGAAGAGTCCTCCTATCAAACCTTAGGGGTAAGGAGAACATATCTTAGTTGAAACCACTTTCTGCTGTTGTTTTACAAAATAACAGTACACTCACACTTTCCCTGAACAATTTTTGGTTTCAGTTCTGCTATTCTGAAGTGGTGGGAAACTGGATAAATGACTTAAAGATGCTGAAACACCCCAAGACAGCTCTGCAGTTTCATCTGGAAATGAAGAACACAATCTTTTATATGTCTTCTACAAACCTGTGAGGTTTTGCTGGATGAATGAGTCATAGAAAAACAGTGTAATGGAGGTCCTCTTCTGCTCATGGAACATCACAGATTCTTCATTATCTAAGTAATTGGTTTTAGATGCTATAGATTCATTCTTCTGAACTGATTAGGCTCAAATAGGAGATTTTGAAAGTCACAAAAAACCATAGACTGGAAAGGTAAAATTTTGTGGAATATATTCCCTTGATACAGTTAATTGTTGCCTCTCTTTCTGAGCTTTGTAAAACCAAACCAAATACTTTTATAATAATAAAGCTAAAGAATACAGGAAATGTAGCAGCCTGGAACTAAAGGAAAGCTAACTTTTGTAATTAAAGTAACATGTGCAATTTAGATAGTGATTGTACACAGATTGGTGAGCAATTAATACTAACATATTAAGATTATTCAGGAGCTGCCCAATGTTGTTTCTCTTTTGCCTAAAAAAAAGAGGGTTTCATGGATAAAACCATTCCTCAAGAAAAAGCAAAATGCGTTGATCTTGAAACTTGTAAAGATTATTGAGTCTTGCATTAATTTCAAAAGTGAAATTGTAAAATCACAAATTATGTGTTAATTACATTTGTTTGCAAGAGCAAGCATTAACACACATCTTTTAAACACCATTAATTGGCTTTTAGAAATAAAATTATGGGGGAAGAATGAGTCATAGTGGTAAAGTATCAATCTTTCTAATGATAATATCACTAAAGTCATCCTCTCTGCTCCATTCATCTTTTTCAGGAAAAGCTTTGTGAGGGCATAGGTCATATAGTAGAGAGTTCAATTTTTTTCTCACTAAAACTGACAGCAGATGTTTGCATAGACTTGATCTGCTCCTGCATACATCAAAGACAAGGGATTCATACTAATTTTGCCTAGCTGGGTTTGATATTAAACATTCATGCTAATAAATGTGAGCTGTTTTATGTCCCTTAATAAAATTTAACATTTACGTAGCTTTATCTTTCCAAACTGCTGGAAGCTGCAAATGGCTAGCTAAGCACAAAGATAACCTTTCCTCCCTAATCTTTAGAGTCCCATGTTTCCCAATTGTTTCCAGTACAGAGATTTCCTGTGAAAGTTATTCCTCTGTACAGCACTGCAATTAGAGGAGAAAATTTAAGGCCTCTCTGGGAGGGGTTGGTTCTGCAGCTTATGGTTTATCTCAAAAGGAAGAAGGAGCATCACATTTGGTCAGTATGAAATAAGGGCTAGCTCTCTGGAAATTTCTATGACACTTGGTGCCACAGAGAGTAGCCCTGTGTAAGAAAGTGCCAGAGTAGCCCTTTAACCAACTTCAGAATAATAAAAGGAAAGAGCAATAGGACAGGAAGGGGAGAACAAAAAGGGAAAAAACCCAACCAAAACAAGGAAAGTGAGAGAGGCAAGAGCATTTGCAGAGCTGTAGCAAGATATTTTTTGGTGTTTGAGGTAACACTGACCCCCAAAGTTTCTCTTCTTAAAACTGAAATGCTTATTTCTGGGTTGGTCTGAAACTGTGCTGGGTAGTTCCTGTTGGAAGCAAACCTTATTTTTGTTCTTCCTCTTACCAGCTGTGGGAACCCGTCCCACAGGTGAACTGGTACAAATTCTCCCCGAAGCCTTTGGTACACTCCCTCTTTCTGGAGCCAGAACCAGCTGCACTACCAGGACAGATTTCACATCCATTGCAACAATAACAGCCAGCCTGCAGTCTCTCTGGCAACCACTTATTGAAAAAAACCCAATAATTTATGCAACCACTGTCGTCTGTGGAGCATATAAACTTGTTTCCTAATTCTGGAGTCTCACTCTGGAGTTGTGGGCACAGAAACAGTGAGATGCCTGCTTTGGTACCACTGCAGGACAGTGCTGCTCTGTACTCCCAGCTCAAAACAGTGTAATCAGCCCTTCCTGAGAATCACCTTTTCTCACTGCTGCTGAGCTTTGGTTGGCACATACCAATGGCTACTGCAGCTCCTGCCTCCTACAGATGTGGAAGGTTTGGGGGAAGTTTTTACCACTTGGACCCTTAAGAAAAACCTGTTACTGGCACAGTTTATGTTAAACTGTAGAAGGAGTGGAAACTTCAGCAAGTCTTCCTGTCGGGGCTCTCTTGTGCGGGTTTCTCTGTGGGAGGGATCAGGCCATTCTGGAATAGCTCAACACAAAAACTTGTGTTCCTCTGAAGTCCGGGAAAGTGGTAGGATTGCACAAGATGGGTCAAGGTTGCTGCTTGTAATAAGGGACAGGGTGAATCATAGTGTGACTGTCATGGGTAAATACAAGCTTCTTCCCAACTTCCTCAGCAAGCCTAACTGTACTGTGCTGTGTAAAAAAATACATGGCTTCTACACCTGGATACACAAAAAATCCCTGGAGCAGGGACCAAAAGCTTGCACTTCCCCCTCCCTACCCAGGCACTACTGTTTGCACAGTCACCTTCATTTCTGCTCCAGGCTTTTCTGAATCTATAGCATCACTTTTGTTTTTTAAGTATGGATGTCCATGCTTCAAAAGCAGAGTGGACAGTGCCCTCTAGCCTAATGACGTGGTCAGAGCACCCTGTGGACATGGGAAACATCCTCTGGAGCACCCTTGCTCATTGCACCCAAGCTCTTCCACTTCCCAGACAAGCCTTTAACCACCTCTGAAACTGGAGGTGATGTTTTCAGTGACATATGATGGCATTTGTTATTTCTCCCATGTGACTTCAGAGAGAGAAAATTCTCTGTTATTTAAATCCAAGAGAGGGTTTAAGGCCACAAATGCCAGGTGGGGAAGCCCGAGGATTGTGAGTAAGTAGCACAAGATGTAACACAAAAGATGGATGCTAGTGTCATCATCTCCAAAGCCACAAGAGAGAGACTCCATCTAAATGTGACTTCACACAGTGTATATATTCTACAGCTTAAAGGTCAAGTCTGTCAAGAGAGTCTTCCTTGGCATCAGTCTTGTTAATTACAGGCATGAGGAGGAGGACTACATGGAAGGCCAGGGGTCTGGAACAAGGCATGGTGGAATTGCAGCCTGTTAGCACATATCAAAAGAGGGAAGACAACAAAACCTCAGCATACAGAGCTGTGTAGAAAAGCAAAACTGAGAAAAGAAATGAGACAACAGGAGTTTCCTTTTGGCTATAACAAGTGCCATGTGCTCAGCAGGTTGCTTTCTGTGAGCTTTTCCCCCTGTTAACTAGATGCCTGTATGGATTTGTAATTATATATTTTAGGTTCAGCAAAGAGTGTGTCTGGGCTTTGATTTTTTGAGTTCTCAATTTTCCTTTAAAGGAAGGATAACTAGCAGCCTAACCAAAGTATGAGGAACATTAAAACACTGAGTGCTGCAGTGCCCATAACTTAAGCATGTTTAGCTCAAGGTTGCATTCCACAACAGTGCCAGGCATAAAACAGGGAAGAAGTACAGGATGAAGAGACATTCAGCACTTGAAGCTTGCAACAGCCAGTGTGCCAAAACCAGACACTTTTACAGGTACTTCACTGAAGTACCACTAAGACTGGGATTAGGAACCTAATAAAGGCTTCCTGGATGTATATTCTCCTGAAAGCCAGGTACTCCTGCCAGGCAAGGTAGTATCCATGTTCCAGTGGGTACCTAAATGACTTGGTTATAAAGGTTAGTGGAAGATGAGCATTGCTCTCATGCTGAGATGTGGGTTCATGAAGAGCAGAGTCCAGATGATTTTTGCAATTACGGGCACAGCTCTGTTCCCTTAGCTGTCACTATGTTGCTTCATACAATGGACAAAAAGCAGGTTCCCTGTTTTCCTCAGATTCCTACTGTCAGTCCATCCCGGCTATTGCGGGTGTGCTTGGATCCCGGGCCGTGCCTGAAATACTCCAGTCTAGTGGCTAAGGCACATAGTTGACAGCTGAACTCACCACCTCTCACAGACTAAGGACAGCCTAGAGCCCAGGACTGTGGTTTGACACAAGGCAGGAGTGCTCCTTCAACTTTTGCCCTTGGCTGTTTATTCCTGTTTATTCCTACCTCCTACCAGCCTTCCAGTGGCTTCATATTGGAATTCAGTGTAATTCACAGAAGGGGAACTATTCAGTTAAAAAAATACCTTGAGGGGAGGTTAATTATGGAGAAAAAAAAGGAATTGTTTCCTTGATCTGTTTTACTGTGTGGATGTGTGCAGAGATTTATGCTAACACAATGCAGTAGAGGATGGTAGACGAAGCGACACAATGGATGCTCAAATTCATACTGCTGGCAGAAAAAGTACCTGCTAAACCGTAATCTAGGCCAATACATATGTCAACTCAGCCTGTGCCTCATGCACTCACATTGTCTGTCTCAAGAACATGCTTTGCAGACTCCCTGGTGAGCTGTGTTTTAGAGAAGGGAGCAGTGAACAGAGAGCCAAGTGTCAATGTGAATCAGTTTTAGCTCAGTGCTGACAAATGGAGTTCTATGACACAGGGATGGTTGTTCTTTGCATCTCAGGTGACCCAAGTAGGGAAGGAAGTTGCATGGATATCCAGCTTGGCAAAGACAGGAAACAAGACAGAGCATGCTCAGTTGCACAATTTTCAGCATGTATGTACATTTCTGGTGTCTCCAATGCTGTCCACACATGTTCTAAGAAATGTTTTGCAGAAAATAGTTTTCTGCCTGAAGAAGCTTAATTTTACAGCCCTGGTGCTACAACAAATCATCCCCTGGGTGGGCAGCTCCTTTGGTTTTACTAGGGATGTGCAGAGGCAGATTGAGATTGCCATCAATCTGCAAACTAGTGAAAGCAAAGGTGCTTGTTACACCAGAAGGGAGGATGTGAGGATGTGTGCAGATATGTAATTAAGTGGGTACTAGGTTGGGATTGTATGTCATTGGTAGAGATGTTTTTGTATAAAAATAAAAACTAGGACAAAAATAGGTCCACCTTGATGGAAACTCCTGGAACGCATACAGCATTTGCTGCAATATTTAACCTAATGCAAACAATCCCCTGCTTTTATGAAAACATCTTTCAACTTGACTTTCAAATATGCTGAGATTATCTTCTTTACTAGAGTTAGAATTTCTGCTTATGTACAAATACAGATCTTTTATTAGCCTGCAAGAGTACTGTGGTTAACCAGGGTGACTGAGACACACCAAACAATATTTCTAAAGTCAGGTCCTGAAAGGATAAAGTTGCTTCTAATAAATGGATTTTGCCATTGTGTCCTTCAAGGCCACACCTTAAGGTGTCTTATTTGCACATTATTTATACTGTAATATCCCAAGCCCTGATGCACTGTGTGAAGCAGTATTGAAACCCACATCTGAAAAATGATGTGAAAAGACTAACAGGAAGAATGCCATGAACCATGTAAATAGAGAACTTCACACGCTCCTGAAAAGCGTTTGTTAAGTGTCTCCACCTCCTCTCTAGCTGAGCTGTCTTTGTCTCGCTACTTTTATGCTGATGCATAGAAATTTGGTTCCAAGCAGTGAGTGGGCTTACAGCTCTGTCCAAGGGCAGTATGGGAGAAGGCATATTTCTTTCCCTGGATAGTGCTCAGGGTGGGGAGAGGGTGTTGCTGCCCGGAAACTTTGTGCAGGGAGAATTTTGAAAATCCTAGCCACTTATTCAGGATTCATTGAAGCTGGCAGCTCAGCTGAGTTACATGAATTCTGGTCGAATGGCTCCTGTTGATGTAGAGATCAGCTCTGCAGTGCATGTAAAGTTCATAACAGCTTAGGGTGCTTCAAATTCATCCGACACTGATCAGACATGTTCAGGCCATGGACTGAAGCACAGAAAATCTGAAGCATCAACTTACTAAGCTTTGTAGTACAGGGGACATTTCTTTGTGGGATCTCATAGAAATAGAGAAAGCATGTCAATTTCTAGCTGATAAATTGGTGAGCAGAAAGATATGACTGACGGGAATGGCACTGCAGTGGAAACAGAGCCAGCACTACAGTGATAAGAATTGCTAAATAAGAAGCATAGTTGAAAGTTGCACAGAGCAAGGCAGTATGTTTGAATGTGACTGATACTCTGATACTGGGGAGCTAACTGAAGGCCTTGTAATATTAAGAGTATATGAATGTCTGAGATGTTCTCAGTATCTTTTATTTGCAGATTTCCATGCTTCTCTGGCTATTACAAATCTCCATTAGCTTTGGACGCTCATAAATCCTCTTTTTCATGATGTAATTAGGCCCTTCCACTACTGTGCAAAGTAAGCCTCTTCAATTTCATATCCATAAATCAGACTTAGTTCTAGGACTGGTTCCACTAACCCTTCCACAGTTAGTAAGATTGTTACCATTTGTTGGTGTTTCTTCAGAAATTTATATTTAGCTTTGTTTCTTTCCAAGAACTATGCTGTATCTTATTTCACTGACCTGAACACTGACCTCTCATGCTACTGTATGGGACTCAGCAATGGGACGCATCCAATACGATGATTAAGCATGTGCTGAACTTTGCACTGCCAGTATAATAAACTGCAGGATGGCACAAATGCTTAGACTGGGAAACAGGCCTGCAACTGTAAATCAGTTTATAGCATGTAGGTTGTTCTAGCAGAGGAACTTCAGCAGTAGGTCCCTTCTCAGGCATTAGTTCACTGAAGGCCTGTAGACATTTGTAACTGAAGTATTTAGACTCGTCTGAATAAAGTATGAATGGAAATTCCTGCATGTGGAAACATCAGAAGATGCACTAGAGCAAAGGAGGAAAGAATGAGCATTAATGGCCATGATGAACATGAACGACAGCAGTCAAATCAAGGAATGGTGAGGAGAAGACCAAAAATTCACTCCCCTTGCTCTGATAAAACCATAGCATAGGCAACTTGTCACCCCCAAACCCATGCTCTGATACCATGGGCTCAGATATCATCTTCCCAAGAGGAAGGCAGACAGTAGCCATGAAGATGGCAAAATGAGACAATAAGGCAATGGGCAGAAATTTTTCCAAAGACTCCTGGAGGATAAGGCAAGCAAGGGTCTGAGGCAAAATCATTACCTAACAACTGCTTGACTCACGAAGATATAAAAGACCTGTTCAAAAAAATTGTTTGTTGTTGCCAGTCAGGATAGACCCAATGTACTTAGTGAGGACTCAACAGTTGGTGCCCATTGCCCTCTGACCTATGCACAAATTGCCACAGTCAGACCACTTGGACATAAAGATGTTGACACTTGACAGTGCGTGGGAATGAGATCCACCTGCTGGAGTCTCTGTATTGCATGGGAGAAGTTTTACCTTCATTGCTGACCATAAGGGTCTTATTACTGGTAGTGAATCCAGTATTTTCACACCGTGTATTTTTCAGGCATCTGAGGTAGAATTATTTCCAGTGAAAGGAATGCAAGTGCCTTCATTTTAATTGTTTTTGGCAAGCAGTGTTTTTCTTTCCATTTCTTTTTAAATTCATGGCACTATCTAAGTTAGTGCAGGTCAGTAGATCAAAGTCCTTCATTGCTTCTCCCGGCAAACACAAAAACCACAATAGACCGTATGGTTTTCCTGCAGACAGGGGACATCAGGGAATTTTTTGAAGCCTTTTAGCAATATATTGCCAACATGTCACTGGGTTTACAGGCATAGGTCCCTAATGAGGAAAAAAATTCTCTGTATTTGAAAAATATTAATTACAAAGAGTTTATTTCTCTGGGATCCATGTACTCGTTTCCAAGAATAGTTCTGTGCCAGCTTGACAACACAGGGATGCTTCCACTGAGACCTCATAGGAAAGAGCTGTTGCTTTGTGAGTGCACCAAAACGCATGCACTATCCACAGTACTCCAGGTTATTCTTGGCATTTACAGAGGCTACCCCTGCTCTTATCACAGCCAGTGTGAGTTTTGTTATTGGCTTTCCTGAATAAATTCAGTCAGACCCAAATTTGCTTTGTTGGTTGTATTATATAACCATTTTTTAAAGAAAACAGGAATAGATAGTCCACAAAAAGAATAACTGGCAGACCTTTGCTGGTAGTATTGTACAATCTCTGGTGTTTGTCAATGCTGGTAGAAGTACTACCTTTCACATTTCTGGTTAAACTTATGGTTTGCAAAATGTGCGCACAACTTCTCAGCAAAGGAAGTTCTTGAATATTCTTTATTGGCTGGAGGAAAGTGGGTGCCAAATACAACTGTGAAATGGGAAACAATGCACAAAGGAAAAGTTCCAGAACATCAACACATCCGTTCCTTTTCTCTGCCATAAATAACCAACACACCCTTAAATACAAGACTAAATGGCTCCAGGAAACTCTCATTAATGAAAATGTCCTAGCTGGCCTTCTCACTTTCATTTGGAATTTACATGCCCCAAGAATTTTTTTCTGACCTAGACAGCAGATATCTTGTTCTCTAAGTAATACTAAGCACTGAGATAAACTAAGATAAACTAAAACTAGCCTACTATCTGGTGAGACTTAAACCTTTCTCTTTCACTGTCCAAAATGTTAACGTTGAAAGGCTCAGCCCTGCTGCTGTTAAAATCAATGACAAAATCCTACACTGAGTGTATAAAGACACTGTGCATTCCGGCATCTGTCCTTCAGTTTTCTGGAAACCAGAGATAAGGCAGGAAACAAAATAAATGGCCTGCACATACGTACTACATACAGGTAAGTTTCATTATAAAATATAGCAGTTATGATATTTTACAAGGAAGATCTTATGATGAGACAGAATGCATAGATAGCGTATTTTCTGCAGATAAGTAGTAGTAGGGTAATTATACCAGTCGTTTGTCTAGGGGATATTTCTATTAAAATTATCATATTTCACTGTATAAAAAAAGAGATAACTGATACCAGACATCTCTAGCTTTATCGCCTTGAAACTTACACTATACAGACTTGTCTTAAATAGCATCGGATCTAGAAAGTTTCTTAACTTCCAAATGAGTCATTAAAAATTGAGCATTAATAAAATATCAGAACCTTAAAATAACTTCAGGAACTACCTGTACCTCTGATTTCTCCTGGCAGCTTCTGATTTCACAATCACATTTTTCCGCTTAAAAAAAAAAGCCAACCCACACATCTTTCCCCAGTTCCTGTATGGAGTGTCTGTGAATTACAGGGAAGCTGCCTTGCTAATTAAAAAGAGAAAATAGTAAAAATTACTATTGCTTGATTTCGTCACACAGAAAATGAGCCAGACCTTCTGCAGTAACTCATGGTACACATGGTACACGGCTTCCTGACAAGTGAGATGCCTGTGAGCCTTTACTAAACGTGAAATAACATGAGCTGCAGAAAAGAAAGTTGGTATGATTTCATTTAACATTTTTAATGCCTTTGAAAGAAAGTTCTTGTGTCACTTTTGTTGATGGAAACCTGCATTTGTGGGTCTGTCATCCAGGGCAAGGTGAATCCTTCTGAGCCTTGGATGCAGACTCTAAGGAGGGCACCAGGCTGCAATTAATGAGGTCTGGAAACAGAGACAGGTAGAGGCAGTCCTCCCTTGGATGGGTCACGTGCAGTGAAATGGCCACCTTCTCCCCAGGTCTTCTGGTGCTATGGATATTCCCAGTTTCATCGTGATTAGGCTGCTGTTGCATGGAAAGAGGACAGGAGGGCTTCTGGGCTAGAATGGGAACAGGGAACTAAATGCAAAGATGGTCTTAGGCAGCTGACAAACCTCTTGGTGCCTGGAGTGATGTCTAGACCACAGAATTAGCCATCCAGCAGACCCTCCCAGTGGGGAGAGATTTGGGACTGTGAAGAGCTGCCTGATGTGCTGGAAAGGTAACTGCTTAAACCTACTAGATAGAAGATCCCTAAGAGAACTCTCTTAAAGTCTGTCCATCCTTGGAGCTATGAATGTTTCAATGTGCATCAGGAAAAGACATCATCTTCTGCTTGGGACTCACAGCCCAGGGCTTCTCTCAAAATGCTTTTTAAAAAAACGCCTTTCTTTCCCAAGAATGGTATGTGTATAAAGAGACTCAATCCTTCCTCTTGAGAAGGTGACACAGGTCAACGGATACACAACTGTCTCAGGATACAAGGCCTGAAGTCAAGCATGCTCTTGAGTCAAAAGAGATCTGAACTCATGTTCAGATGCATGACCTAACCACAAGGTTCATGCATCTCTTGCTGGCCTACTGAAGCTGCAATTCTCTTTGCACAAGCAAAAACACTGAAAAGCGGAGGAAATGGTGGAAGATTTCTTCTCTATGAAATAGCCTGTATTCACTTAGTCTGAGCAAGGAATGTGCAGGATGGCAGGAGACTCTGGCTTTAGGGACTAAAGCATCATCTACTTAGCCAAGATGAGACACAAGCCTAGCCCAGGACCTCCACACAAATATTTGCAGTTCTCTACCATCTAGGTTCTGAGAAAAACAATCTACAGCAACTTGGAAAACCTCTGTAGGAAAATGTAGACAGAAAAATGCAAGGAAAACCAAACGGTTACTTTTTCTCCCTGTTCTGCTGTGGTTTACTGGGGAACAAGAGAGGAGCCACAGGCTTGCCAACTCTTCTGATTTTATGGGTCTCGTGGTATATATTTTTTTAATTGCCTGACTCTTGAGACTGTGGGATTGTGAGGATTTCAAGTGTAATTTAAAAGGGAGGCTGGCATGTAGCAGTTGTGGCTTCAAAGAAATGTTGGAGGTCAAGTCCCAGACCTCAAAAACTAGAGACAAATACAAAGATAAAATGCATCAAGAACCTCCAGGTTTTGGAGGGCCAGGCCCACCGCTTTGAACCCTGGAGGGCTGGCATCGTTGAAGATAATTCAAGATACATTTCTAAGAAGGATATTTGACCGTGCCATGCAGAGAACCTGAAACCACCAGATCAGTCCCGCGACTTCACCCACCCCCGCAGCACGCCCTTCACAGCCCGCTGGGGACCCAACGAAACCACCGGCCACTCCAGTCACAACTTAGTCGCGACTGTACCGCGGCAACGCAACTAAAGGCCAATGTCAGCCTGAAATCCTGTATGGCTTCGGCCCGATGCGACCCCGACTACATCGACGCGCCTCCGCCGAGCGCGGCCCCGCTGCCCGGGCCTGACGGCGGCGGTGCCCCGGGGGCAGGGCCGGGGGCGGCGGCGGCGCCGGGCGGTGCGCGGCGCAGGCTCCTCCCGCCGGCAGCCCGCCAGCCCCTCTCCTCCATCCCTCCTTCCCTCCCTCCCGCCCCGGCTCCATCCCTCCTTCCTGTCGGCGCTGCGCACTGCTGCCCGCCGGAGCTGGGCCGCCCGGGATCGCGCCGCGGGCGGGACCGCGCACCCCCCCGCCGCGGCATGAGGCTGCCGCAGGGCACGGCGAGGCGGCGGCGGGTGAGTGCCGGGCCGCCGGCCGGGCGGCTGCCGCTGCCGGTGGCGGCCCCGCGGTGGGGGCTCCGCTCGCACCTGGGAGGGGGCGGCCCGAGGGGCGCGATGATCGATGCCCCCTCCACCCCGCCATCCCTCCCTCTGCCCGCCCCGGGGAGGTGCCGGCGAGGAGGGGCGAGGCGGGCGGTTGCCAGCCGTGCCGGGAGCTGGCCAGGGCCGCGGGGAGTTTCCGACCCCCCCCCGCGCCCGCCTCCCCGCTTTCCTCTGGCGCGGTCGCGGCGGCTCGGGGATCGGCGGGGGGCGGCGGCTCCGGGGGCGCGGCGGGGGCCGGGGCCGGTGTGGGCGCAGAGCGCGGCAGCCTCCCCCGAGGGTACGGAGGGGAGACCGGCGGCTCCTCGCTGCCGCTGCCCGGAGCCTGCGGCTTAAATAGAGGCAGTGTTTTGTCAACAGCTCATTCTACTGGCCGGCAGGTTGGTCGGTGCAAGGACTGAACAGCGGGTAAATAATATTTATGCCTCTTCCTGTGCTTTTAAATTTTTTTAAAATAGGTAGCACCCTTCCAAAAAAGGGGACCTTGGGAGGGGAGTCCGGAGCCCCTTCTTGCAGACGGGGAGCATGCGGGCGTGCTGCGTGCCTCGCCGAGCTGGCTGGCTGTACAGGGACACCGGTGCAGTGGCAGCGTGCAGTGTCTATTTTAAGTGATTGAATTTCTACTGTGTTTAGAGATTGTGTTTAAAAAAGATCGCTCTAAGCCTCTGAGGTAGTTCTGAAAAGAACGTCATTTCCTTGTTAAAATTCAGTGTGTGGAAGTAAATTTGAACTGAGCATTTTGTGCTGGCATGTTGTGTGTTGCTTCGGTAGGAATTGGTGATATACATGGTTGGTTTCTTTTTTTAATTGTAATAGGTGGTGGATGCCTGGAAACTTTGCTATAAATGGCAGTAAAGCTCTGGATAGATATTATAATCATCTAGTGCCAGGGAGACCTAGGCTGTGCGCTATTGTGTAGGAATTGTCACTCTGATTCTTCTCCACAGACTTTCACACTTAAAAACTCCATTGCAAAAGTAGTCAGATGTTTATATTCCATAATCAATGTCCATGTCCTGTCAAATTCGCTTCAGGGAAGCATGGGCATTGAGTAGCTTTCTGCTGTATTTGAAACCCAACTTGTTACCTAAGTAAGGCAATGTGACTTGCCTTTGACATCTCACCTGGAAGTCCGTTCTGGCTTTTTTCCTTACTGTCAAAGAATTCTTTAAATTCTTCTTAAACCCTTAGTTCAACTCCACAGCATGAACCCAGACTGTTAATCAGATTTAACAGGTTTAGTGGCTGTGGGGAAGATTAAAGTCCATGTCATGCCATGTTCCCTCTCAAATCCGCATGTGGCGATGCCAGCTGAGATAATATGTTGTTTAATGTAGATCCATCAGTGCACATGTGCTTTATATGTAAAGCTTTGCACATTCTGTAGGGAAGAATGCATGAATGCCTTGATCTGCTAAAAGTCTGTGCTTGTCCTTAGCTTCTCAGCCATTGTATGCTGTGTGGTTTTGGTGATAAAGATACGCTTTGATTTCAGTACGTTTTTGGTGATAAAGGTAAGCATGCGCATAGAAGTCTCCTGGATTTGGCCCCAGTCTGAATCAAGATCAAAACAAAAATTATGTTTTGATAAGGTGAAGGATTAGTATGTGGAAGAGACAGAAGCAAATGCAGGGAGTGGATCCACAGAATGAGTAGTGCCGTATCTGCAGTTGATTAGTATTGCTTAGCATGGGTTGCCTGTCATTAGCTGGGTAGGGGTCTGCAGGTTACTGCTGAGAGTACTAAGACAGTATAGCGTCAGTGGGCTGCAGGGCTATGTATCTAAACTGGAAAATGTTGCAGAAGTCCACAAATGGAAAGCTTAAAAATCACTAACTTGGAGCTGGAGCATTGCTTTTAGGCAGTCAGTAGATCACCTGATTTTGTTTGATTTTGCTTTCTGTTTACTTAGTCTTCGATTCCTTTCATCTTATCACTGTTTCACCTATTCAAACTTTTACCAGCGTTATTAAGTGATAACAGTTTCCATTCCAAACATATCGCTTTAGTCACTTAGAGAAGCCAGTGGCAAGTACTATCTATGAGTTAGATTGTGCAAAATCCCTTTACAGGTGTGCTGAGGGAAGGTAGAGACTTAACCTTTAGGGGAGGGCATCCCTTAGAGACTTGCCAAAGGCAAGTCAGGAATATGTGGGAACGGCCATATAAGTGGGGATGATCTCCACTTGTGGAGATACTCTCTTTCACAGGTGGCAAAGCTGCTGCTGCTACTTTAGCAGGGAATTCATGGGGCTTTAATTTTCAAGTGCTTGATGAGTTACCATCTTATGGCTCTAAGGTCACATCTGTTTCCACATCATGCTGCTCAGGGAATTAGTAAATGTTCAAAAAAAAAAAAATCTGAATTTATCAATGTCCGTAGGTAATGCTAGAACAGAGTCTGTAAATCCATTAGAAACATCTCTCTTAGAGAATGAATATTAGATTGTTTAATCCAGTGTGTGACTGACAGCAAGTCTTGTGCCTTATGAGAAGATGTATTTAAACTCGGTATGTTAGTAAGAATTCCACCTGAAAGATGAAACGGTACTTCAAGAAGAATGTGTCTGGAAGTCTTAAACAATCCAGATGTTTATAAATACTGACTCTTGTCTTGCAGAGTGCAGTGCATCACAAGGCTGATGCAGACAGGTTATGTTTTTCTGTAGATGACCCAGTAGATGATGTGACCAGGTAAATGAGGTTCTTTTCCACTTACACTGTGTGCTAGTGCTCAGAGGAATGCAGAGTATGCTATATTCAGCAGTTCCTGTTGTATTGATACATTTGTTGGAGGATGAAAGCAAAAATGATTGTTACAGTTTTAAATGATAGTTTATATTATCTTGTAATGACCTTATTTGAGCTGTTGAAGGCAGCTTTTGGATAATGGAAGGAAAAACAAAAAAGAAATTAGGAGACTTCTTGGAGTTAGTTTTGTTCTATTCTCAATAATAAGTATTGATCTAGGACACAGTTAAAAAGAAACACAGATCTTAAATTCAGACTAATGTTGAAATGCAGAGATGGTTCAAGTGATGGGATGTTAATTAGCAGTAGAAGAAGAGGTCTAATGAGGGAGGTTTAAAGATACTCATATAGGTGGAAGGATTGAGAACTCAAACGAGATACTGGTGGCTCTTTGAGAGGGGATGCTGTTGCTCTGAGTTAGACATTGATTCGCATGCAGGGAGACACAGAGAACAGGTATGAAAGTCAATTTTACTCCTGTTACCATAACTAGCTAGAATTAGTTGAAATGATTCATGTTTTGGTGCATCTTTTCCTCTGAGATTTAGTTACAACTTCTTTTTGACTGATAACCATCAAATTTCTGTCTAAAAATAAAATAAATAAACTAGTTCTAGATAAGGCTTTAGAAGTGATTGTGCTCTATGCCCCAAGGCTGCTCAACGTATTTCGTTCCATAAACAGTTTAATGTAAAAATTATAAATAATCCTTGGGAGCAGGATCTGGAGCCCGTGGTCCCTCACTTGAGAGGGTGAATGCCCTCTTGCAAGGACATGGAGTCCTGCTCAGAGTCAGTGGTTACTTAAGCTGTGGAGAGAAATGTCATCTACAGAAAGGCTGGAGAGGTCTCCATCCTGACTCGTCTGTTACTTCTCTGTTACAGTCTCTGGGGTGGTTGGAGGTGTTTCCCACACACCAGCGAGTGCTGCAGTGGCTGGGCTGCCTTAGAAAAAGGAGCATCACTGCTGCTTTCTTTTCCTGATTATATCTTTAAACAAAAACAAAGGCTTCTGCTTTTTCTGGGGAACCTGATTTTGTGGTTCTGCACACATTTTGTCAGCAGACATAGGCAGGGAATAATTGCTTTGTGAATCTTGAGTGTCTAAGCATCAGGCAGGTGTTGTGGCCCTGTCAGATATGAGACTGTGCAGCCATGCATGCTGATGCCTACAAAATTTATCATCACCTCTCTCTTCTTTCTTCTCTCTGTGCCCCCCCCCCCCCCCCCCCCCCCCCAATACTTAGCTGTAAGTAAACGGGATTTTGGAACCTGTTTCTTTTAGGCTTAAGCAACAAAAGTTCAGTTTTTATAGGTGCTTAAATGTCTCCAGGGGTCATCTTACAGAACCTTAAGGATCCCTTCCAGAGTCATTAGCATGGCATTGATAGGGGCCATATAAATTCCTAGATGGCCAGAGCTGTTTTCTTACCTGCCTTTGGGAGGTGGGGGGGCAGCTAGGATACCAATCACCAGCAAGCGCAGAGGTTCCCATGTTCTTTGCCTGCTTTACTGACTTAGAAACCAGCAGATGGTAATTAGACAATGATATCTGAAGGTTCTGCTCTGACACTGAGAATAATACTCAGGGGCTGTTTTTCATATGCACCATCAGTATTTTGCTGATCGTTGCTGTTCTCCCTCACCTGGAAAATTTGCAGTCTGTAAATTTGCAGACTGTGGGAGCCCTCCTGTGCGTCTATAAGGTCCTTGCACTTCCTGCAAGAACCAGCAACTCTCAACAGGGGCTTTTGCCACTTTGCTGCTGTGCTGTCTGCCTTTCCCTGCTGCCGTCTCATGGAGTCACTTCTAGTAGCAGGTTTCAACTGCAAGCAGAAAGTGCTTAGACTAAAAATAACTCCTAACCCGTCGGTATGAATGTTGGTCAGGGTGTAAGGTTTTGAAGGGCATGTCTCCCCTCCTTTCCATGCAAGGTCTGGAGATGGCATTGGAGTGAGTTCAAAGACTGTTGCTACAACAGAAGCAGCTTTCCCTTATCCCACAGTCAGAGAACTGCTGAGTTGTCAGCTGTTGAGTCCAAATTACGCCTTTTACCTCAGGAGCACAAGTTACAAAAGCACATATCATGGAAACAAGGACAGCACTGTAGCAATTCCCTGCTCCTTCTGCCTCACTGCCTACCCTGCCAAAAATCAGACCCAGAGCACAACTCACAGCAGAGGATGGGCAGCCTGTGTTGCCAGCTTGGTGTTAGGGAGCACATGGGAGCAGGATGGTTTCCAGCTCTCTTGGGCCATGTGTTGTCAGGGAGCAGAGTCCCCTTCTCACCTGTAAACCCAGCAATTTAGGGGCAGCTTCCTGCAAAACCAAAAAGCACCGCCTTTCAGCCAGCCAGCCTTGGGCTCCTGAAATTTTCTGAAGTAGATAAAGTAGCACTTTCTTTGGATTGCTTTTTATGCTGCAGCATTTTCCTCACCAGCCAAATAGTTTCACTGATACAGTAACATTGGTTAGAGAATTACTGTGGGTTTTGGATTTTTCTGAGGGGGATGCTTCTATATTGATGAGCAACATTAAACCAGTGTTCTCTGCCAGTATAGCTTACTACATTTTGATCATCAGTCAAAAGCACTTTCTTTTGGAATATACATATATTCTTGAAATAGAGGTATATATCAAGGTAGCTTGGTAGTTTGTAGAGCATAATCATGAAATTTAAATAAAACAATGTATTTGTACAATTTCTTTAGGTGATAAACACTCTCTGAAAAGTATGCTGGAATGCTTCTTATGCTTGCATAATTTTGTCATTATTGCACAAGTTGCTTAAAGATATAGAAAAGTAGAAGTAACAGGGGTTATTGAAGGTGGTTTGCACTGTCAGTCTGGCTCAGAAATGGTCCATGTTTTACTTCTGGGCCTTGGCCATCCATCTAAACTAGTTTTGCTCCCTGAATAAATCAATTAGTTCCCTACAAGAGGAAATGCAAGCTCAGTTGACTAGATAGCATGGTTAAACGTTTATTCTGAATGGTGTGGATATGGCCTGTGGCAAGCTTGGCTAGCGGTGAGCAGAGCAAGCCAGCTCTATCCCAGCTGGCTTTATGCCCTCAAATGCCCCCAGCGTTGTGCCCTTGGGCATGCCACTCATTTCAGCCTAAAGCTTTAAAAACTACTTTCTCTTCATTTCAAGCACTTTGAACATAGAAGCACAGAAGAAGCTGATTTAGACCCAGGTGGTGACCTGGGCCACTTGCTGCAAAGTGGTCTAGTCTGCACTTGGCATGTTGGTCCCAAATAGTGTGAAAGCGAGCCTGTCTGCAGCATTTAGGCTGGGAGTGAAGATACCTCCACATTGCAGTGGTGGTGGGTGATTTGAGCATCTCTGATACTTGTGCTTTCTGTAACTCTACAAGCTGCATTTCAAATTGGCTTGCATGTTCAGGAGTTGCACAGCACATTCTACATATCTTGGAGAGCCCAGAGGAGAGGGAGATTTGGATGAGTGGGAGACAAGGTATGGCTCTGCTCAGCCTGGGGCTGGCTTGGGCAGGCAGTTGCCTTCTGGGGCTCTCTGATGGTATCTCCCTTAGCCTGGCAGCCCTTCTCCCTTCCAAACAGGACTTAACATGGTCACCCAGAAGCTCTTGTGCCAAGACAACAGTGCTACTCATCATGTGATATAACCCTTTTGTATGGCTGACCACGGACTTGCCTTTCTTGAACTGGGTGATCTAATGGCCTCTCTTAACTATAAAATCAGTGAGGACAGAGCTTCAAAATATCTTTCTCAAATAATTGGTCTTAATATTACTGCAGGGCAAAAATGCTGCTTAAATCAAATGAACTTCAGAAGAAAATTATAGTGGTCAGTATTATAGGTGGGGCTTCTGCAGGCTCTGAAGCCCAAAGGTGAATGTAAGTTAAAAGTATTCCCACTGCAACTAATTTTTGCAATATTTCATGTTTTGGATCAAGTTCAGCACTTGTGGCAAAAGAGATGTTTGACCTCTGAGGTTTTACATCTACTCTGGAGCTAAAACCGAGGAGATAAGCTTTTAATGTTTAATCCTAGGCAGAGAGAGAATGGAGAAGAGAGAAAAAACAAAACAAAAATGTGATTTATTTATATTGTAGACTTCAGTGTTGTCTTGAGTTATGTGCAGCAAGCACTGAAGTACTGTGTGTGTGTGAGGTGGACATAAATGTCAAACTCTTTTACTTCTGCTAGGATTTCTGCTGGTTCTAAGGATAATAATATCTGTTCCCTAGAGTCTACCTGTTCCTCTTCCTTTTCCCCTCCTTACCCCTGCTCCATACTCTTCCAAAGGTCACAGCTATGAGAAGTCTTCAGCATACAAGTCTCCGGGCACGTAACTCATAATTCATCTGATAGAACAGCGTTGTCATGATTCCCAATATAGATCAGCCTTCTCCTCCAAATTACATGCAGTTGTCCTGTTTCTTTTTTGAAATGCTAGGAAATTTCTGAAATAAGGTATTTTTGACCAAATGTTGCCTCATGATTCAAATGACGAGATCAGTCTGGATGTAAATGCAGCAAGCTATCATGTGACCTGTATTTGAAATCTTATCTCAAAATCTGTAGTTTGTCCCCTGTCTATTGTCTCCCTTCACCATTAGAACTCCTATTAATGTGAGATCTGTGCAAGATTCATGCTCATCTAGTCTGATGTTGGTGTAAAGTGAACTGAAGACTTTAATCTGGGAAGATTTGAATTGAGCCTACATTTAGAATTTTATTTAGGAATGCATCCAATCTTATTTTTTGTTTCAGTCACTTCACCCCATGCTTGAAGAGCTTTGCCAATACTGAATTAGCTTTACTTTTCACCGTGTGCACTTTTCAGTGGAGGTCTACAACATAGTATGGACTCTTGTATCTCATATATTGTGGGTTATGTTTAAATCCTTTCTCTGTGTAGGTAATTGAGAACTGTGATCAGGTAACCTCATTGAACTAAATAGTTGTATTGTTTTAGGCTTTGCAACAACAGACATTCTCTCAGACCCAAACTGCTCTAAGTAATCATTTGATCCTGTGTATAAATCGACTTTCTACTGGATTAAACCATTTCCACTGCTA